>NW_025721601.1:743565-1487130 GCF_922984935.1 Meles meles | reverse complement strand
GAGGCATACTCTGTTGCCTGAATGGACCACACCTTCTTTATGCATCATTCTTCCTTCTCTCCTTTGCATCACTTAATTTCTTTCTGGTACCTGTCTTCCAGGTAACTCATTGGATCCTCTGGTTCTGCCAGCTTGCTGGACTTTGCTTCCAGTCTAATAAAAAAATTTTCATCAGGGCCTCTTAATTTTATTTTTTTATCACCTTTATCCCTGTTGTTCGAAACTCCATGATGCCTCAGCATGAATTGATTCTTCCATTGTTGCTTTTGTTCTACGTCTCTGTCTTCTCTGTATTCGAAAAGTGCATTCTGTCTTCTACCCTCAGGTTAATTTCCTCAGGAAGAAGAGCTCATGGAGTTCCCAGGGCTGACTCTTGTGGGAGTCATTTCGTTCCTATTTCTTTCTTCATCTACATGTTAAACGGCCTGTTTTTCTTTCTTTTCAATATTTCTTCTGATATTTGGGGAGCCAGCCATTCATCCATCAGAAGTTTTGACATAGTGTTTCCTGATTATTTAGTTGCATATGCCACCGAGTGCTCATTATCATATATTCCACACCTCCTCCATACCAATTAACCAGTACCCTCATTCCCAGAATGTCTCATCATTCTTTAACCCTCAGCTTGGTTCCCAGAGTCCTGAGTCTCTCCTGGTTTGTCTCACGTACTGACTTCTTCTTCTTCCATTTTCCCTTGCTTCTACTAATATCCATGGTATTCCTCATGTACCAAATGAGTGAAGCCATATGATATTTCCTTGGTATGCTTGCCTTTTTCATTGATAATAACCCAGTCCTATGTCACTCATGCCAAGGTGCATATCAGGGCTTCATCCTCCCAAATGGTGGAGACCTACACTGTTGTCTGGAAGGACCACACCTTCTTTATCAAGTAGTCTTTGGAAGGGCATCTTGGCTCCTTCCTCAGTTATGCTAGATTGGCCATGGCAGACCATCAATGAAGGCGGTATATTTTCCTCTGAATAAAGAGAGTTGGTCATCACTGCACCCCCATGACCATGGCATGTAGCGTTAACTAATGATGGCAAGGAGGGATGTCCAGGGCTCTTCCTTCAGGGGTAGTTATAATGCAGAATGTCACTCTCCTTGAAGCCTTTGCAATGGTGTTTAAGGTAAGTCACATACACAGAGCCCTCATCCCTTAAGTCTGGTGTTTCAGAGTACTAGGAAATGAGGACATGGACAGCACAGTGCATCCACGCCCTAGCACTTTTCCTGGAAATGTGGCATCCTTTCCCTTATTGTTTCTCTTATATCCCAAGCTTACCAAGCACCAAAGGCAGACCCTATACCTTAGAATCCATCAGGAAATGAAGCTAAGAAAGGACGCTTTCAGCCATAGGATGTCAAAGCTCCCAAAGAGTTAATTTTAGCCAAGAGGCCTCCCTGTTGATTGAGATCTCTAGAAACTGCAGTGGAAAATTGAATACCATGCTCTCTCTGGAGAAATGTTGGACTCAATGATGGTACACAGAACATCATTTAGTTTTCTCTTGGTATTGAAAGGGGAAGTGGGAAAGGAACCTAAAAGACCACCTGAGTTCATGATCAGGCTAGCATGGCTTTTTTTCTGTCCTTGCCAAATCTTCCTACTTAAATTCATAGGACACATAGGTAATGAGAAAGGGATTGTTGCTTCAGTTAAGTCAGCTTCTGTGACATCACAAAGCTTTAATTCATTGCATCCACTCCTCCGCCAAAGAACCCCTAATCACTACATCTGGCTGGAGTAGTCATGGGTCAGCCAGGAGGATCCAAAGCCCTCCCAAATCGCTGGAGCTGCCTGGGTATTTCACCAGGACAGTTTACAAAACAAGTCCGGGTCACATTTTCCATAGCCGAATTTGTAGTCTTTGGCCGTGACTGTCACCACCAGCCCTCTGAACTCCTGAGATGGGCAAGAATCCACAGTTCCATCTTACACAAGAAAGGTCAAGAAAGAGTCAGGACTAAAACCAAGCCTCAGGCGAGGAACTCCACGCCCTGCACATGTGCATGGTCCTCCCACCCAGTCAGGACTCTTCTGACCAGGAAAAGGGCCACCGAGGAAAGCTCCCAGTGAACACCTGCAACCATTCCAAAGATATGTCTGGAGTCTTCAACAAAGAGGACACGAATTCCTCTAGCATCTCCAAAAATCATGCCAAGAAGACCTCACCGTCTTCCAAGCTGTCAAAGCACCAGAGGAAGACCCTATACCCTAGAACCTTAGGCCCATGTCGGACTCCTTTGTTTGGAGGCCACAGGAGCAAGCGTGGGGCATATTGGAATAGAACCATTGCCCACGTGAAGCCATTGGAAAGGCTTTTGTGTCAGTTTAAGGAAGACAACGTGTATCTACAAAGGACACATTGAAGAGGAATCAGTGGTGTAAGATACCTGAGCATTCCCTCAAGGTAGTACAGTTTCCCTCTGTGGAACTGACTGGAGATGTTGAAGAACAAGCCTGCCTTAACCCTCCTATTTCCATTCCCCAAAGGTTTTCATGGGATAAAGAAACAGTGCCTATTTGTCGCAGAAGTTGCGCATGTTCTAATGAAGCCAGGTGAGGAGGAAAAATGGGAGAAAATGGGCCATTGCAGTGGGACAGACAGTGGATGCTCCATGTTCATGGGTAGATGTGGAACATGAAAAGAGGAGAACAAGGGATCCCAGAACAAATGACTGTCATATTAGAATGGTGGGAAGTGCTCTGGACCTGGTTGTTTCTATATAGGTCCAAATTCAATAAACCATCCTCTGTCCCCAATCAATCCTTATCAACTGTTTCTTTTTGTTGTTTTTCCATGATATTAATGCATGTATTTGACAGAGAGAGACAGAAAGATCATAATCAGGGAGGGAGCTGGAGAGGGAGAAGCAGACTTGCCTCTGAGCAGGGAACCTGAGGTGGGAGACAATCCAATGAGCCTGTGACCAACAGCTGAGCTGAAGACCATCTCTGAACTGATGGAGACACCCAGGGACACGATCTTTGTCTTCTTCACACCTCATTTTCTTTTTTTTTAAACTTCTTTTCAGCATAACAGTATTAATTGTTTTTGACACCACACCCAGTGCTCCATGCACTATGTGCCCTCCCTTATACCCACCACCTTGTTCCCCCAAACTCCCATCCCCTGCTTCATCAAGAACCTCAGGTTGTTTTTCACAGTCCATAGTCTCTCATGGTTCACCTCCCCTTCCAATTTCCCTCAACTCCCTTCTCCTCTTCATCTCCCCTTGTCCTTCATATTATTTGTTATGCTCCACAAATAAGTGGAAGCATATGATAATTGACTCTCTCTGCTTGACTTATTTCACTCAGCATAATCTCTTCCAGTCCTGTCCATGTTGTGGGTACTCATCCTTTCTGATAGAGGCATAATACTCCATCGTGTATATAGACCACATCTTCCTTATCCATTAGTCTGTTGAAGGACATATTGGTTCTTTGCACATTTTGGTGACCCTGGCCATTCCTGTTATAAACATTGCGGTACAGATGGCCCTTATTGTCACTACATCCCTATCTTTGGGGTAAATGCCCAGTAGTGCAATTGCAGGGTCATAGGGAAGTGCTATTTTTAATTTCTTGAGTAATCTCCATACTGTTCTCCAAAGTTGCTGCATCAACTTGCATTCCCACCAACAGTGTAAGAGGGTTAACCTTTCTCAACATCCTCTCCAACACATGTTTTTTCCTGTCTTGCTAATTTTGGCCATTCTCAATGGTGTAAGGTGGTATCTAAATGTGGTTTTAATTTGAATCTCCTTAATGGGAGATTCAAACATTTTTCTTGTGTTTGATAGCCATTTTTATGTCTTCATTAAAGAATTGTCTTTTCATATCTTTCGCCCATTTTTTGATATGATTATCTGTTTGTGTGTGTTGAGTTTGAGGAGTTCTTTATGGATTCTGGATATCAACCTTCTGTCTGTACTGTCAATTTCTTCCTGGTTCAATTTTGGGAGTTTATAGTTTTCCAGGAATTCATCCATTTCATCTAGGTTGCTTAGCTCATTGGCATGTAACTGTTGATAATAACTTCTGATGATTGTTTCTACTTCCTTGGTGTTAGTTGTAATCTCTCCCTCTTCGTTCATAATTTTATTAATTTGGGCTTTCTCTCTTTTCTTTAGGATTATTGTGGCCAATGGATTATCAATCATTTTGATTCTTTAAAAAAAACAGCTTCTGGTTTCATTGATACGTTCTTCTATATATCTGGTTTCTACCTCTTTGATCTCTGCTTTAAAGTGATTATTTCCCTTCTTATGTGTGGAGCTGGTATGATTTATTGTTGTTTTCCCAGCTCTTTTAGGTGTAGAGAGAGCTGGTGTATTCTGGATTTTTCAATTTTTTTGAGGGAGGCTTGGATGGCTATGTATTTCCCCCTTAGAACAAACTTTGCTGTATCCCATATGTTTTGGACCGAAGTGTTTTCATTCTTATTGGTTTCCATGAATTGTTTAAGTTCTTATTTGATCGCCTGGTTGATTCAAGCATTCTTAAGCAAGGTGGTCTTTAGCTTCCAGGTATTTGAGTTCCTTCCAAACTTTTTCTTGTGATTGAGCTCCAATTTCAAAACATTGTGATCTGAGAATATGCAGGGAATGATGTCAGTCTTTTGCATCGGTTGAGTCCTGATTCGTGACCCAGTATGTGGTTTATTCTGGAGAATGTTCCATGTGCACTTGAGAAGAATATGTATTCTGTTATTTTTTTTTTCTATTTTAACAGAGGAATTTATCAATAACACAAACAAAAAATGATATAAATAAAAAGAATTAAACACATGTTATGCAGTGACTTGAAAAACTTAAACAACCTAAGCATGGTTGCTTGTTCCAGCTCGCTCACCTATGTTCCTCATCATCTACCACTGTCTTTCTCTCTGGCCCTGGAAGTTGACCTGCCTTATTTCATCAATATGTGGCTCTGCATTTCAATTGGGCATAGATAATGGGAAGCCGCATTAGGAGATCTTGGGGAGCAAGTAGATGAAGTTAGAGTGTTCATTCCCTTGGCTATCTTCCTTTGAAGTTTCTTTAGGATTCTAACTTCCATTCTTGACCCAAATCACATTGATCTCAAGACTGCTGACCTATCCAAAGTTCTGCCCTTCTGATTCCTACAATATATCTCTGATAGGCTACTGTTTCTGGATTCTGATAGAATTTGCTCCCTTTTTTCCCCTTTGGGCTTAGGGATGGTAATAGCTTGCTACTATCAGCCCTGAATTATTGCAGTATTCCTGTGATTTCCCTAAAATTACACTTTTTTCCATTTTATTTATTTTTTCAGCGTAACAGTATTCATTCTTTTTGCACAACACCCAGTGCTCCATGCAAAACGTGCCCTCCCCATTAACCACCACCTGTATTCTGTTATTTTAGGGTGGAATTTTCTCTATAAATCTATGAGGTCTATCTGGTCCAATGTGCCATTCAATGCTCTTGTTTCTTTATTGATTTTCTGCTTTGATAATCTGTCTATTATTTAAATCTACTACTAAGAATGTATTCATATCAATATGACTCTTGATCAATTGTTTTCTTATGTAATTGGGTGCTCCCATATTGGGGAATAGATATTTACAATTGTTAGATCATCTTGGTGGATAGTCCCTTTAAGAATGATGTAGTGTACTTCTGTATCTCTGACTACAGTCTTTAGTTTAAAATCTAATTTATCTTATATGAGAATCACTACCCCGGCCTTCTTTTGAGGCCCATTTGCATGAAAGATGCTTCTCCATCCCTTCACATTCAGTCTGGGTGTATCTTTAGGTTCAAAACGGGTTTCTTGTAGACAACATATGGATGGGTCCTGTCGTTTTATCCAATCTGCAACCCTGTGTCATTTAATGGGCACATTTAGGCCATTCACATTGGGAGTGATTATTGAGAGATACTTTTTTATTGCCATCATGTTACCTTGAAGTCTTTCTGTCTGTAGATTGTCTCTATATTTCTGTTCAATAATATTCTTATGATTTAAGATTTCCTGCAGTGTTGGCTTGGTGGTTGCATAGTCTTTTAAGCCTTGCCATCTTGAAAACTCTTTCTCTCTCCATCCATTTTGAATGTCGGTCTTGCTGGATAAAGTATTCTTGGATGCATGTTCTTCTCATTTAGTGCCCTGAATATATTTTGCCATTCTTTCCTGGCTTGCCAGATCTCTGTGTACAGGTCTGAGGGTATTCTAATCGGCTTTCCTCTGTATGTAAGGAGCTTCTATATCCTAGCTGCTTTCAAGTGGGTCTGCCTATAGTTATAATTCTTCATTCTTACTATCAGGTGTCACGAGGACGTTCAAGAATCTATAATCTTGGGGAAAACCATCCTGCCTCTAGCACAGGAACACTGTTTCCATTTGTGAAATTTTCATAGACAATTTGTTCCACTATATCTTCTCGATTTCTTTCTTTTCCTCCCCTTCAGCGATTCCAATAGTTCTGACATTGGAACGTTTCATGGCATCATTTATTTCTCTGATTCTGTTTTCGTTGCTTCTGAGCTGTTTGTTCTAGGCTTCCTCCTGATCTTTTCTCTCTGTTTGTCCTCCAGATCACTAATTCTATCTTCTATCTCAGTTACCCAAGATTTTAGAGAATTTAGATTAGATTGGAACTCATTGAGAGCATTTTGAACATCATCCCTGGTGGCTTTCACTTCTGCCCTAACATCGTGATCATAATGCCTGGTGGCTTTCAGTTCTGCCCTAATCAATTCCATTTGGTCATCCATTGCTTTCTCCAACCTAGCTTGCCTGGATAATTTTAGCCTGAATTCCTTTTCCGACATATTGTCTATGTCGATAGCCATTAGCTCTGTTGCAGAAGGTCCATCCTCTGTATTTTTCTTCTGTTGGGCATTCCTCCTCCTAGGCATTTTGGTGAGAGATGACTGAACAGATGTAGCTGGGTGTATAGAGTGTGGTGCAGTCAAGGTGCACCCTGGAATGATTCTGAGCCATCAGGATTCCCCACTCAAACGAGAGAAAAAAGAAAAGAAAAAGAAAAGAGAGCGAGAGAGAGAGGAACAAAAGGTAAGATAAAAGAGATGGCGCAGCCCAAATGGGCCCCAAGGTAAGATTTATGAAGTATACAAACAAAAACAGACAAACAGAAAGACTGGTAAAGTAGATGACAAGAGAAGGAAAAAAAAAATATATATATATGCAAAAAAAAAGGAAGAACCTTGTCAAAAGAACCCCAAGTATAAGATTTATATACTGTCAGGACAAACACAAATACACAGAAATTCTGGCGGAATGAAAAGATGGGAGAGTGGTTATAAATTATCAGTGTGGGCGAGGAGGGTTATTTTGATTCTTCCTGGATGTGTCATGATGTCTTTATTAAAGGACTCAACTTTCCTATGATAAAGGGTGATTAAAAATTGGTTTACCTATAGGGGTAGCATTGATTGGGGAAAGGGGATTACCTTGAAGTTTAACTCTATATGTAAATTAGAAAATAAAAATTTAAAAAAAGAATAAAGTAGACTAAACTAAACTAAAATTAAAAAAATTAAGAAAAAAAAAGCAAAAGAAAAACACAGGTGTATGTTTCAAAATGTTCAGTTTAGAAAGTTATTAAGGGATTTGATGTACTGGACATTTTTATTAATTTTGGGAAGCCAGATTCATTCATCAGAAATTTTTTACATATGTTCCCTGATTATTTATTTGCATATACTACTGAGTGCTCATCATCATGTATGCCACACAACCTCCATACCCATTAACCAGATCCGTCATTCCCAGCATATCTGATTTTTCTGCAACCCTAAGACTCGATCCCAGAATCCTTAGTCTTTACTGGTTTGTCTCCCTTTCAGACTTCTTTTCCTTTCGATTTCCCTTGCTTCTACTAATGTTCATGTTATTCCTAATTCGCCACATATGAGTAAGGCCATATGATATTTCCCTTGGTCTGATCGCCTTTTTCATTGAGAATTACCCTGTCCTGTGTCACTCATTTCAAGGCGAGTATCGGGGCTTCATCCCACTCGATGTCGGAAGTATCATCTGTGGTCTAGATGGACTACACCTTCTTTATCCAGTAGCCATGGGAAGGGCATCTCGGCTCCTTCCACAGTTCTTCTAGAGTGGGCATAGCAGGCCACCGATGTAGGCTGTTCCTTTTCCTCTGAATTAAGATAGTTATTCACCATTGCACTCCCCATGACCATGGCATGTAGCATTAACTAATGATGACACGGAGTGCTGTCCAGGGCTATTCCTGCAGTGAAAGCTATCATGCAGGTTGTACCTCTCCTTGAAGCCTTTGCAAAGGTATTTAAGGTAAACTCAGGCAGACTGAGCCTTCACCCTCAGGACTGGTTTTACAGAACACTAGGAGATGAGGGCACAGACAGCACAATGCATCAATGCCCTAGCACTTTTCCTGAAAATGTGACTTTCCTTGCCTTATTCCTGCCCTTATCTTCCACGCTGACCAAGATGCAAAGGCAGAACCTACACCCTAGAACCCATCAGGAAAAGAAGCTAAGAAAGGATGCTCTCATACATAGGATGTCAAAACTCCCAGAGTGTTAATGATATCCAAGAGGTCTCCCTGTTCATTGAGATCTCTAGAAATTGCCAAAACTCCCAGAGTGTTAATGATATCCAAGAGGTCTCCCTGTTCATTGAGATCTCTAGAAAATGCAGCGGAAATAGCAAGACCTTGCTGTTTCTGGAGAAGTGTTGGCCTCCAGGATGGTATATGGAATGTCATTTCTCCTTGCATAGAAAGGGGAAGTGGGAAAGAAACAGAAAAGCCAACCTGAGTTCATGATCATGTTAACACGGTTTGTTTGTTTGTTTGTTTTTCTTTCTTTCTCAGTGCTTTCTATCAAAAGCCATAGGACTCATATGTCATGAGATAGGGATTGCTGCTTCAGTGACGTCAGTTTCTGTGAAGACACAAAGCTTTGAGGTCCTAGCAGCCACTCCTCCCTAAAGTATGTCTAATCACTCCACCTGGCTGCAGTAGTCATGGATCAGCCAGGAGGTTCCAAAGCTCTCCCAAACCGCTGGAGCCGCTTGGGTATTTTACCAAGACAATTTAAGAAGCTAGTCAGGGTCACCTTCTTCATGGGCGAATTTGTAGACTTTAGCCGTAACTATGACCATCAGACCTCTGCACTCCTGAGAAGGGCAAGAATCCACAATTCCATCTTAATCAGGAAAGGTCAAGAAAGTTTCAGTATTACCATCAAGCCTAAGGCAAGGAAATCCATGCCCCTCACACATGCATGGTCTTCCCACCCAATCAGGACTCTTCTGACCAGGAAAAGGCCACCCGAGGAAAGCTCACAGTGAACACCCGCAACCATGCCAAAGATATGTCTGGAGTCTTCAGCAGCGAGGACATGAGTTCCTCTAGCATTTCCAGAAAACATCCAAGATGGCCTCCCAATCTTCCAAGCTGACAAAGAACCAAAGGCAGACCCTATACCCTAGAACATCAGGCACAGGATGGCACATGGGATTGGAGCTCAAAGGAGAAAACACAGAGCATGTAGGAAGAGACCCATTGCACAAATGATGCCATCAGAAAGGCTTTCATGCTAGTTACAGGAAGACAACGTGTATCTACAAAAGGACGCATTGAAGAGGATTCAACGGCCTAATATCCCTGAGCATTCCCAAAGTGTGGTGCAGCTTCCCTCTGTGGAACTGAATTGAGATGTTGCAGCACAAGCCTGTCTTAACACTCCCATTTCCATTTCCAAAAGTTCTTCATGGGATAAATAAACAGTGCCTGCTGTGGAAGATGGGCATGTTCTAATGGAGCCCAGTGTGGAGGAACAATAGGAGAACAAGGAGCCATTGTACTGGGACAGACAGAAGATGCTTCATGCTGGTGGGGAGAGGCAGGATGATGAAGAAGAGGAGAAAAAACAAAGGAGCTCAAAGCCAAGGTCTGGATTTTTAGAATGGTGGGAAGTGCTCTGTACCTGGGTGCATTCTAAAGGGACATAGGTCCAAATTTAAAAACCATCCTCTGGCTCCATTCAATTCTTAGTAATTGTTTGTTGTTGTTGTTGTTGTTGATGTTGTTTTTCAATAATGTGCATGCATGCATTTGACAGAGAGAGTCAGAGAGATCATCATCAGTGAGGGAGCGGAGAGGGAGAAGCAGACTTGCCTCTGAGCAGGGAAACTATGGTGGGAGAGGATCCAATGAGACTGGGATCAGGAGCTGAGCTGAAGGCCGCCTCTGAAATGATGGAGACACCCCAGAACACAATCTTTGTCTTCTTAACACCTAGTTGCTCTAGACAAGAACTCCTGCTCAGTCTTTTTTCAGACATGCAGGCAATACTGATTTTGGCTTGGGCTGGTGTGGCTTGTCTATGCAACATGCTTCTCGATATTACATAGCTGGTCGCCTTGATATCAGACACTTGGATATACAAATACTCTTCTCCCAAGCATATATGGGTGAAGAGAATTCCTCCATTGCTAGCTTTGAAGGGTGAATGACACTATATGTTGTGTTGCACTGCTTCTGTTGATGGTACTGGGAGTACTCTATGCCTCAGAATCTGGATCTCTGTTTCTACCCCCAGAGGAGGGATGGTTTCACCTCTGATTTCTTTTTTTTAAGCTTTTTTTAAAATATTTTATTTATTTGACAAAGAGAAATCACAACTAGGCAGAGAGGCAGGGATAGAGAGAGGAGGAAGCAGGCTCCCTGCGGAGCAGAGAGCCCGATGTGGGGCTCGATCCCAGGACCCCGGGATCATGATCTGAGCCGAAGGCAGAGGCTTTAACCCACTGAGCCACTCAGGCACCCTCACCTCTGATTTCTTAAAGAAATCTTGTGCCCTCCTTTTCCTCTCTCTTCTAGTTCTCCTAAAATAATCATCCATTACATCATTTCACTTAAGGATTTCCCTAATTCCATTGTCATGTTCCTCATTCTCTCTTCTCTACTTTGCTTTTCTTCCCTTTTTTCCAGTAATTTTCTTCCTTGTAACACATTGGTACCTCTGGTTCTGCCAGCTTCCTGGACTTTGCATCCAATCTGCTAATAAAAGTTTTCATCAGGGTCTCTTGATTTTATTTTTTTATCATTTTTTTCTTGGCGGTCCAAAACGTCCTGATGCCTTCTAAGTTTTTCTGATACAGAGTGAGTATTATGGTTCCTGCCTTAAATCCACCATTAGGCATGTGACATGTTTAGGTTTTACTTTGATTGCGTGTCCATGATATATCTTGTTCTTGTTCTTCAGCATCAATTGATTCTTCAATCATTAAATTGTTCTAGATTTCTGTCTTCTTCTCTGTATTCTAAAAGCACATTCTATTTTCCACCCTGAGGGTAATTTCTTTGGGAAGAGGAGCTCATGGAGTGAACAAGGGCTGGAAATTGAGGGGATTTAGGGTATGTGTGGCATGCCTTCTGGGGTTGTTTTGGCTGTCCACTCTCCTCTGGGCCATTCCTCTGCAGACGCTCTCTTTGATGGCCATTCAGAGTGTTAAGTGTCTGGACCTAATACGGTGAGGTTTAGCTTGGTGGACTCCGGTGTGCTTCTGAAAGGAGATTTTCAACCCACTCAACCTTACTAAGGCCTGCTGAATGCTGTGGTCAGGAGATAGGATGTGGGCAGAGCTTTCTTCTAGTCACCTACAGGATGGTCTGTTCTTGGGACTAAGCAACGTGGCCGGGGAAGGCAGTCTCAACAGTGTTCCAGGTTTAAGACTTCGTGTTTGTAGGTTATGCAGCTATTGTCCTCACCATTATCTCTGTGGCCACTAGCTAGGTCTTTATGCTGGTGGTTGGAGAGCCCCAAGTTTCATTAGCCCCTACCAATGCATTTCCATGAACAGTGCCTTTCATGGATGCCCAGCAAGAAACAATAATCGTACCACTCTGTCAAAAGTTATTGTCTCTGATCATGGTTTCCAGGCTGTCTGCACCTGGTTGGTTGCTGGTGTCCTCCCCAGCAGAAACGCAGTGTTCTCTGGTGTATATGTCTTCCAAGCCTGCTGTTCTGAGATACCCAGGCCTCAAGACTCTTTGGTTGCAAGAACTCGTGCAATTAAGACCCTCTCCATGTCTCTGCCACAGCTATGGGTCAACATTCAACTTGTGGATTCTTAGTGTGCTCCTCTCTCCTGTGCCTTTGTCTTTGGCCTTGGTTCCCTCCTCTGAAGCACAAACCATCCACTTCTCCTCTAAGCCATGTTGTCACAATTCTCCCATGGTCTCTTCGACTTAATCTCTTTCACTGTTTATTGTGATTTCTAGGTTTCAGGTCCATTTACTCCATGTTTATGGTGATGTGGTCATCTTCTGCATGTGCATATGACTGAAGACAAGCCTGGAGCTCCCAGACACTTCTAACATCTCCCTGTCGTCCAAAAGCACCACACACTCTTATCCAGCCATAGGCAAGAAGCAATTATTGCTCCTTTCCACATGTGGCTGAAAGGTGGAGAGCATTGGGCTGCATCATATCTGTCAGTCACAGAAAGACAATTAACATATGATTTCACCCACTCATGGAAGTAAAGAAACATGTGAAAAAGCAAGTAAAAATTGCACAGACAATGAGATTCTAAGCGGGCACACAAAATTTTCTGTTTGTTCCAAGGCAGGTTAGTGATAATCTGTGTTTCTAAAAGAGGATTAAATGGGACATTCATTGGAGGAAACGTGGTCAAAAGGGATGTATTGTGAGTTACCAATGCGTTTGAAGGTGAATCGTGATCCAAAAAAGTACAGCTTCACAGCGAGGACACAATTTCCACTAGCATCTCCAGAAACCAGAAGACCTAGAAGCCCAGAAGACCTCCTCATCTTCCAAGAATTCCAAGCACCAAAGTCAGACCTTACACACTAGAACCTATTTGCAGGTTAGGCAGGTAATTTCCTCTCCATCCTCTCTGTGGTCACTAGCTCGGTCTTTATGCTGGTGGTGGCATAGCTCCAAATTCTTTTTCCCACAACGTGGCATCTCCATGAACAGTGCCTATCACGGATGCACAGCAAGAAACAATAATCATAGCATTGTACCAACAGGTATTGTCTCTGATCATGGTTTCCAGGCGGTTTGTAACTGGTTGGTTGCTGGTGTCCTCTCCAGGAGACACAGAGTGTTCTCTGGAGTCTAATTTAATATTTTTTATCACCTTCATCTCGGTGGCCTGAGACTCCCTAATTCCTTCTATGTTTTTCTGATGCAGAGTGAGTATCCTGGCTGCTGCTTTAAATCCTCCATTGGGCATGTGAAATGTATACGATTCACTTCGATTGTGTGGCCATGATCATTTCTTGTTCTTTTGCCTTGTCTTCAATTGATTCTGCCATGGTTGCCTTTGCTCTAGGTCTCTGTCTTCTTCGCTGTATTAGAAAAGCCCATTCTTTTACCTACAGTGAGTGAAATTTCTTTAGGAAACACAGCTCATGGAGTGCCCAAGGACTGGCCCTTGAGGGAGTCCCCGGTGTGTGTGGCATGCTTCTGGGGTTGTGTTTTGGCTGTCTACACTCCTCTGGGCCAGTCCTCTGCAGAGGCTCTCCTTGCCAGCCATTCAGAGTGTTTGGTGTCTGGACCGAATATGGTGAGATCTAGATTGGTGGGCTCTGGTGTGCCTTGAAAAGAGCCTTTCAACCTGCTAACAGAACTAAGGCCTGCTGAATGCTGTGGACAAGAGAGAGTGTGGGCAGGTCTTTCTTCTAGTACCCTATGGGAGGGTCAATTCTCCTTGGACTAAGCAACCTGGCCTGAGGAATGCAGTCCCAATAGTGTTCCAGGGTTGGGACTTCATTTTTGCTGGTTATTTCCTCACCGTCCTGTCTGTGGCCACTAGTTCTGTCTTTGTGATGGCGGTGGGAGGCATCTCAATGAACACAGTTCATCACGGATACACAGCAAGAAAAAATAATCATACCACTGTGTTAACAGGTATTTGCTCTGATCATGGTTCCAGTGCTGTCTGCCCCTTTGTGGCTTGCTGGTTTCTGCTCCAGGATAAACAGTGTTCTCTGGACTCTATGTCTGCCAAGCCTGCTTATCTGAAATCTCCGGGACTCACAACACTTTAGTTGCAAGAACATGTGCCATACAGACCCTCTCCTTTTCTCCGCCAAATCTGTGGGTCAACATTCAACTTGAGTGTTCCCAGTGTGCTCCTCACTACTGGGCCTGTTTCTTTGGCCATGGTTCCCACCCTCTCCAGCCCAAACCATCCACTTCTCCACTAAGCCATATGTACACTCTTCTCCCTAGGTCTCTGCAACTTTTTCTATATTTCACAGTGGAGTTTCTTTTCGATGTACCAGGTACACGTAGATGTCGTCATCTTCCTGTGGTGCTTTTGGCTGAAGACATACCTGGAGATCCCAGACTCTTCTAACATCTCCCTGTTTTACAAATGCACTTCAGACTCTTCCGCATCCATATGCAAGAAGGAATTGATGCAACTTGCCACAAGTGGCAAAAAGGTGGAGAGCATTGGGCTAAGTCCCATCTATCAGTCACAGAAAGAAAAATCACATATGATTTCACTGACTCGTGGAAGTAAAAAATAACATGTGAAAAAGCAAGAAGAAAGGGAGAGGCAACGAGACTCTAACCGGGCACACAAAATTTGATGTTTATCCCAAGGCAGGTTAGTGAGAATCTGATTTTCTAAAAGAGGAGTAAATGGACATACCTTGCAGGAAATGTGGCTATAAGGGATTTAACATGAGTTTATAATGCGTGTGAAAGTGAATTGTAATCTAAAAAGAGCAGCTTCATATCTCTTAAAATATCATTCTAAGTGTTATGTGTCATGAGCATACACATCTGACATCTCAGATAATGATGAAATCGTTTGAAGCAGTCCTCAAACACTTACCAATGCACAAAAAGCCAGGTTCAAATCAAGTTCCTGGTCCACACTTAGAGACATTTAATGAAGGCAATGTCAGTTGGTCTCATTTATTTCCAAAATGTAGGAAGAGGGAAGAATCTAAGTTACAAGGTCCAAAGACCCAATTCAATAAGGACCTTATAGGAAACCAATTGTATACCATTTTAATCAGTAAGATAATAAAACTATACTTCATTTCTTTCCTCTTTCTTTCTTCATCTACATATGAAACAGCCTCTTTTTCTTTCTTTTCAAAACTTATTCTTATATTCAGGAAGCCAGCCTTTCATCCCTCATACTTTTGTGAGATACTGTTCATGGATTCTTTAGTTGCTTATACCACGGAGTGATCGTCATAATATATGCCACACCACCTCCATACCATTAACCAGTTCCCTCATTCCTAGCATGTCTCATCCTTCTGTAACCCTCAGCTTGGTTCCCAGAGTCATGAGTCTCTCCTGGTTTGTATCCCTGTCTGAATTCTTCTCTTTTTGTTTTCCCGTGATTCTACTAATGTCCACGGTATACCTCATGGGCAATATATGAGTGAAGCCATATGATAGTTCCCTTGGACTGCTTCCGTTTTCACTGACAATAACCCAGCCCTGAGTCACTCATGTCAAGGTGATTATTGGGGCTTCATCCGCAATATCAGAGGTATCATCTGTGGCATGGATGGACCACACCTTCTTTATCAAGTGGTATATTGAAGGGCATCTTGGCTCCTTCCACAATTCTGCTAGAGTGGGCATGGCGGAGATCGATTAGGCAGTTCCTTTTCCTCTGAATTAAGAGAGTTGGTCAACATGGCTCTCTCCGTGACCTCGGCATGTAACGTTAACTGATGATGACAAGGTGTGCTCTCCAGGGTTCTTCTTTCAGGGGTAGCGATCATGCAAATGTCACTTTCATTGAAGCTTTTGCAAAGGTGTTTCAGGAAAAATAAGGTAGACAGAGCCCTCATCCCTTTGGACTGGTGTATCAGAATATTAGGAGATCAGGACAGGATAGCACAATGCATCCATGCCCTAGCACGTTTCCTTGAAATGTGACTTTCCTTCCCTTATTCCTTCCCTTATCTTCCAAGCTGACCAAGCACCAAGGGCAGACCCTTCTTCCTAGAACAAATTGGGAAAAGAACCTATAAAAGGATGCTCTCACCCATAGGATATCAAATCTCCCAGAGATCTCATGATACCAATGAGGCCTCCCTGTTGATTGAGATCTCTAGACATTGCAGTGTAAATAGGAACACCTGTCTCTCTCTGGAGAAATGTTGACTGAAAGGATGGTATACCAAATGTCATGTTCTTTTCTCTTTGGATAGAAAGGTGAAGTGTGAAAGAAACTGAAAAGACCACCAGAGTTCATGAGCAGGCAATCAGGGCTCTTTTTTGGTCCTTCCCAGGGCTTCCTGCCAAAACCCATAGGACTCATAGATCATGAGAGAGGGATGGCTGCTTCAGGAAAGTCAGCTTCTGTGATGTCACAAAGTTTCGAGCTCCTAGCCACCACTCCTCCCCAAACCATGTCTAATCACTCCACATAGCTTTAGTAGTCATGGGTCAGCAATGAGGTGCCAAAGCCCTCCCAAACCGTTGGAGTCGCCTGGGTATTTCACCAAGAGAGTTTGCAAAGACAGTCGGTGTCACCTTCTCCATGGCTGAATTTAGAGTCTTTGAACGGGACTGTCACCACCAGCCCTCTGCATTTGTGAGAAGGGCAAGCATCCACAATTCCATCTCATCCCCAAAAGGTCAAGAAATGGTCATGGCTACAACCAAGCCTCAGGCCAGGAACTCCACACTCCGCACATGTGCATGGTCCTCCGACCCAATTAGGACCCTTGTGACCAGGAAAAGGCCCCCTGAGGAAAGCTCCCAGTGAACACCCGCAACCATGCCAAAGACATGCTTGTAGTCTTCAACAGTGTGGACACGAGTTCCTCTGAGCATCTCCAGGAACCACAACAAGAAGGCTTCCCCATCTTCCAAGCTGACCAAGCACCAAAGATAGACCCTACACCCTAGAACGTTAAGCCCAGGACGGACTCATCGGTTTGGAGCCAACAGGAGCAAGCATGGAGCCTGGTGGAGCAGACCCATTGCCCATGTGTAGCCATCGGAAAGGCTTTCATGCCTGTTTCAGGAAGACAAAATGTATCTACAAAAAGACGCCTTGAAGAGGATTCAACGGCCTAAGGTCCCTGAGCATTCCTGCAGTGTGGTGCAGCTTCCTTCTGTGGAACTAAATGGAGATGTTGCAGCACAAGGCTGCCTTAAGCCTCCCATTTTCATTCCGCAATGGTTTTCAAGGGATAAAGAAACAGTCCCTCTTTCGGATGATGGGCATGTTCTAAAGGAGCCAGGTATGGAGGAACCATGGGAGAACAAGGGGCCATTGCAGCGGGACAGAGAGCGGATACCCCATGCTGGTGGGGAGATGCAGGAAGACAAAGAAGAGGAGAACAAACAAGGGAGCTCAGAGCCAAGGTCTGGTATTTTAGGAAGGTGGTAGGTGCTCTGGACCTACCTGCGTTCCATGGGGGCATAGGTCCAAATTGAATAAAGCATCCTCTGGCCCATTCAAACCTTATCTACGGTTCCTTGGTGTTGTTGTTTTACAACGATGTGCTTGCATGTATGGTACTTATTGAGAGAGAGAGAGAACATAATCAGAGAGGGAGCTGAAGAGGGAGAATCAGACTTGCCTCTGAGTGGGGAACCTGAGGTGGGAGACATTCCAGTGAGCCTGGGATATGGGGCAGAGCTGAAAGCCGCTTCTGAACTGATGGTGACAGCCCTGGACACAATCTTTGTCTTCTTAACACTTCATTGTTCTAGACAAGAATTCCTGCTCTGTTAATGTTTAGAAATGCAGGGGATAGGGTTTTGGCTTTGGCTGCTGTGGCTTGCTCTATACAACATCCTAGTAGAGCTGGCAGAGCTGCTGCCTCGAAGTAAGACACTTGGCTTTATAAACACTCTTTTCCCAAGCATTTTGGACGAAGAGAATTCCTCCATTGCTAGCTTTGGAAGAATGAATTACACTATGTGTTGTGTTGCTCTGCTTCTGTGGATGGTGCCTTGGAATCTGGATCTCTGTTTCTGCCCTCAGATGAGGAATGTCTGCAGCTCTGATTTCTCAAAGAAATGTTGGGCCCAATAATTTCTCTCTCTTCTAGGTCTCCTACAATAACCACCTATAGACATTCATTGCAGTCACGGATTTCTCTAGGTCCAATGTCATGTTCCATCATTCTTCCTTCTCTCCTTTGCTTGGATTCTTTTTTCCTCAGTACTTGTATTCCAGGTTCCTCATTGGATTCTCTGGTTCTGCTAGGTTCCTGAATTTTGCATCCAGTTAGCTAACAAATCTTTTCATAAGGGCCTCTTCATTTTACTTAATTTTTTAATCACTTTATCTCTGTGTTCTGAGACTCTCTGATTCCTTCTATGTTTTTCTGTTCCAGAATTAGTATCCTGGCTACCCAGTGCTCATCAACAGCATATATGCCACAACACCTCCATACCATGAATCAGTTCCCTCATTCCTGGCATGTCTCATCCTTCTGTAACCCTCAGGTTAGTTTCTAGAGTCCTGAGTCTCTCCTGGTTTGTCTCCCTGTCTGACTGCTTCTCTATCAGTTTTCCTTTGCTTTTACCCGTGGCCATGGTATTCCTCATGGGCTACATATGAGTGAAGCCATATGATATTTCCTTGGAGTCCATCCGATTTCATTGAGAATAACCCAGCCCTGTGTCACTCATGTCAAGGCGATTATTGGGGCTTCAGCGCAGGACTCTCCCTGCCTACTCGAAGGAAACTCTGCACGTCACATTTGCTCAAACACTCCAGATTTGGAGAAAACTGCAATGTCCCTGAACCCACCCCCAAATTCGCTGGCTGTCTTGGAAAAAAGGCGAATTTTTAAACATGCCAGACACCTTCCCACAGGCAGACACCCAGGTCAATGTCCCTGATACAGAAGATGGAATGTGACACAACTAGGACGTCCACGGAACCCTAGCTTAGCATTGCAGGCATGTGCCTCCAGAGTCAAACTCTGGAAATGCTACATATGGTCCAACACGTGAACCCTGAGCCCAAAAACAGAACACCTCCTGTCCCCAGAAGGCTACCCGGCTTTGGGAGCAGTGTCCAACCCTCAGGGGTGGAGAATCCTGCATGGCTCCTGAGCCACCGCCATATTCTAAGCTCTCCCTGGACACAAGCCAGCTTTGTGACCCATCAGAAAGAGGCTCCCTGTCACCTCAGCCCCATGGAAACTTTTCCCAGAACCACCAGATCAAAACGGCCTTGTTACTGGGCAGGAATGGTAATCAGAGCTGGGCTTTCGAGGCATCCATGTGGTGACATCTGCTATGACGTCATTCAATAGGGGGACCCTGGTGCCATCAAAATGGACGCCCCCTGTCCCGCAGAAAGAAAGCTTGCTGATCGGAGCAGCTCACGAGCTCCAGCCTTGGAAGACCTCCATGGCCTCCTGAGGCCACCCCTCCACTCGTCGGCCATCATGGACACAAACTCCAGCATGACCGATCATCTGACACGTGTTCCGACTCAGGTGCTGGAGATCTGGTGTCAGACACTGCACATGGGAAAGGCCGTGTGCTCGGCACTGAACTGAACCATCACTTGTGCAATCAGAATTCAGTCCTCAACCTCCTGGCCGCTAGCCCTCTAGGGAGACAAAACGTGAGACAAAACGCTATCTTCTGCTTGCCCTCCAGAAAGAAGAAGGACCCTAGGGTTCTGCCCAGAATCCCCACGTGAGGATAAAACAGCAGGACCTCAAAGGCACCCCAATGTCCTATGCTCCTGCCTCACGGTCGCACTCATTTCAGATCTCACGGCACTGTTGTCACGGTCCACAGATCGGGTAGGCCATCACCTCGCCCTGAAACGTATCCCGAGTTGGGGTTTGCAGACTTTTGTCTCCAAACCCCTGGCCGACAGGTGTTCCAGGATAGGGCCTCGGAGCCACAGAGCAGGACTCTGCCTTCCCACCTGAAGGAAACTCTGAACGTCACATTTGCACAAACCATCCAGATTGGAAGACACCTGAAATGTCATTGAGCCCACCTCAAAATCATTGGCAGCCTTGGAAAAAAGGAGCATTTGGACACATTCCAGACACCGACCTCCAGGCAGACAACAAGGTCAATGCCCTGAGTCAGAAGATGGAACCTGACATACCCTAGAACCTCAACAGAACCCTAGCTTAGGATTCCAGGTATCTTCCTCCAGTGGAAAACTCTGGAATACCTACATATGGTCCAATACTTGATACCTGAACCACAAAACAGAACACCTCCTGTCCCCAGAAGGCAACCTGACTCTTGGGAGCTGCGTCCAACCCTCAGGGGAGGAGAATCCTGCATGACGACTGAGCCCCCATCACACTCTAATGTCTCCCTGGACACAAGCCAGCATTGTGACCATCAGAATATGGCTCGCTGTCACCTCAGTCCCCTGGGCACTTTGCCCCAGAGCCACCAAATCAAAACGGCCTTGTTCCTGGCCTGAAAGGGTAAGCGAAGTTGTGCATTCCAGGCATCCATTCAGTTACTTCTGCTTCAACGTCTTTCCATATGGAGGACCCTGGTGCCATCAAAACGATGCCCCCTGTCCCGCAGAAAGAAAGCTTGCTGTTCGCAGCAACTCACAAGCCTCCAGCCTGGGAAGACCTCCATGAACTCATGATTCCATTCCTCCACTCGTTGGACATCATGGACACAAACTCCAGCATGAGCGACCTTCTGACACATGCCCTGACTCAGACGTTAAAGATCACGAGTCAGACGCTGCACATTGGATATGACATGTTCTCAACACTGAACTACACCGGCACTTGTGCGTTCACAATTCCATCCTCACCCTCCTGGTCTCCCAGCCCTCCAGACTGTTCATTCAGGAGCCACAACGCAGTCTTCTGCCTGCAATCCAGAAAGAAGAAGGGCCCTAGGTGTCTGCACAGAATCTCCCACGTGAGGATCAACCTGCATGGACCTCGTTGGCACCCCAAAGTCCTAGGCCGCCCTGTGCACTAATGCTCTGTCTGACACAGGCTGAGCACTGACCTCCCATCTGAAACCCAGGTAGCGGGCCCCATATCCTGTACGTGGGTCATTCGAAGAACAGAGACTGTCATCTCTATCCAACCAGAGTATTCAGGGGTTGTGTCCAGACCATAGCTCAAATCCCAGCCTATGGGGGAACCTGAAGGAAAAAATAGCACTCCTCCTTCGTCACAATGGGAAAAGCTTGCTGTGGGGTTGGGGGTCTAACCCTCAGAGTGGGAGCCAGGTTCATGGCACATGCACCACGCCCAACCAGGAGGGCTCTCCTGGCCACAGACAGGCATCGTGACCTTCAGCCAGAGCCCGATTTCAAACCAGCCCCCTCCCTACCTGTACCAGGAGCCTGCACTGTGGGCCTCACATGCCCCAGTCCCAAATCCTCACCCTTGGTCAGGTTTTCCAGCCGCCCAGACCCAGAAGCCTACTCTGGAATCCCTTCTATGGCGGGACCCCTGATACAAAAAAGAGCACTCTTCCCTCCCCCCTGAAAGACAGCAAACCCTTGGGAACTGGGTAGAAACCTCACAGAGGCAGAATCGCCCATGGTCCTTGAGGCTACTCTTACACTCCATGGCCAATCAAGACACACAACACAGACAGAAAAGGCTATGCTCCCACCTCCCCGTCACCCTCATTTCAGATCCTACCCCACTGCCCCCACGGTCTGTAGATTCTCCTGGCCATCACGTCGCCCATAATCCTTTCACAAGTTTGTGTTTGCAGACTGCCAGGGCCCTCGTGACAAATCCACCAGGAAGTGCGAGGATAAGAGGATGGTGAAAAGAAATTAAAGAGACAAAGAGATGGGGGAAGATGGAGCATAGGGGACGATTTCCACCAAGGCCGAGTTTATTCAAGGCAGAAAGGCATTATATAGCCAACAATAAATATTTTAACTGATTAAAAAGAATTTACTACATGCACAAAAAACCCTCCAGACTTCCCCATTATCTACTTCTCACGGTCTAAATGCAGAGTCTCCAAGGCTAGTGGTCTCTGTCTTCAGAAAATTCCTTACCAGCTGCACTGACTTCAAAGTAACTCAAAACATTCAAGAAGTAACAACAAACATGAGAGTGATTCATAAGCTGTGCTGAAACAGCAAGGACCAGTTATGAATTTATGACCCCAACCAAATTGTTCTCATCTAACAAGTAAACATGTGGGAAATCACGTAGGTGAGCACACAACACATAGCACAGACACTTTCTCAGTGCAACTCAACTTTTCCATCCTAAACATTTTGTTAAGCTATTCGGACTTTAAAGGAGACACAAGTCAGGGCCTGGTATGGTCCTTGTCTCAAGCCTTATCGCGGCCTCCCACAGCAGAATTTTGTCCCCAAAGCCCTATCCAACAGGCCTTCCAGTATGGGGCCTCTGGAGCCACAGTGCAAGACTCTGCCTGCCCACCCGAAAGAAATTGTGCCTGTCACATTTGCACACACCCTCCAGATTGGGAGTCACCCTCAGTGACCCTGAGCCCACCCATAATCCATTGGCTGCCTTGGAAATAAGGCGCATTCGGACATATGCCAGACACCTACCTCCAGGCAGACACCCAGGTCAATGAACCTGAGTTAGAAGATGGAACCTGACATAACCCTACCTCAATGGAAACCTAGCTTAGGTGTGCAGGCTTCTGCCTCCAGAGGCAATCTCTGGAATATCTACATATGGTCAAACACTTGATCCCTGAGCCAAAAAACAGAACACCTCCTGTCCCCAGAAGGATCCTGGCTCTTGGAAGTTGCGTCCAACCCTCAGGGGAGGAGAATCCTGCATGGCACCTGAGCCCCCGCCATATTCTAAGGTCTCCCTGGACACAAGCCAGCATTGTGACCCATCAGAATGAGGCTCCCTGTCACCTCAGCCCCCTGGGCACTTTGCCCCAGAGCCACCTGATCCAAACGGCCTTATTTCTGGGCTGGAAGGGTAAGCGGAGCTGGGTTTTCCAGGCATCCATACAGTGACTTCATCTACGACGTCTTTTCCTATAGGGGAACCTGGTGCCATCAAACGTACTGTCCCAGTCCCGCAGAAGGAAAGCTTGCTGTTTGGAGCAGCTCACAAGCCCCAGCCTGGGAAGACCTCCATGGCCTCATGAGGCCACCTCTCCACTTGTCGGCCATCATAGACACAAACTCCAGCGTGAGTGACAATCTGACATGTTCCCTTACTCTGGAGATGGAGATCTAGTGTCAGACGCTGCACATTGGAAATGCCATGTCCTCAGCACTGAACAGAACTGGCACTTGTGCTTTCTGAATTCCATCCTCATCCTCCAGGCCCACCAGCCCTCCAGACTGTTCATTCAGGGGCCACATGCAGTGTTCTGCCTGCCCCCCAGAAAGAAGAAGAGCCCTAGGGGTCTGGCCCGAATCCCCACATGAAGATCTAACTGTACGGACCTTGACGGCACCCCAATATCCTAGGCCTCCCTGTACACTAATGCTCTGACTGACACAGCCTAAGCCCCGACCTCCCATCAGCCCCCGAGGTACTGGGCTTCATATACAGCAGGTGGGACGTGCCAAGGCCAGAAACTGTCATCTCTACCCAAACTGGGTATTCAGGCGTCTGTGCCCAGAACATAGCTCAAATCCTGGCCTATGGGGGATCCTCAAGCATCAAAGAGCACTCCTGCTTTCCGACGATGGGAAAGGCTCACTGTGGGGATGGGGTCTAACCCTAAGAGTGGGAGCCTACTGCAAGGTCCATGAGACCACGCCCACCTAAGTGGGCTGTCCTGGCCACAAACAGGCATTGTGACCCTCAGCCTGAGCCTGCTTTCAAACCATCCCCTTGTTACCTGGACCAGGAGTCCGCATATAGGCCCTGACATGCAACTAGGCCCAAATCCTCACCCTGGGTCAGGTCATCGATGTGCCTGGACCCAGAAACCAACTCCGAATCCCTGCTATGGCGGGACCCCTGAGACGGAAAACAGCACTCTTCCCTTCCCCCCGAAAGACACCAAAACCTTGGGAACTGGGCAGAATCCTCACAGAGGCAGAATCGCCCATGGCCCTTAAGGCTACCATTATATTCCGTGGCCAACCAAGACACACAGCCCAGACAGAAAAGCCTATGATCCCACCTCCCCGTAGCCCTCATTTCAGATCCTTCCCACTGCCCTCATGGTCCACAGATTCTGCCTGCCATCACGTAACCCCTAACCCTATTGCGAATTTGTGTTTGCAGATTTTTGTGCCAAAGCCCTGGCCCTGGCCAAGAGGCTTTCCAGGATGGGGCTTCTGGAGCCACAGTGCAGGACTCTGCCTGCCCTATGGAAGGAAACTCTTCCCGTCACATTTGCACAAGTCCTCCAGATTTGGAGAAAACTGCAATGCCCCTGAACCCACCCCAAATTCGCTGGCTGTCTTGGAAAAAAGGCGCATCTTTAAACATGCCAGACACCTTCCCACAGGCAGACACCCAGGTCAATGTCCCTGATACAGAAGATGGAATGTGACACAACTAGGACGTCCACGGAACCCTAGCTTAGCATTGCAGGCATGTGCCTCCAGAGGCAAACTCTGGAAATGCTACATATGGTCCAACACTTGAACCCTGAGCCAAAAAACAGAACACCTCCTGTCCCCAGAAGGCTACCTGGCTTTGGGAACAGTGTCCAACCCTCAGGGGTGGAGAATCCTGCATGGCTCCTGAGCCACCGCCACATTCTAAGCTCTCCCTGGACACAAGCCAGCTTTGTGACCCATCAGAAAGAGGCTCCTTGTCACCTCAGCCCCATGGAAACTTTTCCCAGAACCACCAGATCAAAACGGCCTTGTTCCTGGGCTAGAAGGGTAAGGGGAGCTGGGCTTTCCAGGCATCCATGCAGTGACATCTGCTATGATGTCATTCAATAGGGGGACCCTGGTGCCATCAAAATGGATGCCCCCTGTCCTGCAGAAGGAAAGCTTGCTGTTCGGAGCAGCTCACAATCTCCAGCCTTGGAAGACCTCCATGGCCTCAGGAGGCCACCCCTCCAATGGTTGGACATCATTGACATAAACTACAGCGTGAACAACCGTCTGACACTTTCCCTGACAAGGGTGCTGTAGATCTCAAGTCAGATGCTGCACATTTGACATGCCATATGCTTGGCACTGAACGGAACTGGCTCTTGTGCGTTCAGAATTCATAATGAGGCTCCCTGTCACCTCAAACACCTGGACACATTCCCCACAGCCACAAGATCGAAATGGCTTTGTTCTTGGGCTGGAAGTCTAAGCGAGCTGGACTTTCCAGGCATCTATGCGTTTACTCCTGCTACGACGTCTTTCCGAACGGCGGACCCTGGTACCATCCAAACGGACTCCCTCTGTCCTGCAGAAAGAAAGCTTGCCTTTCGGAGCAGCTCACAAGCCCCCACCTGGGAAGAACTCCATGACCTCATTAGGCCACACCTTCATTCGGCGGCCATCATGGGCACAAACTCCAGCCTGAGCGGCCATCTGACAAGTGCCCTGACTCAGGTGCTGTAGATCTGGAGTCAGACGCTGCACATTGGAAATGCCAGGTGCTCTACACTGAACGGAACAGGCACTTGTGCGTTCAGAATTTCGTCCTCACCCTCCTGGCCCGCCAACCCTCCAGATTGTTCATTCAGGAGCCACAATGCAGTCTTTTGCCTACCCTCCAGAAAAAGAAGGGCCCTAGGGGTCTGCCCAGAAATCCCACTTGAGGATCAACCTTTAGAAACCTCAAAGGCACCGCAATGTCCTAGGCCACCCTGTGCATCAATACTCTGTCTGACAGAACCTGAGCCCCATCCTCCCTTGAGCCCCCCAGGTAGCAGGCCCAATATCCTGCAGGTGGAAAGTGCCAAAGCCAGAGATTGTCATCCTTACCCAACCTGGGTAATCAGGGTTATGTGCCCAGAACATAGCTCAAATCCCAGAAATGGGGGTATCTCAAGCATCAAAGAACACTCCTTCTTGCCCACGGCAGGAAAAGCTTGCTGTGGGGATGGGGGTCTAACCCTCAAAGTGGGAGGCAGCTGCATGGCCTATGAGACCACGCCCACACAGGGGGGTTGACCTGGTCACAAACAGGAATTGTGAGCCGCAGCCCGAGTCTGTTTCAAACCAGACCCCTCGCTAGCTGGACCAGGAGCCCACATATTGGGAGTGACATGCCCCTACGCTCGACTCATCACCCTTAGTCGTGTTCTCCAGGCACCCTGACCCAGAAGTCGACTCTGGAATCATGCTATGGCGGGACCCCTGAGAGGGAACACAGCAATCTTCCCTCCCCACAAAAGATACCAAATCCTTGGGAGCCAAGCAGAATCCCCACAGAGACAGAAACTCCCATGGCCCCATGAGGCTACTGCTCCATTACGTGGCCAACAAAGACACACAACCCAGACTGAAAATCCTGTGCTCCCACCTACCCATCGCCCTCATTTCAGATCCCGCTCCACGGCCCTCATGGTCAGGAGATCGTGTCGGCCATCACCTCGCCCAGAACCCTATCCCAAGTTTGTGTTTGCAGACTTTTGTCCCCGAAGCCCTATCCAACAGGCCCTCCAGGATGGGGCCTATGGAGCCACAATGCAGCACTCTGCCTGCCCACCCGAATGAAATTCTGCCCGTCATATTTGCAGACACCCTCCAGATTGGGAGTCACCCTCAATGACCCTGAGCCCACCCCTAATTCGTTGACCACCTAGGAAATAAGGTGCATTCGGACACATGCCAGACTCTTACCTTCAGGCAGTCACCAAGGTCAATTGCCCTGAGTTAGAAGATGGAACCTGATATAACCCTACCTCAACGGAAACCTAGCTCAGGTGTGCAGGCTTCTGCCTCCAGAGGCAATCTCTGGAATACATACATATGGTCCAACACTTGATCCCTGAGCCACAAAACAGAATAACTCCTGTCCCCAGAAGGAACCTGGCTCATGGAAGTTGCGTCCAACCCTCAGGTGGGGATAATCCTGCATGTTGCCTGAGCCCCCGCCACATTCTAAGGTCTTCCTGGACACAAGCCAGCCATCAGAATGAGGCTCCCAGACACCAAAGCTTCCCTGGGCACTTTGCCACAGATCCAGCTGATCAAAACGGCCTTGTTCCTGGCCTGGAAGGCTAAACGGAGTTGGGCTTCCCAGGCATCCATGCGTGACTTCTGCTACAACGTCTTTCCATATGGGGGACCCTGGTGCCATCAAAACGGAATCCCACTCTCCCAGGGAAGGAAAGCTTGCTGTTCGGATCAGCTCACAAGCCCCAGCCCGGGAAGACATCCATGGCCTCATGAAGCCACCCCTCCATTCGTCGGCTGTCTTGGACACAAACTCCAGCATGAGCCACCATCTGACACATGTCCTGACTCAGGTGATGGAGATCCCGTATAACCTGCTGCACTATGGAAATGCCAAGTGCTTGGCACTGAAAGAAAACCACACCTGTGCGTTCAGAATTCCGTCCTCACCCTTTGGCCCGCCATCCCTACAGATTGTACATTCGGGAGCCACAACACAGTCTTCTGCCTCCCCTCCAGAATGATGAAGTGCCCTAGGGGTCTGACTAGAATCCCCAGGTGAGCATCAACCTCCACGGACCTCGATGGCACCTCAATGTCCTAGGCCACCCTGTGCACTAATGCTCTGTCTGACACAGCCTGAGCTCCGACCTCCCATCAGGTCCCAGTAAGTGGGTCCCATATAATTAAGGTGGGATGTGCCAGGCCAGCGACTGATCTGTCTACCCAACCTGGGTAGTCAGGGGTCTGTCACAAATCATAGCTCAAATACCGGTCTATGTGGGAACCTTAAGCATCAAAGAGCACTCCTCCTTCCCCACGACTTGAAAAGCTTGCTGCGGGGATGTTGGTCTAACGCTCTGAGTGGGAGCCAGCTGCATGGCCCATGAGACCACGCCCACACAGGAGGGCTGCCCTGGCCACAAACAGGCATTGTGAACCTCAGCCTGAGTCCGCTTTCAAACCAGCCCCCTCGCTAGCTGAACCAGGAACCTGCATATCGGGTTTGATATGCCCCTAGGCCCAATCCTCACGCTCGGTCATGTTCTCCAGGCACCCAGACCCAGAAACCGACTCTGGAATCCCTGCTATGGTGGGACACCTGAGACGGAAAATAGCTCTCTTCCCTTCCCCATGAAAGACACAAAACCCTTGGGAGCCGGGAATAATCCTCACAAAGTTATAATATCCAATGCCTCCATGAGGATACCGCTATATTCTGTGGCCAACCAAGACACAAAATCCAGACAGAAAAGCCTGCATTCTGCCTCCCTGTAGAAATAATTTCAGATGCCGTAGCACTGCCCTCATGGTCCGCATATCAGTCCTGCCTTCACCTGCCCGGAACCCTATCCTGAGATTGTGTTTGAAGACTTTTTTTCCCCAGAGCCCTGGCTGATAGGCCCTCCAGGATGGAGCCTCTGGAGCCACAGTGCAGGACTCTGCCTGCCCACTCGAAGGAAGCTCTGCTGGTCACATTTTCACAAACCCTACAGATTGGGAGACACCTGCAATGCCCCTGAGCCTACCCCAAATTCTTTGGCCACCTTGGAAAAAAGGCGATTTGGACACATGCCAGACACCTTCCTCCAGGCAGACACCCAGGTCATTGGCCCTGAGTCAGCAGATGGAACCTGACATATGCCCAAGACTTCAATGGAACTCTAGCTTAGGTTTGCAGGCATCTGCCTCCAGAGACAAACTCTGGATTACCAACGTATGGTCCTACATTTGTACCTGGAGCGACAAAACGGAACACCTCTGTCACCAGAAATCAACAAGACTCTTGGGAGCTGTGTACAAACCTCAGGGGAGGAGAATCCTGCATGGCGTCTGAGCCCCCCCCCCCCACATTCTAAGGTCTCCTGGAAACCAGCAAGCATTGTGACCCATCAGAATGAGGCTCCTTGTCACCTCAACCCCCTGGGCACTTTGCCCAGAGCCACCAGATCAAAAGGGCCTTGTTCCAGGGCTGGAAGGGTAAGCAGAACTGGGCTTTCCAGGCAATTATTCGGTGACTTCTGCTATGGCGTCTTTCCATATGGGGGACCCTGGTGCCATCCAGATGGACGCCCCTTGTCCAACAGAAGGAAAGTTTGCTGTTTGGAGCAGCTCACAAGCCCCATCCTGGGAAGACCTCCATCGCCTTATGAAGCCAGCCCTCCATTTTTCGGCCATCATGGACACAAACTCCAGCGTGAGCGACTTCTGACACGAGTCCTGACTCAGGTGCTGGAGATCTCGAGTCAGCATCTGCACATTGGAAATGCCATGTGCTAGGCACTGAACGGAACGGGCACTTGTGTGTTTAAATTCCGTCCTCACCCTCTTGGCCTGCCAGTCCTCCAGATTGTTCTTTCGGGAGCTAAAACACAGGCTTCTTCCTGCCCTCCAGAAAGAAGAAGGGCCCTAGGGGTCTGCCCAGAGTTCCCACGTGAGGATCAACCTGCACGGACCTCGACGGTACCCAATGTCCTAGGCCGCCCTGTGCACTAATGCTCTTCTGACACATCCTGAGCACCGACCTCTCATCAGCCCCCAGGTATCGGGCCAATATCCTGAAAGTAGTACGTGCAAGACTGCCATCTCTACTCAACCTGGGTATGCAGGCGTCTGTGCCCAGACAGTAGCTCAAATCCCGGCCTATGTGGGAAACTCAAGCGTCAAAAAGCACCTCTCCTTCCCCGGGATGGCAAAAGCTTCCTGTCGGGATGGAGGTCTTACCCTCAGAGTCAGGGCCAGCTGCATGGCCCATGAGTCCACGACCACATAGGAGGGCTGCCCTGGACACAAACAGGCATTATGACCCACAGCCTGAGCATGTTTTCAAAGAAGTGCCCTCCCTAGCTGGACCAGGAACCCGCATATTGGCCCTGACATGCAACCAGGCCAAAATACTCACCCTCGGTCATGTTCACCAGGCGCCTGGATGCAGAAGTCGACTGGAATCCCTGCTATGACGGGACAGTGAGATGAAAAACAGCACTTTTCCCTTCCCTCTGAAAGACACCAAACACTTGGTAGCCGGGAAAATTCCTCACAGAGGCAGAATCTCCCATGACTCCATGCGGATAATGCTCCATTCTATGGCCAACCGAGACACACAACCCAGACAGAAAAGCTTGCGCTCCGGCCTCCCCATCGCCCTCATTTCAAATCCCGTGGCACTGCCCTCATGGTTCTCAGTTCAGACCTGCCATCACCTCGCAGCTAACCCTATCCCGAGTTTGGGTTTGCAGACTTTTGTCCCCAAAACCCTGGCCGACAGGCCCTCCAGGATGGGGCCTCTGGAGCCACAGCACAGGACTCTGCCTGCCCATCTGAATGAAACTGCCCTTCACATTTGCACAAACCCTCCAGATTGGGAGACACCTGCAATTACCCTGGGCCCACACCAAATTCGTTTGCCGCCTTGGAAAAAATGCAACTTTGGACACATGCCAGACACCTAAGTCCAGGCCGTCACGCAGGTCAATGTCCCTGAGTCAGAATATGGAACCTGACATACCCCTAGGACCTCAACAGAAATCTCGCTTAGGTTTGCAGGCTTCTGTCTCCAGATGCAAACTCTGGAATACCTACATATGGTCCAAAACTTGTTGCCTGAGCCACAAAACCGAAGAACTCCTGTCCCCAGAAGGCAACCTGGCTCTTGGTATCTGCGTCCAACCCTCGGGGGAGGAGAATCCTGCATGGACCTTAGTCCCCGCCACATTCTATGGTCTCCCTGGACACAAGCCAGCATTGTGACCCATCAGAATGAGGATCCCTGTCACCTCATACCCTGGGCCCTTTGCCCCAGAGCCACCAGATCGAAAAGGCCTTGTTCCTGGGCTGCAAGTGTATGTGGAATTGGGCTTTCCAGACATCCATGCGGTGACTTCTCTAAGACGTTTTTCCACACAGGGGACGCTGGTGCCATTCAAACAGACTCCCCCTGTCATGCAGAAGGAAATCTTGCTGTTTGGAAAAGCTCATAAGCCCCAGCCTGGTAAGACCTCCATGACCTCATGAAGCCAGCCCTCCATTCATCGGCCATCATTGACACAAATTCCAGGGTGAGCGACCATCTGACACATGCCCTGATTCAGGTGCGGTAGATCTCGAGTCAGACACTACACATTGGAAATGGTAGGTGCTTGGCACTGAACAGAATCGTCACTTGTGCATTCAGAATTCCATCCTCACCCTCCTGGGCTGCAAGCCCTCCATATAGTTCATTCGGGAGCCCCAATGCAGGCTTCTACCTGCCCTCCTGAAAAAAGAAGGACCCTTGGGGTCTGCCCAGAATCCCCACTTGAGGATCAACCTGCACGGATCTCGATGGCACCCCAATATCCTAGGCCGCCCTGTGCACTAATGTTTTGTTTGACACAGCCTGAATCACGACCTCCCATTAGCCCCCTGGGTAGCAGGCCCCATATCGTGCACATGGGGCCTGCCATGGCCAGAGACTGTCATCTCCACCCAACCTGGTTATTCAGGCGTCTGTGCCCAAACCATAGCTCAAATCCCATCCAATGGGGGAACCTCAAGCATAAAGAGCACTCCTACTTCCCCACGACAGTAAAAGCTTGCTGTGGGGATGGAGGTCTAACCCTCAGAGTGGGAGACTGCTGCATGACCCATGAGACCACGCCCACATGGGCGGGCTACCCTGGCCACAAACAGGCATTGTGACCCTCAGCCTGAGCCCCCTTTCAAACCAGCCCCTTCGCTAGCTGGACTAGGAGCCCGCATATCATGCATAACATGCCTCTAGTCCCAAATTCTCACTCTCGGTCGGGTTTTCCAGGCACACGGTCCCAGATGCCATCTCTGGAATACCTGCTATGGCGGGAACCCCGAGATGAAAACATCTGTTAAGGTCCATGATCAAAGGAATGAGACTGTCACAAAGTGAAAATCAAGAAAAGCTTTATTTCAAGCCAAGCATCAGAAACCAAACCGACCGGTCGGGGCCATCTCTTAAGTAGAGGCTACAATGACGAGGTCCCCGCTCTCAATGACAAAGTGGCAAGGATGATGAAGATGACAATCCTGACGACACAGACTCTGCTCCCCATGAGGCCACTCTGACAAGGCCACTGCTGGAGGAAGCCGCTCCCCAGACGAGGCCACATGCCAGATGAGGCCGCACCCAACAGTGAAAAGGCTGCTCCAGACAAGGCCTCTACCATCAATGAAGAGGCTGCTCTGGAGGAGGCCACTCAACGACGAGGCCACATGCTAATGAGGCCGCTCCCTGTAATGACGCCGCTCTGACGAGGCCACTCCAGCCAGGCCACTCCAGTGAGGCCGCTCTTCGGGCCAGTGAGGCCGCTGGCAGCGGAGCTGTGGCTCGGGCCAGCGCTGCTCCTGACGACCCCAATGCTATCACTCCTACGACTAACCTAAAGGCTCCCAAAAGTCACTCTAACAGCTATTGTGGTATTCTAATGGCTATTCTAACTCCTCCTACTTCTCTAACGACTATTCTAACTCCTCCTACTTCTCCAAAGGTTATTCTAACTCCTCCTACTTCTCTAACAGCTATTCTAACTCCTCCTACTCCTCTAACGGCTATACTGACTCTCCTACTTCTATAATGGCTATTTTAACTCCTCCTATTTCTCTGGCGGCTATTCTATCTCCTCCTACATATCTAATGGCTATTCTAATTCCTCCTACTTCTCTGACGGCTATTCTAAATCCTCCTATTTCTCTGACAGCTATTCTAACTCCTCCTACTTCTCCAACCGCTATTCTAACTCCTCTTAGTTCTCCCCCCACCCAGCCACACAGACTACCTTTAGAGAGTTGGTTGAGCCTGGCCCACACACAGGTGCCCAATGAGATTTCAACTCACCACAGTTAATATATGTGCACCCCACTGATTGGATACAGCTATCTGGCCTGGCCCACCCCTATATCCGGGGTTACAGCTACTTTGGCTAATCAGGCCCCTACATTACCCGCTTTTCTTTGGAAATTAGTCAAATCGTTGACTTTTCAGCCAGTTCTATGTTCTAATGTAAGCGGGTTTTTAACATGTAAGACTAGCATTTTTATCGTTCAAATTTTCTTTGGTACAAATGATATTAGGGGGTTTATAATACAGGGGCCAAAAAGTAACCATAATGCACAGTCGCCTGATGAGTTAGCCATTGAATACTTTGTGTAACCTTTTCCATTTTTTTCCTAAATCCGTTCATCTAATTTCCCACCTATAGTTTACATAAACAGGTAACGATAGGAGCAACAATAAACTCACAGTTTTTTAGTCTTAGCTTTAGTCCACGGTCACCAGGGTCCATTGACTGCAGCTTCCATCACTGGGGGGCTTCCTCGTCCTTGGCTCGTTTGACGTGACCCATGTGAATCCAGGCCCTAATGCCTTCTACTTTTACTGCCATGGGGGTGGTCAAGATAACAGTAAATGGTCCCTTCCAGCGAGGCTCCAAGTTTCCCACTTGATAGCAACTATCCAAACAAAGTCCCTGGGTTGTTAAGGATGTGGTTCCACCTCCATCTCCGTCCCAGTGTGGGCAGTCCAGATCCCTGGGTGGGTTTTTTTTTTTAAGACAGACTGTAATGCCTGCAGTGACTGGAGTACAGGTTGATCAGTCATTTCTGCTAGGGAAACATCTAGGAGTCAAGGACAGAGTGGTGGAGTCTCCAAAAATTATTTCAAATGGGGTCACCGTGCTTAAATAGGATATAAATTGTGCCGTGAGGAGGGCAAAAGGAAGGAGATCCACCCATCCACCTCAAGTCTCCAGAATTAGTCTTGTCAAGGTCTCTTTAAGAGTCCGGTTCATTCTCTCTACTTGCCTAGAACTCTGAGGCCGGTAGGCACAATGTAGTTTCCAATTAGTGCCCACGGCCTTGGCCAATGCCTGTGATACTGAACTCACAAATGCAGGACCATTGTCTGACCCGATTGCTAGAGGCAGCCCAAACCTAGGAATTATTTCTTCTAGTAGCTTTTGGGCTACCACTCCTGCCGTCTCATGTTTGGCGAGAAAAGCCTCTACCCAGCGTGAAAAGGTATCCACAAAAACTAACACGTACTTGTGCCCATATTTTTCAGGTTTCATTTCTGTATAATCTATTTCCCAATAAATTCCTGGTTCTTTAACTCTTTTAAGTAAGGAAACTTACCCATTTAAGTTCTTCCCACATTAACTGCCTGGCATTGAGCACATCTATCAACTATATCCTGAACCATAAGCCCTAATTTAGAAACTTGGAACTGCTTGCCTATAAGCTCCTTGAGTTTGTGTGTCCCCAAATGAGTACCCTGATGTATCTGGTCTACTAACTTTTGGCCTAGTCTTCGAGGAAGAATTATTTTTCCTGCTTTAGTCTAGCCCAGTCCCCTTAATAGTCCAATTTAACCCATCTCTGTAAATACTTTATATCTCCTTCTGAATAATTCTGCTCCAGCTGTCCACTCTATCATAGTGAGCCCCCCCCCTTTTTCCAGTTTATAGGGAGGTTGGGCAATCTCCAAAAAGCACAGTATCCACAGCCTACAGTAACCTACCATCCAAGAAACTCCCTCATTTGTTGGGACGTGGTGGGGCAAGTGTTTCGGGTGATCACCTGTTTCCTGGATCCAGACAGTGAACGCACTCCCTCATGGAGGTCAAAGCCAAGATATGTGGCATGGCTCTGACAGAGCTGTGCTTTCTTTGCTGACACCCAATACCCTTTTTCCTGCAGAGTGTGTAAGAGAGCTCTCACCCCCACAGATGTGACTCTTAGTCCTCAACGGCTAATAGCAAGTCATCAACATACTGTAACAGAGTGACTCCCGGATTGGAGGTTCTGTATTCATTGATATCTACGTGTAGGGCCTCATCAAAAATGGTGGGTGAATTCTTGAATCCTTGGGGAAGTTTTGTCCAGGTGAGTTGGCCTTGAAACACTTTCTGTGGGTCAGAGCACTCAAAAGCAAAAAAGGGGTTGAGATTCCCTTACTAAAGATATGCAGAAAAATGCATCCTTGAGATCTAAGATGCTATATACTGTTATTTGGGGGCCCAGGAGGGTGAGTAGGGTATAGGGATTAGGCGCTGTCAGGTGGATATCTTCAAACTCTTTATTAACTTCCTGCAACTCCTGAACGGGTCAGTACTCCACAGTCTTCAACTTTTTGACGAGCAGCAAAGGTGTGTTCCATGGATATTTGCAAGGAACTAGGATCCCATCTTCTCAGAGGAGGTTAATTTATTTTCTGATCCCTTCCTTTGCTTCCCAGGGAAGGGGGTCCTGCCTAATGTGAACAGCTGTTGCCGTCAACTTTAATTGTACCACCACTGGAGTTTGTCGCCTGACCAAGCCAGGGGGTTCTCTTCTACCCAGACATCGGGAAATGTGACATGTAGGATTTGGAGTAGGCTCCCCCCCTCCTTTGTCTCCTCAGGTTTTGAGACTGGCTTGTAAAGGATGTATTCATCTAGTGCTGCCATAAGCACCTGTACAGTGTGTTGTCTCAAGGTTACAGTCACGTCTCCTTCCGAGAATTGAATGCCAGCTCGTAACTTGTGGAGGAGATCTCTTCCCATCAAGTTATATGGGGCACTAGGGAGGACCAAAAACCATTGTTTAACTACTCCTGAGGGCAAATTTAAAGTCCATGCTGTTGTCCAATTTTGTCTCTCTGCCATTTGCTCCTTGTACCCAAACTGCCTCTTCAGATAGTTTTCCCGTATGTTTATGTAATGATGAAAATTGGGCTCCGAAGTCCACCAAAAAGCAATTGATTTCCCATCCTCCTGTGCATCCCTGTTTTTCAGAACTTTTTCTGCTTTTCCCAATAGCTCAAACAGATTCTTCCCTTCAAATCCTTCAATTTCCTGAAGTTTCCTACTTATATCTGGGGCTGACTGACTGGCAAAAGCAAGATTCACTGTACCCTGATTTTTGGGTGCCTCAGGGTCCATTGGGCTATACATTTATAGTCTTCAATAAGCCTTTCTAGGAAAGCTCATGGAGACTCATTCTTACCTTGAGTCACTGCATTAATTCTGGTTTAGTGCGAGTGCAGCTTTTACATCTGGAAATGCAGTTACTGGATTCCAACATATCAAAGAACCATATTTGTTCTGAAAGTCTCCTATACAAATTTCCTTGAAGGCGGAATTCATCATACGAGAGAATTAAAACAATTACAAATGACAAAAAACTCAGAATAGATATGGTTAAATACCAAATGATGACCCTTATCAAAACATTAAAACTTTAGAAAATGTATAGAACCTCTGGAGTACTTACAGCATTTACCCAAATGTAACCCAAGGTTTACCATTGATTTATCAGTACTTCCTGAGTAACTTAGCATATCAGGGAAAAGCCTCATGAGTCAAAGTGATCTCATTTACAATTCTGGGTGGGCAATGAAAACCATTTACATTTTCTTAGAAACATCTCAATCTCTAGTGAAGACCATATATTAACCAATTGTGAACTGTTGCAACAGCAGTTAAGCACAAAACATGTTTACCAACAGATTTCAAATGCACAAACCTAGTTTCAGCAGCCAGCACCCTAGCACTTCATCCCATTTGTCATCCAAGCAAAACTTCAAAGCTTCAGGTTACCAAAGACTCTGAAAGCTACTTTCAAAATTACCCATTAGAACCCTGAGACAGACAATTAACCATTAGTTCAGTCATCTCTTTGCTAACAGATTTCATGTTCCACCTGGGCCCATTCCACTTCAGACGCCATGCTTTCCCACCAGCAAGGGGGCATGGCTAGGCAGTCCACATCAGGCCAGAGAAGGCAAGGAATTGCCCTAAACAAAGGGCGTTTCGGCAGCTGCTTGGGAATATTCCTTAAAGTCTCTGTCCCAACATAGTCTACCTCAGTTGGCTCCACTTATAGCCCTTAACACAGTAAATGAGTGAGAAAGAAGCCCCACATCTATTATGAGGAACAGAGAGACGAAAGTCAGAGTCCCCTTACTCTCTGCTTGCCCCATTCCTTCAAGCACAACAAACAACACAACAGACAACAAAAAGACAACTGCAGGCCAAGTGGTCCTACCACCGGTGGGGATCCTAGGGGGACTCAAAGTGCCTGGCCACCTAGGGATCTTGAACTGCTAATGACCGCCTCAGGGTCTCAAACCCCATGACTGCCTAGGGGGACTCGAGCCCACTGTTGACCACCTAGGGGTATTTGAACCCCCTGACCATCTAGGGGGACTTGAACCCCCTGTTTACAGTCCAGGGGGACTCAAAACCTCTGAAAATTTAGGAGGGCTCAAAACCCACGCCGACCGCCCAGGGGGACTCAAACCTGCTGTCGATCTACAAGCAGAGGAATGGGGCATCCCTGCATCCAATCCAGCCCTGGGGAGCATGGTTGCCTCCAGCTTCTTCCTGGTGGGCCATACCTTGGAGCTTCAACCAGACAGACAGACAAGATACCAACACCTCCGGAGGCATTTCCCATAAATTCCGATGCTGGCTCAGATCTCCTTGTTTGATCCCAGACTAGCTGCCAATGTTAGGGTCCGTGATCAAAGGATAGAGACTGACACAAAGTGAAAATCAAGCAAAGCTTTATTTCATGCCAAGCATCAGAAACCAAACAGAGCAGCCGGGGCCATCTGTTATGTAGAGGCGACAAGGACGAGGAAGCCACTCCCAATGAAAAAGAGGCGAGGATGAGGAGGACGACCACCCTGACAACACAGCCTCTGCCCCCAATGAGGCCACTCCGACAAGTCCAATCCCCAGAGAGGCTGCTCCCCAGACGAGGTCAGTCCCATCAATGAAGAGGCCGCTTTGGACAAGGCCGCTCTTGATGATAAAGAGGGCGAAAATACACAGTCTGACACATGCCAGACACCTATATGTAGGCATACACCCAGGTCAATGGCCTTGAGTCAGAAGATGGAACCTGACATGACCATAGGACATCAACGGAACTCTAGGTTAGGTTTGCAGGCATCTGTCCACAGAGGCATGTTCTGGAATACATACACGTGGTACAGCTCTTGGTCCCTGAACCACAAAATAGAAACCTCCTGTCCCCAGAAGGCAACCTGGTTCTTGGGAACTGGGTCCAAACTTCAGCAGAGTAGAATCCGGCATGGCACCCGAAGACCCTCCACATTCTAAAGTCTCCCTGGACAATAACAGCACTGTGACCCATCAGCATGAGGCACCCTGTCAACACAGCGTCCTACACACTTCACCCCAGCACCTCCAGATTGATACTGCCTTGTTCCTGGGCTGCAAGTGTAAGCTGAGTTCAACATTCCATATATCCATGTGGTGAGCTCTGCCAACAAGTCTTTCCATTTGGGGGACACTGGAGCCATCAAAATGGATTCCCCCTGTCCGACAGAAGGAAAGCTTGTTGGCTGGAGCGGTTCACAAGCCCCAGCCTGGGAAAACCTCCATGGTCTCTGGAGGCCACCCCTCCATTCGTCAGCCATCATGGACACAAACACCAGCGTGATTGACCATCTGACACTTGCCCAGACTTGGGCGCTGGAGATCTCAATTCAGACACTGCATATTGGAACTGCCGTGGGCTCGACACTGAACTGAACTGGCCCTTGTGCGTTCAGATATCCGTCATCAACCTCCTGGCCTGCAAGCCCCCAAGATTGGGAATTCTGGAGCGACAACACAGACTTCGACCTGCCTCTCAGAAGAAGAAGGGCCCTTTGGGTCTGTCCAGAATCCCCACATGAGGATCAACCTGCATGGTCCTTGACGGCACCTTAATATCCTCATCTGCCCTGTGCACTAATGATCTGTCTGCCACTGCCTGAGCCCCGACTTCTAGTCAGCCCCACATGTAGCAGACCCCATCTCCTGCAGGTGGGAGCTTCCATGGCCCAAGGCTGTCATCTCTACCCAACCTGGGTGTTCAGCCATCTGTGCCCAGACCTTAGCTAAAATCCCAGCCTATGGGGGAACTTCAAGCACAAAAGAACACTCCTGCTTCCCTAAGGCAGGAAAAGCTTGCTGGGGAGGTGGCGTCAAACCCTCAGAGTAGGAGACAGCTGCATGGCCCATGAGATCATGCCAAAACATGAGGGCGGCCCTGGTCATAAAAAGGCATTTGTGACACTCATCCTGAGCCCACTTTCAAACAAGCCCCCTCGCTAGCTTTACCAGTATCCTGCCTAGCATGCCTGACATGCCCCTAGGCCCAAATCCTCACCCTCGGTTGGGTTCGCCCGGTACCTGGACCCAGAAGCCCACTCTTGAATCCCTGCAATGGCAGGACCCCTGAGACGGAAAACAGCTCTCTTCCCTTCATCCAGAAAGATGCCAAAAGCTTTGCAGCAATGCAAAAATCCCCACAGATGCACAATCTCCCATGGACCCATGAGGCCACCCCTCCATTCCGAGGCCTACTGAGACATATTCTGTACCGTGTCGAAACACACAACCCAGACAGAAAAGCCTGTGATTCTGCCTCCCCTTCACCCTAATTTCAGATGCCGAGGCACTGCCCTCATGGTCTATAGTTAGGGCCTGCCATCACTTCACCCCTCACCCTAACCCCAGTTTGTGTTTGCATATTTTGACCCAAAGCCCTGGCTGACAGTCCCTCCAGGATGAGCCTCTAGAGCCAGAGCACAAGACTCTGCCTGCCCTCCCGATGAAAACACTGCCCATCTCTGTTGCACAAAATCTCCAGATTGGGAGACACCTGAAAGATCCCTAAGCCCACCCAAATTCGTTGGCCTCTCTGGACATATATGTGCAGTCTGACACATGCCAGACACCTATCTCCAGGCAGACACCCAGGTCAATGGCCTGAGTCAGAAGATGGAAACTGACATGCCCCTAGGAACTGAACAAAAAGCTAGCTGATGTTTGGATACATCTGTCCCCAGAGGTAGGTTCTGGAATACCTACAAATTGTCCAACGCTTGGTCCCTGAGCCACAAAACAGAAAATATCCTGTCCCCAGAAGGCAAACTGGCTCTTGGGAGTTGGCCCAGCCCTCAGGGGAGGATAATCTTGCATGGCGCCTGAGCCCCCGCCACATTCTAAGGTCTCCCTAGACACAAGCCATCATTGTGACCCATCAACTTTGGACTCTCTGTCAACTTAGCCCCCTGGGCAATTCACCCAGAGCAACCAGATCGAAACTGCCTTGTTGCAGGGCTGAAAGGATAAGCTGAGCTGAGCTTTCCCGACATCTATGTGGTGAGCTCTGCTACCAAGGCTTTCCATATGGGGTACAATTGAGCCATCAAATTGGATTCATCTTGTCACGCAGAAGGAAAGTTTACTGTTGGGAGCAGCTCAGAAGCCCCAGTCTCGGAAAACCTTGATGGCCTCATGAGGCCTCCCCTCCATTCGTCGGCCATCACAGACAAACTCCAGCGTGAGCAACCATCCGGCACTCGCCCTGAATCAGGTGCTGGAGATATCATCAGACACGGCATATTGGAAGTGCCATGTACACGGCACTGTACTGAACCAGCGCTTGAGCGTTTAGACTTCCATCCTCACCCTACTGGACAGAAAGCCCTCCAGATTGGGAAATCTGGAGAAACAATGTAGTGTTCTGCCTGCTCTCCAGAAAGAAGAAGTTACCTATGTGTTTGTCCAGAATCCCCATGTGAGGATAACCCTGCACCTCCCTAGACGGAACCCCAATATCCAGGCCTCACTGTGCACTAATGCTCTCTCTGACACAGCCTGAGCCCCGACCTCCAGTCAGCCACCATGGTATCGAGCCCCATATCCTACAGGTGGGACCAGCTATAGCCCAATTCTGTCATCTCTACCCAACCCGTGTGTTCAGGCATCTGTGCCCAGACCACAGCTCAAAGCCCGGCTTATGGGGGAATCTCAAGCACAAAAGACCACTCCTCCTTCCCCATGGCTGGAAAAGCTTGCTGTGGAGATGAGGGTGAAACCCTCAGAGTGGGAGCCAGCTACATGGCCCATGAGAACAAGCCCACGTAGGAGGTCACCCTGAGCACAAACAGGCATTGTGACCATCAGCCTGAGACTGCTTTCAAACAATCTCCCTGGCAAGCTGGACCAGGGGCTGGATATTGGGCCTGTGATGCCCCTAGGCCAAAATCCTCACCCTTGGTTGGTTTCTCCAGGCGCCCGGACCCAGAAGCCAACTCTGGAATCCATATTTTAGCGGGTCTTCTGAGACGGAAAACACCTCTCTTCCCTTCATCCAGAAAGACAGAAAAACCTTGTGAGCCATCTAAAATCCCCACAGAAGCAGAATCTCCAATGGACCAATGAGGCAACACCTCCATTCCATGGCCTACCGAGACACACAACCCAGACTGAAAAGCCTGTGCTCCCGCCTCCACATCACCCTAATTTTAGATCCCAAGACACTGCCATCACAGTCTGCAGATGGGGCCTGCCATCACATCTCCCCTCACCCTATCCCGAGTTTGTGGTTGCAGACTTTTGTCCCCAAAGCCCTGGCCCACAGACCCTCCAGGATGTGGCAACTGGTGCCACAGTGCAGGATTCTGCCTGGCCTCCAGAAGGAAACTGCCTGTTACAGTTACACAACCGCTCCAGATTGGGCGACACATGCAATGCACCTGAGCCCATCCCAAATTTGTTTTAATGCGCCTTGGAAAATTGGTGCATTAAAACACATGCCAGACACCTACCTCCAGGCAGACACCCAGGTCAATGGCCCTAGTCAGAAGATGGAACTTGACATAGCCCGAGGACCTCAATGGAACCCTAGCTTAGGTAGAGGCATCTGTCTCCAGAGGCAAACTCTGGAATACCTATATATGGTCGAACACTTGATTCCTGAGCCACAAAACAGAACACCTCTGGTCCCCAGAAGACAACTTGGCTGTTGGGAGCTGCGTCCAACCCTCAGGGGAGGGGAGCCGCCAAAACATTCTAAGGTCTCCCTGGACACAAGACAGCTTGTGACTCATCAGAATGAGGCTCCCTGTCACCACAGCCCCTGGGCACTTTTCCACAAATCTACCAGATCAAAACCGCCTTGTTCCTGGGCTGGAAGTGAAAGTGGAGCTGGGCTTTCCAGGCATCTATGCAGTGATTTCTTCTACGAAGTCTTTCCATATGGGGGACCCTGGTGCCATCCAAAGGACACCTCCTGTCCCACAGAAGGAAAGCTTGCTATTCGGAGCAGTTCACAAGCTCCAGCCTGGGAAGACCTCCATGGCCTCAGCCCACCCCTCCACTCATTGTCCTTCATGGACACAGACTCCAGCATGAGGACAATGTGACATGTGTCCTGACTCAGGTGCTGGAGATCTCAAGTCAGATGCTGCACAGTGGAAATGCCAAGTGCTCGGTACTGAACGGAACTGGCACTTGTGCATTCAGAATTCATCCTCAACCTCCTGGCCTGCCAACCCTCCATATTGTTAATTCGGGAGCCACACGCCTTCTTCTGTCTGCCCTCAAGAAAGAAAAAGCGCCATAGGTGTCTACCCAGAATTCCCACGTGAGGATCAACCTGCAGGAACCTCGATGGCACCCCAATGTTCTAAGCCGCCTTGTGTACTAATACTCTGTATTACACAGCCTGAGTTACGACCTCCCATCAGCCCCCCATGTATCAGGCCCCCTAACCTGCAGGTGGGATGTGTCAAGGCCAGAGAATGTCATCTCTAACCAACCTGGGTATTCAGGGGTCTGTGCCCAGACCATAGTCAAATTCAGGCCTATGGGGGAACCTCAAGTATCAAAGAGCATTCCTCGTTCCCCACGATGCGAAAAGCTTGCTGTCGGGATGGGGGTGTAACTCTCAGAGTAGGAGACACCTGAATGGCCCATGAGACCACACCCACACAGGAGGGCCGCCCTGGCCACAAACAAGCATTGTAACCATCTGCCTGAGCCACTTTCAAACCAGCCCCACGCCAGCTTAACCAGGAGCACCATATCTGGCCTGACATGACTGTAGGCTGCGATACGCAACCAGGGTCATGTGTTCCAGATGCCTGGACCCAGAAGATGGCTCTGGATCCGAGCTATGGCGGGAACCCTGAGATGGAAAACAGCACTCTTCCCTTCCTCCCAAAAGACAACAAACCCTTTGGAGCCAGGCAGAATCCTCACAGAGGCAGAATCTCCCATGATCGCATTAGGCTAACGCTACATTATGTGGCCAACAGAGACATACAACCCAGACAGAAAAACCTGTGCTCCTGCTTCCCTGTTGCCCTCATTTCAGATCCTGAGGCACTGCCTTCACGGCCTGCAGATAGACCTGCCAACACCTCGCCCCTAACACTATCCCATGTTTGTGTTTGCAGACTTTTGTCCCTAAAGCCCTGGTCAACAGGCCCTCCAGGGTGGGGTCCCTGGAGCCACGGGGCAGGACTCTGTCTGCCCACCAGAAGTAAACTCTGCCTGTCATATTTGCACAAATCCTCCAGATTGAGAGAAACCTGCAATGTCCCTGAACTAACCGCAAAATCTTTGGCCGCTGTGGGAAAAATGCACATTTGGACACAGGCCCGACACCTACCTCCAGGCAGACACCCTTGTCAATGGCTCTGAGTCAGAAGATGGAACCTGAAATACACCTAGGACCTCAATGGAACCCTAGCGTAGGTTCGTAAGCATCTGCCTCAAGAGGCAAACTCTGGAATACCTACATATGGTCCAACACTTGATCCCTGAGCCACAAAACCGAACACCTTTGGTCCCCAGAAAGCAATCTGGCTCTTGGAAGCTGCGTCCAACCCTCAGAGGAGGAGAACCCTGCATGGCTCCTGAGCCCCCGCCACATTCTAAGGTCTCCCTGGACACAAGACAGCTTGTGACCCATCAGAATGAGGCTCCCTGTTACCTCAGTCCCTGGGCACTTTGCCACAGAGCTAACAGATCAAATCCGCCTTGTTCCTGTGCTGCAAGTGTAAGTGGAGCTGGTTTTCCAGGCATCTATGTGGTGATTTCTGCTACAATGTCATTCTATCCGTGGGACCCTGGTGCCATCCAAACGGACACCGCCTGTCCCACAGAAGGAAAGCTTGCTGTTCGGAGCAGGTCACAAGCCCCCACCTGGGAAGACATCCATGGCCTCTTGAGGACACCCCTCCCCTCATTGGCCATCACGGACACAAACTCTAGCGTGAGCGACCATCTGACACGGGCCCTGACTCATGTGATGGCGATCTCGAAACAGAGACTGCACATTGGAAATGCCATGTGCAGGGAACTCAATGGAACCGGCACTTTTGCATTCAGTATTCATTTCTCACACTCCTGGCCCACCAGCTCTCCAGATTGTTCATTCAGGAGACCAAACAAAGTCTTCTGCCTGTTCTCCAGAAAGAAGAATGGCCCTAGTGGTCTGCTTAGAATCCCCACGTAAGGAACAACTTGCAAGGACCTCGACCACACCCCAATGTCCTAGGCCTCCCTGTGCACTAATGCTCTGTCTGACACAGCCTGAGCCCGGACCGACCATCAGCCCCCCAGGTAGCAAGTTCCATATCCTGCAGGTAGGACGTGCCAAGGCCAGAGACTGTCATCTTTACCCAATCTGGAATTCAGGCATAGCTCAAATTTGACCATCATTTGACCATAGCTCAAATCTCAGCCTAAGGGGGAAACTCAAGCGTCAGAGAACACTCCTCCTTCTCCACGATGGGAAAAGCTTGCTGTGGGGTTAGGGGTCTAACCCTCAGAGTGGGAGCCACCTGCATGGTCCATGAGACCACGCTCACCCAGGAGGGTTGCTCTGGCCACAAACAGGCATTGTGACCCACTGCCTGAGAAGGCTTTCAAACCAGTCCCCTCACTATCTGGAGCAGGAGCCCACATATTGGGCCTGACATGACCCTAGGCCCAAATCCTCACCCTCAATCATGTTCTCCAGGCGCCAGGACACAGAACCGACTCTGGAATCCCTGCTATGGGGGGACCCCTGAGATGGAAAACTCACTGTTTCCTTCCCCCCAAAAGACACCAAACACTTGGGAGCCAAGCAGAATCCTCACAGCGGAAGAATCTCCCATGGCCCCATCAGGCTAACGCTCCATTCTGTGGCCAACCAAGAGAAACAACCCAGACAGAAATGTGTCTGAATGCGTCATTTCACATCCCGCCCTACTGTCCTCATGGTCTGCAGATCGGGCCAACCAACTCCTCACCCCAACCCGATCCCGAGTTTATGTTTGCAGAATTTTGTCCCAAAAGTCCTGGCCTACAGGCCCTACAGAATGGAGCCTCTAGAGCCATAGTGCAGGACGTTCTGAATGGCAAAAGTACTTGCAACCATAGTGTCTTGAAGCCTGGGTATCTCAGGTCAGCATGCTTAACAGACATAGACTCCAGAGAACACTGTGTTTCTCCTGCAGAGCACACCAGCAAGCAACCGGGTGCAGACAGAGTGGAAACCATGATTAGAAACAATACTTGTTGACACAGTAGTATGATTAGTGTTTCTTGCAGTGCATCTGTGATAGGCACTGCAAGAGCTAGTGGCCATGGACAGGACGGTCTGGACATTACCTGCCTCACCTGCAATCACATAGTTCAAACCCTGGAAACCTGTTGGGACTACCTTCCTCACACCACGTTGCTTAGTACCAGGAGAATAGACACTTCATTGGGGACTAGAAGAAAGCCCTGCCCACATCCTCTCTCTTGACCAGAGCATTCAGCAGGCCTTAGCAATGCTGGATGGGCTCAAAGTCTCCTTTCATAGGCACAGCAGAGCTGACCAAGCTAAACCTCACCATATTGGATCCAGACACCAAACACACTGAATGGCAGGAAACGAGTCCTTTTTCAGGGGACTGGCCCAAAAGAGAGCGGAAAGCCACAACCCACAAAAGTAGACATGCCACATATACTGGAGACTCCATCAAGGGTCAGCCAATCGCAATCCATGGCATCTTCATCCTAAAGAAATTACTCTCAGGGTAGAAAACAGAAGGCGATTTTCGAATACGAAGAAGAATGCAGAGACCTGAACTAAAGCAAAGATGGAAGAATCAATTGATGCCGAGGCAAAAGAACAGGAACTGGTCATGGCCAAGAAATCAAAGTGAAACCTGTACATTTCACATGCCAGGTGGAGGATTTAAGCAGCAGCCAGGATACTCATTCTGGATCAGAAAAACTTAGAAGGAATCAGGGAGTCTCAGAACACAGAAATAATGGTGCAAAAAAAATATTATCTGAAATGAAGAGGCCCTTATGAAAAAGTTTGTTAGCAGGCTGGAAGCAAAGTTCAGGAAGTTGGCAGAACCAGAGGATCCAATGAGGTACCTGGAATCCAAGTACTGGGAAAAAAAGAAGTGAAGCAAAGGAGAGAAGGAAGAATGATGGAACATGACATTGGACGTAGGGAAATCCGTGACTGCAATGAATGTCTACGGGTGCATATTGTAGGGGACCTAGAAGATAGAGAAAATAGTGGTCCCAGCATTTCTTTGAGAAATCAGTGCAGCAAACATCCCTCATCTGGGGGCAGAAACAAAGATCCAGATCCCGAGGCACAGAAGACTCCAAGCACCATCCACAGAAGCAGAGCAACACAAGACATAGTGTTATTCACCCTTCCAAACTAGCAATTCTCTTTGCCCAAATATGCTTGGGAGAAGAGTGTTTCTAAAGCCAAGTGCCATAGTTCGAGGCGACCATCTATGCCAGCTCTAGTGGCACGTTGTATAGAGCAAGCCACAGCAGCCCAAGCCACAACCTTATCCCTAGCATTTCTAAACAATAACAGAGCAGTAGTTCTTGTCTAGAAAAATGAGGTGTTAGGAAGACAAAGATTGTGTCCAGGGGTTTCTCCATCAGTTCAGAAGCAGCCTTCAGCTCTGCTACTTATCCCAGGCTCATTGCAATGTCTCCCACCTCAGGTTCCCCACTCAGAGGCAAGTCTGCTTCTCCCTCTCCAGCTCCCTCACTGATTATGTTTTTGCTGTCTCTCTCTGTCCCATACATGCAAGCACATCGTTGAAAAACAGCAACAACAAGAAGAAACTGTAGATAAGGATTGACTGGGGCCAGAGGATGCTTTTTTCAATTTGGACCTATTCCCCTACAGAATGCAGCCAGGTCCAGAGCAACTCCCACCATCTTACAATGCCAGACCTTGGCTCTGAGCTCCCTTGCTTGTTCTCCTCTTCTTCGTCTTCCTGCATCTCCCCACCAGCATGGAGCATCCAATCTCTGTCCCACTGCAATGGCCCCTTCTTCTCCCATTGTTCCTCCTCACCTGGCTCCTTTAGAACATGCTCAGCATCCACAAGAGGCACTGTGTGTTTATCCCATGAAAACCATTGCAGAATGATAATGGGAGGCTTAAGGCAGCCTTTTGCTGCAACATCTCCATTTAGTTCCACAGAAGGAAACTGCACCACCCTACGGGAATGCTCAGGGATCTTAGGCCATTGAATCCTCTTCAAGGCATCCTTTGGTAGATATATGTTGTCTTCCTGAAACTGGCATGGAAGACTTTCTGATGGCTACACGTGGGCAATGGGTCTCCTCCACCAGGTTCATTGCTTGCTCTTGTTGGCTCCAAACCAATGAGTCAGTCCTGGGCCTAAGTTTCTAGTGTGTAGGGTCTGCCTTGGTGCTTGGTCAGCTTGGAAGATGGGGAGGTCTTCTTGGTACGGTTACTCGAGATGCTAGAGGAAGTCGTGTCCTCACTGTTTAAGACTACAGGCATGTCTTTGACATGGTTGCGGGTATTCACTGGGAGCTTTCCTCAGGGGGCCATTTCCTGGATACAAGGGTCCTGATTGGGTCAGAGGACCATGCACATGTGCGGAGCGTGGATTTCCTGGCCTGAGTCTTGGTTGTAGTCCTGACCATTCTTGACCTTTTGGGGTCAGATGGAATTGTGGATCCTTGTCCTCCTCAGGAGTGCAGAGGACTGGTGATGACAGTCCCTGCCAAAGACTATAAATTCGGCCATGGAGAAGGTGACACAGACTCACTTCACAAAAGGTCTTGAAATACCCAGGTGGCTCCAACGGTTTGGGAGGGATTATGCACCTCCTGACTACTCCATGACACTCCATGACTACTAAAGCCATGTGGAGTGATTAGACATGGTTTGGGGAGGAATGGTTGCAAGGAGCTCAAAACCTTGTGACATCACAGACGCTGACTTCACTGAAGCAGCAATCCTTCTCTCATGAGCTATGTGTCCTATGGCTTTAGGTAGGAAGCCCTGGGAAGGACCAAAAAAGAGCCCTGATTGCCTGCTCATGAACTCAGGTGGTCTTTGCGGCTTCGCTCTCACTGCACCTTTATATACAAAGGGAAAATTACATGACATTCAGTATACCATCCTTTTGGCCAACATATCTCCACAGAGAGCCAGGTGTTCCTATTTCCACTGCAATGTCCTATTTCCACTCAATCAACAGGGAGGCCTCTTGGATATCAGAAGATCTCTGGGAGGTTTGATATCCTATGAGTGAGAGCATCCTTTCATAGGTTCTTTTCCAGATTTGTTCTATGGACAAGGGTCTGCCCTTGGTGATTGGTCAGCTTGGAAAATAAGGGAAGGAATAACGGAAGGAATGTCACATTTCAAGGAAACGTGCTAGGGCTTGGATGCATTGTGCTGTCTGTTTCCTGATCTCCTGGTATTCTGAAACACCAGTCGTAAGGGATGAGGGCTCTGTTTACCTGACTTTACCTGAAACACCTTTGAAAACGCTTCACGGAGAGTGATATTCTGCATGTCACTACCCCTGAAAGAAGAGCCCTGGACAGCACACCTGTCATCATCAGTTAACATTACATGCCAAGGTCATGGGGAGAGCCATGTTGACCAACTCTTTTAATTCAGAGGAAAAGGAACTACCTAAATGGATCGCCTGCCATGCCCACTCCAGCAGAACTGTGGAAGGAGCCGAGATGCCCTTCAATTGGCTACTGGATAAAGAAGGTGTGGTCCATCCAGGCCACAGTTGATACCTCCGACATTGAGAGGGATGAAGCCCTGATACTCGCCTTGACATTAGTGACACAGGGCTGGGTTATTCTCAATGAAATTGGAGGAGTCCAACGGAAATATCATATGGCTTCACTAATATGTGGCCCATGAGGAGAACCACGGACATAGTAAAAACAAGGGAAAACAGAAAGAGAAGAAATCAGACAGCTAGACAAACCAGGAGAGACTCAGGACTCTGGGAACCAAGCTGAGGGATACAGAAGGATGAGACATGCCAGGAATGAGGGAACCGTTTCATGGTATGGAGGTGGTGTGGCATATATGCTGTTGATGAGCACTCGGTGGTATATTCAACTAAAGAATCAGGGAACGCTATCTCACAAAAGTATGAGGGATGAAAGGCTGTCTTCACAAACAAAAGAAAAAGTGTGGAAAAGAAAGAAAAACAGGCCATTTCATATGTAATGAAGAAAGAAATGGGAAAGAAATGAAGTATAATTTTATTATTTACTGATGAAAATTGTATGCAATTGGTTTCCTGTTTTGTCCTTATCTGAATTTGGTCTTTATACATTGCAATTTAGATTCTTCCCTCTTCCTACATTTCAGGAATAGATGAGAGGAAGCAGTATTGCCTTCTTTAAACGTCTCGGAGTGTTGACCAGCGAATTGGTTTGACCTGGTTTTTTCGGTATTGGAAGGTGCTTGAGGATTGCTTCAAACACTTTTGTCATTACCTGAGATGTCAGATGTCTATGTTCATGACCTAGTCTTGCTAGTGGGTATGTGTCTTGGAATTTATCCTTTTCTCTTAGGTATTCGATTTGCTGGTATACTTGTGTGTAGGGAACTTTTAGGTTAGCTTGTTTAGGAGAGTTAATCCTCAATGCTTTAATTAATTCCTGAAAGGTAAGAAGTTATATTTTCTGGTTTTGTCAGTTTCTGTCATTGATACTTTTTTTCCTTAAGGTATTTTCTCTGAGTTTTGTTTCCATGAGTGCTACTCCTCACTTGCTCTCTAAATTCTGTGGGACTCTTTTAAGTGTGAGTGTGTGGGGAGGTGGGAGGGAGGGTGTGTTTCACAAAATGCTTAGAATGACATTTTCAGAGATATGAAACCGCTTTTCTTTGGATCACAATTAACCTTCTAACATATTGAAACTCATGTTCTATCTCATGTGGCCACATTTCCTGCAATGAATGTCTCATTTTATCCTCTTTTAGAAACACAGACTCTCCAAAACCTGCCGTGGATCAAACACAAATTTTGTGTGCCCGGTTAGAGTCTCTTTGTGTGTCCCTTTTTTGTTGCTTTTTCACATGTTCCTTTCCTTCCAAGATTGAGTGAAATCGTATGTTCTTTGTCTTTCTGTGACTGACAGATGGGCCGCAGCCCAATGCTTGCCACCTTTCTGCCACATGTGGCAAGTTTCAAGATTCCTTATTTCTTATGGCTGGGTAAGACTCTGTGGTGCATTGGGAGGGCAGGGAGATTGCAGAAATGTCTGGGAGCTCCAGACTTGTCTTCGGCCATCAGCACAAGGGGAAGAACACAACATCAATGGAACCATGGCATCAATGAACCTGAAGCCTTGAAATCAAACTCCACTGCGAAAGAGAGAAGTCGCAGAGACCATGGAAGAAGGGTGTTCATGTCTTTGGGGAGAAGTGGAGGGCTGGTGCTTCAGAGGGTAGGGAGCCATGGCCAAAGAAAAAAGGCCCAGGAGAGCGGAGCCCACTGGGAACTCACAAGTTGGATGCTGGCCCAAGCTGTTGGCGTAGAAATGGAGACGTTCTGAATGCCACGAGTACTTGCAATCATAGGGTGCTGAGGCCTGGTTATCTCAGATCAGTATGCTTGACAGTCATAGACTACAGAGAACACTGTGATTCTCCTGCAGAGCACTCTAGCAAGCATCCGAGTGCAGACAACCTGGAAACCATGATCAAAAACAATACTTGTAGACACAGTGGTATGATTATTGTTTCTTGCTGTGCATCCATGATAGGCACTGGTGATGGAGATGTCTCGATGTGGGCAAAAGAATCTTGGGGCTCTGCCACCTTCAGCATAAAGCCCAAGCTAGTGGCCACAGACAGGACCATGTGGACCTTAGCTGCCTCACCTGCAATCACATAGTCCCAATCCTGTAAACAAGTTGGGAGTAACTTCCTCAGGCCACGTATCTTAGTACCAGGAGAACAGATGCTCCTTTGGGGACTAGAAGAAAACCCTGCCCACATCCTCTCTCTTGACCACAGCATTCAGCAGGCCTTAGTAACTTTGAGTGGGTTGAAAGTCCCCTTTCACAGGCACACCAGAGCCGACCAAGATAAAACTCACCATATTGGTTCCAGACTCAAACACTCCGAACGGCAGGCCACAAGTGCCTCTGCAGAAGACTGGCCCAGAAGAGAGTGGACTGACAAATCCCACCCCAGAGGGCATGCCACATATACCGGAAACTCCATCAAGGGTCCGCCAGTAGCACTCCATGTCATCTTCATCCTAAAGGAATTACTCTCAGGGTTGAAAACAGAAGGCGCTTTTCGAATACAGAAAAGAATTCAGAGACCTGAACTAAGGCAATGATGGAAGAATCAATTGATGCCGAAGCAAAAGAACAGGAACTGGTCATGGCCAAGAAATCGAAGTGAAAGATGTACATTTCACATGCCAGGTGGAGGAATTAAGCAGCAGCCAGCATACTCACTCTGGATCAGTAAAACTTAGAAGGAATCAGGAAGTCTCCGACCACAGAAATAAAGGTGCTAAAAAAATAAAATAAAATGAAGAGGCCCTTATAAAAAGATTCTTTAGCAGACTGGATGCAATGTTCAGGAAGATGAAAGAACCAGAGGATCCAATGAGGTACCTGGAATGCAAGTACTGGGAAAAAAAGAAGCGAAGCAATGGAGAGGAGGAAGAATGATGGAACATGACAATGGACTTAGGGAAATCCGTGACTGCAATGAATGTCTATGGGTGCTTATTTTAGGATACCTAGAAGAGCAGAGTCTGTGTCTTCACAGTTGTCATCTTCGTCATCCTCACCTCTTTGTCATTGTCAGTGGTGTCCTCATCATCATTGCCTGTACGTAAGAATTGGCCCCTACTAGTCGGTTTCACTTTCGATGCTTGGCATGAAATAAAGCTTTGCTTGATTTTCACTTTGTGTCAGTGTCTTTAATTTGATCTCAGACCCTAATAGTGGGGGTTTGCCCGGAATCAAACAATGAGAACTGAGCCAGCATCAGATTTTATGGGAAATGTCCCCAGAGGTGTTGGGATCTTGCCCGTCTGTCTGGTTGGAGCTCCAGGGTATGGCCCACCGGGAAAAAGCTGGACGCAGCTATGCTCCCCAGGGCTGGAGAGGATGAGGGGATGCCCCATTTTCTGTTGGTAGATCACATGGAGTTAGAGTCCCCCTTGGAGGTCGGGGGGGGGTTCAAGTCCCACTAGATGGTCAGGGGTTCGAGTCCCCCTAGATGGTCACCAGGGATTTCGAGCCCCCTATCCTGTCACAAGGTGTTTGAGTTCCCCTAGGTAGTCAGGGAGTTCATGTACTCCTAGGGGATCATCTGGAGTTCGAGTCCCCCGAGGCAGTCATTGGGGGTTCGAGTCCCCATAGGCAGTCCAGGGTTCTGAGTCCCCCTAGAAAATCCCCACCGGTTTCAGGACTTCTGGGCCTGCAGTTGTCTAATTCTTGTCTTTTTGTTGTCTGCTGTGTTGTTTGTTGTGTTTGGGAATGCGACAGGCAGAGAGTAAGGGGACTCTGACTTTCATATCTCTGTTCCTCGTAATGGATGTGGCACTTCTTCCTCACTCATTTCCTGTGCTAAGGCCTATAACTGGAGCCAACGTGGTTTAGTCTAACTTGGGAGAGAGACTTTAAGGAATATTCCCAAGCAGCTGGTGAAACTCCCTTTGTTTTGGAGAATTCCTTGCCAGCTCTTGCCTGACATGGACTGCCTAGCCACTCCCCATTGCTGGCGGGAAAGCATGGCATCTGATGTGGAATGGGCCCAGGGGGAACTTGAAATCTGTTAGCAAAGAGATGACTAAACTGATGGTTAATTGTCTATCTCAGGGATCTAATGGGTAATTTTGAAAGTAGCTTTCAGAGTCTTTGGTAACCTGAAGCTTTGAAGGTTTGCGTGGATGACAAATGGGATGAAGTGCTAGGGCGCTGGTTGCTGAAACTAGGTTTGTGCTTTTGAAATCTGTTGGCAAACACGTTTTGTGCTTAACTGCTAGCTATTGCAACAGTTCACAATTGGTTAATATGTAGTCTTCACTAGAGATTGAGATGTTTCTAAGAAAATGTAAATGGTTTTCATTGCCCACCCAGAATTGTAAATGAGATCACTTTGACTCATGAGGCTTTTCCCTGATATGCTAAGTTACTCAGGAAGTACTCCTAAATCAATGATACACCTTGAGTTACATTTGGGTAAATGCTGTAAGTACTCCAGAGGTTCTATACATTTTCTAAAGTTTTAATGTTTTGATAAGGGTCATCATTTGATATTTAACCATATCTATTCTGAGTTTTTTGTCATTTGTAATCTGTTTTAATTCTCTCTTATGATGAATTCCGCCTTAAAGGAAATTCGTATAGGAGACTTTCACAACAAATATGGTTCTTTGATATGTTGAAATCCTGGAACTGCATTTCCAGAAGTAAATGTTGCACTCACCCTAAACCAGAATTAATACGGTGACTCAAGGTAAGAATGAGTCTCCAGGAGCTTTCCTAGAAAGGCTTATTGAAACCTATAAAATGTATAGCCCGATGGATCCCGAGGCACCCGAAAATCAGGGGGCAGTGAATCTTGCTTTTGCCAGTCAGTCAGCCCCGAATATAAGGAGGAATCCTCAGGAAATTGAAGGATTTGAAGGAAAGAATCTGAATGAGCTATTGGGAATAGCAGAAAAAGTGTTTAAGAACAGGGATGCACAGGAGGATGAAAAACACACAAAAAATGGTTAAGGTTTTGGCATTATATGAGATAGGTAGATGATAGTAAATGGAAGGAAAAGCCTAAGCACAAAGAAGGCAGGTGGGAATACTTAGATTCAGATAGTGTGCTTACTGTAAGGGGAAAGGACACTGGGCCGGTGTGTGCCCCAAAAGGAAGACGGCAATGCTGGCCAGCAGAGTAAAAATTGAAGTGGAGGGGAAGTCACTTGATTTTTTTGGTGGACACAGGAGCCCAGTTTTCATCATTAGTTAAACCTATGTGAAAACTATCTGGAGAAGAAGTCTGGGTACAAGGAGCTAATGGCACAGTGAGACATAAATGGCAACAGGAAGGACTTTTTTAATTAATTAATTTATTTATATTTTCAGCGTAACAGTATTCATTGTTTTTGCACCACACCCAGTGCTACATACAATACGTGCCCTCCCTATTACCCACCACCTGGTTCCCCCAACCTCCTAACCCCGCCCCTGCAATACCCTCAGGTTGTTTTTCAGAGTCCATATTCTCTTATGGTTCACCTCCCCTTCCAATTTCACTCCACTTCCTTCGCCTCTCCATCTCCCAATGTCCTCCTTGTCATTTGTTATGCTCCACAAATAAGTGAAACCATATGATACTTGACTCTCTCTGCTTGGCTTATTTCACTCAGCATAATCACTTCCAGTCTCGTCCATGTTGCTACAAAAGTTGGGTATACATCCATTTCTTTTAAATAACCAGATAATGTATTTTTATCCCCGGGGTACAGGTCTGTGAATCACCAGGTTTACACACTTCACAGCACTTACGATAGCACATACCCTCCCCAATGTCCATAACCACCTCCCAGTCTCCCAACCCCACATCCCCCCCAGCAACACCCAGTTTGTTTTGTGAGATTAAGGCTAATTTATGGTTTGTTTCCCTCCCAATCCCATCTTGTTTCATTTATTCTTCTCCTATCCCCCTAACCCCCATGTTGCATCTCCACGTCCTCATATCAGGGAGATCATATGATAGTTGTCTTTCTCCGGTTGACTTATTTCACTAAGCATGATACCCTCTAGTTCCATCCACGTCCTCACAAATGACAAGATTTCATTTCTTTTGATGGCAAATATTTTGGCATAATATTCCATTGTGTATATATACCACATCTTCTTTATCCAGTCATCTGTTGAAGGACATCTAGGTTCTTTCCATAGTTTGGCTATTGTGGACATGGCTGCTATAAACTTTATGGTACACGTGCCCCTTCGGATCACTATGTTTGTATCTTTAGGGTAAATACCCAGTAGTGCAATTGCTGGGTCATAGGGTAGTTCTATTTTCAACATTTTGAGGAACCTCCATGCTGTTGTATAGAGTGGTTGCACCAGCTTGGATTCCCACCAACAGTGGAGGGGTTTCCCTTTCTCTGATCCTCGCCAGCATCTCTCATTTCCTGACTTGTTAATTTTAGCCAATTAACTGGTGTGAGGTGATATCTCATTGCCGTTTTGATTTGTATTTCCCTGATGCCAAGTGATTTGGAGCACTTTTTCATGTATCTGTTGGCCATCTGGATATCTTCTTTGCAGAAATGTCTGTTCATGTCCTCTGCCCATTTCTTGATTGGATTCTTTGTTAGAAAGGACTTTAAACCTGGCCTCGGGAGTAGTGAAACATCGATTTTTGGTCCTCCCTAATGCCCCATATAACTTGATGGGAAGAAATCTCCACAAGTTACGAGCTGGCATTCAGTTCTCAAAAGGAGACATAACTGGAACCTTGAGACAATACACTGTACAGGTGTTTATGGCAGCAGTAGATGAATAAGTCATTTACGAGCTAGTTTCAAAACAGAGGAGACAAAGGCGGGGAGCCTTCTCCAAATCCTAAGGTCAAGTTTCCCGAGGTCTGGGCTGAAGGGAAGCACCTGGCTTGGACAGGGGACAACCTCTAATGGTGGTACAATTAAAGGAGATGCCTATGGCTGTTCATGTTCGGCAGCATTCCCTTTCTCGGGAAGCAAAGAAGGGATCAGAAAGCATATTAACCATCTCTGAGGAGACGCTATCCCAGTTCCTTGCAAATATCCATGGAATACACCTTTGCTGCCTATCAAAAAGGCCGAGACTGGGGAGTACTGACCCGTTCAGTACCTGTGGGAAGTTAATAAACAGATTGAAGATATCCACCCGATGGTGCCTAACCCCTGTACTCTACTCTCCCTCCTGGGCCCCAAAAGAACTGTGTATACCATTTTATATCTCAAGGATGCATTTTTCTGCATATCTTTAGCAAGGGAATCTCAACCCCTTTTTGATTTTGAGTGGTCCGACCCACAGGAAGGATTCCAAGGCCAGCACACCTGTGCAAGACTTCCCCAAGGATTCAGTAATTCACCCACCACTATTTTTTGACGAGGCCCTACACGAGGATTTGCGTGAGTACAGAACCTCCAACCCAGTAGTCACTCTGCTACAGTATGTTGATGACTTGCTGGTAGCCGCTGAGGAATATGAGTCATGTTCGTGGGGGACTAGAGCTCTCTTACAGACTCTGCAGGAACAAGCGTATCGGGTGTCAGCAAAGAAATCACAGCTGTGTCAGAGCCATGACACATATCTAAACTTTGATCTCCATGAGGGAGTGTGTTCACTGAGTCCAGGAAACAGGTGATCACCCGAATCCCCGCCCCAACACATTCCAAAAAGTCAGGTAGTTTCTGGACGGTGGGCTACTGTAGGCTGTGGATACTGTGGTTGAGGAGATTGCCCAACCTTCCTACGAACTGGCAAAGGGGGGGGTTCACTATGATAGACTGGATAGCTGAGGCAGAAGGAGCATTTCGGGAATTACTAACAGCTGTACTGAGTGCATTTGCCATCCCAGATGTTACCAAGCCCTTCCACTTGTATGTGGATAAAAAATGCAGGGGAGGCCAAAGGAGTTTTGACTCAGACTCTGGGGACTTGGCAAAGGCCAGTAGCCTATCTTAGCAAGAAACTAGATCCAGTAATGGCTGGATTCTCCACTTGCCTCTGCATAATTGCTTCCACGGCCCTCCTGGTCAAGGATGCAAGTAAATTGACTTTGGGTCAAAATCTCATCTTGACCACCACCCATGCTATTGAGGGCCTTTCTGGGCTAGACCAGACCAATATGTGGGCTCCTGTTCCAGCTAGCGAGGGGGCTGGTTTGAAAGCTGGCTCAGCCTGAGGGTCAAAATGCCGGTTTGTGACCAGGGCGGCTGTCTTGAGTGGGCATGGTCTCATGGGACATGCAGCCTGCTCCCAATCTGAGGGTTAGACCCCTATCCCCACAGCAAGCTTTTCACTTCGTGGGGGAGGACGAGTGCTCTTTGATGCTTGAGGTTCCCCCATAAGCCGGGATTTGAGCTATGGTCTGGGCAGAGACGCCTGAATACCCAGGTTGGGTAGAGATTACTGTCTCTGGACATGTCAGGTCCCACCTTCAGGATATGGGGCCTGCTACCTGGTGGGCTGATGGGAGGTCGGGACTCAGGCTGTGTCAGACAGAGCATTAGTGCACAGGGCGGTCTAGGACATTGGGGTGCTGTCGAAGTCCTTTCAGGTTAATCCTCATGTGGGGATTCTATTCAGACTCCTAGGGCACTTCTTCTTTCTGGAGGACAGACAGAAGACTGGGTTTGGGTTTCTGAATGAACAATCCAGAGGGCTTGTGGGCCAGGAGGGTGAGGACGGAATTCTGAATGCACATGTGCCAGTTCAGTTCAGTGCGAGCACCTGGCATTTCCAATATGTAGCGTGTGACTCGAGATTTCCAGCACCTGAGTCAGGGAACGGGTCAGATTGTTGTTCACGCTGGAGTTTAGTGTCCATGATGGCCGACGAATGGAAGGATGGCCTCAAGAGGCCATGGATGTCTTCCCAGACTGGGGCTTGTGAGCTGCTCCGAACAGCAAGCTTTCCTTCTGCGGGACAGCAGGAGTCCATTTAATGGTTCCCTGGTCCCCCATATGGAAAGATGTCATAGCAGATGTCACTGCATGGATGCTATCAAGCCCAGCTCAGCTTCCCCTTCCAGCCCAGGAAACAGGAACTTTTGATCTGGTGTCTCTGGTTCAAAGTGCCCAGGGTGCTGAGGTGACATGGAGCCTCATTCTGATGGGTCACAATGCTGGCTTGTGTCCAGGGAGACCTTAGAATATGGCAGGAGCTCAGCTTCCATGCAGGTCTCTCCTCCCCTGATGATTGTACGCAGCTCCCAAGAGCCAGGTTGCCTTCTGGTTACAGGAGGTGTTCTGCGTTTTGACTCAGGGATCAAGTGTTGAATCAAATGTAGGTATTCCAGAGATTTCCTCTGGAGGCAGATGCCTGCAATCCTAAGCTAGGTTTCCGTTGAGGTCCTAGGGGAATGTCAGGTTCCATCTTCTGACTAAGGCCCATGCCCTGGGTGTCTGCCTGGGGGTAGGTGTCTGGCATGTGTCCGAATGCACATTTTTCCCAAGGTGGAGAATGAATTTTGGGTGCACTCAGGGGCATTGCAGGTGTCTCCTCATCTGGAAGGTTTGTGCAAATGTGAGGGGCAGAGTTTCCTTCTGGTTTTCAGGTATAGTCCTGCACTGTGGCTCCAGAGGCCCCATATTGGAGGGCCTGTTGGCCAGGGTTTTGGGGACAAAATCTGCAAACACAAACTCGGGATAGGGTTAGGGGTGAGGTGATTGCAGCCCAGATCTGCAACCGTGAGGGCAGTGACACAGGATCTGAAATTAGGATTACTGGGATTCGGGAGCACAGGCTTTTCTCTCTGAGGCGCATGTCTCAGTTGGCCATGGAAGGTAGCGGGAGCCTCATGGGGCCATGGGAGATTCTGCCTGTGTGAAGATTCTGCCTGTCTCCCAAGAGTTTGGTGTCCTCGGGGCAAGGGAAGAGTGATATGTAGGGGTCTGAATTGCCAGAGGAACTGTAATCCCTGGATATAGGAGCGGGACAGGCCAGATAGCCATATCCAATCAGTGGGGTGCACATATATTAACTGTGGTGAGTTGAAATCTCATTGGCCACCTGTGTGTAGGCAAGGCTCAACCACCTCAATAAAGGTTAGTGTGTGAAGCTTGGAAGGGGGAGAAGTAGGAGGAATTAGTATAGCCATTAGAGAAGTAGGAGGAGTTAGAATAGCCGTTAGAGAATTAGGAGGAGTTAGAATAGCCGTTAGAGAAGTAGGAAGTGTTAGAATAGCCGTTAGATAAGTAGGAGAAGGTAGAATAGTCTTTATAAAAGTAGGAGGAGTTAGAATAGCCATTAGAATTGCAGAATAGCCAGGGCGCCTGGGTGGCTCAGTGGGTTAAAGCCTCTGCTTTCGCTCAGGTCATGATCCCGGGGTCCTGGGATCGAACCCTGCATTAGGCACTCTGCTCGGCAGGGAGCCTGCTTCCTCCTCTCTCTCTCTCTCTGCCTGCCTCTCTCCCTATTTGTGATATCTATCTGTCAAATAAATAATAAAATCTTTAAAAAAAAAAAGAATTGCAGAATAGCGGTTAGAGTGGCAGTTAGGGTAGTCATAGGAGTGATAGATTTGGGGTCATCAGAAGCAGCGCTGCCCTGAGCTGTGGCTCCGCAGCCAGCAGCCTTGCTGCCCTGAGCCACAGCCTCACTGGAGTGGCTTGGCTGGAGCGGCCTCAACAGAGCAGCGTCAATCCAGGGAGCATCCTGGTTCTCATGTGGCCTCGACATTTAGCGGCCACCTCCAGAGTGGCCTCTTTATCACCAAGAGCGGCCTTGTCCAAAGTGGCCTCTTCATCATCGGGATCGGCCTTGTCCATAGCGGCCTTTCATTGTCAGGAGCGGCCTCGTCTGGCTTGTGGCCTCGTCTGGGGAGCAGCCTCTCTGAGGATTGGACTTGTCGGAGTGGCCTCATTGGGGGCAGAGGCTGTGTTGTCAGGGTGGTCGTCCTCCTCATTCTCGCCTCTTTTTCATCGGGAGCGGCTTCCTCATCCTCGTCGCCTCTACGTAACAGATGGCCCCGGCTGCTCTGTTTGGTTTCTGATGCTTGGCATGAAATAAAGCTTTGCTTGATTTTCACTTTGTGTCAGTCTCGATCCTTTGATCACGGACCCTAACATTGGCGGCTAGTCCGGGATCAAACAAGGAGATCTGAGCCAGCGTCGGAATTTATGGGAAATGCCTCTGGAGGTGTTGGTGTCTTGTCTGTCTGTCTGGTTGGAGCTCCAGGGTATGGCCCACCGGGGAGAAGCTGGGCGCAGCCATGCTCCCCAGGGCTGGAGTGGATGCAGGGATGCCCCATCCCTCTGCTCATAGATTGACAGCAGGTTTGAGTCCCCCTGGGCGGTCAGAGTGGGGTTTGAGTCCCCCTAGATTGTCAGGGGTTTTGAGTCCCCCTGGACTGTAAACAGGGGGTTCAAGTCCCTCTAGGCGGTCAACAGTGAGTTCGAGTCCCCCTAGGCAGTCATGGGGTTCGTGACCCCGAGGCGGTCATTGGCGGTTCGAGATCCCTAGGCAGCCAGGGGCTTTGAGTTCCCCTAGGAAATCCCCACCGGTGACAGGACCGCTTGGCCTGCAGTTGTCTTTTTGTTGTCTGTTGTGTTGTTTGTTGTGCTTGAAGGAATGGGGCAAGCAGAGAGTAAGGGGATTCTCACTTTCGTCTCTCTGTTCCTCATAATAGATGTGGGGCTTCTTCCTCACTCATTTCCTGTGTTAAGGGCTATAAGTGGAGCCAACTGAGGTAGACTAAGTCGGGACAGAGACTTTAGGGAATATTCCCAAGCAGCTGCCGAAACTCCCTTTGTTTCGGGCAATTCCTTGCCTTCTCTGGCCTGATGTGGACTGCCTAGCCACGCCCCCTTGCTGGTGGGAAAGCATGGCGTCTGAAGTGGAATGGGCCCAGGTGGAACATGAAATTTATTAGCAAAGAGATGACTGAACTTATGGTTAATTGTCTGTCTCAGGGTTCTAATGGGTAATTTTGAAAGTAGCTTTCAGAGTCTTTGGTAACCTGAAGCTTTGAAGGTTTGCTTGGATGACAAATGGGATGAAGTGCTAGGGCGCTGGTTGCTGAAACTAGGTTTGTGCTTTTGAAATCTGTTGGTAAACATGTTTTGTGCTTAACTGCTGTTGCAACAGTTCACAATTGGTTAATATGTAGTCTTCACTAGAGATTGAGATGTTTCTAAGAAAATGTAAATGGTTTTCATTGCCCACCCAGAATTGTAAATGAGGTCTCTTTGACTCATAAACTTTTCCCAGATATGCTAGGTTACTCAGGAAATACTACTAAATCAATGATACACCTTGGGTTACATTTGGGTAAATGCTGTAAGTACTCCAGAGGTTCTATACATTTTCTAAAGTTTTAATGTTTTGATAAGGGTCATCATTTGATATTTAACCATGTCTAATCTGAGCTTTTTGTCATTTGTAATTGTTTTAATTCTCTTGTAAGATGAAGTCCGCCTGAAAGGAAATTCATATAGGAGACTTTCAGAACAAATACGGTTCTTTGACATGTTGAAATCCTGGAAGTTCCAGAAGTAAGAGCTGCACTCGCACTAAACCAGAATTAATACGGTGACTCAAGGTAAGAATGAGTCTCGAGGACCTTTCCTAGAAAGGTTTATTGAAGCCTATTAAACGTATAGCCTGAGGCACCTGAAAATCAGGGGGCAGTGAATCTTGCTTTTGCCAGTCAGTCAGCCCTGGATATAAGGAGGAAACTTCAGAAAATTGAACGATTTGAAGCGAAGAATCTGAATGAGCTATTGGAGACATGATCCTAGTTCCTTGCAAATCTCCATGGAACACACCATTTCTGCCCGTCAAAAAGGCCAATACTGGGGATTACTGATCCGTTCAAGATTGTGGGAAGTTAATAAACTGCTTGAAGATATCCACCCGACGGTGCCTAACCCCTGTACTCTACTCTCCCTCCTGGGCCCCAAAAGAACTGTGTATGCCATTTTATATCTCAAGGATGCATTTTTCTGCATATCTTTAGCAAGGGAATCTCAACCCCTTTTTGCTTTTGAGTGGTCTGACCCACAGGAAGGATTCCAAGGCCAGCTCAACTGTACAAGTCTTCCCCAAGGATTCAGTAATTCACCCACCATTATTTTTTGACGAGGCTCTACACGAGGATTTGCGTGAGTACAGAATCTCCATCCATTAGTCATTCTGCCACAGTATGTTGATGACTTGCTAGTAGCCGCTGAGGACTATGAGTCATGTTTGTGGAGGACGAGAGCTCTCTTACAGACTCTGCAGGAAAAACGGTATCGGGTGTCAGCAAAGAATTTTCAGGTCTTTCAGAGCCATGCCACATATCTAGGCTTTGATCTCCACGAGGGAGTGAGTTCACTGAGTCCAGGAAACAGGTGATCACCCTATGACCCCACCCCACCAAGTCCCGACATGTCATGGAGTTTCTTGGACACGTAGGCTGTGGATACTGTGGTTTCCAGAGATTGTCCAACCTCCCTATGAATTGGCAAAAGGGGGGGCTCACTGTGATAGAGTGGAAAGCTGAGGCTGAAGGAGCATTTCGAGAATTATAAACAGTTCACTGAGTGCATTGGCCATCCCAGATGTTACCAAGCCCTTTCACTTGAATGTGGATGAAAATGCAGGTGTGGCAAAAGGAGTTTTGACTCAGAATCTGGAGCCTTGGCAAAGGCCAGTAGCCTATCTTAGCAAGAAACTAGATCCAGTAGTGGCTGGATTCCCCTGTTGCTTTTGCATAATTGCTGCCATGGCCCTCATGTTCGAGAATGTAAGTAAATTGAATTTGGGTCAAAATATCATCTTGACTACCACCGAAGCTATTGAGGGCCTTCTCCAGACTCCACCGGACCGATGGATGTCAAATGCCTGAGTGACGGTGTATCAGGCCCTTCTCCTCAATGAATCAAAAGTGACATTGAGGCCCCTGGCAGTGCTAAATCCAGCCACTCTGCTTCCAGAGAAGCTTGCTGACCCCCCACACAACTGCGAGGTGGTCCTAAACCAGGGGCAGCATTGCTGGGAACTGTCACGACCCAGGCAGCAGTGCCGCCGCGATCGCACTCTCCTCCCGGAAGAGCAGCGCATCCCGCGACCCGCCTCACCTTGACTCCCCCGATACTGGCCTCGCTGCCCCGAGGCACAGCCTCACCAGAGTGCGGCGTCATTCAAGGGAGCTTCATCGTCAGCATGCGGCCTCGTCGTAAGTGGCCTGGTCCTGAGCGGCCTCTTTATCATCAGGTGCATACTTCGTCCAGTCTGTAGCCTTCTCTACAGCGGCCTCGTCTGGAGAGTGGCCTTGTCAGTGTGGCGTCATGGGGAGCAGAGTCTGTGTCATCAGGGTTGTCTTCCTCGTCATCCACGCTTGTCATCGGGAGCGGCTTCCTTGTCGTCATCACTAGACATAAGAAATGGTCCCGAACTTTTGAATTGATTTTCGATGCTTGGTGTGAAATAAAGCTTTGCTTGATTTTTCACTTTGTGTAGTCTTGTAACATTGATCATGGACCCTTACACTCCAAAACTTTCCTCTGGGGACAGATGCCTGCCAAGGTTCCGTTGAGGTCCTAGGGGCATGTCATTTTCCAAATTCTGACTCAGGGCCATTGACCTGAGGGTCTGCCTGGATTAGGTGTCTGGAATGTGTCAGACTGTGCATTTCTGTCTAGAGCGGCCAATGAAATTGGGTGGGGTCAGGGGCCTTGTAGGTGTCTCCGAATCTGGAGGGTTTGTGCAAATGTGATGGGCACAGTTTCCTTTAGGAGGGCAGGCAGAATCTTGTGCTGTGGCTCCAGAGGCCCCATCCTGGAGGGCCTGTCGGCCAGTACTTTAGGGACAAAAGTCTGCAAACACAAAATGGGGTTAGGGTGAGGGGCGAGGTGATGGCTGGCCCAATCTGCAGACCATGAGTGCAGAGCCTTGGGATCTGAAATTAGGATGACGGGTAGGCGAGAGTGCAGGCTTTTCATTCTGGGCAGTGTGTCTCACTAGGCCATGGAATGGAGGGGTGTCCTCATGGGCCCATGGGAGATTGTGCCTCTGGGGGTATTTTGCATTGCTCCCAAGGTTTCGGTGTCTTTCTGGATGAAGTGAAGAGAGATGTTTTCCATCTCAGGGGTCCCTCCATAGCAGGGATTCTAGAGTCGGCTTCTGGGTCCAGGCACCTGGATAACCCGACCAAGGGTGAGCATTGGGCTTAGGGGCATGGCAGGCCCGATATACCAGCTCCTGGTCCAGCTAGCGAGGTTCCTCATCTGAAATCAGGCTGAGTCTGATGGTCACAATATCTGTTTCTGTTCAGGGCAACATTCCTGGGTGGGCGTGGTTTCATGGGCCATGCAGCTGGCTCCCACACTGAGGTTTGGACCCCCATCCCCATAGCAACCTTTTACAGTCATGGCGATTGGGGAGTGCTCTTTTCTTCTTGATGTTCCCCCATAGGCGGTATTTGAGTTATGGTCTATGCACAGATGCCTGAACACCCAGTTTGTGTAGAGATCACAGCCTTGGACCCTGGCCGGTCCAACATGCAGGAGATGGCTACTGATACTGGGGGGGCTGACTGGAGGTCGGGGCTCAAGTTGTGTCACACAGAGCATTAGTGCACAGTGAGGCCAGGTTATTGTGGTTCTGACTAGGGCCGTGCAGGTTGATACTCATATGGAGATTCTAAACAGACCCATAGGGCCGTCCTTCTTTCTGAAGGGCAGGCAGTAGGCTGCGTTGTGGCTCCAGAATTCCCAATCTGTTGGGCTTTCGGGCCAGATGGGTGAGGATGGAAATTTGAAGGCAGAAGTGCCGATTCAGTTCAGTGCCAAGCACATGGCAGTTCCAATGTACAGGTTCTAACTCGAGATCTCCTGCACCTGAGTCAGGGCGAGTGTCGGATGATCGCTCATGCTGGAGTTTGTGTCCATGATGCCAGATGAATGGAGTGGTGGCCTCAAGAAGCAATGGAGGTTTTTACAGGCTGGGGCTTGTGAGCTGCTCCAAACAGCAAGCTTTCCTTCTACTGTACAGGGGGGCTCCGTTTTGGTGGCTGCAGAGTCCCCCATATGGATAGACATGGTAGCAGAGCTCACCAAATAGATTCTGGAAATCCCAGCTCAGCTTATCATTTTAGCCCAGGGACAAGGCCTTTAGGATCTGGTGACTCTAGGGCAATTGGTCAGGGGGCTGAGTTGACAGGGAGCCTCATGCTGATGGGTCAAAATCCTGGCTTGTGACCAGGGAGAGTTTAGAATGTGGTGCGGGCTCAGGCGCCATGCAGAATTCTCCTCCCTGAGGGTTGGTCGCAGCTCTCTAGAGCCAGGTAGACTTCAGGGGACAGGACGTGTTCTGTATTGTGGCTCAGGGATCAAGTGTTGGATTATATGTAGATATTCCAGAAACTTCCTCTGGGACAGATGCCTGCAAACCTCAGCTAGAGTTCCGTTGAGGTCCTACGGGCATGTCAGTTTCCGTTTTCTGACTCAGGGCATTTGACCTGGGTGTCTGCCTGAAGATAGATTTCTTAGCCATGACCAGTTCCTGTTCTTTTGCCTCGGCATCAATTGATTCTTCCATCGTTGCCTTAGTTCAGGTCTCCGTAATCTTTGTTGTATTCAAAAAGCGCCTTCTGTTTTCTACCCTGAGAGTAATTTCTTTAGGATGAAGATGTCATGGAGTGCCACTGGCTCACCCTTGATGGAGTCTCCAGTATATGTGCCATGCCCACTGAGTTGGGTTGTGGCTGTCCACTCTCTTCTGGGCAAGTCCTCTGCAGAGACACTCGTTGCCTGCAATTTGGAGTGTTTGCTGTCTGGACTGAATATGGTGAGTTTTATCTTGGTCAGCTCTTGTGTTTCTTTGAAAGGAGAATTTCTACCCAATCACCCGTATGAAGGCCTGCTGAATGCTGTGGTCAAGAGAGAGGATGTGGGCAGGGCTGTCTTCTAGTCCCCAATGGAGTGTCTGTTCTCCTGATACTAAGCAATGTGGCCTGTAGAAGTTAGTCCCAACAGGTTTCCAGGGTTGGGACTACGTGATTGCAGGTGAGGCAGCTAATGTCCACATGGTCCTCTCTGTGGCCACTAGCTCAGGCTTTATGCAGATGGTGGTAGAGCCCCAATATTTTTTTGCCCCTATTGAGGCATCTCCATGAACAGTGCCTATCACGGATGCAGAGCAAGAAACAATAATCATACCATTGTGTCATTAATTATTGTTTCTGATCATGGTTTCCAGGCTGTCTGCACCCAGTGGCTTGCTAGTGTGCTCTGCAGGAGGAACACAGTGTTCTCTGGAGTCTATGTCTGTCAAGCATGCTGATCTGATATACCCGGGTCTCAAGTAGTCATTCCATTCAGACCGTCTCCATTTCTATGCCAACAGCTATGGGTCAGCATCCAACTTGTGGGTTCCCAGTGTGGTCCTATCTCCTGGGCCTTTGCCTTTGGCCATGGCCCGTGCCCTCTGAAGCATCAACCGATCTCTTCTCCCCGAAGACATTCTACACACTTCTCCCATGATCTCTGCGAATTCTTCTCTCTTTCCTCATGGAGTTTAATTTCAAGGCTTCAGGTTCATTGACGCCATGGTTCCATTGATATGGTCATCTTCCTGTTGTGCTGACGGATGAAGACAAGGCTGGAGCTCCCAGACATTTCTGAAATCTCCCTGTCCTCCCAAAGCATCACAGACTCTTACCCAGCCATAAGGAAGAAGGAATCTTGAAACTTGCCACATGTGGAAGAAAGGTGGTGAGCATTGGGCTGCGGCCCATCTGTCAGTCACAGAAAGACAAATAACATACGATTTCACTCACTCTTGGAAGGAAAGGGAAATGTGAAAAAGCAAGAAAAAAGGGACACACAATGAGACTCTAACCGGGCACACAAAATTTGGTGTTTGTTCCATGCCAGGTTAGGAAGAGTCTGTGTTTCTAAAAGAGGATTAAATGAGACATTCATTGCAGGAAATGTGTTCAAACGAGATGGAACAAGAGTTTCAATATGTTTGAAGGTGAATTGTGATCCAAAGAATAACGTGTTCATATCTCTTAAAATATCATTCTAAGCATTTTGTGAAACACACCCTCCCTTCCTCCCCCCCCCACACACACTTAAAAGAGTCCCACAGAATTTATGGAGTAAGTGAGGAGTAGCACTCATGGAAAAAAACCTCAGAGAAAATACCTTAAGGATAAAAAGTATCAATATCTGAAAACGACAAAACTGGAATAGTTATCTTCTTGCCTATCAAGAAGTAATCAAAGCATTCAGGACTAAACTCTCCTAAACAACCTAACCTAAAAGTACAATACACACCAGTATGCCAGCAAATCCAAGACATGGGAGAAAAGGATAAATTCCAAGACACAGAACCCCTACCAAGACAAGGTCATGAACATACACATCTGACGTCTCAGGTAATGACAAAAGTGTTTGAAGCATTCCTCAAACACCTCCCAACACCCAACAAGCCAGGTCAAACCAATTTGCTGGTCAACACTCCGAGACATTTCATGAAGACAATGCCGGTTCTTTGCATCTATTCCCGAAATGTAGGAAGAGGGAACAATCTAATTTGCAATGTCCAAAGACCCAATTCAGATAAGGACCTCATAGGAATCCAATCACATACCATTTCAATCAGTATGATAATAAAACAATACTTCATTTCTTTCCTCTTTCTTCATGTACATGTGAAACAGACTGTCTTTCTTTTCATTACTTTTTTGTTGTTGTTGTTCAGGAAGCCAGCATTTCATCACTCATACTTTTGTTAGATAGTGTTCTCTGATTCTTTAGTTACATATTCCACAGAGTTCTCATCAACAGCATATATGCCACACCACCTCCATACCATGAACCAGTTCCCTCATTCCTGGCACGTCTCATCCTTCTGTAACCCTCAGCTTGGTTCCCAGAATCCTGAGTCTCTCCTGGTTTGTCTCCCTGTCTGATTTCTTCTCTTTCCATTTTCCCTTGCTTTTAATCATGTCCATGGTACACCTCATAGGCCACATATGAGTGAAGCCATATGATATCCCTTGGACTTCTCTCATTTCATTGAGAATAAGCCAGCCCTGTATCATTCATGTCAAGGCGAGTATTGGGGCTTCATCCCGCTCGATGTCAGAGGTATCATCTTTGTCCTGGATGGACCACACCTTCTTTATCCAGTAGCCTATTGAAGGGCATCTAGGCTCCTTCCACAGTTCTGTTAGAGTGGGCATGGCAGGCCATCGATCAGCCAGGAGGACTCCCTGGACATAAACAGGCATTGTGACCCTCAGCCTGAGCATGATTTCAAACCAGTCGTCTTGCTAGCTGGAGCAGGGGCCTGCATATAGGGCCTGACATGCCCCAGGCCCAAATCCTCACCCTCGGTCGGTTCTCCAGGCGCCTGGAGCCAGAACCCAACTCTGGAATCCCTGCTATGGCAAGACCCCTGAGACAGAAACCAGCACTGTTCCCATCCACAACAAAGACACCAAACCCTGAGAGCTGGGCAGAATCCTCACAAATGCAGAAAACTCCCATGGCCCAATGAGGATACCACTACATTCCGTGGTCAACCAAGACACACAACCCAGATAGAAAAAGCCTACACTCCAACCTCCCAATCGACCTCACTTCAGATCCTGCAGCACTGCCCTCACTGTCCGCAGATCGGGCAGGCCATCACCTTGACCAGAACCCCACCCCGAGTTTGCGTTTGCAGACTTTTGTCCCAAAATTCCTGGCCGACAGGCCTTCCAGGATGGGGCATATGGAGCCACAGTGCAAGACTCTAGCTGCTCACCCGAAGAAATCTCTACCGGTCCACATTTGCACAAACCCTCCAGATTGGAAGACACGTGCAATGCCTCTGAGTCCACCCCAAATTTGTTGTCCGCCTTGGAAAAAAGGGGCATTCAGACACATGCCAGACACCTACTTCTAGGCAGACACCCAAGTACATGGCCCTGAGTCAGAAGATGGAACCAGAAATACCCCTAGGACCTCAATGGAAACCTAGCTTAAGTTTGCAGGCATCTGACTCCAGAGGCAAACTCTGGAATACCTACATATGGTCCAAAACTTGATCCCTGAGCCACAAATCAGAACACCTCCTGTCCCCAGAAGGCAACCTGGCTCTTGGTATCTGCGTCCAATCCTTGGGGAGGAGAAGCCTGCATGGCGCCTGAGACCCCGCCTCATTCTAAGGTCTCCAAGGACACAAGCCAGCATTGTGACCCAGCACAATGAGGATCCCTGACAACTGAGCCCCCTGGGAACTTTGCCACGTAGCCAGCAGAACCAAACGGCCTTGTTCCTGGGCTGGAATGCTAAGCGGAGCTGGGCTTTCCAGGCATCCATTTGGTGAATTCTGCCACAATGCCTTTCCATATGGGGGACCCTGGTGCTATCTAAACAGACTCCCCCTGTCCCGCAGAATGAAGGCTTACTGTTCAGAGCAGCTCACAAGCCCCAGGATGGGACAATCTCCATGGCCTCCTAAGGCCACCCCTCCATTCTTCGACCATCATGGACACAAACTCCAGCCTGAGCGACCATCTGACCTGTGCCCTGACTCAGGTGCTGAAGATCTCGAGTTAGACATTGCACATTGAAAATGCCATGTGCGGGGCGCCTGGGTGGCTCAGTGGGTTAAAGCCTCTGCCTTCGGCTCAGGTCATGAACTTAGGGTCCTGGGATCGAGCCCCGCATTGGGCTCTCTGCTCCACAGGGAGCCTGCTTCCTCCTCTCTCTCTGCCTGCCTCTCTGCCTGCTTGGGATTTCTGTCTGTCAAATAAATAAAATATTTTTTTTTAAATGCCATGTGCTCAGCACTGAATGGAATGGGCACTTATGCATTCAGAATACCATCCTCATCATCTTGGCCAGCCAGCTTTCCAGATTGTTCATTCGGGAGCCACAATGCAGTCTTCTGCCTGCCCTCCAGAAATAAGAAGGGCCCTAGGTTTCTGCTGAGAATCCCCACGTGAGGATCACCCTGCTAGAAACTCGAAGGCACCCCAATGTCCTAGGCCACCCTGTGCACTAATGCTCTGTCTGACACAGCCTGAGCCCCGACCTCCCATCAGCCCCCCAGGTAGCGAGCCCCATATCCTGCATGTGGGACATGCTAAGGCCAGAATCTCTCATCTCTACATAACCTGGGTATTCAGGGATCTGTCCCCAGACCATACTCAAATTCCAGCCTATGGGGTAATCTCAAGCATTAAAGAGCACTCCTCCTTCCCCATGACAGAAAAAGCTTGCTGTAGGGATAGGGGTCTAACCCTCACATTGGGAGCCAGCTGCATTGCCCATGAAACCACGCCCAACCAGGAGGACTGCCCTGGCCACAAACAGGCATTTGACCCTAGCTGCAACCCGCTTTCAAACCAATCCCCTCGCTACCTGGACCAGGAGACTGCATATCGAGACTGACATGCACCTAGGCCCAAATCCGCACCCTCGGTTGGGTTCTCCAGGCCCCCGGACCCAGAAGCCGACACTGGTATCCCTGCTATTGCGGGACCCCTCAGATGGATATCAGCACTCTTCCTTTCCTCCCAAAAGACACAAAACCCTTGGGAGCCGGGCAGAATCCTCACAGAGACAGAATCTCCAATGGCCCCATGAGGTTAATGCTACATTCCATGGCCAACGGGGACACATAACCCAGACAGAAAGCCTGTGCCCATGGCCCTATTTTCAGATCCAGTGACACTGTACTCACGTTCCAAAGATCAGGCCTTCCATCACCTCGGCCCTAACCCTATCCCGAGTTTGTGTTTGCAGACTTTTGTCCCCAAAGCCCTGGCCGACAGACCCTACAGGATGTTGTTAGGGTCTGTGATCAATGGAATGAGACTGACACGAAGCAAAAATCCAGCAAAGCTTAATTTCGCACCATGCATCAGAAATCCAACTGACCGGTAGGTGCCCGAGCCTTGTTGGGAGCCACCGCCTCCTTGCCCGGGGGTCCCTCCTGGAGGCTCCCTGCCTCACCCTCACTGTACCACAGGCCGCTCCCTGGGACAAGGCCCCTCCTGACAAGGATGCTCCTGAAGAGGCCACTCACTACGAGGCCACTGCTAATGAGGCCTCTCCCCGGACAAGGCCACTCTGGATGGCGCCACTCCCCAGGACGAAGCCGCTCTGGACGAGGCTGCTCCCCAACCATCTAGTGACAGCACCACTGCTTGGGTGGTGAGGCCACTGCATATTAGGCCACTCCCCGGGACGAAGCCACTCGAGATGATGCAGCTCATGATGGAGCCGTTCGCAATGAGGCCGCTCCGGATGGCACCACTCCCCGGGACGAGGCCACTGCAGATGAGGCTGCTCCCTGATCATCTAGTGAGAGCATCACTGCTAGGGCGGTGAGGCCACTGGCTGGGCGCCGCTGCTCCAGGTGGCGAGGCCACTGCAGATGAGGACGCTCCCTGAGACGAGCCCGCTCCTGATGAGGCCACTCCCCGACCATCTAGTTACAGCACTACTGCTCAGGTGGTGAGGCTGCTCTGGGCGGTGATGCTGCTTGGGGCGGCGCTGCTGCTCTAGTTGTGGCCACACCCCTGGGATGAAGATCACAGCAATGCCGCTCCTGACAAAGCCGCTCCCGGTGGCGCTGCAGCTCGGGGCGGCGAGGCTCCCAGCAATGCTGCTCCCGATGCTCACGATGACGAAAAGTGCACTGTCACTCTCCACAACCCCAACACTACCACTCTTACCACCACCCTAACGGCTCCCAATGGCTCCCCTAATGGCTATTCTAACAACTCCTGCTACCCCCTACTCTAACTCCTGCTACTCTCTCCCCCATAGCCACACAGACCAGCCTTTATAGATGTGGTTGAGCCTGGTCCACACACTGGTGGCCAATGTGATTGCAAATCACCTCAGTAAATATATGCATGCTCCACTGATTGGCCAACTCCTCTAGCTGGCCTGGCCTGTCCCTACAATTCCCCCTTTTCTTTGGAAATTAGTCAAATCCATGACCTTTCAGCCAGTTCTATGCATTCCTGTTGTAAGGGGGCTACATTGAGCATGTAATACTGGGGCCAAAAAGGAAAAGTAGCGTGCAGTCAGCTGATGAGTTAGCCATTCAACACTTTGTATAACCTTTCCCATTTTTTCCTAATTCCGTTCATCTAATTTCCCACCTATAATTTCATATACAGTAACAATAGGAGAAACAATAAACTCACAGTTTTTTTAGTCCTAGCTTTAGTCCAAGGTCAGCGGGGTCTGTCAGCTGCAGTTTTCATCTCTGGGGGGCATCCACATCCTCGGCTCATTTGACGTGACCCGCATGAATCCAGGCCCTAATGCCTTCTACTTTTAATGCCATGGGGGTGGTCAAGATAACAGTAAATGGTCCCTTCAAGTGAGGCTCCATGTTTCCCACTTGATAGCGATGTATCCAAACCAAGTCCCCAGGTTGGTAAGGATGTGGTTCCACCTCCGTCTCCATCCCAGTGTGGGCAGTATGGATCCATGAGTGGGTTATTTTTTTTTTAAGTTTAGAAGTTTACCTAAAATCCCAAAACCCAGGGATTTCCACACACAGCACAGAATTGCCCCCCCACGGACACGCATGGCCACACACATCCGTTTGTGTGGTTCTGTAATTAATTTACCCAAGGAGAGTATGTGGTGGACATCTCTCTATGCTAGAAAGGACAGCTCTCCATCATGCGTGTAATGGCTCACAGTCATCTTCCAGAGCTGAATCTCGATTTACATTAACTTGTCCTTTGCTGGCGTCTTTCAGATCACGTTCAGTTTTATCTGCTTGTTTGCTGAGACAGAAGATGCAGAATGAATTACACATACTCATCGCACAGCTGGTGTTGTAAGGGAGACAGAGATGAGTCCTGCCATTCTCTGCCCTCAGGACACTTGACTTCGACAAGCCGCACAGGTGACATGGAGCATCTATCCCGGCACAGACAGGGTTGCTTTCCAGAAACAGCTCGAGTGCTCTGGGGTCTTGAAGTACAAAGGGTCTGACTTCTTGGTCCAGGTGAAGCAACCAGGCTCCTGCCTCTCCTGGGGTTGGCAGCTCTCTTCTTCTTGGGTTTGAGAGCCTCAGAGAATGTCATAAAGGAGGCCTCACAGAACTTCTGGTCAGCACCCATGAGTGGGTTATTTTTAGGACAGAATGTAAGGCCTTCAGTGACTGGAGTACAGTTTCATCAGTCATTTCTGCTAGGGCAACCTCTTGTAGTCAAGGACAGAGGGGAGGGTCTCCAAACATTATTTAAGATGGGGTCACCTTGCTTAAATAGGGTGTACATAATACCCTGAGGAGGGCAAAAGGAAGGAGATCCACTCATCCATCCCGTCTCCAGAATTAGTTTTGTCAAGGTCTCTTCAAGAGTCAGGTTCATTCTCTCTACTTGCCCAGAACTCTGGGACCGGTAGGCAAAATGTAGTTTCCAATTAGTGCCCACGGCCTTGGCCAATGCCTGTGAGAATGAACTCAGAAATGCAGGGCCACTTTCTGACCTGATTGCGAGAGGCAGCCCAAACCTAGGAATTATTTCTTCTAGTAGCTTTTTGGCTACCACACCTGCCATCTCATGTTTGGTGGGAGAAGCCTCTACCCAGCCTGAAAAGGTATCTACAAAAACTAACATGTACTTCTGCCCATGTTTTCCAGGTTTCATTACTGTAAAATCTATTTCCAATAAATTCCTGGTTCCTTACCTCTTTCTCTTGTCCCTCTTCCCATTTTAGTTCTTCCCACATGGACTGCCTGGCATTGAGCACATCTATCCACTACATCCTGAACCGTATGCCCTAATTTAAAAACCTAAAATGACTTTCCTATAAGCTCCTTGAGTTTGCATATCCCCAAATGAGTACCCTGCCTGATGTATCTGGTCTACTAACATTTGCCCAGTCTATGAGGAAGAATTGTTTTCTTTCTTCAGTCTTAGCCCAGTCCCCTTCATAGTCCAATTTAACCCATTTCTGTAAATACTTTAGTTTTTCTTCCAAATTATTTGGGTTTTCTGATAGGGCTGGAGCTGGGAGTGTAACCAGTTCTTGCACTGTTTCTCGGGCTGCTTGTTTAGCGGCTTGATCTGCTTATTAGTTTTCTTTTGAAATCAGATCAGTCCCCTTTTGGTGTCCTGGGCAATGCATAACGGCCACCTCTTTTGGGTACCAAATAGCCTGGAGGAGAGCCAATATTTCTCCTCTGTTTCTATTTCCTTCTCCTTGTGCTGTTAATTTGCCCCTTTCTTTATAAATAGCCCCTTGTATATGGAGAGTAGCAAAGGTGTACCTGCTGTTCATATAGATGTTGGCGGTTTTACCTTTAGCCATCTGCAGTACCTTAGTGAGTGCAGTCAGTTTCGCTTTTTGTGCTGGAATTCCATGTGTCAGGGCTGCTGTCTAGAGTTTCTGCTCAGTAGAAACTACTGCAGCCCCTGCATACCTATTTCCATTTCCCATGTAGCAACTCCCATCTGTGGACAGAGTCATTTTGGCATTGGGATGGGAATGTATCTGAGATCCGCCCTTATTCCTGAACTTGGGTTAGGATCTCCCTGCAATTGTGTGGGTGATCAGATAGCTCCTCTCGCAGCAGTGTGGCTGGATTTAGCACTGCCAGGGGCCAGAAGGTCACACTTGGTTCATTGAGGAGGAGGGCCTGACACCCCGTCACTTGGGCCTTTGTCATCCATCGGCCTGGTGGAGTCTGGAGAAGGTCCTCGATAGTGTGTGTGGTACTTATGATGAGATTTTGACCCAACGTCAATTTACTCGCATCCTTGACCAGAGGGCCTTGGCAGCAATTATGCAGAGGCAAGGGCGGAACCCAGTTACTACCAGATATAGTTTCTTGCTAAGATTGGCTACTGGCCTTTGCCAAGGCCCCAGGGTCTGAGTTAAAACTGCTTTGGCCACCCCTGCTTTTTCATCCACATACAAGTAGAAGGGCTTCGTAAGATCTGGGATGGCCAATGCACTCAGTACAGCTGTTTGTAATTCCTGCAATGCTCCTTCTGCCTCAGCTCTCCACACTATCATACTGAGCCCCCCTTTTGCCAGTTTGTAGAGAGGTTGGGCAATCTCTACAAACCGCGGTATCCACAGCCTACAGTAGCCCAATGTCCTAAGAAACTACCAGACTTTTTGGAACGTGGTGGGGCTGGGGTATTGGGTGAACACCTGTTTCCTGGACTCAGACAGTGAACGCACTCCGTCATGAAGATCAAAGCCTAGATAAGTGGATTGGCTCTGACAGAGCTGTGCTTTCTTAGCTGACACCCAATACCCTTTAACCTGCAGAGTCTGTAGGAGAGCTCTTGTCCCCCGCCAGCATGACTCATAGTCCTCAGCGGCTATCAGCAAGTCATCAACATACTATAACAGAGTGAATCCTGGTTTGGAGGTCCTGTACTCACACAAATCCTCATATAAGGCCTCGTCAAAAATGGTGGGTGAATTCTTGAATCCTTGGGAAAGTCTTGTCCAGGTGAGTTGGCCTTGAAACCCTTACTTGGGTTGGACCATTCAAAAGCAAAAAGGGGCTGAGATTCCTTTGCTGAAGATATGCAGAAATGCATCCTTGAGATCTAGGATGGTATACACAGTCCTTTTGGGGCCCTGGAGTGAGAGAAAGGTATAGGTGTTAGGCACTGTTGGGTGGATATCTTCAACCCGTTTATTAACTTCCCACAAGTCCTGAACAGGTTGATCCTACCCAGGCTCAGCCTTTTTGATGGGCACAGTTGTATTCCATGGAGATTTGCAAGGAACTAGGATCCCAGCTCTTCAGAGGTGGTTAATGTGTTTTCTGATCCCTTCCTTTGCTTCTGGGGGAAGGGGATACTGCTGAACGTGAAAAGCTGTAGCCATTGCCTTTAATTTTAACACCACTGGAGGTTGTTCCTTGGCCAAGCCAGGGGGCTTCCCTTCTGCCCAGACCTCAGGAAACTCGTCTTGTGGGATTTGGAGACGATTCCCCTCCTTTGTCTCCTCTGGATTTGATACTGCCACGTAAAGGAGGTATTCATCTACTACTAAAATAAGCACCTGTAGAGTGGCTTGTCTCAAGGTTACAGTCATGTCTACTTCCGAGAACAGAATGACAGCTCGTAACTTGTGGAGGAGATCTCTTCCCATCAAGTTATATAGGGCATTAGGGAGGAGCAAAACTCGATATTTCACTAACCCCCAAGGCCAAACTTAAAGTCCTTTCTGTTGTCCATTTATGTCTCTCCATGCCATTTGCTCCTTGTACCCAGACTTCTCCAGATAGTTTTCCCAAAGGTTAAGTAATAATGAAAATTGGGCTCCTGTGTCGACCAAAAAATGAACTGATTTCCCCTCAACTTCAATTTTTACCCAAGGTTCGGAGAGGGGTTCCGAACCATGGCCCCTTCAGTCTCTGGTGTCAAGCATTGCTATCTTCTTTTTGGGGCACTCCCTGGCCCAATGTCCTTTTCCTTTACAGTAAGTGCACTGATCTGAATCTAAGTCTTCCCACCTGCCCTTTCTGTGCTTAGGCTTTTCCTTCCATTTACTATCCCCAACCTGCTTCCCACCCACCTCATGTAATGCCAAAACCTTAAGCAGTTTTTTTTTTTTTGCTCTGTTTTTCATCCTCTTGTTCAGCCCTCTTGTTAAACACCTTTTCTGCTATTCCCACTAACTCAGTCAGAATCTTCCCTTCAAACCCTTCGATTTTCTGAAGTTTCCTCCTTATATCGGGGCTGACAGACTAACAAACGCAAGATTCATTGCCCTCTGATTTTCGGGTACTTCATGGTCGATTGGGCTATACATTTTATAGGCTTCAATTAGCCTTTCTAGGAAAGCTCCTGGAGACTCATTCTTACCTTGAGTCACCATACTAATTTTAGATAAATTTATGGGTCTCCTTGCAGCTGCATGGAGGCCTCCCAGTAGCTCCTGGTGGTAGAAACGTAAGCTCTCCTTACCTTCATCACAATTTGGATCCCAGTCCAGCGTTTCCCTTGGGCAGTAGTCTTCCATTTTGCGGGGATCGAGGTCCCTGCCAAGTCTCTCGCTTATCACCATATGGGTTTCTTGCATGAGGCGATCCCTCTCTTCCATGTTAAAGAGAGCCATAAGGAGCTGTTGAATATTCACCCAGGTAGGTTGGTGGATAAGAAAAACAGTCTCCAAGAGACTAATTAAATCCTGAGGGTAGACAGAAAAGGATTTGTGTTGGGTCTTCCAGTTATAGATGTTGGAAGAGGAGAAAGGGATATAGCTTAGGTGGGGGTGCCCTCTCCCTTAGAACAACTTCATGGAGAGGCAGTATTGACACAGACAGTACTGATGAACTAACGGGAGGATGAGGGGAATAGAGGAAAGGGGAAGTATCAGAGTGGTCTCTCAACTTGGTGGTCCCATAGGTACATCCCAACTGCGTATGAGATGGACTGGTAAAGGAATCTTGTGACCAAGAGTCAGATTTAGGGGACAGATAAAGGGGGGGAAATTCCACATCCTCCACATCTGATGGAGATAGGACAGTCTTCTTCCCTGGCTCCCCCTCATCTGTCAGTTATGGTTTTGGTGCTCTGACCTGCCTTAGAGGTAGAGATATGGTTTCATTAGAAGGGGGAAGGTGGGACTTGAGCCATGACAGTGGTTCTTCTATCAGATATCTCCAGGCCACAATGTGCGGTATTGGTCTCTATGTAGATCGAAGACCTCACTCAGGGTAGAATAGATCTGATCAAGGCAATTTTTCCTTCAGGCGGCCACCCTGTGGAGAAAGTGGGCCACTCTAATTGACAGAGTGTATTTAGTTTTCCCGGGTAAACCTTGTCACCTGACTGAGTGGCTTTACCTTGGAAATCCTTGAAATGTTTGAGAACAAGACCTAGGGATGTCACAGGTCACTTATTCCCTGTTTGTCCCATTTCTCCAAATACAACAAATAACACTACAGACAATAAAATACCCAGGCAAAGACAACTGCAGTCCCAACGATTCTTACCCAGAACCTGACACTGGTGGGGGCTTTCTTTACCCCCAATGATCTAGGGGGTCTTGAACCCCCGACCATCTAAGGGGACTTGAACCCCCTGACGGTCTATGGGGACTCAAACTCCTTGACCACCCAGGGGCACTCGAACCCACCGACCGTCTACAGGGACTCGAACCCTAGGACTTGCGGGCCTCTTCATCATCGGTAGCATCGAAAGCGACCTCTTCCGGGGCAGCCTCGTCAAGGGGAGCTGCCTCGTTGGCAGCGGCCTCATCTCAGGGAGCCGCCCCATCCCGAATGGCCTCGCTGCCCAGAGCAGCAGTGCAACCGCGAGCGGCCTCGCCGCACCGATCAGCGCCCCTGTCACGAGTTCGGAGAGTGGCCTCATCCAGAGCGGCCTCAACAAGGAGCAGCCTCATTGGCAGCAGCCTCGTCGCAAGCGGACTCGTCTGGAGCGGCCTTGTCCCGGGTTTCAGACTTGTCCAGAGTGCCCGCATCAGGAGTGGCCTCATCCCATTGAGCGCCCTGTGGTAGAATGACAGTGAGGCAGGGAGCCTCCAGGAGGGACCCCAGGGCAAGGAGGCAGTGGCCCCCAACAAGGCTCGGGCACCTACGCGTCAGTTTGATTTCTGATGCATGGTGCGAAATAAGGCTTTGGCTGATTTTCGCTTTTGTCAGTCTCATTCCTTTGATCACGGACCCTAACATAACCCAGACAGAAAATCCTGTGCTCCAGCCTCCCCGTCACCCTAATTTCAGATCCAGAGGCACTGCCCTCACGGTCTGCAGATCGGGAATGCCATCACCTTGACCCTCACCATAACCTGAGTTTGTGTTTGCAAACTTTGTTCCCAAACCCCTGGCTGAAAAGCCCTCCAGGATGGGGACTCTGGAGGCACAGAGCAGGACTCTACCTGCCCTCACAAAGAATCTATGCCTGTCTCAGTTGCACAAACCCTCCAGATTGGGAGACACCTGCAATGCCCTGAGCCCACCCAATTTAGTAGGCCGCTCTGGACAGAAACGTACAGTCTGGCACATGCCAGAAACCTACCTCCAGGCAGACACGCAGGTCAAAGGCCCTGAGTCAGAAGATGGAACCTGATATGCCCCTAGGACCTCAATGGAACCCCAGTTAGGTTTGCAGGCATCTGTCCCCTAAGAGAGGTTCTGGATTATCTACATAGATTCCAACGCTTAGTCCCTGAGCCACAAAACAGAACACCTCCTGTCCCCAGAAGGAAACCTGGCTCTTGGGATTTGTGTCCAACCCTCGGGGGAGGAGAATCCTGCATGGCGTCTGAGCCTCCACCACATTCTCAGGTCTCTCTGGACACAAGCCAGCATTGTGATTCATCAGTATGAGGTTCCCTTTCAACGCAGCCGCTGAGCATATTCCCCAGAGCCACCAGATCGATACTGCCTTGTTCCTGAGCTGAAAGGATAAGCTGATCTGGGCTTTACAGACATCAATGTGGTGAGCTCTGCTACCATGTCTTTCACTATGGGGGACCCTGGAGCCATCAATACGGACTCCACCAGTCCCTCAGAAGGAAAGTTTGCTGTTCGGAGCAGCTCACAAGCCCCACCCTGGGAAAACCTCCATGGCCTCATGAGGCCACCCCTCCATTCATCGGGCATCACGGACACAAACTCTAGTGTGAGTGAGCATCTGACACTCGCCCTGACTCGGGTGCTGGAGTTCTCGATTCAGATGCTGCACTTTGGAACTGCCATGTGCTCGGCACTGAACAGAACAACGTTTGTGCGTTCAGAATTCCATCCTCACCCATCTGGCCCAGAAGCCCTCCAGATGGGGAATCCTGGAGCCACAATGCAGCCTTGTGCCTACCCTCCAGAATTAAGAAGAGCCCTATGGTTCTGCCAAGAATCCCGATGTAAGGAACAAACTGCATGGCCCTAGATGGAACCCCAATATCCAGGACGCACTATGCAATAATTCTCTGTCTGACACAGCCTGAGCTCTGACCTCCAGTCAGCCCCCCAGGTAGCAGGCCCCATGGTGGGACCGCCCATGGCTCAATGCTTTCATGTCTACCCAACCTGTGTTTTCAGGCATCTGTGCCTGGACCATAACTCAAATCATGGCCTATGGGGGATCCTTAAGCAAAAAGGTGCACTCCTCATTCCCCATGGCTGGAAAAGCTTGCTGTGGGGATAGGGGTCATACCCTCAGAGTGGGAGCCAGCTGCATATCCGATGAGCCCACGTCCATCAAGGAGGTCCGTCCTAGGCACAAAGAGACATTTTGACCATCAGCCTGAGCCTGATTTCAAACAAGCCCCTTGCTAGCTGGACCAGGAGCCCACATATTGGGCCTGACATTCCCCTTAGGACTCAATCCTCACCCTTGGTCTGGTTCTCCAAGCGCCCATACCCAGAAGCCAATTCTGGAATCCCTGTTATGGCAGGACCCCTGAGAAGGAAAACAGCTCTCTTCCCTTCATCCAGAAAGACACCAAAACCATGGCCCGAGGCTGTCATCTCTAGCCAACCTGGTTGTTCAGGCATCTGTGCCCAGATTTTAGCTTAAATCCCAGCCTATAGGGTTTCCTCAAGCATAAAATAGCAGTCCTGCTTCCTTAAGGCAGGAAAAGCTTGCTGGGGAGGTGGGTGTCAAGCCCTCTGAGTGGGAGCCAGCTGCATGAACCATGAGAACACGCCCTCACATGAAGGCTACCCTGGTCACAAAAAGGCATTGTGAGCCCACTTTCAAACAAGCTGGAACAGGATCCCGCCTACTGGGTCTGAGATTGACCCTAGGCCCAAAACCTTACCCTCAGTCATGTTCTACAGAGGCCCGGACCCAGAAGCTGACTCTGCATTCCCTGTTATGGCTATACCCCTGAGATGGAAAACAACACTCTACCCCTTCCCACGAATGACACCAAAATTTGGGAGCTGGGCAGAATCCACACAGAGGCAGAATCTCCCATGGCCCCAAAGGTCACTCTTCCATCCCTTGGCCAACCGAAACACACAACCCATACAGGAAAGCATGGGGTCCCTCCTCCCAATAGCCCTAATTTCAGATCCGAAGCACTGTCCACAGGGCTGCAGATCGGGCCTGCCCTCACCTCGCCCCTCACCCTAACCCGAGGTTGTGTTTGCAGACTTTTCTCCCAAAAGACTTGGCCGACAGGACCTCCAGATGGGTCTCTGGAGCCACAGCTCAGGACTCTGCCTGCAATCCCAATGGAAAAAACTGCCCGTCACAGTTACACAAACCCTACAGATTGGGAGACACCTGCAAAGCGCCTGAGCCCACCGAATTTCATTGGCCGCTCTGGATAGAAATGCACACTCTGACACATGCCAGATGACTACCTCCAGGCAGACACCCATGTCAATGGCCCTGAGTCAGAAGATGGAAACTGATATGCATCTAGGATTTCAATGGAACCCTAGGTGAGATTTGCAGGCATCTGTCCCCAGAGGCAGGTTAAGGAATACCTACATGTGTTCCAACACTTTGTCCCTGAGCAGCAGAACAGAACACCTGCTGCCCCAGAAGGCAACCTGGCTCTTGGGAGCTGTGTCCAACCCTCTAGGGAAGAGAACCTGCATGGCACCTGACCCCCGCCATATTCTAAGGTCTCCCTGGACACAAGCCAGTATTCTGAACCATCAACATGAGTCTCCATATCAACTCAGGGCCCTGGGTACTTGCCCAGAGCCACCAGATCGAAACTGCCTTGTTTCTGGGCTAAAGGATAAGCTGAACTGGGCTTTCTAAACATCTATGTGGAGATCTCTGCTACCATGTATTTCCATTTGGGGGGCCCTGGAGCCATCAAATGGACTCCCTTGTCCCACAGAAGGAAAGATTGCTGTTTGGAGCAGCTCACAAGCCCAGCCTGGGAAAACCTCCATGGCCTCATGAGGCCACCCTTCCATTCTTCAGGCATCATGGACACAAACTCCATCGTGAGTGACCATCTGACACTCGTCCTGACTCAGGTGCTGGAGATCTCAAGTCAGACGTTGCACATTGGAACTGTCATCTGCTCAGACTGAATTGAACTGGCGCTTGTGCATTGAGAATTCCGTCCTCACCATCCTGGCCAGCAAGACCTCGAGATTGGGAAGTCTGGAACCCAAACACATCCTTCTGCCTGCACGCCAGATAAAAGAAGGGCCCTATGGATCTGCCCTGGATACCCATATGAGGATCAACATGCACGGCCCTAAACAGAATCCCAATATGCAGGCCGCACAGTGCACTACTTCTCTCACACTGCCTGAGGCCTGACTATAGTAGTAGGTAGTAGTAGTAGGTAGTGACCACCACCTTCTGCCGGTAGAACGGGCCATGGCCCAAGTCTGTCATCTCAACCCAACTTGGATATCAGGCATCTGTGCCCCGAAGATAGCTCCAATAAAGGCATATGGAGGATCCTCAAGCACAAAAGAGCACTTCTCCTTCCCCACAGCAGGAAAAGCTTGCCGTGGGGTTGGGGGTCAAATACTCAGAGTAGCAGCCAGCTGCATGGCCCAGGAGACCACGCCCAACCAGGAGGGCCGCCCTGGGCACAAACCAAATAGGCATTGTGACAATCAGCCTGAGACTGCTTTCAAACAAGTCCCCATGCTAGATAGACAGAGAGGCCACAATCAGGCCTGCCACGACCCTAGACTCAAATCCTCACCCTCCGTAGGATTCTCCATGCACCCGGAGCCAGAAGCCCACTCAGGAATCCCTGCAATGGCGGGACCACTGAGAAGGAATACAACTCTCTTCTCTTCATCCAGAAATTCACCAAAAACTTGGGAGCTGTGCAAAATCCCCACAGAGGCAGAATCTCCCAAGGCCCCATGAGGCTACCGGTACATTCTGTGGCCAACCAAGACACCCAAACTAGAGAGAAAAGCCTGCACTTCCGCCTCACCATCGCCAAATTTCAGATGCCGCGGCACTGCCCTCACGGTCCACAGATCTGGCCGGCCATCACCTCGCCCATAACCCTATCCCGAGTTTGAGTTTTCAGACTTTTGTCCCCAAAGCCCTGGCAGACAGGCCCTCCAGGATGGGACCTCTGGAGCCAAGCACAGGACTCTGCAAGCCAAACTGAAGGAAGCCTTACCCGTCATATTTGCACAAACCCTCCACATTGGGAGACAACTGCAATGCTCCTGGGCCCACCCCAAATTCGTAGGCTGCCTTGGAATAAATGCGCATTCAGACACAATCAAGACACCTACCTGCAGGCAGACAACCAGGTCAATGGCCCTGAGTCAGAAGATGGAACCTGACATACCCCTAGAACCTCAATGGTACCCTAGCTTAGGTGTGCAGGCATTTGTCTCCAGAGGCATACTCTGAAATACCTACGTATGGTCCAACACATGATCCCTGACTGAAAAAACGGAACACCTCCTGTCCCAGAAGGCAACCTTGTTCTTGGTAGTTTCGTCCAACCCTCAGGGGAGGAGAATCCTCCGTGGAACCTGAGACCCAGCCACATTCTAAGGTCTCCATGGACACAAGCCAGCTTTAGGACCCATCAGAATGAGGCTCCCGGTCACCTCAACCCACTGGGCACTTTAACCCAGAGCCACCAGATCGAAAAGGCCTTGTTCCGGGCCTGGAAGGTAAGCGGAGCTGGGTTTTCCAGCCATCCATGCGGTGAGTTCTCCTACAACCTCTTTCCATATGGGGCGACACTGTTGCCATCAAAACGGACTCCCCCTGTCCCGGAGAAGGAAAGCGTGCTGTTCGAAGCAGCTCACAAGCCCCAGCCAGGGAAGACCTCCATGACCTCATGAAGCCACACCTCCACTCGTCAGCGATCATGAACATAAACACCAGCTCTGACTCAGGTGCTGGAGATCTCGAGTCAGACGTTGCACACTGAAAATGCCACATGCTCAGCACTGAACTGAACCGGCGCTTGTGCGTTCAGAAGTCCATCCTCACCCTCCTGGCCCACCAGCCCTCCAGTCTTTTCATTCGGAAGCACCAAAGCAGGCTTCTACCTGCCCTCCAGAAAAGAGAAGTGCCCTAAGAGTCTGCCCAGAATCCCCATGTGAGGATCAATCTGCACGGACCTCGATGGCACCCCAATGTCACCCCAATGATACAGGCATCTATATCCAGAGGCAAACTCTGGAATACCTACATATGGCCGCCCTGTGCACTGATGCCTTGTCTGACACAGCTTAGCCACGATTCCCCATCAGCCACCCAGGTAGCGGGCCCCATATGCTGCAGGGGGGACCTACCATGGCCAGAGACTCTCATCTCTACACAACATGGGTATTCAGGTTTCTGTACCCAGACCATAGCTCAAATCCCGGACTATGGGGGAACCTGAAGCATCAAAGAGCACTCCTCCATCCCCATGACAGGAAAACCTTGCAGTGGGGATGGGGGTCTAACACTCAGAGTGGGAGGCAGCTGCATGATCCATAAGACGATGCCCAACCAGGATTGCTTCCCTGGACACAAACAGACATTGTGAGCCTCAGCCTGAATAAGCTTTCAAACCAGCCCCTTCGCTAGCTGGACCAGGAATTCGCATATCAGGCCTGACATGCCTCTAGGCTCAAATCATCACCCTTGGTGGGGATCTCCAGGCACCTGGACCCAGAAGCCCACTCTTAAATCCCTACAATGGCTGGACCCCTGAGATGGAAAACAACCCTCTTCCCTTCCCCCCAAAAGACACCAAACCCATGGGAGCCGGGCAGAATCCTCACAGAGGCAGAATCTCCCTGCCCCATGAGGCTACCGCTACATTATGTTGCCAATCAAGACACACAATTCAGACAGAAAAGCCTGCGTTCCCGCCTCCTGTCACACTCATTTCAGATCCCTCGGCACTGCCCTCACGGTCTGTAGATCGGGCCTGCTATCAAGTCCCCCAGAACCCTATCTGAGTTTGTGTTGAAGACTTTTGTCCACGAAGCCCTGGCTGACAGTCCCTCTGGGATAGGGCCTCTGGAGCCACAGCACAGGACTCTACCTGCCCACTGGAAGGAGGCTCTGCAAGTCAATTTGCACAAACCTACCAGATTGGGAGACACTTGCAAGGCCCATGAGCCCACCCCAAATTCGTTGGCAGCCTTGGAAAAAAGGCGCCTTCGGAGACAGGCCAGACACCTACCTCCAGGCATACACCCAGGACAATGGCCCTGAGTCAGAAGATGGAACCTGAAATACCCCTAGGTCCTCAACGGAACCCTAGCTTAGATTTGCAGACATCTGTATCCAGAGGCAAACTCTGGAATACCTACATATGATCTAACACTTGATCCCTGAGCAAAAAACAAAACACCTCCTGTCCGCAGAAGGCAACTTGGCTCTTGGGAGCTTTGTCCAGCCCTCAGGGGAGGAGAATCCTGCATGGCACCTGAGCCCCCGCCACATTCTACCATCTCCCTGGACACAAGCCAGCATTGTGACCCATCAGAAAGAGGCTCCCTTTCACCTCAGCCCCCTGGGAACTTTGCACCAGAGCCACCAGATCCAAAAGGCCTTGTTCCTGGGATAGAAGGGTAAGCAGAGCTGGTCATTGCAGGCATCCATGTAGTGACTTCTGCTACAACGTCTTTCCATATGAGGTACACTGGTGTCATCAAAACGGACGCCCCCTGTACTGCAGAAGGAAAGCTTGCTGTTCGCAGCAGCTCACAAGTCCCAGCCTGGGAAGGCAGCCAAGACCTCATGAGGCCACCCCTCCTTTCGTCAGCCATCATGGATAGAATCTCCAGCATGAGTGAATATCTGACACGTGCCCTGACTCAGGTGCAGGAGATCTCGTACCAGATGCTGCACATTGGAATTGCCAGGTGCTTGGCCCTGAATAGAACTGGTACTTGTGCGTTCAGAATTCCGTCCTCACCCTCCTGGTCCACCAGCCCTCCAGATTATTCATTCGGGAGCCACAACGCAGTCTTCTGCCTGCCCTCCAGAAAGAAGAAGAGCACTAGTGGTCTACTCAGAATCCCCACGTGAGGAGAAACGTACACGGACCTCGACAGCACCTCAATGTCCAATCCATCCTGTGCACTAATGCTCTGTCTGATACAAACTGATCCCTGACCTCCCATTAGCCCCCAAGATAACAGGCCCTGAATCCTACACGTGGGTACATGCCAAGATCATATAATGTCATTTCTAACCAACCACAGTATCCAGGCATCTGTTTACAGACCATAGCTCAAATTTCGGGCTATGGGGGAATCTGAAGCAAAAAATAGCACTCCTCCTTCGCCATGATGGGAAAAGCTTGCTGTGGGGATGGGGGTGTAACCCTCAGAGTGGGAGCCAGCTGCATGGACCGTGTACCTCGCCCACCCAGGAGGGCTGCCCTGGCCAAAAACAGGCATTGTGACCTTCAGCCTGAGCCCGCTTTCCAACCAGTCCTCTCGCTTGCTGGACCAGGAGCACGCATAGCGGGCCTGACATGATCCTAGGCCCAAATCCTCAACCTCGGTTGGGTTTCCAGCCGCCCGGACACAGAAACCGACTCAGGAATCCCTGCTATGGTGGGACAATGAGACAGAAATCAGCACTGTTTCTTTCCCCTCGAAAGATACCAAACCCTTGGAAGCCAGGCAGAATCTTCACAGAAGTAGAATCTCCTGTGGCCCCATGAGATTACCGTTCCATTCCATGGCCAAGCAAGACACACAATGCAGACATAAAAGCCCCCGCTCCTGCTTCCCCTTCGCACTCATTTTAGATACCGGGCACTGCCCTCACGGTCTGCAGATTGGGCCGTCCATCACCTCGCCCATACCCCTATCCCGTTTGTGTTTGCAGACTTTTTTCCCCGAAGTCCTGGCCAACAGGCCATCCAGGATGGGGCCTCTGGAGGCACAGCACAGGACTCTGCCTGCCCACCCGAAGGAAACTATGCCCGTCACATTTGTACAAACCCTCCAGATTGGGAGACAACTGCAATGCCTGTGAGCCCACTCCAAATTCATTGGCCTCCTTGGAAAATAGGCGCATTAAAACACATGCCAGACACCTACCTCCAGGCAGACACCCAGGTCAATGGTCCTGAGTCAGAAGATGGAACCTGACATATCCCTTCGACCTCAACATAATCCTAGCTTAGGTTTGCAGGCATCTGCCTCCAGAGGCAAGCTCTGGAATACCTACGTATTCCAATCCATCCTGTGCCATCCAACACTTGATCCTGGGGCCACAAAACAGAACACCTCCTGTCCCCAGAAGGCAACCTGGCTTTGGGAGCTGCATCCAACCCTTAGGGGAGAAGAATCCTGCAGGGCGCCTGAGCCCCTGCCACATTCTAAGGTCTCCCTGGACACCAGCCACCATTGTGACCCATCAGAATGAGGATCCCTCTCACCTCAGTCCCGTGGGCACTTAGCTCCAGAGACACCAGATCAAAATGGCCTTGTTCCTGTGCTGGAAGGCTAAGAGGATCTGGACTTTCCAGGCATCCATGCTGTGACTTCTGCAATGATATCATTGCATATGGGGACCTTGGTGCCATCAAAACAGACTCCCCCTGTCCAGCAGAAAGAAAGCTTGCTGTTAGGAGCAGTTTACAAGCCTCAGCCCGGGAAGACCTCCATGGCATCATGAGGCCATCCCTCCATTCGTCGGCTATCCTGGACACAAACTCCAGCATGAGCGACCATCTTACATATGCCCTGACTCAGGTCCTGAAGATCTCAATTCACACGCTGCACTTTGGAAATGCCATGTGGTCGGCACTGAAAGAAACCGGCACGTGTATGTTCAGAATTCCGTCCTACCCTCTTGGCCCACCAGCCCTCTGGATTGTTCCTTCGGGAGCCACAACGCAGTCTTGTCCCTGCCCTCCAGAAAGAAGGGCCCTAGGGGTATTCCCAGAATCCCCAAGTGAGCATCAACCTGCAAGGACCACGAAGGCACATCAATGTGCTAGGCTGCTTGTGCACTAATGCTCTGCCTGACACAGCCTGTCTCCGACCTCCCATCAGGCCCCAGGTAGCAGGCACCATATCCGCCAGGTGGGATGTGCCAAGTCCAGAGCCTGATACCTCTACCCAACTAGGCTATTCAGGGTTCTGTGCCCAAATCATAGCTCAAATCCCGGTCAATGTGGGAACCTCAAGCATCAAAGAGCACTCCTTCCCCACAACGGGAAAAGCTTGCTGTGGGGATGGGGTCGAACCTTCATAGTGGGAGCCAGCTGCATGCCCCATGAAACCACGCCCACCCAGGAGGGCTTCCCTGGCCACAAACAGGCATGCAACCCTTATCCTGAGTCCGCTTTCAAACCAGCCCCCTCGCTAGCTGAACCAAGCTTCCTCATATCGTGCGTGACATGCCCCTAGGCCCAATCCTCACCATCTGTTGGGTTCTCCAGGCAACAGGACCCAGAAACCGATTCTGGAATTCCTGCTATGGTGGGACACCTGAAATGGAAAACAGCTCTCTTCCCTTTCCCACGAAAGACACCAAACCCTTGGGAGCCGGGTAGAATCCTTACAAAGTTAGAATATCTCATGGCCCCATGAGGATACCATACATTCCGTGGCCAACCAAGACACACATCCCAGACAGAAAAGCCTGCACTCCCGCCTCCCCATAGAAATAATTTCAGATGCCATGGCACTGCCCTCACGGTCCACAGATTGGGCCAGCCATCACTCGCACAGAACCCTATCCCGAGTTTGTGTTTGCAGAATTTTGTCCCCAAAGCTCTGGCTGACAGGACCTCCAGGATGGAGCCTCTGGAGCCACAGCAGAGGATTCTGCCTGCCCACCGGGAGGAAGCTCTGCCATCCCATTTGCACAAACCCTCCAGATTGAGAGACACCTGAAATGCCCCTGAGTCCACCCCTAATTCGTTCGCTGAATTGGAAAAAAGGAGCTTGCAGACACATGCCAGACACCTATCTCCAGGCAGACACCCAAGTCAATGTCCCTGAGTCAGAAGATGGAACCTGACATACCCGCAGGACTTCAATGGAACACTAGCCTAGGTTTGCAGGTATCTACCTCCAGAGGCAAACCCTGGAATACGTATATGGTCCAACACTTGATCCCGGAGCAACAAAACAGAACACCTCCTGTCCCCAGAAATCAACAAGACCCTTGGGCGCTGCGTCCAACCCTCAGGGGAGGAAAATCCTGCATGGCGCCTGAGCCCCCGCCACATTCTAAGGTCTCTCTGGAAACCAGTCAGCATTTTGACCCGTCCGAATGAGCCTCCTTGTCACCTCAGTCCCTGGGAACTTTGCCCAGACCCAACATATCAAAAGGGCCTTGTCCAGGCTGGAAAGGTAAGCAGAGCAGTGCTTTCCAGGCATCTATGCAGTGACTTCTGCTATGGCGTCTATCCATATGGGGGATCCTGGTGCCATCCAAACAGACTCCCCATCTCCTGCAGAAGGAAAGCTTGCTGTCCAGAGCAGCTCACAACCCCAGCCTGGGAACACTTCCATGGCCTTATGAATCCACCCCTCCATTCGTCGGCCCTCATGGACACAAAGTCCAGCATGAGTGAATTCTGACACGTGCCCTGACTCAGGTGCTGGAGATCTCGAGTCAGAATCTACACATTGGAAATGTGTTGTGCTTGGCACTGAACAGACCAGGAACTTGTGTTTCTAAATTCCCTCCTGGCCCACCAGCCCTCCAGATGGTTCATTCGGGAGCCAAAATGCAGTCTTTTGCCTGCCCTCCAGAAAGAAGAAGGGCCCTAGGGGTCTGCACAAAATCACCATGTGAGGATCAACATGCACAGACCTCGACGGCACCTCAATGTCCTAGGCCACCCTGTGCACTAATGCTCTGTCTGACACAGCCTAGGCCTGACCTCCCATCAATACCTAAGTTATCAGGCCCCATATCCTGCAGGTGGGACGTGCCAAGGCCAGAGACAGTCATCTCTCCACAACCTGGGTATTCAGGCGTCTGCATCCAGAACATAGCTAAAATCCGGACTATGTGGGAACCTGAAGCATCAAAGAGAACCCCTCCTTCCCCAGGACGGGAAAAGCTGCTTTGGAGATGGAGGTCTTACCCTCAGCGTAGGATAGAGCTGCATGGCCCATGAGACCACGCCCACTCAGGAGGTCTGCCCTGGCCACAATCAGGCATTGTGTCCCTCAGCCTGAGCCCACTTTCAAACCAGCATCCCCGCTAGCTGGACCAGGAACCCGAATATCAGGCCTGAACATACAACTCGGCCCAAATCCTCACCCTTGGTGGGGTTCTCCTGGCGCCCAGACACAGAAACTGAAACTGGAATCCCTGCTATGGTGGGACTGTGAGATGGAAAACAGCACTCTTCCCTTCCCCCCGAAGATACCTCTCTAATCTGTGGCCAACCGAGACACACAACCCAGACCGAAAAGTCTGCGTTCCCGCCTCCCCGTTGCCATCATTTCAAATCGCATGGCAGTGCCTTCATGGTTCGAAGATTGTGTCTACCATCACCCTGCCACTAACCCTATCCCGAGTTTGGGTGTACAGACTCTTGTCCCCAAAGACCTGGCAATCAGGCCCTCCGGGATGGGGCATCTGGAGCCACAGCACAGGACTCTGCCTGCCCACCTGAAGGAAACTCTTCCTGTCACATTTGCACAATCCTCCAGATTGGGAGACACTTGCAATTCCCCTGAGCCCACCCAAAATTCGTTGTATATAAGGCGCTTGTATAAAAGGCTCTTTTGGACACAGGCCAGACCCCTACCTCCCTCCAGGCCATTGACCATTCGGGTCAATGACCCGGATCTGAAGATGGAACCTGACATACCCCTAGGACCTCAACGGAAATCTAGCATAGGTTTGCAGGCATCTGTCTCCAGAGGCAAACTCTGGAATACCTACATATGGTCCAAAACTTGATCCCTGCGCCACAAAACAGAAGACCTCCTGTCCCGAGAAGGCAACCTGGCTCTTGGAAGCTGCGTCCAACCCTCTGGGGAGGAGAATTCTGCATGGCGCCTGAATCCCCGCCACAGTCTAAGGTCTCTCTGGACACAAGCCAGCATTGTGACCCATCAGAATGAGTCTCCCTGTCACCTCAGCCCCTTGGGCCCTTTGCCGCAGAGTCATCATATCGAAATGGCCTTGTTCTTGGGCTGGAAGAGTTTGTGGAGCTGGGCTTACCAAGCGTCCATTTAGTGACTTCTGCTAAGACTTCTTTCTAAATGGGAGACCCTGATGCTTTTCAAATGGACTCCCCCTGTCGTGCAGAAGGAAATCTTGCTGTTCGGAGAAGCGTCCAAGCCCAAGCCTGAAAAGACCTCCATGGCCTCATGAGGCCACCCCTCCATTCATTGGTCATCATGGACACAAACTCCAGCATGACCAACCATCTGACACTTGCCCTGACTCCAGTTCTGAGATCGCAAATCAGACGCTACACATTGGAAATGGCAGGGGCTCGGCACTGAAGTGAATGGTCGCTTGTGTGTTCAGAATTCTGTCCTCATCCTCCTGGGCTGCAAGCCCTCCAGATTGTTCATTAAGGAGTCCCAATGCTGGCTCCTGCCTGCCCTCCTGAAAGAAGAAGGGGCCTTGGGTTCAGCCCTGAATCCCCACTTGAGGATCAACCTGCACGGAACTCGATGGCACCCCAATACCCTAGGTCGCCCTGTACACTAATGCTCTGACACAGCCTGAGTAACGAACTACCATCAGCTCCCCAGGTAGCGGGCCCCATATCCTGCATGTGGGACGTGCCAAGGGCAGAGACTGTCATCTCTACCCAACCTGGGTATTCAGGCATCTGTACCCAGACCATAGCTCAAATCACGGCCAGTGGGGGATCCTCAAGCATAAAGAGCACTCCTCCTTCTCCATGACGGGAAAAGTTTGCTGTGGGGATGGGGGTCTAACTCTCAGAGTTGGAGCCGGCTCAATCGACCATGAGACCACGCCCAACCAGGAGGTCTTCCCTGGCCACAAACAGGCATTGTGACCCTCATCCTGAGCCCACTTACACCCAGCCCCCTCGCTAGCTGGACCAGGAGCCCACATAATAGATATAACATGCCCCTAGGCCCAAATCCTCACTCTCGGTCGGGTTCCCCAGGCACACGGTCCCAGACACCAACTCTGGAATCCCTGCTATGGCAGGACCACCGAGACAGAAGACAGCTTTAGGGTCCATGATCCAAGGAACGAGATTGACACAAAGTGAAAATCAAGAAAAGCTTTATTTCACGCCAAGGATCAGAAACCAAACAGACCGGTCGAGGCCATCTCTTATGTAGAGGAGACGATGACGAGGTCACTGCTCTTGATGACAAAGTGGTGAGGATGATGAGGATGACAATCCTGATGACAGTCTCTGCTCCCCATGAGGCCACTCCTACAAGGCAACTCCCGGGAGGAGGCCGCTCCCCAGATGAGGCCATACACCAGAAGAGGCCACTCCCAACAATGAAGAAACCGCTCCGGACAAGGCCGCTCCCTACGATGAAGAGGCTGCTCTGGAGGAGGCCACTCGATGACGAGGCTGCATGCCAATGAGGCCCCTCCCCGGAATGACCCTACTCTGGCGAGGCCACTCCAGCCAGGCCACTCCAGCAAGGCCGCGGCTCGCGGTGGTGAGGCTGCTGCAGGCAGGACGTGGCTTGGGGCGGCACTGCTCCTGACAAGCCCAACGCTATGACTCCTATGACTACCCTAATGGCTCCCAACCGCCTCTCTAACAGCTATTGTGCTATTCTAACAGCTATTCTAACTCCTCCTACTTCTCTAACAACTATTCTAACTCCTCCTATTTCTCTAATGGGTATTCAAAATCCTCCTACTTCTCTAATTGCTATCTAACTCCTCCTACTTCTCTAATGGCTATTCTAATTCCTGTACTTCCCTAATGGCGATTCTAACTTCTCCTACATATCTAAAGGCTATTCTAACTCCTCCTACTTCTCCAATGGCTATTCTAACTCCTCCTAGTTCTCCCCCCTCCCAGCTTCCCAGACTAACATTTAGAGTGGTGGTTGATTTGGGTTCAAACACAGGTGGCCAATTATACTTCAACTCACCACAGTTAATATATGTGCACCCCACTGATTAGATATGGCTATCTGGCCTGGTCCGACCCTATGTCTGGGTTTGAAAGTTTCTTTGGCTAAACAGGCCCATCCATTCCCGCCTTCTCTTTGGAAATTAGTCAAATCCTTGACTTTTCAGCCAGTTCTATGTTCTCCTGTTGTAAGGGGGTTTATTAACATGTAAGACTTACATTTTTATCGCTCCAATTTTCTTTGGTACAAATGACATTAGGGCGTTTATAATACAGGTGCCAAAACGTAATCATAATGCACAGTTGGCTGATGAGTTAGCCATTCAACGCTTTGTATAACCTTTTCCATTTTTATCCTAATTCCGTTCATCTAATTTCCCACCTATACTTTACATAAACAGGTAACAATAGGAGCAACAATAAACTCACATTTTTTAGTCTTAGCTTTAGTCTATGGTCACCAGGGTCCATCGGCTGCAGCTTCCATCTCTGGGGAGCAGCCTAGTCCTTGGCTCATTTGATGTGACCCACGTGAATCCAGGCCCTGATGCCTTCTACTTTCACTGACATTGGGGTGGTCAGGATAACAGTACATTGTCCCTTCCAGCGAGGCTCCAAGTTTCCCACTTGATAGTGACATATGCAAACCAAGTCCCCAGGTTGGTAAGGATGTGGTTCCACCACAGTCTCCGTCCCAGTGTGGGCCATCTGGATCCCTGAGCAGGCTTTTTTAAAGACATACTGTAATGCCTGCAGTGACTGGAGTACAGACTGATCAGTCATTTATGCTAGGTCAACCTTTTGTAGTCTAGGACAGAGAGTGGTGGGTCTCCCAAATATTATTTCAAATGGGGTCACCTTGCTTAAATAGGGAGTACATCATGCCCTGAGGAGGGCGAAAGAAAGGAGATCCACCCATCCACCCCAAGTCTCCAGAATTAGTTTTGTCAAGGTCTCTTCAAGAGTCTGGTTCATTCTCTCTACTTGCCCAGAACTCTGAGGCCAGTAGGCACAATATAGTTTCCAATTATTGCCCACGGTCTTGGTCAATACCTGTGAGACTGAACTGGCAAATGCAGGACCATTGTCTGACCCGATTGTGAGAGGCAGCCCAAACCTAGGAATTATTTCTTCTAGTAGCTTTTTGGCTACCACTCCTGCCGTCTCATGTTTGGTGGGAAAAGCCTCTACCCAGCCTGAAAAGGTATCTAAAAAAACTAACATGTACTTGTGCCCATATTTTCCAGGTTTCATTTCTGTAAAATCTATTTCCCAAGAAATTACTGGTTCCTTACCTCTTTTAGGTAAGGAACCTTACCCATTTAAGTTCTTCCCACATTAACTATCTCGCATCGAGCACATCTATCAACTACATCCTGAACCATACGCCCTAAGTTAGAAAACTGGAACTGATTGTCTATAAGCTCCTTGAGTTTGCATGTCCCCAAATGAGTATGCTGATGTATCTGGTCTACTAACTTTTTGCCTAGTCTTGGAGGAAGAATTGTTTTTCCTGCTTTAGTCTTAGCCCGTCCCCTTCATAGTCAAATTTAACCCATTTATGTAAATATTTTAAATCTTCTTCTGAATAATTCAGTTTTTCTGATAGGGCTGGAGCTGGGAGTGTAACTAGTTCTTGTACTGTTTCTCGGGCTGCTTGTTTTGTGGCTTGATTTGCTAATTGCTTTCCTTTTGAAATCATATCAGTCCCCTTTTCTTGTCCCAGGCAATGCATAATGGCCACAATTTTGGGTCACAAATAGCCTGGAGGAGAGCCAATATTTCTCCTCTGCTTTTAATTCCTTTTCCTTCTGCTGTTAATTGGCCCCCTTCTTTATAAATAGCCCCATGTATATGGAGAGAAACAGAGGCATACCTGCTGTCCGTATAGATGTTGGCGGTTTTACCATTGGCCATCTGCAGTGCCTTAGTGCCTGCAATCAGTTCCACTTTTTGTGCAAAAGTTCCGTGTGGCAGGGCTGCTGTAAAGAGTTTCTGCTCAGGATAAACCACCACCACTCCTGTATACCTCTTTCCATTGACCACGTAGCTATTCCCATCTGTGAACAGTCATCTTGGCATCCGCGAGGGGAATGTCTCTGAGATCCGATCTTATTCCTGCGACTTGGGTTAGGACCTCCCCGCAGTCATGTGGATGGTCAGCCAGCTCCTCTGGCAGCAGCGTGGCTGGATTTAGCACTTCCAGGTGTCGGAAGGTCACTCTTGGTACATTGAGGAGGAGATCCTGATACCCTGTCACTTAGGTGTTTGTCATCCATCGGTCTGGTCTAGTCCAGAGAAGGCCCTCGATAGCGTGGGTTATGGTCAAGATGAGATTTTGACCCAAATTCAATGTCCTTGCATCCTTGGCCAAGAGAGCATGGCAGCAATTATGCAGAGGCAAGAGGGGAACCCAGCCACTACTGGATCTAGTTTCTTGCTAAGAAAGGCTACTGGCCTTTGCCAAGGCCCCAGATTCTGAGTCAAAACTCCTTTAGCCACGCCTGCATTTTCATCCACATTCAAGTGAAAGGGCTTGGTAACATCTGGGATGGCCAATGCACTCAGTACAGCTGTTTGTAATTCCTGAAATGCTCCTTCTGCCTCAGCTGTCCACTCTATCATAGTGAGCCCCCCCCACCTTTTGCCATTTCGAAGGGAGGTTGGACAATTTCTGCAACCTGCAGTATCCACAGCCTACAGTAACCCACCATCCAAAAAACTCCCTGACTTGTCAGGACATGGTTGGGAGAGGGTATCGGATGATCACCTGTTTCCTGGACTCAGTGAGTGCACTTCCTCATGGAGATCAAAGCTTATATATGTGGCATGGCTCTTACAGAGCTGTTCCTTCTTTGCTGACATCCGATACCCTTTTCCCTGCAGAGTCTGTAAGAGAGCTCTTGTCCCCCCCAATCATGACTTATAGTCCTCAGTGGCTATGAGCAAGTCATCAGCATACTGCAACAGAGTGACTACTGGGTTGGAGATTCTGTACTTATGCAAATCCTTGTGTAGTGCCTCGTCAAAAAATATGGAATCCTGACTGAGGGTTGGACCACTCAAAAGCAAAAAGGGGTTGAATTTCCCATGCTAAGGATATGCAGAAAAATGCATCCTAGAGATCTGAGATGGTATACACAGTTATTTTGGGGCCCAGGAGGGAGAGTAGGGTATACAGGTTAGGCACCTTCGGGTGGATATCTTTAACCCGTTTTTTAACTTCCCACAATTCCTGAATGGGTCCGTACTCCAGAGTCTCGGCCTTTTTGATGGGTATCAAAGGTGTGTTCCATGGAGATTTTCAAGGAACTAGGATTGCTTCTCCTCAGAGGTGGTTAATATACTCTTTGATTCCTTCCATTGCTTCCCGGTGAAGGGGGTGCTGCCAAAAGTGAACACCTGTAGGCATCGCCTTTAATTGTACCACCACTGGAGGTTGTCCCCTGGCCAAGCCATGGGGCTTCCCTTCTGCCCAGACCTTGGTAAACTTGACCTGTAGGATTTGGAGAAGACACCCTGCCTTTGTCTCCTCTGGTTTTGAGACTGGCTTGTAAATGAGGTATTCATTTACTGCTGCCATAAGCACCTGTACAGGGTGTTGTCTCAAGGTTACAGTCATGTCTCCTTCCAAGAACTGAATGCCAGCTTGTAACTTGTGGAGGAGATCTCTTCCCATCAAGTTATATGGGGCATTAGGGAGGACCAAAATCCTATGTTTCACTACTCCCGAGGCCAGATTTTAAGAAGTTTATGTTGTCCATTTATGTCTCACTGTGCCATTTGCTCCTTGTACCCAAACCTCCTCTCCAGAGAGTTTTCCTATAGGTTTAAGTAATGATGAAAACTGGGCTCCCGTTTCCACCAAAAAAAAAAAAATCAACTGAATTCCCTTTCACTTCAATTTGTACTCTGGTGGCCAGCATTGCCATCTTCCTTTTGGGGCACTCCCTGGCCCAGTGTCCCTTTTCCTTACAGTAAACACACTTATCTGAATCTAAGTCTTCCCACCTGCCTTCTCTATGCTTAGGTTTTTCCTTCTATTTACTATCTTCTACCTATCTCATGTAATGCCAAAACCTTAACCAGCTTTTTGTCTGTTTTCCATCCTCCTGTGCATCCCTCTTGTTAAATTCCTTTTCTGCTATTCTCAATAGCTCAATCAGATTCTTCCCTTCAAATCCTTCAATTTCCTGAAGTTTCTTCCTTATATCCGGGGCTGACTGATTGGCAAAAGCAAGATTCACTGCCCCCTGATTTTCAGGTGCCTCAGGGTTGATAAGGCTATACATTTTTTAGGCTTCAATGAGCCTTTCTGGGAAAGCTCCTGGAAACTCATTCTTAACTTGAGTCACCATATTAATTCTGGTTTAGTGCGAGTGAAACTTTTACTTCTGGAAATTCAGTTCCAGGATTTCAAAATATCAAAGAACCCTATTTGATCTGAAAGTCTCATATATGAATTTAATTTAAGGTGGACTTCATCTTACAAGAGAATTAAATCAATTACAAATGACAAAAAAAACTCAGAATAGATATGGTTAAAAATCAAATGATGCGGGGGAGGAGTTAAGATGGCGGAGAAGTAGCAGCCTGAGACTACATCAGGTAACAGGAGATCAGCTCAGTAGCTTATCTAAACATTGCAAACACCTACAAATCCAACGGGAGAGCGAAGAGAAGAAGAACAGCAACTCTAGAAACAGAAAATCAACCACTTTCTGAAAGGTAGGACTGGCGGAGAAGTGAATCTAAAATGACGGGAAGATAGACCGCGGGGGGAGGGGCCGGCTCCCGGCAAGCGGCGGAGGAACGGAGCACAAAATCAGGACTTTTAAAAGTCTGTTCCACTGAGGGACATTGCTCCAGAGGCTAAACCAGGGTGAAGCCCACGCGGGGCCAGCGTGGCCCCAGGCCCCGCAGGGTCACAGAAGGATCGGGGGAGTCGGAGTGTCGGAGAGCTCGCAGGTATTAGAACGGAGAAGCCGGCTGCAGAGACAGAGCCGAGGACTGAACTTTCAGCTCGGGGTTACCTTGAACTGGTCGCGGGCTGGGTGAGCTCGGAGCGCGGCTAGAGGCTGGGGATACAGGAGTGATTGGGTGCTGTCCTCTGGGGGCGCACTGAGGAGTGGGGCCCCAGGCTCTCGGCTCCTCCGGGCCGGAGACTGGGAGGCCGCCATTTTCATTCCCGTCCTCCAGAACTCTATGGAAAGCGTTCAGGGAACAGAAGCTCCCAAAAGCGAACCCGAGCCGATTACTTAGTCCGGCCGCCGGTAAGGGCGGTGCAATCCCGCCTCGGGCAAAGACACTTGAGAGTCACTACAACAGGCCCCTCCCCCAGAAGATCAACAAAATATCCAGCCAGGACGATGTTCTTCTATCAAGGGGAAAGCAGATTCAATTCCTAAGACAGCAGAGCAATTCCAGAGGAGGAGAAAGCAAAGCACGGAACTCATGGCTTTCTCCCCATGATTCCTTAGTCTTGCGGCTACTTCAATTTTTTTTCTTTTTTCAATTTTTTTTTCTTTTTTCAATTTTTTTTTCTTTTTTCTTTTTTCTTCTTCTGCTAAATTTTTTAAAACTTTTACCCTTATCTTTTTTAACGTTTTTTGACTAGTTCATCTAAATATATATATTTTTTCTTTCTTTTTTATATTTTTTATTTGTTTTATTTTTTAAATTTTTTTTTCCAGAACCTGTTTTTATCCCCTTTCTCCCCCCCACAATTTGGGGTCTCTTCTGATTTGGTTACAGCGCATTTTTCCGGGGTCTTTGCCACCCTTTTAGTAGTTTATTTGCTCCTTCATACCCTCTTATCTGGACAAAATGACAAGGCGGAAAAAATCACCACAAACAAAAGAACAAGAGACAGTACCGAAGGCTAGGGACCTAATCAACACAGACATTAGTACTATGTCAGATCAAGAGTTCAGAATGACGATTCTGAACATTCAAGCCGGGCTCGAAAAAGGCATGGAAGATATTAGAGAAACCCTCTCTGGAGATATTAAAGCCCTTTCTGGAGAAATTAAAGAACTAAAATCTAACCAAGTTGAAATCAAAAAAGCTATTAATGAGGTGCAATCAAAAATGGAGGCTCTCACTGCTAGGATCAATGAGGAAGAAGAAAGAATTAGTGATATAGAAGACCAAATGACAGAGAATAAGGAAGCTGAGCAAAAGAGGGACAAACAGCTACTGGACCATGAGGGGAGAATTCGAGAGATAAGTGACACCATAAGACGAATCAACATTAGAATAATTGGGATTCCAGAAGAAGAAGAAACACTGAGGGGAGTAGAAGGTCTATTGGAGAGAATCATTGGAGAGAATTTCCCTAATATGGCAAAGGGAACAAGCATCAAAATCCAGGAGATGCAGAGAACCCCCCTCAAAGTCAACAAGAATAGGTCCACACCCCGTCACATAATAGTAAAATTGACAAGTCTTAGTGACAAAGAGAAAATCCTGAAAGCAGCCCGAGAAAAGAAGTCTGTAACATACAATGGTAAAAATATTAGACTGGCGGCAGACTTATCCACAGAGACCTGGCAGGCCAGAAAGAGCTGGCATGATATATTCAGAGCACTCAACGAGAAAAACATGCAGCCAAGAATATTCTATCCAGCTAGGCTATCATTGAAAATAGAAGGAGAGATCAAAAACTTCCAGGACAAACAAAAACTGAAAGAATTTGCAAACACCAAACCAGCTCTACAGGAAATATTGAAAGGGGTCCTCTAAGCAAAGAGAGAGCCTAAAAGTAGTAGATCAGAAAGGTACAGAGACAATATACAGTAACAGTCACCTTACAGGCTAATAATGGCACTAAATTCATATCTCTCAATAGTTACCCTGAATGTTAATGGGCTAAATGCCCCAATCAAAAGACACAGGGTATCAGAATGGATAAAAAAACAAAACCCATCAGTATGTTGCCTACAAGAAACTCATTTTAGACGCGAAGACACCTCCAGATTGAAAGTGAGGGGGTGGAAAACAATTTACCATGCTAATGGGCATCAGAAGAAAGCTGGGGTGGCAATCCTTATAGTAGATCAATTAGATTTTAAGCCAAAGACTATAATAAGAGATGAGGAAGGACACTATATCCTACTCAAAGGGTCTGTCCAACAAGAAGATCTAACAATTTTAAATATCTATGCCCCTAACGTGGGAGCAGCCAACTATATCAACCAATTAATAACAAAATCAAAGAAACACATCAATAATAATACAATAATAGTAGGGGACTTGAACACTCCCCTCACTGAAATGGACAGATCATCCAAGCAAAAGATCAACAAGGAAATAAAGGCCTTAAATGACACACTGGACCAGATGGACATCACAGATATATTCAGAACATTTCATCCCAAAGCAACAGAATACACATTCTTCTCTAGTGCACATGGAACCTTCTCCAGAATAGATCACATCCTGGGTCACAAATCAGGTCTCAACCGGTATGAAAAGATTAGGATTATTCCCTGCATATTTTCAGACCACAATGCTCTGAAGCTAGAACTCAATCACAAGAGGAAAGCTGGAAAGAACCCAAATACATGGAGACTAAACAGCATCCTTCTAAAGAATGAATGGGTTAACCAGGAAATTAAAGAAGAATTGAAAAAATTCATGGAAACAAATGATAATGAAAACACAACAGTTCAAAATCTGTGGGACACAACAAAGGCAGTCCTGAGAGGAAAATATATAGCGGTACAAGCCTTTCTCAAGAAACAAGAAAGGTCCCAAGTACACAACCTAACCCTACACGTAAAGGAGCTGGAGAAAGAACAAGAAAGAAACCCTAAACCCAGCAGGAGAAGAGAAATCATAAAGATCAGAACAGAAATCAATGAAATAGAAACCAAAAAAACAATAGAAAAAATCAATGAAACGAGGAGCTGGTTCTTTGAAAGAATCAATAAGATTGATAAACCCCTGGCCAGACTCATCAAAAAGAAAAGAGAAAGGACCCAAATCAATAAAATCATGAATGAAAGAGGAGAGATCACAACTAACACCAAAGAAATACAGACAATTATAAGAACATACTATGAGCAACTCTACGCCAACAAATTGGACAACCTGGAAGAAATGGATGCATTCCTAGAGACATATAAACTACCACAACTGAACCAGGAAGAAATAGAAAACCTGAACAGGCCCATAACCAGTAAGGAGATTGAAACAGTCATCAAAAATCTCCAAACAAACAAAAGCCCAGGGCCAGACGGCTTCCCAGGGGAATTCTACCAAACATTTAAAGAAGAACTCATTCCTATTCTCCTGAAACTGTTCCAAAAAAGAGAAATGGAAGGAAAACTTCCAAACTCATTCTATGAGGCCAGCATCACCTTGATCCCAAAACCAGACAAGGATCCCACCAAAAAAGAGAACTACAGACCAATATCCTTGATGAACACAGATGCAAAAATTCTCGCCAAAATACTAGCCAATAGGATTCAACAGTACATTAAAAGGATTATTCACCACGATCAAGTGGGATTTATTCCAGGGCTGCAGGGTTGGTTCAACATCCGCAAATCAATCAATGTGATAGAACACATTAATAAAAGAAAGAACAAGAACCATATGATACTCTCAATAGATGCTGAAAAAGCATTTGACAAAGTACAGCATCCCTTCCTGATCAAAACTCTTCAAAGTGTGGGGATAGAGGGCACATACCTCAATATTATCAAAGCAATCTATGAAAAACCCACCGCAAATATCATTCTCAATGGAGAAAAACTGAAAGCTTTTCCGTTAAGGTCAGGAACATGGCAGGGATGTCCATTATCACCACTGCTATTCAACATAGTATTAGAAGTCCTAGCCTCAGCAATCAGACAACAAAAATAAATTAAAGGCATCCCAATCGGCAAAGAATAACTCAAACTATCACTCTTCGCAGATGATATGATACTATATGTGGAAAACCCAAAAGACTCCACTCCAAAACTGCTAGAACTTGTACAGGAATTCAGTAAAGTGTCAGGATATAAAATCAATGCACAGAAATCAGTTGCATTTCTGTACACCAACAACAAGACTGAAGAAAGAGAAATTAAGGAGTCAATCCCATTTACAATTGTACCCAAAACTATAAGATACCTAGGAATAAACCTAACCAAAGAGACTAAGAATCTATACACAGAAAATTATAAAGTACTCATGAAAGAAATTGAGGAAGACACAAAGAAATGGAAAAATGTTCCATGCTCCTGGATTGGAAGAATAAATATTGTGAAAATGTCTATGCTACCTAAAGCAATCTACACATTTAATGCAATCCCTATCAAAATACCGTCCATTTTTTTCAAAGAAATGGAACAAATAATCCTAAAATTTATATGGAACCAGAAAAGACCTCGAATAGCCAAAGGAATATTGAAGAACAAAGCCAAAGTTGGTGGCATCACAATTCCGGACTTCAAGCTCTATTACAAAGCTGTCATCATCAAGACAGCATGGTACTGGCACAAAAACAGACACATAGATCAGTGGAACAGAATAGAGAGCCCAGAAATCGACCCTCAACTCTATGGTCAACTCATCTTCGACAAAGCAGGAAAGAATGTCCAATGGAAAAAAGACAGCCTCTTCAATAAATGGTGCTGGGAAAATTGGACAGCCACATGCAGAAAAATGAAATTGGACCACTTCCTTACACCACACACGAAAATAGACTCCAAATGGATGAAGGACCTCAATGTGAGAAAGGAATCCATCAAAATCCTTGAGGAGAATGCAGGCAGCAACCTCTTCGACCTCAGCCATAGCAACATCTTCCTAGGAACAACGGCAAAGGCAAGGGAAGCAAGGGCAAAAATGAACTATTGGGATATCATCAAGATCAAAAGCTTTTGCACAGCAAAGGAAACAGTTCACAAAACCAAAAGACAACTGACAGAATGGGAGAAGATATTTGCAAACGACATATCAGATAAAGGGCTAGTATCCAAAATCTATAAGGAACTTAGCAAACTCAACACCCAAAGAACAAACAATCCAATCAAGAAATGGGCAGAGGACATGAACAGACATTTCTGCAAAGAAGACATCCAGATGGCCAACAGACACATGAAAAAGTGCTCCACGTCACTCGGCATCAGGGAAATACAAATCAAAACCACAATGAGATATCACCTCACACCAGTCAGAATGGCTAAATTTAACAAGTCAGGAAATGACAGATGCTGGCGAGGATGTGGAGAAAGGGGAACCCTCCTCCACTGTTGGTGGGAATGCAAGCTGGTTCAACCACTCTGGAAAACAACATGGAGGTTCCTCAAAATGTTGAAAATAGAACTACCCTATGACCCAGCAATTGCACTACTGGGTATTTACCCTAAAGATACAAACATAGTGATCCGAAGGGGCACGTGTACCCGAATGTTTATAGCAGCAATGTCTACAATAGCCAGACTATGGAAAGAACCTAGATGTCCATCAACAGATGAATGGATAAAGAAGATGTGGTATATATACACAATGGAATACTATGCAGCCATCAAAAGAAATGAAATCTTGCCATTTGCGACGACGTGCATGGAACTAGAGCGTATCATGCTTAGTGAAATAAGTCAATCGGAGAAAGACAACTATCATATGATCTCCCTGATATGAGGACATGGAGAAGCAACATGGGGGGGGTAGGGGGATAGGAGAAGAATAAATGAAACAAGATGGGATTGGGAGGGAGACAAACCATAAATGACTCTTAATCTCACAAAACAAACTGGGGGTTGCTGGGGGGAGGTGGGATTGGGAGAGGGGGAGCGGGCTATGGACATTGGGGAGGGGAGGCGAACCATAAGAGACTATGGACTCTGAAAAACAACCTGAGGGTTTTGAAGGGTCAGGGGTGGGAGGCTGGGGCAACCTGAGGGTTTTGAAGGGTCAAGGGTGGGAGGTTGGGGGAACAGGTGGTGGGTAATGGGGAGGGCACATTTTGCATGGAGCACTGGGTGTTGTGCAAAAAGAATGAATACTGTTACGCTGAAAAAATAAATAAAATGGAAAAAAAAAAGAAAAAAAATCAAATGATGACCCTTATCTGCAAGGGGAGGGGCTAGGCAGTCCACGTCAGGCCAGAGAAGGCAAGGAATTCCCCAAAAGAAATGGAGTTTTGGAAGCTTCTTGGGAATATTCTTTAAAGTCTCTCTCCCAAGTTAGACTAACCCCAGTTGGCTCCAGTTATAGACCTTAACACATGAAATGAGTGAGGACGAAGCCCCACATCTAATATGAGGAACAGAGAGAAGAAAGTCGAGTCCCCTTACTCTCTGCCTGTCCCATTCCCCAAACACAACAAACAACACAGCAGAAAACAAAAAGACAAGACAAAGACAACTGCAGGCCCAGTGATCCCGCCACCTGTAGGGAATTTCTAGGGGGACTTAAACGCCCTGACCGCCTAGGGGGACTCGAATCACTGATGACTGCCTCGGGGGATGTGAACACACAAAGACTGCTTAGGTGGATGCAAATATCCTGACTGCCTAGGGGATCAAACCCCCTGGTGACCGCCTAGGGGGACTCGAATCACCGGGTGATCGTCTAGGGGGACTCGAACCCCCTGACAATCTAAGGGGACTTGAAAACCCCGCCAAAGGGGACTTGAACCCAATGTTGATCTACCAACAGAGGAATGGGGCATCCCCGCATCCACTCCATCCCAGGGGAGCATAGCTGCATCCAGTTCTCCCCGGTGGACCATATCCTGGTGCTCCAACAAGATCTCAACACCTCTGGAGGCTTTCCCCAGAAATTCTGGTGGTCGCTCAGTTCTCGTTGTTTGATCAAGGGCAAGCCCCCAGTCTTAGGGTCCTTGATCAAAGGAATCAGACTGACACAAAGCGAAAATCAAGCAAAGCTTTATTTCACGCCAAGCATCGAAAATCAAACCAACAGGTCGGGTCCATTTCTTATGTAGAGGTGACGACGACAAGGACGCTGTTCCCAATGACAAAGACGCGAGGATGACGAGGATGACAACACTGATGACACAGACTCTGCTCCCCATGACGGCACTCTGACAAGGCTGCTCCCCAGACAAGGCCATTCTGGACGAGGCCACACACTGGACGAAGGTCGAAACCGATGATGGAGAGGCCTCTCCAGACCAGGCCACTCTCCAATGAGGTTGCAAGCTGACGAGGCTGCTCACCAGAATGATGCCGCTCTGGCAAGGCCACAGCTCTGGGCAGCGAGGGGGGCTCGTGGCGAGTCTACAGCGAGGCGAATCGCTGGTCGTGCTACTGCTTGGGGAGGCAAGGCCGCTCGTGCGTCCATTTTAATGGATTCAGGTCTCCCATATGGAAAGACTTGGTAACAGAGCTGACCGCATGGACGCCTGAAAATCCCAGCTCAGCTTACACTTGCAGCCCAGGAATAAGACAGTTTCGATCTGGTGGCTATGGGGTGAATTGCCCAGGGGGCTGTGTTGACAGGGAGCCTCAAGCTGATGGATCAAAATGCTGGCTTGTGTCCTGTGAGACCTAAGTACGTGGCAGAGGCTCTGGCACCATGCAGAATTCTCCACCCGTGAGGAGTGGATGCAACTCCTTAGAGCCAGGTTGCCTTCTGGGAACAGAAGGTGTGCTGTTTTTTGCATAAGGGACCTAGCATTGGAACATAGGTAAGTAAGTACTCTGAACATTCCTCTGGGGAATGATCCTGCATACCTAAGCTAGGATACCATTGAGATCCTAGGGGCATGTCAGTTTCCACCTTCTGAGTTAGGTCCCATTGACCTGATTGTCTGTCTGGAATTAGGTGTCTGGCATGTGTCAGAATGTGCATTTCTGACTAGAGCGGCCACCGAAATTGGTGGTCTCAGGGTCCTTGCATGTGTCTCCCAATCTGGAGGGTTTGTGCAACTGTGATGAGAAGAATGTCCTTCGGAAGGGCAGGAGAGTCCTGTTCTCTTGCTCAAGAGGCCCCATCCTGGAGGGCCAGAGCTTTGGGGATAAAAGTCTGCAAACACAAACTCGGTTTAGGGTGAGGGGCAAGGTGATGGCAGGCCCGATATGCAGATCGTGAGGGCTCTTCTTCTTTTTGAAGGGCTGGCAGAAGGCTGTGTTGTGGCTCTAGAATTCCCAATCTGGAGGGCGTGTTGGCCAGGAGGGTGAGGACGGAAATCTGCACGCACAAGCACTGTTTCTGTTCAGTGCTGAGCACATGATAGTTCCGATGTGCAGCGTCTGACTCGAGATCTCCAGCACCTGAGTCAAGCGAGTGTCAGATTGTCGCTCACGCTGGAGTTTGTGTGCATGATGCTAGATGAAAGGAAGGGTGGCCTCATGAGCCCATGGAGATTTTCCCAGGCTGGGCCTTGTGAGCTGCTCTGAACAGCAAGATTTCCTTCTGCGGGAAATGGTGAGTCCCTTTTGATGTCTCCATGGTCCCCCATATGGAAAGACATGATAGTAGAGCTCACCTCATAGATGTCTGAAAATCCCAGCTCAGCTTATCCTTTTAGCTCAGGAACAAGGCAGTTTCGATCTGATGGCTCTAGGGCAAGTGCTCAGGGTGCTGAGCTGACAAGGAGCTTCATACTGATGGGATTTCCATGCTGGGTGGTGTCAAGGGAGACCTTAGAATGTGTAGGGAGCTCAGGTGCCATACAGGATTCTCCTCCCCTGAGGATTGGACACAGCTCCCAAGAGCCAGGTTGCCTTCTAGGGACAGGAGGTGTTCTGTTTTTTGGATCAGGGACCTAGCGTTGGAACATATGTAGGTACTAATGTAGGGGCCTGGTTAGCCAGAGGAACTTACTTGTAAACCCCGGATATAAGGACGGGCCTGGCCAGATTGCCTTATCCAATCAGTGGGGTGTGCATATATTAAATGTGGTGAGTTGAAATCTCATTGGCCACCCGTGTGTGGCCAGGCTCAACCACCTCTATAAATGTTAGTCTGTGAGGCTGGCAGTGGGGGCGGGGGATAACCGTAGAATAGCCGTTAGAGAAGAGGAGGAGTTAGAATAGCCGTTAGAGTAGTAGAAGGAGTTAGAGTAGCCATTAGAGTAACAATTGGGAGCCATTAGAGTAGTCATAGGAGTGATAGTGATGACGTCGTCCAGAGCTTCAGAGCTCAGGATCATCGGGAGCATTGGGAGCAGCATTGCTGGGGGTGTCACGGCCAAGAGCGGCCTTGCCTCCCCAAGCAGTAGCACGACCAGCGATTCACCTCACTGTAGCCTCGCCACGAGCCCCCCTTGCTGCCCTGAGCTGCGGCCTCGCCAGAGTGGCATCATTCTGGTGAGCAGCCTCGTCAGCTTGCAACCTCGTTGGAGAGTGGCCCCATGAGGCCACCCCTCCATTCCTTCTCTAAGGGAGACACACAACCCAGACAGAAAAGAGTGCATTCCCCCCTCTCCAACGCCCTAATTTCAGATCACGAGGCACTGACCACATGGACTGCAGATCGGGCCTGCCATAACCTCGCCCATAAACCTAAACCAATTATGTGTTCCCAGTCTTTTGTTCCCAAAGTCTTGGCCGACAGGCCATCCAGGATGGGGCCTCTGGAGTCAAGTGCAGGACTCTGCCTGCCGGGCCGAAGGAATCTCTGCACAACACGGTTGCACAAACCCTCCCTATTGGGAGATACCTGAAAGGCCCCTGAGCCCACACCAATTTCATTGGACACTCTGGATGAAAATGCGCAGTCTGACACATGCCATACACCTACATGTAGGCAGACACCCAGGTCAATGGCCCTGAGTCAGAAGATGTAACCTGACATGATCCTAGGACTTCAACAGAACCCTAGCTTAGGTTTGCAGGCATCTGTCCACAGAGGCAAGTTCTGGAATACATACATATGGTATAGCACTTGGTCCCTGAGCCACAAAATTAAACACCTCCTGTCCCCAGAAGGCAGTCTGGCTCTTGGGAGCTGGGTCCAAACTTCAGCAGAGTAGAATACTGCATGGCACCTGAAGTCTCTCCACATTCTAAGGTCTCCCTGGACACAAGAGAGATTCGTGACCCATCAGCATGAGGGTCCCTGCCAACTCAGCATCCTGCGCACTAGACCACAGAGCCTCCAGATCGAAACTGCCTTGTTCTTGGACTTCAAGTGTAAGCTGAGCTCAGCTTTCCATATATCCATGCGGTGAGCTCTGCCAACAAGTCTTTCCATTTGGGGGACACTGGAGCCTTCAAAATGTACTCCTGCTGTCCTACAGAAGGAAAGCTTGCTCTTCAGTGCTGTTCACAAGCCCCAGCCTGGGAAAACCTAAATGGTCTCTTGAAGCCACCCCTCCATTAGTTGGCCATCATGGACACAAACACCAGCGTGAGCGACCTTCTGACACTTGCCCTGACTTGGGTGCTGGAGATCACGATTCAGAAGCTGCCTATTGAACTGCCATGCGCTCGTCACTGAACTGAACGAGCCCTTGTGCGCTCAGATTTCCGTCATCAACCTCTTGGCCTGCAAGCCCCCCAGATTGGGAATTCTGGAGCCACAACAAAGACTTTGATCTGCATCCCAGAAAGAAGAAGGGCCCTTTGGGTCTGCCCAGAATCTCCACGTGAGGATCAACCTGCATGGCCCTTGAAAGCACCCCAAAATCCTCGGCCGTCCTGTGCACTAATGCTCTGTCTGCCACTGCCTGAGCCCTGACATCTAGTCAGCCCTACAGGTAGCAGACTCCATCTCCTGCAGGTGGGAGCGGCCATGGCCAGAGACTGTCATCTCGACCCAACCTGTGTAATCAGGCATCTGTGCCCAGACCATAGCTCAAATCCCGACCTATGGGGTAACCTCAAGCATCAAAGAGCACTCCTCCCTCCCCACAACAGTAAGGCTTGCTGTGGGGATGGGTCTCTAACCCTCACAGTGGGAGCCAGCTGCAAAGCCCATGAGTCCATGCACACCCAGGAGGGCTGCCCTGGCCACAAACAGGCATTGTGACTCTCAGCCTGAGCCCGCTTTCAAACCACTCCCTGGCTAGGTGGACCAGGAGCCCCCCAAGGGGGTGTGACATGGCCCTAGTCCTCAACCTTGGTTGGGTTCTCCAGAAGCAAGGACCCAAAAGATGACACTGGAATGCCTGCTATGGAAGGACCTGTGTGACGAAAAGATCACTCTTCCCTTCCCCCGGAAAGACACCAAACCCTTTGGAGACGGGCAGATTCCACACAGAGGCATAATCTAGCATGTCTCCATAAGGCTAACGCTACATTCTGTGGCCAACTGAGACATACAACCCAGACAGAGAAGCCTGCACTCCCACCTCCCCGTTGCCCTCATTTAAGATGGCGTGGAACTGCTGTCATGGTCTGCAGATTAGGTCAGCCATCACCTCACCCCTAACACTATCCAGAGGTTGTGTTTACAGACTTTTGTCCCCAAAGCTCTGGCCGACAGGCTCCCCAGGATGGGGCTTCAGGAGCCAGGGTGCAGGACTTTGCCTGCTCACCCGAAGGAAGCTCTGCCTGTCATATTTGCTCAAAGCCCCAGAATGGGAGACACCGGCAATGCCCCTGAGACAACCCCAAATTCATTGGCCACCTTGGAAAAAAAGCACTTTCGGAAACAGGTCAGAAACCTACCTCCAGGCAGACACCCAGGTCAATGGGCATGAGTCAGAAGATGGAACCTGACCTACCCCTAGGACTTCAATGGAACCCTAGCTTAGGTGCAGGCATCTGTATACAGAGCCAAACACTGGAATACCTACATTAGGTCCATCACTTGATCCCTGAGCCAAAAAACAGAGTATATCCTATCCCCAGATGGCAACCTGGCTCTTGGGAGCTGCGTCCAACTCTCAGAGGAGGAGAATCCTGCATGGCGCCTGAACCCCTGACATATTCTAAGGTCTCCCTGGACACAAGCTAGCCGTGTGATCCATCAGAGTGATGCTCTCTGTCACCTCAGGCCCCTGGGCACTTTACCCCAGAGACACCAGGTCAAAACGGCTTTGTTCCTGGGCTGGAAGTCTAAGAGGATCTGGGCTTTAAAGGCATCCAGGTGGTGGCTTCTGATACGACGTCCTTTTGTATGGGGGACACTGGTGCCATGCAAATGGACTCCCCCTGTCCCCCATACTAAAGCTTGCTGTTCGGAGCAGCACACAAGTCCCACCCTGGGAGGACCTCCATGGCCTCATGAGGCCACCCCTCCTTTTGTCGGCCATCATGGACACAAACTCCAGTGTGAGGGTCCTTTTGACATGTGCCCTGACTCAGGTGCTAGAGATCTCGAGTCAGATGCTGCACATTGGAAGTGCCATTGCTCAGCACTGAAAAGAACTGGCACTTGTGTGTTCAGAATTCCGTCCTCACCTTCCTGGCCACCAAGCCCTCCAGATTTTTCATTCCTGAGCTACAACACCATCTTCTGTCTTCCCTGCAGAAAGAAGAAGGGACCTAGGGGTCTGCCTAGAATACCCACGTGAGAATCAACCTGCACGGTCCTCGATGGCACCCCAATGTCCTAGACGGCCTGTGCACTAATGCACTGTCTAACAGCCTGAGCCCCAACCTCCCATCACAGTCCCAGGTAGTGGGAACCATATCCTGCAGGTAGGACATACCAAGGCCACAGACTGTCATCTCTACCCAACCTGAGTATACAGGCATCTGTGCCCAGACCATCGCACAAATCCAGGCCTATGGGGAAACCTCAAGCATCAAAGAGCACTCCTCTTTTCCCATGACATGAAAAGCTTGCTGTGGGCATGGGGGTCTTAACTCCAAGTGGGAGGCAGCTGCATGGCCTATGAGACCACGCCCACCCTGGAGGGCTGCCCTGGGCACAAACAGGCGTTGTGACCCTCACGGTGTGCCCACTTTCAAACAAGCCCCCTTACTAGCTGAACCAGGGGCCCACACATAGGGCCTGCCCTGCCCCTAGTCCCAAATCCTCACCCTTGGTCGGTTTTCCAGGTGCCAGAACCTGGAAGTCAACTCCAAATGCCTGCTATGGCGGGATCCCTCAGATGAAAAACAGCACTCTTGCATTCCCCCGAAAGACACCAAAACCTTGGAGGCTATGCAGAATCCTCACAGAGGCAAAATCTTCTATGGCTCCATGAGGCTACTGCTACATTCCATGGCCAACTGAGACACACAACCCAGACAGAAAACACTGCGCTCCCACCTCCCCATCCAACTCATTTCTGATCCCGGGCAGTCCCAATGGTCCGCAGATCGGGCCTGCCATCACCTTGCCCAGAACCCTATCCCGAGTTTGTGTTTGCAGACTTTTGTCCCCAAAGCCCTGGCCGAAATGCCCTCCAGGATGGGGCCTCTGGAGTCCGAGCGCTGGACTCTGCCTGCCCACCCAAAGGAAGCTCTGCCTGTCACATTTGCACAAACCCACAAGATTGGGAGACACCTGCAGTGCCCCTGAACCCACCACCAATTCGTTGACTGCCTTGGAAAAAGGCGCTTCCGACAAATGCCAGACACCTACCTCCAAGGAGACACCCAGGCCAATGGCCCTGAGTCAGAAGTGGAAACTGACTGACCCCTAGGACTACAAAGGAAACCTAGCTGAGCTGTGCAGGCATCTGCCTCCAGTGTCAAATTCTGCAATACATACATATGGTCCAACACTTGATCCCTGAGCCAAAAAACAGAACACCTCCTGACACAAGAAGGCAACCTGGCTCTTGGGAGCTGCGTCCAACCCTCAGAGGAGGAGAATCCTGCTAAGCACTTGTGACCCCATCACATTCTCAGGTCTCCCTGGACACAAGTCAGCATTGTGACCAATCAGTATGAGGCTCCCTGTCACTTCAGTCCCCTGGGAACTTTGCCATAGAGCCAACAAATCATAATGGCCTTGTTCCTGGGTGGGTAGTGTAAGCAGAGCTGCTTTTCTCAGGTATCCATGCGGTGACATCTGTTACAACATCATTCCATTTAAGGGACCCTGGTGCCATCAAAACAGACGCCCCCTTTCATGCAGAGGGAAATCTTGCTGTTTGGAGCTGCTCACAAGCCCCAGCCTGGGAAGACCTCCTGAGGCCACCCTTCCACTCATTGGCCATCATGGACACAAACTCTAGTGTGAGCCCCATTCTGACAGGTGCCCTGAATCCGGTGCTGGAGAACGTGATTCAGACGCTGCACATTGGAAATGCCATGTGCTCCACACTGAAATGAACCGGCACTTGTGCGTTCAGAATTTTGTCCTCACCATCCTGGCCCGCCAGCCCTCCAGATTGTTCATTTGGGAGCCACAACGCAGTTTAATGCCAGCCCTTCAGAAAGAGGAATTTCCCTAGGGGTCTCCCCAGGATCCCCACATGAGGATCAACCTGCATGGAACTCTATGACATGCCAATATCCTAGTCTGCACTGTGCACTAATGCTCTGTCTGACACAGCCTGAGCCCCAACCTCCCATCAGTCCTCCAGGTACCGTGCCCCATATTGAGCATGTGGGACCTGCCATAGCCAGAGACTATCATCCCTACCCAACCTTGGTACTCAGGCGTCAGTGCCCAGATCAGAGCTTAAATTGGGCCTATGAGGGAATCTCAAGCATAAAAGAGCACTCCTCCTTCCCCACAAGAGTAAAACCTTGCTGTGGGATTGGGACCCAGCTGCATGTCCCATGAGACCACGCCCACCCAGTAGGGCTGCCCTGGCCACAAACAGGCATTGTTTACCTCAGCCGGAGTCGGTTTCCAGGATATCTGCACCCAGTGGTCAAACCTCCCAGAGATCACATGATACCCAAGAGGCCTCCCAGTTGATTGAGATCTCTAGACTTTGCAGTGGAAATATGAATACCTGGTGAGTCGTTGTCGCCTTCTCCATGGCCAAATTTGTAGTCTTTGGTCGGGACTGTCACCACCAGCCCTCTGCACTCCTGAGACAGGCAAGGATTCACAATTCCAACTTACCCCAAAAAGGCCAAGAAATGGTCAATACTACAACAAAGTCTCAGGCCAGGAACTCCACACTCCCAGTGAACAAAGCTCCCAGTGAACACCACGCCAAAGACATGTCTGTAGTCTTCAACAGCGAGGACACGAGTTCCTCTAGCATCTCCAGTAACCATACAAAAAAGGCCTCCCTATCATCCAAGCACCAAAGGCAGACCCCACACCCTAGAACCTTAGGCCCAGGATGGACTCATCGGTATGGAGCCAACAGGAGCAAGCACGGAGCCTGGTGGAGCAGACCCATTGCCCATGTGAAGCGATCAGAGAGGCTTCCATGCCAGTTTCAGGAAGACAACATGTGTTTACAAAAGGATGCCTTGAAGAGGAATCAACAGCCTAAGATCCCTGAGCATTCCAGCAGGGTGTTGCAACTTCCTTCTGTGGAACTAAATGGAGATGTTGTAGTACAAGGCTGCCTTAAGCCTCCCAATTTCATTCCACAATGGTTTTCATGGGACAAACACACAGGGCATATTGCGGATGACGGGCATGTTCTAAAGGAGCCAGGTGAGGAGGAACAATGGGAGAACAAGGGGCCATAGCAGCGGGACAGAGAGCAGATGCTCCATGCTGGTGGGGAGATGCAAGATGATGAAGAAGAGGAGAACAAACAAGGGAGCTCAGAGCCAAGGTCTGGCATTATAAGATGGTGGGATGTGCTCTGGACCTGGTTGCGTTCCATAGGGGCATAGGTCCAAATTGAATAAAGAATCCTCTGGCCCGGTCAGTCCTTATCTACTGTTTCTTGTTGTTGCTGTTGTTGTTTTTCAACGATGTGATTGCATGGCTGGAACAGAGATAGACAGCGAGAAAACAATCAGTTAGGGAGCTGTGGAGGGAGAAGCAGACTTGCATTCTGAGTTGGGAACCTGAGGTGGGAGCCATCCCAATGAGCCTGGGATAAGGAGCAGAGCTGAAGGCCACTTCTGAACTGATACAGACACCCCTGGACACAATCTTTGCCTGCTTAACACCTCATTGTACTAGACAAGAACTAGACAAGAAATCCTGCTCTGTCATTCTTTAGAAATGCAGGGGGAGGATTTGGCTTGGGCTGGTATGGCTTGCTATATACAACGTGCTGATAGAGCTGGCATAGCTGGTCGCCTCAAAGTAACACACTTGGCCTTAGAAACACTCTTCTCCCAAGCATATTTGGGCAAAGAGAATTCCTCCATTGCTAGCTTTGGAAGGTTGAATGACACTATCTTGTGTTGTTCTGCTTCTGTGGAAGGTGATAGGAGTCCTCTGTGCATCAGAATCTGGATCTCTGCTTCTGCCCCCAGATGAGGGATGTTTGCAGTCCTGAATTCTCAAAGAAATGTTGAGCCTACTATTTTCTATCTCTTCTAGGTCTCCTACAATAAGCACCCATAGACACCCATTACAGTCAAGGATTTCCCGTAGTCCATTGTTATGTTCCATCATTCTTCCTTCTCTCCATTGCTTTGCTTCTTTTTTTCCCAGTACTTGTATTCCAGGTACCTCATTGGATTCTCTGGTTCTGCAAACTTCCTGAAATTTGCATCCAGTTTGCTAAGAAATCTTTTCAGAAGGGCCTCTTCATTTTATTTAATTTTTTTATCCCCTTTATCTCTGTGGTCCGAGACTCCCTGATTCCTTCTAGGTTTTTCTGATCCAGAGTGAATATCCTGGCTGCTGCTTAAATCCTCCAAAGGCATGTGACATGTACAGGTTTCACTTTGTTTTCTTGGCCATGACCAGTTCCTATTCTTTTGCCGTGGCATCAATGGATTCTTCCATCGTTGCCTTAGTTCAGGTCTCTGTGTTCTTCTCTGTATTTGAAAAGTGCCTTCTGTTTTCTACCATGAGAGTAATTTCTTTAGGATGAAGATGTCATGGATTGCCACTGGCTGACCCTTGATGGAGTCTCCAGTATATGGAGTGGCATGCCCACTGGGTTGGGTTGTGGCTGTCCACTCTCTTCTGGGCCAGTCCTCTGCAGAGGCACTTGTTGCCTGCCGTTCAGAGGGTTTGGTGTCTGGACCGCATATGGTGAGGTTTAGTTTGGTTGGCTCTGGTGTGTCTGTGAAAGGAGTCTTTCAACCCACTCAATCTTTAAGGCCTGCTGAATGCTGTGGTCAAGAGAGAGGATGTGGGCAGGGCTTTCTTCTAGTCCCCAATGGAGGGTCTGTTCTCCTGGTACTAATCAACGTGGCCTGAGGAAGGTAGTACCAACAGGTGTGAGTATCCTGGTTGCTGCTCAAATCCTCCACCTGGCATGTGACATATACAGGTTTCACTTTGGTTTCTTGGCCATGACCAGTTCCTGTTCTTTTGCTTGTGGGGTTACAATGCTATCTTGTGTCCAGGGAGACCTTAGAATGTGGCGGGGGCTCAGGCGCCATGCAGGCTTCTTTGCCCCTGAGGGTTGGACACAGCACCAAAGAGCCAGGTTGCTTTATGGGGACAGGATATTTTCTGTTTTGTGGCTAAGCTATCAAGTGTTGGACCATATGTAGGTATTCCAGAGTTTGCCTCTGGAAGAAGATGCCTGCAAATCTAAGCTAGAGTTCCATTGAGGTCCTAGGGTTATGTCAGGTTCCACCTTCTGACTCAAGTCCATGGACCTGGGTGTCTGCCAGGAGGTAGGTGTCTGACTTGTGTCTGAATACTCCTTTTTTCCAAGGCGGCCAACGAATTTCGGGTGGGCTCAGGGTCATTGTATATGTCTCCCAATCTGGAGGGTTTGTGCAAATATGACTGGCAGAGTTTCCTTCAGTGGGCGTTCAGAGTCCTGCGCTGTGCCTCCAGAGGCCCCATCCTGGAGGGCCTGTAAGCCAGGGCATCGTGGACAAAAGTCTGCAAACACAAACTCAGGATAGGGTTTTGGGCGAGGTGATGGCAGGCCCAAACTAGGGACAGTGAGGACAGTGCCATGGGATCTGAAATGAGGGCAATGCGGAGGCAGGAGCACAAGCTTTTTGTCTGGGTTGTTTGTCTCAGTTGGCCATGGAATGAAATAGTAGCCTCATGGGGCCATAGGAGATTATGCCTCTGTGAGGATTCTGCCTGGCTCCCAAGTGTTTGGTGTCTTTCGGGGGGAAGGTAAGAGTTCCGTTTTCCATCTCATGGGTACCCATAGAAGAGATTCCAGAGTTGGGTTCCGGGTGCCTGTGCCTCGACAGCCTGACCAAGGGTGAGGACTTGGGCCTAGGGTCATGTCAGGCCAGATATTCGGGCTCCTGGTCCAGCTATCGAGGGTGCTGTTTTGAAAGTGGACTCAGGCTGATAGTCATAATGCCTGTTTGTGGCCAGGGCAGCCCTCTTGGGTGGCCTGGTGTCATGGGCCATGCAGCTGGCTCCCATTCTGAGGGTTAGAGACCCATCCCCACTGCAAGCTTTACTGTTGGGGAAGGAGGAGTGCTCTTTGATGCTTGAGGTTCCCCCATAGCCTGGGATTTGAGCTATGGTCTGGGCACAGACGCCTAAATAACCAGGTTGGGTAGAGATGACAGTCTCTGGCCTTAGCACATCCCACTTGCAGGATACGGTGCCCGATACCTGGGGGAATGATGGGAGGTCAGGGCTCAGGCTGTGTCAGAACATTATTGCACAGGGTGGCCAAGGACATTGGGCTGCCGTTGAGGTTCTAGCAGGTTGATCCTCACGTGGGGATTCTGGACAGACCACTAGGGCCCCCTTTTTTTTTCTGGAGGGCTGGCAGAAGATGGCTTTGTGGCTCCAGAATGAATAATCTGGAGGATTGGTGGGCCAAGAGGGTGAGGACGGAATTCTGAATGCACAAGTGCCTGTTCAGTTCAGTGCCGAACACATGGCATTAAAATGTGTAGCATCTGACTGGAGATCTCCGGCACGTGAATCAGGGCACTTGTCAGATGTTCTCTCATGCTGGAGAGTGTGTCGATGGTGGCCGAGGAAGGGAGGGATGCCCTCATGTGGCCATGGATGTCTTTGCAGGCTGGAGCTTGTGAGCTGCTCCGAACAGCAAGCTTTCCTTCTGTGGGACAGGGCTAGTCCATTTTGGTGGCACCAGGGTCCCCCGTATGGAAAGATGTCATAGCAGAAGTCACCACATGGATGCCTGTAATGCCCAGCTCCGCTTAGCCTTCCAACCCAGAAACAAGACTATTTTGCTGTGGTGGAACTGCGGCAAAGGGCCCAGGGGGCTGTGGTGAATGGGAGCCTCATTCTGATGGGTCACAATGCTGGCTGGTGTCCAGAGAGACCTTAGAATGTGGGGGGGGGCTCAGGCTCCATGCAGGATTCTCCTCCCCTGAGGGTTGGTCGCAGCTCCCAAGAGCCAGGTAGCCTTCTGGGGACAGGAGGTGTTCTGTTTTGTGCTCAGGGATCAAGTGTTGTACCATATGTAGGTATTCCAGAAACATACTCTGGAACAGATGCCTGCAAATCTAAGCTAGGGTTCCGTTGAAGTCCTAGCGGCATGTCAGATTCCATCTTCTGACTCAGGGCCATTGACCTGTGTGTCTGCCTGGAGGTAGGTGTCTGGCATGTGTCAAACTGCGCTCCTATGTCCAGAGCGGCCATAGAAATTGGGTGGGTTCAGTGCCTTGGATTCTGAAATTAGGGCGACAGGGAGCGGGAGTGCAGGCTTTTCTGTCTGGGTTTTGTGTCTCGGCTTGCATGGCATGATGGGTGGCCTCATTGTTGCATGGGAGACTCTGCTTCAGTGGGGATTTTGCATGGCTCCAAAGGTTTTGGTGTCCTTCTGGATGAAGGGAAGAGAGCTGTTTTCCTTCCCAGGGGTCCCACCATAGCATGGATTCCAGAGTCGGGTTCTGGGTATGGGTGCCTGGAGACCCCGACCAAGGGTGAAGATTTGAGCCTAGAAGCATGGCAGAACCAATGCGGGCTCCTGGTCCAGCTCCTGAGGGGGCTTCGTTGAAAGCAGGTTCAGACTGATAGTCATAATGCCCGTTTTTTTGCCCACGGTGGACCTCCTGTGTGAGCGTGGTCTCAAGGGCCATGCAGCTGGCTGCCACTCGTAGGGTTTGACCCCCATCTCAACAGCAAACATTTCTGGCCATGGGAAAGGACGAGTGCTCTTTTGTGCTTGAGGTTTCCCAATATGCCGTGATTTGAGCTATGGTCAGGGCACAGATGCCTGAACACCCAGGTTGGGTACAGATAACAGCCTGGGGCCAAACCTTCTGGGGACAGGAGGTGTTCTGTTTTATGGCTCAGGGACCAAACATTGGACAATATGAGGTATTCCAGAACCTGCCCCTGGGGACAGATGGCTGCCAAACTTAGCTAGGGTTCCATTGATGTCCTAGGGGCATGTCAGTTCCCATCTTCTGATTCAGCGCCATTGACCTGGGTGTCTGCCTGGAGATAGGTGTGTGCATGTGTCAGACTGTGTATTTCTGCCTAGAGCGGCCATCGATATTGGGTGGGCTCAGGGGCCTTGTAGGTGTCTCCCAATCTGGAGGGTTTGTGCAACTGTGACGGTCAGATTTTGCTACGGGAGGGCAGGCAGAGTCCTGCGCAGAGGCTCCAGACGCCCCATCCTGGAGGGCCTGTTGGCCAGGGATTGGGGGACAAAAATCTGCAAACACAAACTAGGGTTAGAGTGAGGGGCGAGGTGATGGCAGGCCCAATCTGCAGATCTTGAGGGCAGTGACTCGGGATCTGAAATTAGGGCATCAGGGAGTCCGGGCCACAGGCTGTTCTGTCTGAGTTGTGTGTCTCGAATTGCCAGGGAATGGAGTGGTGGCCTCATTGGGCCATGAGATGTTCTGCCTCTGTGAGGATTCTGCCCAGCTCCCAAGGGTTTGGTGTCTTTCAGGGGGAAGGGAAGAGTGCAGTATTCCGTTTCAGGGGTCCCGCCATAGCAGGGATTCCAGAGTCAGCTTCTAGATCTGGGCGCCCGGAGAATCCAACCGGGAGTGAGGATTTGGGCCTAGTGGAATGTCACGCCCGATATGTGGTCTCCTGGTCCAGATAGCGAGGGGGTTGGTTTGAAAGCGGGCTCAGGCTGAGAGTCACAATGCCTGTTTGTGGCCAGGGCGGCCCTCCTGTGTGGGTGTGGTCTCATGGGCCATGCTGCTGGCTCCCACTCTGAGTGTTAAACCCTCATCCCCACAGCAATGTTTTACCATCGTGGGGAAAGACGTGTGCTCTTTATTGCTTGAGGTTCCCCCAGAGGTCAGGATTTGAGCTCTTGTCTGGGCCCAGACACCTGACAACACAGGTTGGGTAGAGATGACAGTCCCTGGCCATGGCAGGTCCACCCTGCAGGATGTAGGGGCTGCAAACTGGAGGGCTGATGGGATGTCGGGGGTCAGGCTGTTTCGGACAGAGCTTTAGTGCACAGGGCAGCCGAGGATATTGGGCTTCCTTCGAGATCCGTGCAGGTTGATCCTCACTTGGGGATTCTGAGCTGACCCCTAGGGAACTTCTTCTTTCTGGAGGGCAGGCAGAAGACTGCGTTGGAGCTCCCATATGAACAGTCTGGAGGGCCACGAATTGAGGACGGAATTCTCTACGCAAAACCGCCAGTTCTGTACAGTGCCAAGCACCTTGCATTTGCAATGTGCAGAGTCTGACTTGAGATCTCTTGCACCTGTGATAGGGCACGTGTCAGATGGTTGCCAACCCTGGAGTTTGTGTATATGGTAGCCGACGAGTGGAGGGGTGGCCATATGAGGCCATGGACGTCTTCCCAGACTGGAGATTTTGTTCTTCTCTGAACAGCAACCTTTCCTCCTGCGGGACAGTGGGAGTCCGTTTTGATGGCAGCTGGGTCCCCCATTGGGAAAGACCTTGTACCAAAAGTCCCCGCATGGATGCCTGGAAAGCCCAGCTCCGCTTACACTTCCAGACCAGGAACAAGGCCGTTTGGATCTGGTGGCTCCTGGGCAAAGTGCCCAGGGGGATGAGATGACAGGGAGCTTCATTCTGATGGGTTACAAGGCTTGCTTGTGTCCAGGGAGACCTTAGAATGTGGTGGGAGCTTAGGCGCCATACAGGACTCTCCTCCCCTGAGGGTTGGACGCAGTTCCCAAGAGCCAGGGTGCCTTCTGAGGACAGGAGGTGTTTGGTGTTGTGGCTCAGGGATCAAGTTTTACACCATATGTAGGTATTCCAGAGTTTGCCTCTGGACGCAGATGCCTGCCAACCTAGCTAGGGTTCCACTGAGGTCCTAGGGGTATGTCAGATTGCATCTTTTGACTCAGGGACATTGACCTGGGTGTCTGCCTGGAGGTAGGTGTCTGGCATATGTCCTAATGCGCCTTTTTTCAAAGGCATCCAATGAATTTGTGCTGGGCTCAGGAGCATTGCAAATGACTCCCCATCTGGTGGGCGTTTCCAAATGTGACGGGCAGAGTTTCCTTCAGGTGGGCATTCAGAGTCCTGCGCTTTGCCTCCAGATGCCCTATTCTGGTGGGCCTGTCAGCCATGGCTTTGGGAAAAGAAGTCCGCAAACACAAACTCACGATAGGGTTTTGGGCGAGATGATGGCAGGCCCGATCTAGGGACCATGAGGGCAGTGCCACGGGATCTGAAATGAGGGTGACACGGAGGCAGGAGTGCAGTCTTTTCTGTCTGGTTTGTTGTCTTGGTTGGCCTCAAATGGTAGCCTCATGGGGCCATGGGAGATTTTGTTTCTGTGAGGATTCTGCCCGGCTCCCAAGGTTTGGTGTCTTTCGGGGGGAAGGGAAGAGTGCTGTTTTCCGTCTCAGTGTTCCAGTCATAGCAGTTATTTGGAGTCTGCTTCTGGGTTCGGGCACATGGAGAACTCGACTGAGGGTGAGGATTTGGGCCTAAGGGCATGTCAGGCCTGATATGCGGGCTCCTGTTCCAGCTAGCAAGGGGGCTGGTTTGAAAGTGGGTTCAGCCTGAGGGTCACAATGCCTGTTTTGGTCCAGGGCAGCCCTTCTGGGGGGGCGTGGTCACATGGGCCCTGCTGCTGGCTCCCACCTGAATGTTTGATCCCCATCCCCACAGCAAGCTTTTTCCTTGATGGTGAAGGAGGAGTGCTCTTTTATGCTTATGGTTCCCCCATAATCGGGGATTTGATCTATGGTCTGGGTTGGGTAGAAATGACAGTCTCTGGCCTTGGCATGTCCCACCAGAAGGTAATGGGGTCCGTTACCTGGGGGCTGATGGGGGGTCGAGGCTCAGGCTGTATCAGACAGAGAATTATTGCACAGGGCGGCCACAGATATAGGGATGATGTCAAGGTCCCTTCAGGTTGATCCTCACGTGAGGATTCTGGGCAGACACCTTGGGCCCTACTTCTTTCTGGAGAACAGGCAGAAGACTGTGTTGTTGCTCCCAAATGAACGATCTGGAGGACTGGTGGACCAGGTGGGTGAGGACGGAATTCTGAACACAGAAGCGCCAGTTCAGTTCAGTGCTGAGCACATCGCATTTCCAATGTGCAGCTTCTGATTCCAGATATCCAGCACCTGAGTCAGGGCATGTGTCTGATGGTCGCTCACACTGGAGTTTGTGTCCATCTATACGGACAGCAGGTACACCTTTGCTACTCTCCATATTCATGGGGCTACTTATAAAGAAAGGGGACTTTTAACAGCAGAAGGAAAATGAATTAAAAACAGAGGAGAAATATTGGCTCTCCTCCAGGTTATCTTGGACCCAAAAGAGGTGGCCGTAATGCATTGCCTGGGACACCAAAAGGGGAGTGATCTGATCTCCAAAGGAAACCAATTAGCAGATCACGCTGCAAAGCAAGCACCTCAAGAAACAGTACAAGAACTAGTTACACTCACGGCTCCAGCCATTACAGAAACACCGAAGTATTCAGAAGAAGATTTAAAGTATTTACAGAAATGGGTTAAATTGGTCTATGAAGGGGACTGGGCTAAGATTAAGCGGGAAAAATAATTCTTCCCTGAAGACTACGCAAAAAGTTAGTAGACCAGATACATCAGGGTACTCATTTGGGGATACGCAAACTCAAGGAGCTTATAGGCAAGCAGTTCCAGGTTTCTAAATTAGGGCCTATGGTTCAGGATGTACTTGATAGATGTGCTCAATGCCAGGCAGTTCATGTGGGAAGAACTAAAATGGGAAGAGGGAAAAGAGAAAAAGCTTAGGAACCAGGAATTTACTGGGAAATAGATTTTACAGAAATGAAATCTGGAAAATATGGGCACATGTACATGTTAGTTTTTGTAGATACCTTTTCAGGCTGGGTAGAGGTTTTTCCCGCCAAACATGAGACGGCAGCAGTGGTAGCCAAAAAGCTACTAGACGAAATAATTCCTAGGTTTGGGCTGCCTCTCTCAATCGGGTCAGACAATGGCTCTGCATTTATGAGTACAGTCTCACAGGCATTGGACAAGGCCGTGGGCAATAATTGGAAACTAATTGGGCCTACCTCCCCCCCCCCCCAGAGTTCTGGGCAAGTAGAGAAAATAAACCGGACTCTTAAAGAGACCTTCACAAAACTTATTCTGGAGACTAGCGGTGGATGGGTGGATCTCCTTCCTTTTGCCCTCCTCAGGGCACGATGTACACCCTGTTTAAGCAAGGTGACCCCATTTGAAATAATGTTTGGGATACCCCCCCCCCGTCCTTGATTACAAGAGGTCGCCCTAGCAGAAATGACTGATCAATCTGTACTCCAGTCACTGCAGGCATTACAGTCTGTCTTAAAAAAATCCCACTCACGGATCCAGACTGCCCACACTGGGACAGAGACGGAGGTGGAACCACATCCTTACCAACCCGGGGACTTGGTTTGGATACGTCGCTATCAAGTGGGAAACTAGGAGCCTCGCTTGAAGGACCATTTACTGTTATCTTGAACACCCCCACGGCAGTAAAAGTAGAAGGCATTAAGGCCTGGATTCATGCGGGTCATGTAAAATGAGCCGAGGACAAGGACACCCCCCAGAGATGGAAGGTGCAATCGACAGACCCCGCTGCCCATGGACTAAAGCTAAGACTAAAAGAACTGTGAGTTTATTGTTGCTCCTATTGTTACCTGTTAATGTAAAGTATAGGTAGGAAATTAGATGAACGAAATTAGGAAAAATGGTAAAGGTTATACAAAACAGTAAGTGGCTAACTCATCAGCCAACTGTGCATGTGTGTCATTTGTATGAAAGAAAACTAGAGGGATAAAAATGTTAGACTTACATGCTCAATATAACCCCTTACAACCGGAGAACATAGAACTGGCTGGAATGTCAAGGATTTGCCTAATCTCCAAAGAAAAGGGGGGAATGTAAGGGCCTGGTTGGCCATAGGGAGTCATTTTGTGTTTATGTAGTGAGCTTAGATTGACCCCACCCCTCCCAGAGGAAATTACTTGCAAAGCTTAGATACAAGGGCGGGCCATGCCAGGTGAAGATATCCAATCAGTGGGGAGCACATATATCTACTAGGGCAAATTGAAATTCAATTGGCCACCTCTGTGTTACCTAGCAGTTTTGTGTGTGTGTGTGTGTGTATGTGTGTGTGTGTATGTGTGTGTGTGTGTGTGTGTGTGGCAGACCTAGCATGCCTGTGCAGTTTTCCCTGTGTATTGCAATCCGAATAGCCACCTGTGTGTGGGCCGGGCTCAACCACCTCTGTAAAAGCTGGTCTGTGAGGCTGCAGAGGGGAGCAGGAGGAGTCAGAGTACCCGGTAGGGGAGTCATTGGGAGCAGCCTTATCGCCTCCAGCAGCAACACCAGCAGAGGCAGCACCACCACAATTGGCCTCGTGCCTCAAGCAGTAGCACCAGCAGTGGCCTCACCACCCTGACCAGGAGCATCAGCAGCAGCAACAGCAGCAGTGCCATCGCAAGCAGCCTCACCACCTCAGGCAGTGCGACCACTGGGCACAGCCTCTCAGGAGCCGACAGTGCAGCCTCATGAGGAGCGGCATTGCTGGGAGGCTCGTTGGCTGCGGCCTCATCTGGGGAGCGACCTCACCAGGAGCTGCCTGTGGTACAGTGAGGGTGGGTCAGGGAGCCTCCAGGAGGGACCCTAGTGTCCGGGAGGCAGTGGCCCCCAGCAAGGCTCAGGCACCTACTGGTCAGTTTGGTTTCTAATGCATAAGGCTCAGGCACCTACTGGTCATTTTGTTTCTAAAGGATGGGGCTCGGGCACCTACTAGTCATTTTGGTTTCTAATGCAGGGCCTCGGTCACCTACCGGTCACTTGGTTTCTAAGATAACTAAGAAAGTTTAGGCAGCTGCTTGGGAATATTCCTTAAAGTCTCTGTCCTGAGTTATACTAATCCCAGTTGGTTCCAGTTATAGCCCTTAACACAGGAAATGAGTGAGGAAGAATCCCCACATCTATTATGAGGAACAGAGAGACAAAAGTCAGATTCCCCTTACTCTCTGCCTATCCCATTCCCAACAAAAAACAAGCAACACAGCAGACAACAAAAAGACAAGACAAAGACAACTGCAGGCTCAGCAGTAGTGCCAATGGTGGGGAATTTCTAGGGGGAAATTCCTGACTGCCTAGAGGGACTCAAATCCCCTGGTGACTGCATAGGGGGACTCGAACCCCCTGGTGACCATCTAGGGGGACTCGAACCACCTGACCATCTAGGTGGACTCAACCCGCCCCCCCCCGATTGCCAAGGGGGACTCAACCCCATGTCGATCTACCAACAGAGGAATGGGACATCTCCGCATCCACTCCAGCCCTGTGGAGCATAGCTGCATCCAGCTTGTCCCCAGTGGGCCATACCCTGTAGCTCTAACCAGAAAGACGAACAAGATCCCAACACCTCCAGAGGCTTTCCCATAAATTCTGATGCTGGCTCAGTTCTCGTTGTTTGATCCCGGGTGAGCCCCCAGTGTTAGAGTCCATGATCAAAGGAACAAGACTGACACAAAGTGAAAATCGAGCAAAGCTTTATTTCACGCCAAGCATCGAAATGAAACCGACCGATTGGGCCAAATCTTACATAGAGGCTACAACGATGAGGACGCTGCTCCGGATTACACAGAGGCAAGGATGACGAGGACGACAACCCTGATGACACAGACTCTGCACTTCTAGGTGTCCTACAATAAGCACCCATTGACATTCATTGCAGTCAAGGATTTCCCTAAGTCCATTGTCATGTTCCATCATTCTTCCTTCTTCTCTCCTTTGCTTCGTTTCTTTTTTTCCCAGTACTTGGATTCCAGGTACCTCATTGAATCCTCTGGTCCTGCCAGCTTCCTGGACTTTGCATCCAGCCTGCTAACAAATCTTTTCATAAGGACATCTTCATTTTATTTAATTTTTTTATCACCTTTATCTCTGTGGTCCGAGATTACCTGATTCCTTCTAGGTTTTTCTGATCCATATTGAGTATCCTGGCTGCTGCTTAAATCCTCCACCTGGCATGTGACATGTACATGTTTCACTTTGATTTCTTAGACATGACTAGTTCCTGTTCTTTTGCCTCGGCATCAATTGGTTCTTCCATCATTGCCTTAGTTCAGGTCTCTCTATTCTCCTCTGAATTCGAAAAGCGACTTCTGTTTTCTACCCTGAGAGTAATTTCTTTAGGATGAAGATGTCATGGAGTGCCACTGGCTGACCCTTGATGGAGTTCCGGTATATGTGGCATGCCCACTGGTTTGGTTGTGGCTGTCCGCTCTCTTCTGTGCCAGACCTCTGCAGAGGAACTCGTTGCCTGTCGTTTGGAGTGTTTGGTGTCTGGACCGAATATGGTGAGGTTTAGCTTGGTTGGCTCTGGTGTGACTATAAAAGGAGACTTTCAACCCACTCACCCTTATAAAGGCCTGCGGAATGGTGTGGTCAAGAGAGAGGATGTGGGCAGGGATTTCTTCTAGTCGCCGATGGAGTATCTGTTCTCCTGGTATTAACCAATGTGGCCTGAGGAAGGTAGTCTCATAGTTCCAACAGGATTCCAGGGTTGCGACGATGTGATTGCAAGTTAGGCAGCTAATGTCTGCACCGTCCTGTCTGTGGCCTCTAGCTCGGGTTTTATGCTGACGGTGGTAGAGCCCCAAGATTCTTTTGCCCCCATCGAGGCATCTCCATGAACAGTGCCAATCATGGATGCACAGCAAGAAAAAATAATAACACCATTGTGTCAACAAGTATTGTTTCTGATCATGGTTTCCAGGCTGTCTGCACCCTGTGGCTTGCTGGTGTGCTCTGCAGGAGAAACACAGTGTTCACTGGAGTCTATGTCTGTCAAGCATTCTGATATGTGATACCCAGGCATCAAGACCCTTTGGTTGCAAGTACTCGTGCCATTCAAACCGTCTCCATTTCTATGCCAACAGCTATGGGTCAGCATCCAACTTGTGAGTTCCCAGTGTGATTCTCTCTCCTGGTCCTTTGTCTTTGGCCATGGCGCCCTGTTCTCGGAAGCACCAACCGTCCACTTCTCCCCAAAGACATGTCTACACCCTTCTCCCATGGTCTCTGCGACTTCTTCTCTCTTTTGCCATGGAGTTTGATTTGAAGGCTTCAGGTTCATTGATGCCATGGTTCCACTGATGTGGTCATCTTCCTGTTGTGCTGATGGCTGAAGACAAGCCAGGAGCTGCCAGAAAATTCTGTAATCTCCATGACCTCCCAATGCCCTACAGACTCTTACACAGCCATAAGCAAGAAGGAATCTTGAAACTTGCCACATGTGGCAGAAAGGGTGTTAACATGGGTTCTGTCCCATCTGTCAGTCACAGAAAGTCAAATAACATACAATTTCACTCCCTCGTGGAAGGAAAAGAACCTGTGAAAAATCAAGAAAAAAGGGACACGCAATGAGACTCTAACTGGGCACTCAAAATTTGGTGTTTGTTCCACAGCAGGTTAGGGAGAGTCTGTGATTCTAAAAGATGATTTAATGGGACATTCATTGCAGGAAATGTGGCTGAACGAGATGGAACATGAGTTTCAATATGTTTGAAGGTGAATTGTGATCCAAGGGATAGCGGCTTCATATCTCTTAAAATATCATTCTAAGTGTTTTTGTGAAACACACCCTCCCTCCCACCTCCCCCCACACACTTAAACGAGTACCACAGAATTTAGGGAGCAATTGAGGCATAACACCCATGGAAACAGACCTCAGAGAAAATACCTTAAGGAAAAAAAGTATCAACGTCAGAAACTGACAAAACCGGAAATGTTAACTTCTTACCTATCAAGAATTAATTAAAGCATTCAGGAATAAACTCTCCTAAACAACCTAACATAAAAGTCCCCTACACACAAGTATGCCAGCATATCCAAGACCTGAGAGAAAAGGATAAATTCCAAGACCCATACCCACTAACAAGACTAGGTCATGAACATACACAGATGACATCTCAGGTAATGATGAAAGGGTTTGAAGCATTCCTCAAACACCTCTCAACACCCCAATAGCCAGTTCAAACCAATTTGATGGTCAACACTCCGAGATATTTAATGAAGGCAATACCTGTTCTTCTCATCTATTCCCGAAATTTAGGATGAGGGAAAATCTAATTTTCTATGTCTAAAGACCCAATTCAGATAAGGACCTCAAAGGAAACGAATTGCATACCATTTTAATCAGTGAGATAATAAAACTATACTTCATTTCTTGCCTCTTTCTCTCTTCATCTTCATGGGAAACAGCCTGTTTTTCTTTGTTTTCAATACCTTTGATTTTGTTCAGGAAGATAGCTTTTCATCCCTCCTACTTTTGTGAGATAGTGTTCCCTGATTCTTTAGCTGCATATACCACAGAGTGCTCATCAAGAGCATATATGCTACACCTCCTCCATACCATGAACCAGTTCCCTCATTCCTACCATGACTCATCCTTCTGTAACCCTCAGCTTGGTCCCAGAGTCCTGAGTCTCTCCTGGTTGGTCTTCCTGTCTGACTTCTTCTCCTTACGTTTTCCCTTGCTTTTAGTCATGTCAATGGTACTCCTCATGGGCCACATATGAGTGAAGCCATATGATATTACCCTTGGACTCCTTGGTTTTCCAAGATAAAGACACTCAGTCAAGTGCAAGGTTAACCTGGGAGTACTAAAAACACTCTGCCAATTAGAGTGGCCCACTTTCTCCACAGGGTGCCCACCAAAAGGAACATTTGCCTTGGCTCAGAACTATTCTACCCTGAGTGAGGTCTTTGATCTACATCGTGACCAAATACCATACATAGTGGCCTGGAAATATCTGATAGAAGAGCCACCATCAGGGCTCAATTCCCAACTTCCCCCTCCTAATGAAACCATCTCTCTCTCTCTAAGGTAGGTCAGAGAACCAAAACCAGAACAGAGAGGTGAGGGGAACCAGGGAAGAAGACCGTCCTACCTCCATTGGATGTGGAGAATGTGGAATTTCCACCCATTTTTCTGTCCCCTAAATCTGACTCTCTATCCCGAGATGCCTTTACCAGTCTATCTCTTATGTGGTCGGGGTCTACATATCGACCACCAAGTAGAGAGACCACTCTGATCCTACCCTTTCCTCTATCTCCCTCATCCTCCCTTTACCTCACCAGTACTGTCGGCACCAATGCTGCCTCTACGTGAGGTTGCTCTAGCAGATGGGAGAGGGCACCCCCACCTAAGCTATTTCCCTTTCTCCTCTTCTGATATCTATAACTGGAAGACCCAACACAAATCCTTTTCTGTCTAACCTCAGGATTTAATTAGTCTCTTGGAGACTGATTTTCTTACCCACCAACCTACCTGGGTGGATATTCAACAGCTCCTTATAGCTCTCTTTAATGCAGAAGATAGGGATCGCATCATGTGAGAAACACATAAGGGGGTAAGTAAAAGACTTGGCAGGGATCTCGATCCCCACCGAATGGAAGACTACTGACCAAGGGAACCCCATGACTGGGATCCAAATTCTGATGAAGGTAAGGAGAGCTTATGTTTCTAATGCCAGGCTCTAATCAGAGGCATCCATGCTGCTGCAAAGAGACCCATAAATTTATCCAAAATTAATATGGTGACTCAAGGTAAGAATGAGTGTCCAGGAGCTTTCCTAGAAAGGCTAATTGAAACCTATAAAATGTATAGCCCAATCGACCCTAAGGCACCCCAAAATCAGAGGCCAATGAATCTTGCGTTTGTTAGAGACTCACCCCCAGACATATGGAGGAAACTTCAGAAAATCGAAGGATTTGAAGGGCAGAATCTGACTGAGTTAGTGGGAATAGCAGAAAATGTGTTTAACAACAATGATGCACAAAAGGATGAAAAAGAGACAAAAAAACTGGTTAAGGCTTTGTCATTACATGAGGCGGGGAGGAAACAGGTTGGGGATATTAAATGGAAGGAAAAGCCTAAGCACAGAGAAGGTAGGTGGGAAGACTTAGATTCAGAACAGTGCACTTATTATAAGGGAAAAGGACAGTGGGCCAGGGAGTGCCCCAAGGAAGACGGCAATGCTTGCCACCAAGACTGAAGGGGCCATGGTTCGGAGCCTCTCCCTGAACCTCAGGTAAAAATTGAAGTGGAGGGGAAATCAGTTGATTTTTTGGTGGACAGGGGAGCCCAATATTCATCATTACTTAAACCTATTTGAAAACTCTCTGGAGAAGAAGTCTGGGTACAAGTAGCAAATGGCACAGAGATACATAAATGGACAACAGAAAGGACTTTAAATTTGGCCTCAGGAGTAGTGAAACATCGATTTTTGGTCTTCCCTAATGCCCCATATAACTTGATGGGAAGAGATCTCCTCCACAAGTTACGAGCTGGCATTCAGTTCTCGGAGGAGACATGACTGTAACCTTGAGACAACACAGTGTACGGGTACTTATGGCAGCAGTAGATGAATACCTCCTTTAGGAGCCAGTCTCACAACCAGAGGAGACAAAAGGGGGAAGCCTTCTCCAAATACTACAGGTCGAGTTTCCCGAAGTCTGGGAAGATTGGAAGCCCCCTGGCTTGGCCAAGGAAGAACCTCCAGTGGTGATACAATTAAAGGCTATGGCTATGGCTATTCATGTTCGGCAGCACCCCCTTCCCCAGGAAGCAAAGGAAGGTATCAGGAATCACATTAACTGCCTCCAAGGAGATGGGATCCTAGTTCCTTGCAAATCTCCATGGAGCACACCTTTCTGCCCATCAAAAAGGCTGACACTGAGGAGGACCGACCTGTTCACGAGTTGCAGAAAGTTAATAAACAGGTTGAAGATATCCACCTGATGGTGCCTAACCTCTATACCCTACTCTCCCGCCTGGGCCCCAAAAGAACTGTGTAGAGCATATTAGATCTCAAGGATACATTTTTTTGCATATATTTAGCAAAGGAATCTCAGACCCTTTTTGTTTTTGAGTGGTCTGACTCACAAAAGGGTTTCAAGGCCAACTCACTGGACAAGACTTCCCCAAGGATTTAAGAATTCACCCACCATTTTTGAAGAGGCCCTACACGAGGATTTGCGTGATTACAGAACATCCAACCCAGCAGTCACTCTGTTTCAGTATGTTGATGACTTGCTAGTACCCACTGAGGACTATGAGTCATGTTTGCAGTGGATGAGACCACTCTTACAGACTCTGCAGGAAAAGGGAATCGGTGTCAGCAAAGAAAGCCCAGCTCTGTCAGAGCCATGCCACTTATCTACACTTTGATCTTCACGAGAGAGTGCATTCACTGTCTGAGTCCAGGAAACATGTGATCACCCGATATCCCCACCCCATCAAGTCCGACGAGTGAGGGAGTTTCTTGGCACAGTGGGCTATTGTAGGCTGTGGATCCTGTGGTTTGCAGAGATTGCCCGACCTCTCTACAAACTGGCAAAGGGGGGGGCTCACTATGATAGAGTGGCCAGCTGAGGCCAAAGGAGCATTTCAGGATTTACAAGCAGCCTTACTGCGTGCCCCAGCATTGACCATCCCAGATGTTACCAAGCCCTTCCACTTGTATATAGATGAAAATGCAAGGAGTTTTAACTTAGACCCTGGGGCCTTGGCAAAGGCAAGAAACTACATCCAGTAGCAGCTGGGATCCCCCCTTGCCTCCGCATAATTGCTTCCACGGCCCTCCTGGTCAAGGATGCAAGCAAATTGACTTTTGGTCAAAATCTCATCATAACCACCACACACGCTATCAAGGGCCTTCTCCAGACTCCACCAGGCTGATGGATGACAAATGCCTGAGTGACAGGGTATCAGGCCGTCCTCCTCAATGAACCAAGAGCAACCTTCCGGCCCCCGGCAGTGCTAAATCCAGCCACGCTGCTGCCAGAGAAGCTGCCTGACCACAACATGACTGTGTGGAGGTCCTAACCCATAATGCAGGAATAAGGCCAGATCTCAGAGACATTCCTCTCCTGGATGCTGAGATGACTCTGTTCACAGATGGTAGTAGCTACGTGGTCAATGGAAAGAGGTATGCGGGGGCTGTGGTAGTTTCTCCTGAGTAGAAACTCTGGACAGCAGCCCTGCCATATGGAACTTCAGCCCAAAAAGTGGAACTGATTACACTCACTAAGGCACTGCAGATGGCCAAAGGTAAAACTGCCAACATCTATATGGACAGCAGGTATGCCTTTGCTACTATCCATATACATGGGGCTATTTATAAAGAAAGGGGCCTATTAACAGCAGAAGGAAAAGGAATTAAAAACAGAGGAGAAATATTGGCTCTCCTCCAGGCTATCTGGGACCCAAAAGTGGTGCCCGTTTTGCATTGCCCAGGAGACTGATCTGATTTCAAAAGGAAACCAGTTAGCATATCAAGCCGCAAAACAAGCAGCCTGAAAAACAGTGCAAGAACTGGTTACACTCCCGGCTCTAGCCCTACCAGAAAAACCGAACAATTCAGAAGAAGATTTAAATTATCTACAGAAATGGGTTAAATTGGATATGAAGGGGACTGGGCTAAGACTGAAGTGGGAAAAATAATTCTTCCTCAAAGACTAGACAAAAAGTTAATAGACCAGATACATCAGGGTACTCATTTGGGGATACGCAAACTCAAGGAGCTCATAGGCAAGCAGTTCCAGGTTTCTAAATTAGGGCATTTTGTTCAGGATGTAGTTGATAGATGTGCTCGATGCCAGGCAGATCATGTGGGAAGAATTAAAATGGGAAGAGGGAAAAGAGAAAGAGGTAAGGAACCAGGAATTTATTGGAAATAGATTTTACAGAATTGAAACCTGGAAAATATGGGCACAAGTACATTTTAGTTTTTGTAGATACCTTTTCGGGTTGGGTAGAGGCTTTTCACACCAAACATGAGATGGCAGGAGTGGTAGCCAAAAAGCTACGAGAAGAAATAATTCCTAGGTTTGGGCTGCCTCTCGCAATTGGGTCAGACAATGGCCCTGCATTTGTGAGTTCATTCTCATAGGCATTGGCCAAGGCCATGGGCACTAATTGGAAACTACATTGTGCCTATGGGCCCCAGAGTTACAGGGAAGTAGAGAGAATGAACTGAACTTTTAAAGAGACCTTGACAAAACTAATTCTGGAGACTTGGGATGGATGGGTGGATCTCCTTCCTTTTGCCCTCCTCAGGGCAAGATATACACCCTATTTAGGCAAGGTGATCCCATTTGAAATAATGTTTGGGAGTCCCCCTATCTCTGTCCTCGACTACAAGACGTTGCCCCAGCAGAAATGACTGATCAATCTGTACTCCAGTCACTGCAGGCATTACAGTCTGTCTTTAAAAAAAGCCTGGGGCGCCTGGGTGTCTCAGTAGATTAAGCCGCTCCCCTCGGCTCAGGTCATGATCTCGGGGTCCTGGGATCGAGCCCCACGTCAGGCTCTCTGCTCTGCAGGAAGCCTGCTTCCTCCTCTCTCTCTGCCTGCCTCTCTGCCTACTTGTGATCTCTCTCTCTGTCAAACAAATAAAATAAAATCTTTTAAAAAAAGCCCACTCAGAGATCCTGACTGCCCACACGGAGACGGAATTGGTACCACGTTGTTACCAACCCAGGGACTTGTTTTCCATATGTCGCTATCAAGTGGGAAACTTAGAGCCTTGCTCGAAGGGACCATTTACTTTTATCTTGACCACCCCCATGGCAGTAAAAGTAGAAGTCATTAGTGCCTGGATTCATGCGGGTCATGTCAAATGAGCCAAGGACGAGGACACTCTCCAGAGATAGAAGATGGAGGCGACAGACCCCACTGACCATGGACTAAAGCTAAGGCTAAAAAAACTGAGTTTATTGTTGCTTCTATTGTTTTCTGTTTATGAAAACTATAGGGGGGAAATTAGATTAGAACGGAAATTAGAACAGAATTAGGAAAAAATGGAAAAGATTATACAAAGTTTTGAATGGCTAACTAATCAGCTGACTGTGCCCTACTGTTACTTTTTGGCCCCAGTATTACATGCTCAATATAACCCCCTTACAACAGGACAACATAGAACTGGCTGAAAAGTAAAGGATTTGACTAATTTCCAAAGAAAAGGGGGGAATGTAGGGGTAGGCCAGGCCAGCGAGATGGAGATGGCCATCAGTTTGGCATGCATATATTTACTGAGGTGAGTTGCAATCCCATTGGCCATCTGTGTGTGGACCGGGTTCAACCACCTCTATAAAGGCTGGTCTGTGAAGACGCGTGTGGGGAGAGTAGCATGAGGAGTTAGAGAAGCTGGTAGCAGTTTAGAAGTGACATTAGGGGAGCCATTTTTAGCCTTTAGGGTAGTGGTAGGAGTGGTAATTTCGGGGTTGCGGAGAGTGACAGTGAACATTTCATCATTAGGAGTGGTGCTGCCATGAGCGGCCTCACAGCCCAAGCAGTGGCGCTGTCACCAGATGCTCAGGGAGTGGCCTTGTCAGGAGTGGCCTCATGCCGGGGAGCTGCCTCACCTGCAGCGGGCTTGTCAGGAGTGGCATTGCTGGGAGCCTTGCCGCCCCGAGAAGTGGCGCCACATTGAGCAGCCTCACCACCCGAAGCTGCAGCGCTGTCACTGTCCAGGGAGAGGCCTCATCCGGATCAGCCTCGCCACCCCGAGCAATGGCGCCACTGGGATCAGCCTCAGGCCCACTGGGATGGGCCATCAGGAGTGGCCTCACACAGGGGAGCGGCCTGTGGTTCAGTGAAGGTGTGGCAGGGAGCCTCTATGAAGGACCCCAGTGTAAGGTGGCAGTCGACCACAACAAGACTCAGGTACCTACCGGTAAGTTTGATTTCTAATGCATAGGGCTCGGGCAAATACTGGTTAGTTTGATTTCTAATGCATGGGACTCGGGCACCTACCATTCAGTTTCGATTCTGATGCATGTGGTGAAATAAAGCTTTGCTTGATTTGCGCTTTGTGTCAGTCTCATTCCTTTGATCACAGACCATAACAATCAGCATGTAAAGTTAACTGATGATGACAGGTGTGATGTCCAGGGCTCTTATTTCAGGGGTAGCAATCATGCAGAATGTCACTCTACTTGAGGCCTTTGCAAAGGTGAACACCCGCAAAATGCCAAAGACATGCCTGTAGTCTTCAACAGTGAGGACACGAGTTCTCTAGCATCTCCAGTAACCGTACCAAGAAGGCCTCCCCATCTACCAAGCTGACCAAGCACGAAAGGCAGACTCTGCACCCTAGGTCCTCAGGCCCAGGACGGACTCATTAGTTTGAGCCAACAGGAGAAAGCATGGAGCCTGGTGGAGCAGACCCATTGCCGATGTGAAGGCTTCCATGTATTTCAGGAAGACAACATGTATCTACAAAAGGATGCCTTGAAGGGGATTCAACGGCATAAGATCCCTGAGCATTCCAACAGAGTGGTGCATCTTCCTACAGTGGAAATAAATGGAGATGTTGCAGCACAAGGCTGCCTTAGGCTCCCATTTTCATTCTGCAATGGTTTCAGAATTCCATGGGATAAAAACACAGTGCCTGTTGCAGATGATGGGCATGTTCTTAGGGAGCCAGGTGAGGAGGAACAATGGAAGAACAAGGGGCCATTCCAGTGGGACAGAGAGCGGATTCTCCATACTGATGGGAGATGCAGGAAGATGAAGAAGAGGAGAACAAACAAGGGAGCTCAGGGCCAAGGTCTGGCATTTTAGGATGGTGGGAGGAGCTCTGGACCTGGCTGTGTTCCATGGGGGCATGGGTCCAAATTGAATAAAGCATCCTCTGGACCCAGTCAATCCTTATCTACTGTTTCTTGTTGTTGTTCTTGTCTTTCAAAGATGTGCTTGCATGTATGAGACAGAGAGATACAGCGAGAACATAATCAGTGTGGGAGCGAGAGAGGGAGAAGCAGAATTGCCTCTGAGTGGGGAACCTGAGGTGGGACACATTGCAATGAGCCTGGGAAAAGGAGCAGAACTGAAGGCTGCTTCTGAATTGATGGCGACACCCCTGGACACAATCTTTGTTTTCTTAACACCTCATTGTTCTAGATAAGAACTCCTGCTCTGTTATTGTTTAGAAATGCAAGGGATAGGGTTTTGGTTTGGGCGGATGTGGCTTGCCCTGTACAACGTGCTGATAGAGCTGGCATAGCTGGTCACCTTGAAGTAAGGCACTTGACTTTAGAAACACTCTTCTCCCAAGCATATTTGGGCGAAGAGAATTCCTCCATTGCTAGTGTTGAAGGGTGAATGACACTATAGCTTGTGTTGCTCTGCTTCTGTGGATGGTGCTGGAAGTCCTCTGTGCCTCGGAATCTGGATCTCTGTTTCTGCTCCCAGATGAGGGATGTTTTCAGCTCTGATTTCTCAAAGAAATTTTGGGCCCACTATTTTCTCTCTCTTCTGGATCTCCTACAATAAGCACCCATAGACATTCATTGCAGTCATGGATTTCCCTAAGTCCATTGTCATGTTCTATCATTCTTCTTTCTCTCCTTTGCTTCGCTTCTTTTTTCCCCAGCACTTGGATTCAAGGTACCTCATTGGATCCTCTGGTTCTGCCAGCTTCCTGAACTTTGCATCCAGCCTGCTAATAAATCTTTTCATAAGGTCCTCTTCATTTTATTTAATTTTATTTTATCACCAATATCTCTATCTGACATAGACCAGAAACCTACCTCTAAGCAGAAAGCCACGTCAATGGCCCTTAGTCAAAAGATGGAACCTGACCCACCCCTAGGATCTCAACGGAAATCTAGCTTAGGTGCAGGCAGCTATATCCAGAGACAAACTCTGGAATAACTACATATGGTCCAACACTTGATCCCTGAGACACAAAACAGAACACCTCCTGCCCCAGAGGGCAACCTGGCCATTGGAGCTGCGTCCAACCCTCAGGGTAGGAGAATCCTGTATGGCGCCTGAGCCCCCGCCACATTCTAAGGTCTTCCTGGAAACAGGCCGGTTTTGTGACTATCAGATTGAGGCTTCCTGTCACCTCAGACCCCTGAACACTTTCCCCAGACAATATATAGAAACAGCCTTATTCCTAGGCTGGAAGGGTAAGCAGAGCTGGGCTTTTCAGGCATCCATGCTGTAACTTCTGCTACAACATCTTTCCATTTGGGGGAACCTGGTGCCATCCAAACAGACTTCCCCTGTCCCACAGAAGGATATCTTCTTGTTTGGAACAGATCACAAGACCCAGCCTGGGAAGCCCTCCATGGTCACATGAGGCCACCCCTTCATTCGTCGGCCATCATGGACAAAAACTCCAGCATGAGCGACCATCTGACACGTGCCCTGACTCAGGAGCTGGAGATCTAGACTCAGACAATGCACATTGAAAATGCCATGTGCTTGGTACTGAATGGAACCAGCACTCGTGCGTTCAGAATTCGGTCCTCATCCTCCTGGCCGGCCAGCCCTCCAGATTTTTCATTCAGAAGCCCCAATGCAGTCTTCTGCCTGCCGTCAAGGAAGAGGAAGGGCCCTAGGGGTCAAGGAGAATCCCCACGTGAGGATCAACCTGCACAGACCTCGATGGTACCCCAATGTCCTAGGCTGCCCTGTGCACAAATGCTCTGTCTGACACAGCCAGAGCCCCGGCTTCCCATCAGCCCCCAAGGTAGCAGGCCCCATATCTTGCATGTGGGTTGTACCATGGCAAGAGACTTTCTCTACACAACCTTGGTATTCAGGCATCAGTGCCCAGACCATAGCTCAAATCCCGGCCTATGTGGGAACCTCAAGCGTAACAGAGCACTCCTCCTTTGCCACAATGGGAAAAGCTTGCTTTGGGATTGGGGATCTAACCCTCAGAGTGGCAGCCAGGTGCATGGCCCATGAGACCACGTCCACCCAAGAGGGCTGTGCTGGCCACAAACAGGCATTGTGAACCTCAGCATGAGCCTGCTTTCAAACCAAACCCCTCGGTAGCTGGTCCAAGAGCTCGCATGTCATGCCTGTCTTGTCTCTAGGCCCCAATACTCACCCTCGGTCGGGTTCTCGAGGCGCCCAGACCCAGAAGCCAACTCTGGAATCTCTGCTATGGCGGGACCCATGAGATGGAAAACAGTTCTCCTACCTTCCCCCCAAAATACACCAAAACTTGGGAGCCGGACAGAATCCTCACAGGGGCAGAATCTCCCATGGCCCCATGAGGATACTGCTACATTCCATGGCCAACCAAGTCAAACAACATAGACAGAAAAGCATGCACTCCCTCCTCCCCCTCGCCCTAACTTCAGATCCTGAGGCACTGCCCTCACGGTCCGCACATTGGGCCTGCCATTACATCGCCCCTCACCAAAACCCGAGATTAAATTTGCAGACTTTTGTCCCCAAATCTCTGGCCAACAGACCATCCTGGATGGGGCCTCAGGAACCAGAGCGCAGGACTCTGCCTGCCTTCCCAAAGGAAAATCTGCCCAACACAGTTGCACAAACACTCCAGATTGAGAGACACCTGCAAGGCCCCAGAGCTCACCCAATTTTGTTGGTGTCTCTGGACAGAAATGCACAGTCTGACACATGCCAGACAGCTACCTCCAGGCAGACACCCAGGTCAATGGCCCTGAACCAGATGACGGAAACTGATAAGCCCCTTGGACATCAAGAGAACCTTAGCTTAAAAAAAAAAAAAAAAGAAAAAAAAGAGAACCCTAGCTTAGCTTTACAGGCATCTTTCCCCAGAGGCATGTTCTGGGATACCTACATATGTTCCAACCCTTGGTCCCTGAGCCAAAAAACAGAACACCTCCTGTCCCCAGAAGGCAATCTGGCTCTTGGGACCTGCGTCCAACCCTCACGGTAGGAGAATCCTGCATGATGCCTGAGCCCCCACCACATTCTAAGGTCTCCCTGGAAAAAATGTAGGGGCCTGATTAACCAGAGGAACTGTAAACCCCGGATATAGGGGCGGGTCAGGATAGCTAGATGGAGACATCCAATCAGTGGGGCTTGCATATATATACTGAGGTGAGTTGCAATCTCATTGGACTCCTGTGTGTGGGCCGGGCTCAACCACTTCGAGGTCTGTGAGGCTAGCGGTGGTAGCAGGAGGAATTAGAGTAGCCATTGAGAGCCGTTGGGAGCCATTAGGGTTTCAGGGTCATCCAGATTGACAATGGCCTCTTCATAATCAGGAGCGATGGGAGCTGCATTGCTGGGAGCCTCATCCAGAGTGGTCTCGTCCAGGGGAGCTGCCGTTTCAATCTGGTGGTCTGGGGCAAAGTGCCCAGGTGGCAGAGGTGACAGGGAGCCTCATTTTGAGGGGTCACAATGCTGGCCTGTTTCCAGGGAGACCTTAGAATGTGGCGGGGGCTCAGGAGCCATGCAGGATTCTCCTCCCCTGAGGGAGGAGCTCCCAAGAGCCGGGTAGCCCTCTGGGGACAGGACGTGTTCTGTTGTTTGGCTCAGGGATCAAGTGTTGGACCATATGTACATATTCCGGAGTTTGCTTCTGGAGATAGATACTTGCACCTAAGCTAGGTTTCCGTTGAGGTCCTAGGAGTTTGTCAGTTTCCATCTTCTGACTCAGGGCCATTGATGTGGCTGTCTGCCTGGTGGTATGTTTCTGGCTTGTGTCAGATAGAAATAAAGGTGATAAAATAAAATTAAATAAAATGAAGAGGACCTTATGAAGTTTTGTAAGCAGGCTGGACGGAAATTCAGGAATCTGGCAGAACCAGAGAATCCAATGAGGTACCTGGAACCCAAGTACTGGGAAAAAAAGAAGCGAAGCAAAGGAGAGAAGGAAGAATGATGGAACATGACAATGGACTTAGGGAAATCCATGACTGCAATGAATGTCTATGGGTGCTTATTGTAGGAGATCCAGAAGAGAGAGAAAATAGTGGGCCCAAAATTTCTTTGAGAAATCAGAGCTGAAAACATCCCTCATCTGGGAGCAGAAACAGAGATCCAGATTCCGAGGCACAGAGGACTTCCAGCACCATCCACAGAAGCAGAGCAACACAAGCTATAGTGTCATTCACCCTTCAACACTAACAATGGAGGAATTCTGTTCGCCCAAATATGCTTGGGAGAAGAGTGTTTCTAAAGCCAAGTGCCTTACTTCGCGGCAACCAGCTATGCCAGCTCTAGCAGCATGATGTATAGAGCAAGTAACTCCAGCCCAAATGAAAACCCAATCCCTGCATTTCTAAACAATAACAGAGCAGGAGTTCTTGTCTAGAACAATGCGGTGTTAAGAAGACAAAGATTGTGTCCAGGGGTGTCTCTATCAGTTCAGAAGCAGACAATTCATGTTCCCCACTCAGAGGCAATTCTGCTTCTACCTCTCCAGATCCCTCACTGATTATGTTCTTGCTGTCTCACTCTGTCCCATACATGCAAGCACATCTTTGAAAAACAACAACAACAAGAAAGAGTAGATAAGTATTGACTGGGGTCAGAGGATGCTTTATTCAATTTGGACCTATGGCCCTATGGAACGTAGCCAGGTCCAGAGCCCCTCCCACCATCCTAAAATGTCAGATCTTGGCTCTGAGCTTCCTTGTTTGTTCTCCTCTTCTTCGTCTTCCTGCATCTCCCCACCAGCATGGAGCATCCGCTCTCTGTCCTGCTGCTATGGCCCGTTGTTCTCCCATTGTTCCTCCTCACCTGGCTCCTTTAGAACATGCCCATCATCCACAACAGGGACTGTTTGTTTATCCATGAAAACCATTGTGGAATGAAAATAGGGGCTTAAGGTAGCCTTGTGCTGTAACATCTCCATTTAATTCCAAAGAAGGAAGCTGCACCACCCTACGGGAATGATCAGGGATCTTAGGCCATTGAAACCTCTTCATGGCATCCTTTTGTAGATACATGTTGTCTTCCTGAAACTGGCACAAAAGCCTATCCGGTGGCTTCACATGGGCAATCGGTCTCCTTCTCCAGTCTCCGTACTTGCTCCTGTTGGCTCCAAACCAATGAGTCAGTCCTGGGCCTAAGGTTCTAGGGTGCAGGGTCTGCCTTTGGTGCTTGGTCAGCTTGGAAGATGGGGAGGCCTTCTTGGTATGGTTACTGGAGATGCTAGAGGAACTCAAGTCCTCACTGTTGAAGACGACAGGCATGTCTTTGGCATGGTTGCGGGTGTTCACTGGGAGATTTCCTTTGGTGGCCCTTTTCCTGGTCACAAGTGTCCTGATTGTGTCGGAGGACCATGCACATGTGCGGAACGTGGAGTTCCTGGCCTGAAGATTGGTTGTAGTCATGAACATTCCTTGAACTTTTGGGGGTAAGATGGAATTGTGGATCCTTGCCCTTCTCAGGAGTACAGAGGGCTGGTGGTGACAGACCAGATAAAGACTATAAATTCGGTCATGGATAAGGTGACACCGACTCGCTTCGCAAACTGTCTTGGTGAAATACCGAGGCGGCTCCAACGGTTTGAGAGGGCTTTTTCACCTCCTGGCTGACCCATTACTACTAAAGCCATGTGGAGTGATTAGACATGGTTTGGGGAGGAGTGGTTGCTAGGAGCTCAAAACTTTGTGACGTCACAGAAGCTAACATCACTGAAGCAGCAATCCCTCTCTCATGAGCTATGAGTCCTATGGCTTTAGGTAGGCAGCCCTGGGAAGGCCCCCAAAAGAGCCCTGATTGCCTATTCATGAACTCAGGTGGTCTCTGCAGTTTCTTTTCCACGTCACCTTTCTCTACAAAGAAAAAAAAAATGACATTCAGTGTACCATCATTTAGGCCAACATTTCTGAAGAGAGAGCCAGGTGTTCCTATTTCCACTGCAATGTCTAGTGATCTCAATAAACAGGGAGGCCTCTTGGGTATCATTAGCTCTCTGGGAGGTTTGACATCCTAGTGGGGAGAGCGTCCTTTCGTAGGTTCTTTTCGGGAGAGCGTCCTTTCGTAGGTTCTTTTCCTAATTTGTTCTAAGGAACAGGGTCTGCCCTTGGTGCTTGGTCAGCTTGGAAGATAAGGGAAGGAATAAGGGAAGGAAAGTCACATTTCAAGGAAACGTGCTAGGGCTTGGATGCATTGTGCTTCCGTATCCTGATCTCCTGGTATTCTGAAACACCAGTCCTAAGGGAGGACAGCTCTGTCTACCTGATTTTACCTGAAACACCTTTGAAAATGCTTCTAGGAGAGTGACATTCTTCATGATCACTACCTCTGAAAGAAGAGCCCTGGACAGCACACCTGTCATCATCAGTTAAGGTTATATGCTGAGGTAATGGGGAGGGCTATGTTGACCAACTGTCTTAATTCAGAGAAAAAGATCTTCCCGGATCGATGGCCTGCCATGCCCACTCAAGCAGAACTGTGGAAAGAGCCGAGGTGCCCTTCAATAAGTTACTGGATAAAGGAGATGTGGTCCATCCAGGACACAGATGATACCTCCAACATCGAGCAGGATGAAGCCCTTATACTGGCCTTGACATGAGTGACACAGGGCTGTGTTATTCTCACTGAAATCAGGAGTCCAAGGGAAGTATCATATGGCTCACTCATATGTTTTCCATGAGTAGTACCATGGACATGAGTAAAAGCAAGGGAAAATGGAAAGAGAAGAAGTCAGACAGGGAGACAAACCAGGAGAGACTCAGGTCTCTGGGAACCGAGCTGAGGATTACAGAAATTTGAGATGTGCCAGGAATGAGGGAACTGGTTCATGGTATGGAGGTGGTGTGGCATATATGCGGTTGATAGCATTCAGTTGTATATGCAACTAAAGAATCAGCGAAAAATATCTCACAAAAGCATGAGGAATGAAAGGCTGCCTTCCCGAACAAAAGAATCGTATTGAAAAGAAAGAAAAATAAACCATTTTCCATGTAGATGAAGAAAGAAAGAGGCAAGAAATGAAGTACAGTTTTATTATCTTACTGATGAAAATGGTATGCAATTGGTTTCCTATGAGGTCCTTATCTGAATTGGGTCTTTGGACATTGCAAATTAGATGCTTCCCTTTTTCTACATTTGGAGAATAGATGAGAAGAACTGGCATTGCCTTCACTAAATGTTGTGGAGTGTTGATCAGCAAATTGGTGTTACCAACTGGCTTGTTGGGGGATGGGAGGTGTTTGAGGAATGCTTCAAACACTTTTGTCATTACCTGAGATGTCAGATGTATATGTTCATGACCTAGTCTTGGTAGTGGGTATGTGTCTTGCAATTTATCCTTTTTTCTCAGGTCTTGGATTTGCTGGCATACTTGCGTGTAGGGGACTTTAGGTTGGGTTTTCAGGAGAGTTTAGTCTTGAATGCTTTAATTCCTTCTTGATAGGTAAGAAGTTAACTTTTCCAGTATTGTCGGTTTCTGACATTGATACTTTTTTCCCTTATGGTATTTTCTCTGAGGTTTGTTTCCATGAGTGCTTCTCCTAACTTGCTCCCTAAATTCTGTGGGAATCTTTTAAGTGGGGGGGGGGGGGGTAGGAGGGAGGGAGTGTCTGTTTCAGAAAACGCTTAAATGATATTTTAAGAGATGTAAAGCTGCTCTTCTTTGGATCACAATTCACCTTCAAACATATTGAAACTCATGTTCCATCTTGTTCAGCCACATTTCCTGCAATGAATGTCCCATTTAATCCTCTTTTAGAAACACAGACTCTCCCTAACCTGCCGTGGAACAAACTCCAAATTTTGAGGGCCCAGATAGAGACTCATTGTGTGTCCCTTTTTTCTTGCTTTTCACATGTTCCTTTACTTCCACCAGTGAGAGAAATCATATGTAATTTGTCTTTCTGTGACAGAGAGATGGGCCGTAGCCTCATGCTCTCCACCTTTCTGTCACATGTGGCAAGTTACAAGATTCCTTCTTACTTTAGGCTGGGTAAGAGTCTGTGGTGCATTGGGAGGACAGTAAATTGTAGAAATGTCTGGGAGCTCCGAGCTTGTCTTCAGCCATCAGCACAACCAGAAGATGACCACATCAAAGGAACCATGGAATCATTGATCCTGAAGCCTTGAAATCAAACTTCATGGCAAAAGAAAGAAGAAGTCACGGAGACCATGGGAGAAGGGTTTTGACATGTCTTAGGGGAGAATTGGACGGTTGGTTCTTCCTAGGGCAGGTAGTCATGGCCAAAGACAAAGGCCCAGATGAGAGGACCACATTGGGAACCCACAAGTTGGATGCTGACCCATAGCTGTTGGCGTTGAAATTTAAACGGTCTGAACGGCACAAGTACTTGCAACAAATGGTCTTTAGGCCCAGGAATCTCATATCAGCATGCTTGACAGACATAGACTCCAGAGAAAAACTGTGTTTCTCCTGCAGAGCACACCAGCAAGCAACCAGGGGCAGACAGCCTTAAAACCATGATCAGAAATAATACTTGTTGGGGCGCCTGGGTGGCTCAGTGGGTTAAGCCACTGCCTTTGGCTCGGGTCATGATCTCGGGGTCCTGGGATCGAGTCCCACGTCAGGCTCTCTGCTCAGCGGAGAGCCTGCTTCCCTTCCTCTCTCTCTGCCTGCCTCTCTTGTGATTTCTCTATGTCAGATAAATGGATAAGATCTTTAAAAAAAAAAAAGAAATAATACTTGTTGACACTGTGGTATGATTATTGTTTCTGCTGTGAATCCGTGATAGGCACTGTTCATGGAGATGCCTCGATTGGGGCTAAAGAATCTTGGGGCTCTACCCCCGTCAGCATAAAGTCCGAGCTAGTGGCCACAGACAGAATGGTGCAGATATTAGCTGTCTAACTTGCAAACACGTAGTCCAAACCCTGGAAAACTGTTGGAACTACATTCCTCAGGCCACGTTGCTTTGTACCAGGAGAACAGACCATCCATTGGGGACTGGAAGAAATCCCTGCCCACATCTTCTCCCTATGTTTTTTAAATTTTTTTTTAATTTATTTCTTATCTTTTTATAAACATATAATGTATTTTTATCCCCAGGAGTACAGGTCTGTGAATCATTAGATTTACACACTCCACAGCACTCTCCATAGCACATACCCTCCCCAATGTCCATAACCCCCTCCCCCTCTCCCAATCCCCCCTCCCCCCAGCACCCCTCAGTTTTTTTTTTTGTGAGATTAAGAGTCACTTATGGTTTGTCTCCCTCCCACTCCCATCGTGTTTCATTTCTTCTCCTATCCCCCTAAGCCCCCATGTTGAATCTCCATGTCCTCATATCAGGGAGATCATATGATCGTTGTCTTTCTTCGATTGACTTATTTCACTAAGCATGATACCTTCTAGTTCCAACAATGTCCTCGCAAATGGCAAGATTTCATTAGTTTTGATATCTGCATAGTATTCCATTGTGTATATATACCACATCTTCTTTATCCATTCATCTGTTGATGGGCATCTTGGTTCTTTAAATAATTTGGCTTTTGTAGACATTACTGCTATAAACATTTGGGTGCATGTTCCCATTTGGATCACTATGTTTGTATCCTTAGGGTAAATATCCAGTAGTGCAATTGCTGGGTCATAGGGTAGTTCTATTTTCAACATTTTGAGGAACATCCATGCTGTTTTCCAGAGTGGTTGCACCAGCTTGCATTCTCAACAACAGTGTAGGAGGTTTCCCCTTTCTCCGCATCTTCGCCAGCATCTGTCAATTCCTGACTTGTTAATTTTAGCCATTCTGACTGGTGTGAGGTTGTATCTCATTGTGGTTTTGATTTGTATTTCCATGATGCCGAGTGATGTGGAGCACTTTTTCATGTGTCTGTTAGATATCTGGATGTCTTCTTTGCAGAAATGTCTGTTCATGTCCTCTGCCCATTTCTTGATTGGATTGTTTGTTCTTTGGGTGTTGAGTTTGCTGAGTTCCTTATTGATTTTGGACACTAGCCATTTATCTGATATGTTGTTTGCAAATATCTTCTCCCATTCTGTCAGTTGTCTTTTGGTTTTGTTAACTGTTTCCTTTGCTGTGCAAAAGCTTTTGATCTTGATGAAATCCCAATAGTTCATTTTTGCCCTTGCTTCCCTTGCCTTTGACAATGTTCCTAGGAAGATGAGCTGCGCCTAAGGTCAAAGAGGCTGCTGCCTGTGTTCTCCTCCAGGATTTTGATGGATTCCTTTCTCACATTGAAGTCCTTCATCCATTTGGAGTCTATTTTCGTGTGTGGTGTAAGGAAGTAGTCCAATTTAATTTTTCTGCATGTGGCTGTCCAATTTTCCCAGCACCATTTATTGAAGAGGCTGTCTTTTTTCCATTGGACATTCTTTCCTGCTTTGTCGAAGATGAGTTGACCATAGAGTTGAGGGTCTATTTCTGGGCTCTCTATTCTGTTCCATTGATCTATGTGTCTGTTTTTGTGCCAGTACCATGCTGTCTTGATGATGACAGCTTTGTAATAGAGCTTGAAGTCCGGAATTGTGATGCCACCCACTTTGGCTTTCTTTTTCAATATTTCTTTGGCTATTCGAGGTCTTTTCTTGTTCCATATAAATTTTAGGATTATTTGTTCCATTTCTTTGAAAAAAAATGGATGGTATTTTGATAGGGATTGCACTAAATGTGTAGCTTGCTTTAAGTAGCATAGACATTTTCACAATATTTATTCTTCCAATCCAGGAGCATGGAACATTTTTCCATTTCTTTGTGTCTTCCTCAATTTCTTTCATGAGTACTTTATAGTTTTCTGCATATAGATTCTTAGCCTCTTTGGATAGGTTTATTCCTAGGTATCTTATAGTTTTGGGTGCAATTGTAAATGGGATGGATCCCTTAATTTCTCATTCTACTGTCTTGTTGTTGGTGTACAGAAATGCAACTGATTTCTGTGCATTGATTTTATATCCTGACACTTTACTGAATTCCTGTACAAGTTCTAGCAGTTTTGGAGTGGAGTCTTTTGGGTTTTCCACATATAATATCATATCATCTGCGAAGAGTGATAGTTTGAGTTATTCTTTGCCGATTGGGATGCCTTTAATTTATTTTTGTTGTCTGATTGCTGAGGCTAGGACTTCTAATACTATGTTGAATAGCAGTGGTGATAATGGACATCCCTGCCGTGTTCCTGACCTTAATGAAAAGCTTTCAGTTTCAGCAGCCTGAGACTACATCAGGTAGCAGGAGATCAGCTCAATAGCTTATCTAAACATTGCAAACCCCTACAAATCCAACGGGAGAGCAAAGAGAAGAAGAACAGCAACTCTAGAAACAGAAAATCAACCACTTTCTGAAAGGTAGGACTGGCGGAGAAGTGAATCTAAAACGACGGGAAGATAGACCGCGGGGGGAGGGGCCGGCTCCCGGCAAGCGGCGGAGCAACGGAGCACAAAATCAGGACTTTTAAAAGTCTGTTCCACTGAGGGACATTGCTCCAGGGGCTAAACCAGGGTGAAGCCCAGGCGGGGCCAGAATGGCCCCAGGCCCCGCAGGGTCACAGAAGGATCGGGGGTGTCGGAGTGTCGGAGAGCTCGCAGGTTTTAGAACGGAGAAGCCGGCTGGAGAGACAGAGCCGAGGACTAAACTCTCAGCTCGGGGTTACCTTGAACTGGTCGCGGGCTGGGTGAGCTCGGAGCGCAGCTAGAGGCTGGGGATACGGGAGTGATTGGGTGCTGTCCTCTGGGGGCGCACTGAGGAGTGGGGCCCCAGGCTCTCGGCTCCTCCGGGCTGGAGACTGGGAGGCCGCCATTTTCATTCCTGTCCTCCAGAACTCTACCAAAAGCGTTCAGGGAACAGAAGCTCCCAAAAGCGAACCCGAGCCGATTACTTAGTCCGGCCACCGGTAAGGGTGGTGCAATCCTGCCTCGGGCAAAGACACTTGAGAGTCACTACAACAGGCCCCTCCCCCAGAAGATCAACAAAATATCCAGCCAGGACGAAGTTCATCTATCAAGGAGAAAGCAGATTCAATTCCTAAGACAGCAGAGCAATTCCAGAGGAGGAGAAAGCAAAGCACGGAACTCATGGCTTTTTCCCCATGATTCTTTAGTCTTGCGGCTACTTCAATTTTTTTTTCTTTTTTCATTTTTTTCTTTTTTCTTTTTTCTTTTCTGCTAAATTTTTTTTAAACTTTTACCCTTTTCTTTTTTAAAATTTTTGACTAGTTCATCTAAATATATATATTTTTTCTTTCTTTTTTATATTTTTATTTGTTTTATTTTTTAAATTTTTTTCTTTCTTTTTTTTTTTCTTTTTTTTTCAGAAGCTGTTTTTATCCCCTTTCTCCCCCCCACAATTTGGGGTCTCTTCTGATTTGGTTACAGCGCATTGTTCCGGGGTCTTTGCCACCCTTTTAGTAGTTTATTTGCTCCTTCATATTCTCTTATCTGGACAAAATGACAAGGCGGAAAAAATCACCACAAACAAAAGAACAAGAGACAGTACCGAAGGCTAGGGACCTAATCAACACAGACATGGGTAATATGTCAGATCAAGAGTTCAGAATGACGATTCTGAACATTCTAGCCGGGCTCGAAAAAGGCATGGAAGATATTAGAGAAACCCTCTCTGGAGATATTAAAGCCCTTTCTGGAGAAATTAAAGAACTAAAATCTAACCAAGTTGAAATCAAAAAAGCTATTAATGAGGTGCAATCAAAAATGGAGGCTCTCACTGCTAGGATCAATGAGGCAGAAGAAAGAATTAGTGATATAGAAGACCAAATGACAGAGAATAAGGAAGCCGAGCAAAAGAGGGACAAACAGCTACTGGACCATGAGGGGAGAATTCGAGAGATAAGTGACACCATAAGACGAAACAACATTAGAATAATTGGGATTCCAGAAGAAGAAGAAACACTGAGGGGAGTAGAAGGTCTATTGGAGAGAATCATTGGAGAGAATTTCCCTAATATGGCAAAGGGAACAAGCATCAAAATCCAGGAGATGCAGAGAACCCCCCTCAAAGTCAACAAGAATAGGTCCACACCCCGTCACATAATAGTAAAATTGACAAGTCTTAGTGACAAAGAGAAAATCCTGAAAGCAGCCCGAGAAAAGAAGTCTGTAACATACAATGGTAAAAATATTAGATTGGCGGCAGACTTATCCACAGAGACCTGGCAGGCCAGAAAAAAATGGGCATGATATATTCAGAGCACTCAACGAGAAAAACATGCAGCCAAGAATACTCTATCCAGCTAGGCTATCATTGAAAATAGAAGGAGAGATAAAAATCTTCCAGGACAAACAAAAACTGAAAGAATTTGCAAACACCAAACCAGCTCTACAGGAAATATTGAAAGGGGTCCTATAAGCAAAGAGAGAGCCTAAAAGTAGTAGATCAGAAAGGTACAGAGACAATATACAGTAACAATCACCTTACAGGCTACTAATGGCACTAAATTCATATCTCTCAATAGTTACCCTGAATGTTAATGGGCTAAATGCCCCAATCAAAAGACACAGGGTATCAGAATGGATAAAAAAACAAAACCCATCAGTATGTTGCCTACAAGAAACTCATTTTAGACGCGAAGACACCTCCAGATTTAAAGTGAGGGGGTGGAAAACAATTTACCATGCTAATGGGCATCAGAAGAAAGCTGGGGTGGCAATCCTTATATCAGATCAATTAGATTTTAAGCCAAAGACTATAATAAGAGATGAGGAAGGACACTGTATCCTACTCAAAGGGTCTGTCCAACAAGAAGATCTAACAATTTTAAATATCTATGCCCCTAACGTGGGAGCAGCCAACTATATCAACCAATTAATAACAAAATCAAAGAAACACATCAATAATAATACAATAATAGAAGGGGACTTGAACACTCCCCTCACTGAAATGGACAGATCATCCAAGCCAAAGATCAACAAGGAAATAAAGGCCTTAAATGACACACTGGACCAGATGGACATCACAGATATATTCAGAACATTTCATCCCAAAGCAACAGAATACACATTCTTCTCTAGTGCACATGGAACCTTCTCCAGAATAGATCACATCCTGGGTCTCAAATCAGGTCTCAACCGGTATCAAAAGATTAGGATTATTCCCTGCATATTTTCAGACCACAATGCTCTGAAGCTAGAACTCAATCACAAGAGGAAAGCTGGAAAGAACCCAAATACATGGAGACTAAACAGCATCCTTCTAAAGAATGAATGGGTTAACCAGGAAATTAAAGAAGAATTGAAAAAATTCATGGAAACAAATGATAATGAAAACACAACAGTTCAAAATCTGTGGGACACAGCAAAGGCAGTCCTGAGAGGAAAATATATAGCAGTACAAGCCTTTCTCAAGAAACAAGAAAGGTCTCAATTACACAACCTAACCCTACACGTAAAGGAGCTGGAGAAAGAACAAGAAAGAAACCCTAAACCCAGCAGGAGAAGAGAAATCATAAAGATCAGAACAGAAATCAATGAAATAGAAACCAAAAAAACAATAGAAAAAATCAATGAAACGAGGAGCTGGTTCTTTGAAAGAATCAATAAGATTGATAAACCCCTGGCCAGACTCATCAAAAAGAAAAGAGAAAGGACCCAAATCAATAAAATCATGAATGAAAGAGGAGAGATCACAACTAACACCAAAGAAATACAGACAATTATAAGAACATACTATGAGCAACTCTACGCCAACAAATTGGACAACCTGGAAGAAATGGATGCATTCCTAGAGACATATAAACTACCACAACTGAACCAGGAAGAAATAGAAAACCTGAACAGGCCCATAACCAGTAAGGAGATTGAAACAGTCATCAAAAATCTCCAAACAAACAAAAGCCCAGGGCCAGACGGCTTCCCAGGGGAATTCTACCAAACATTTAAAGAAGAACTCATTCCTATTCTCCTGAAACTGTTCCAAAAAAGAGAAATGGAAGGAAAACTTCCAAACTCATTCTATGAGGCCAGCATCACCTTGATCCCAAAACCAGACAAGGATCCCACCAAAAAAGAGAACTACAGACCAATATCCTTGATGAACACAGATGCAAAAATTCTCGCCAAAATACTAGCCAATAGGATTCAACAGTACATTAAAAGGATTATTCACCACGATCAAGTGGGATTTATTCCAGGGCTGCAGGGTTGGTTCAACATCCGCAAATCAATCAATGTGATAGAACACATTAATAAAAGAAAGAACAAGAACCATATGATACTCTCAATAGATGCTGAAAAAGCATTTGACAAAGTACAGCATCCCTTCCTGATCAAAACTCTTCAAAGTGTGGGGATAGAGGGCACATACCTCAATATTATCAAAGCAATCTATGAAAAACCCACCGCAAATATCATTCTCAATGGAGAAAAACTGAAAGCTTTTCCGTTAAGGTCAGGAACATGGCAGGGATGTCCATTATCACCACTGCTATTCAACATAGTATTAGAAGTCCTAGCCTCAGCAATCAGACAACAAAAATAAATTAAAGGCATCCCAATCGGCAAAGAATAACTCAAACTATCACTCTTCGCAGATGATATGATACTATATGTGGAAAACCCAAAAGACTCCACTCCAAAACTGCTAGAACTTGTACAGGAATTCAGTAAAGTGTCAGGATATAAAATCAATGCACAGAAATCAGTTGCATTTCTGTACACCAACAACAAGACTGAAGAAAGAGAAATTAAGGAGTCAATCCCATTTACAATTGTACCCAAAACTATAAGATACCTAGGAATAAACCTAACCAAAGAGACTAAGAATCTATACACAGAAAATTATAAAGTACTCATGAAAGAAATTGAGGAAGACACAAAGAAATGGAAAAATGTTCCATGCTCCTGGATTGGAAGAATAAATATTGTGAAAATGTCTATGCTACCTAAAGCAATCTACACATTTAATGCAATCCCTATCAAAATACCATCCATTTTTTTCAAAGAAATGGAACAAATAATCCTAAAATTTATATGGAACCAGAAAAGACCTCGAATAGCCAAAGGAATATTGAAGAACAAAGCCAAAGTTGGTGGCATCACAATTCCGGACTTCAAGCTCTATTACAAAGCTGTCATCATCAAGACAGCATGGTACTGGCACAAAAACAGACACATAGATCAGTGGAACAGAATAGAGAGACCAGAAATCGACCCTCAACTCTATGGCCAACTCATCTTCGACAAAGCAGGAAAGAATGTCCAATGGAAAAAAGACAGCCTCTTCAATAAATGGTGCTGGGAAAATTGGACAGCCACATGCAGAAAAATGAAATTGGACCATTTCCTTACACCACACACGAAAATAGACTCCAAATGGATGAAGGACCTCAATGTGAGAAAGGAATCCATCAAAATCCTTGAGGAGAATGCAGGCAGCAACCTCTTCGACCTCAGCCATAGCAACATCTTCCTAGGAACAACGGCAAAGGCAAGGGAAGCAAGGGCAAAAATGAACTATTGGTATATCATCAAGATCAAAAGCTTTTGCACAGCAAAGGAAACAGTTCACAAAACCAAAAGACAACTGACAGAATGGGAGAAGATATTTGCAAACGACATATCAGATAAAGGGCTAGTATCCAAAATCTATAAGGAACTTAGCAAACTCAACACCCAAAGAACAAACAATCCAATCAAGAAATGGGCAGAGGACATGAACAGACATTTCTGCAAAGAAGACATCCAGATGGCCAACAGACACATGAAAAAGTGCTCCACGTCACTCGGCATCAGGGAAATACAAATCAAAACCACAATGAGATATCACCTCACACCAGTCAGAATGGCTAAAATTAACAAGTCAGGAAATGACAGATGCTGGCGAGGATGTGGAGAAAGGGGCACCCTCCTCCACTGTTGGTGGGAATGCAAGCTGGTCCAACCACTCTGGAAAACAGCATGGAGGTTCCTCAAAATGTTGAAAATAGAACTACCCTATGACCCAGCAATTGCACTACTGGGTATTTACCCTAAAGATACAAACATAGTGATCCGAAGGGGCACGTGTACCCGAATGTTTATAGCAGCAATGTCTACAATAGCCAAGCTATGGAAAGAACCTAGATGTCCATCAACAGATGAATGGATAAAGAAGATGTGGTATATATACACAATGGAATACTATGCAGCCATCAAAAGAAATGAAATCATGCCATTTGCGACGACGTGGATGGAACTAGAGTGTATCATGCTTAGTGAAATAAGTCCATCGGAGAAAGACAACTATCATATGATCTCCCTGATATGAGGACATGGAGAAGCAACATGGGGGGGTAGGGGGATAGGAGAAGTGTAAATGAAACAAGATGGGATTGGGAGGGAGACAAACCATAAATGACTCTTAATCTCACAAAACAAACTGGGGGTTGCTGGGGGGAGGTGGGATTGGGAGAGGGGGAGCGGGCTATGGACATTGGGGAGGGGAGGCGAACCATAGGAGACTATGTACTCTGAAAAACAACCTGAGGATTTTGAAGGGTCAGGGGTGGGAGGTTGGGGCAACCTGAGGGTTTTGAAGGGTCAGGGGTGGGAGGTTGGGGGAACAGGTGGTGGGTAATGGGGAGGGCACGTTTTGCATGGAGCACTGGGTGTTGTGCAAAAAGAATGAATCCTGTTACACTGAAAAAAATAAATAAAATGAAGGAAAAAAAATCTTTCAGTTTTTCTCCATTGAGAATGATATTTTCAGTAGGTTTTTCATAGATGGCTTTGATAATATTGATGTATGTGCCCCCTATCCCTACACTTTGAAGAGTTTTGATCAGGAAGGGATGCTGTACTTTGTCAAATGCTTCTTCAGCATCTATGGAGAGCATCATTTTTTTAAAAGATTTTATTTATTTATTTGACAGAGAGAAATCACAAGAGAGGCAGGCAGAGAGAGAGGAAGGGAAGCAGGCTCTCCGTTGAGCAGAGAGCCCGATGTGGGACTCGATCCCAGGACCCTGAGATCATTACCTGAGCCGAAGGCAGCGGCTTAACCCACTGAGCCACCCAGGCGCCCTATGGAGAGTATCATATTGTTCTTCTTCTAAATTTTATTAATGTGTTGTATCACATTGATTGATTTGCGGATGTTGAACCAACCTTGCAGCCCTGGAATAAATATCACTTGTTCGTGGTGAATAATCCTTTTAATGTACTGTTGAATCCTATTGGCTACTATTTTGGTGAGAATTTTTGCATCTGTGTTCATCAAGCATATTGGTCTGTAGTTCTCTTTTTTGTTAGGGTCCTTGTCTGGTTTTGGGATCAAGGTGATGCTGGCCTCATAAAATGAGTTTGGAAGTTTTCCTTCCGTTTCTATTTTTGGAACAGTTTCAGGAGAATAGGAATGAGTTCTTCTTTAAATGTTTGGTAGAATTCCCCTGGGAAGCCGTCTGGCCCTGGGCTTTTGTTTGTTTGGAGATTTTTGATGACTGCTTCAATCTCCTTACTGGTTATAGGCCTGTTCAGGTTTTCTATTTCTTCCTAGTTCAGTTGTGGTAGTTCCTATATCTCTAGGAATGCATGCATTTCTTCCAGATTGTCCAATTTGTTGGCGTAGAGTTGCTCATAGTATGTTCTTATAATTGTCTGTATTTCTTTGGTGTTAGTTGTGATCTCTCCTCTTTCATTTATGATTTTATTTATTTGGGTCATTTCTGTTTTCTTTTGATACGTCTGGCCAGCGATTTATCAATCTTATTGATTTTTTCAAAGAACCAGCTCTTAGTTTCATTGATTTTTTCTATTTTTTTTTGTTTCTTTGTTTCTATTTCATTGATTTCTGTTCTGATCTTTATGATTTCTCTTCTCCTGCTGGGTTTGGGTTTCTTTCTTGTTCTTTCTTCAGCTCCTTTACGTGTAGGGTTAGGTTGTGTACTTGAGACCTTTCTTGTTTCTTGAGAAAGGCTTGTACAGCTATATAGTTCCCTCTCAGGACTGCCTCTGTTCCATCCCACAGACTTTGAACCCTTGTGTTTTCATGATCATTTGTTTCCATGAAGTTTTTTAATTCTTCTTTAATTTCCTGGTTGACCCATTCATTCCTTAGAAGAATGCTGTTTAGTCTCCATGTTTCTTTCCTGCTTTCCTCTTGTGATTGAGTTTTAGCTTCAGAGCATTATGGTCTGAAAATATGCAGGGAATGATCCTAATCTTTTGATACCAGTTGAGACCTGATTTGTGACCCAGGATGTGATCTATTCTGGAGAAGGTTCCATGTGCACTAGAGAAGAATGTGTATTCTGTTGCTTTGGGATGAAATGTTCTGAATATATCTGTGATGTCCATCTGGTCCAGTGTGTCATTTAAGGCCTTTATTTCCTTGTTGATCTTTTGCTTGAATGATCTGTCCATTTCAGTGAGGGGAGTGTTAAAGTCCCCTACTATTATTCTATTATTATTGATGTGTTTCTCTGATTTTGTTATTAATTGGTATATATATTTGGCTGCTCCCATGTTACGGGCATAGATATCTAAAATTGTTAGATCTTCTTGTTGGACAGACCCTTTGAATATGATCTCTTATTATAGTCTTTGGATTAAAATCTAATTGATCTGATATAAGGATTGACACCCCAGCTTTCTTCTGATGCCCATTAGCATGGTAAATTGTTCTCCACCCCCTCACTTTAAATCTGGAGGTGTCTTCACATCTACAATGAGTTTCTTGCAGGCACCATATAGATATGTTTTGTATTTTTTTTATCCATTCTCTTACCCTGTGTCTTTTGATTGGGGCATTTATCCCATTAACATTCAGGGTAACTATTGAGAGATATGAATTTAGTGCCATTCTATTGCCTGTAAGGTGACTGTTACTGTATATTGTCTCTGTACCTTTCTGATCTACTACTTTTAGGTTCTCTCTTTGCTTAGAGGAGCCCTTTCAATATTTCCTGTAGAATTGGTTTGGTGTTTGCAAATTCTTTCAGTTTTTCTTTGTCCTAGAAGATTTTTATCTCTCCTTCTATTTTCAATGATAGTCTAGCTGGATAGAATATTCTTGGCTGCATGTTTTTCTCGTTTAGTGCTCTGAAAACATCATGCCAGCTCTTTCTGGCCTGCCAGGTCTCTGTGGATAAGTCTGCTGCCAATCTAATATTTTTACCATTGTATGTTACAGACTTCTTTTTCCGGGCTGCTTTCAGAATTTTCTCTTTGTTACTAAGACTTGTAAATTTTACTATTAGGTGATGGGGTGTGGACCTGTTCTTGTTGATTTTGAGGGGAGTTTTCTGCACCTCCTGGATTTTGATGCTTGTTCCCTTTGCCATGTTAGGGAAATTCTCTCCAATAGTTCTCTACAATATACCTTCTTCTCCCCTCTCTCTTTCGTCTTCTTCTGGAATCCCAATTTTTCTAATCCCATTATTCTAATGTTGTTTCACCTTATCGTGTCACTTATCTCTTGAATTCTCCCCTCGTGGTCTAGTATCTGTTTCTCTCTCTTTTGCTCAGCTTCTTTTTTCTCTGTCATTTGGTCTTCTATATCACTAATTCTTCCGTTTGCCTCATTGATCCTAGCAGTGAGAGCCTCCATTTTTTATTGCATCTCATTAATAGCTTTTTTATTTCAACTTGGTTAGATTTTAGTTCTTTAATTTCTCCAGAAAGGGCTTTTATATCTCCAGAGAGGGTTTCTCTAATATCTTCCATGCCTTTTTCGAGCCTGGCTAGAACCTTCAGAATTGTCATTCTGTACTCTAGATGACATATTACCAATGTCTGTATTGATTAGGTCCCTAGCCTTCGGTACTGCCTCTTGTTCTTTTTTTTGGGGGGGGGGTGAATTTTCCGCCTTGTCATTTTGTCCAGATAAGAGTATATGAAGCAGCAAGTAAAATACTAAAAGGGTGGCAAAGACCCCAGAAAAATGCACTTTAACCAAATCAGAAGAGACCCCAAATCCTGGGGGTGGGGGAGAAAGGGGATAAAAAGAGGTTCAGAAAAAAAAAAAAAAGAAAAAAGAAAACAAATAAAAAATATAAAAAAGCAAGAATATATATATATATATATATATATATATATATATATATATATGTTATTATAGTTAAAAAACGTTAAAAAGGAAAAGGGTAAATGATTAAAAAATTTAACAGAAGAAGAAAAAAGAAAGAAAGAAAATGAAAAAAAAATTAAATTAACCACAAGAGTAAAGAATCAGGGGGAGAAAGCCATGAGTTCCGTGCTTTGCTTTCTTCATCTCTGGAATTCCGCTACTGTCCTAGGTACTGAACCTGCTTTACTTGGTAGATAAACTTTGTCCTGGCTGAATTTTTTGTTGACCTTCTGAGGGAGGGGCCTGTTGTAGGGACTCTCAAGTGTTTTTGCCCAAGGCGCAATTGCACCGCTCTTACCAGGGGCCGGACTTAGTAATCTGCTCGGGTTTGCTTTCGGGAGCTTTGGTTCCCTGAATGCTTTCCATAGAGATCAGGAGGATGGGACTGAAAATGGCAGCTTCACATTCCCCTGCCCAGAGGAGCTGAGAGCCCCGGGCCCCAGTTCTCTGTGCACCCCCAGAGAACAGCGCCCAATCACTCCCATATCCCCAGCCTCCAGCCGCGCTCTGATTTCACCCAGCCTGCGACCAGTACAAGGTAATCCTGAGCTGAGAGATCAGTCCTCAGTTCTGTCTCTGTTGCCAGATTCCATGTTCTAATACCTATGAGCTCTGTGACACACCGACACCCCCGATCCTTCTGTGACCCTGAAGGACCTGGGGCCATACTGACCCCGCATGGGCTTCACCCTGGTTTAGCCTCTGGAGCAATGTCCCTCAGTGGAACAGACTTTTAAAAATCCTGAATGTGTGTTCTGTTGCTTTGCTGCTTGCCAGGAGCTGGCCCATCCCCCCACGTTCTATCTTCCGGTTGTTTTGGATTCACTTCTCTGCCAGTCCTACCTTTCAGAAAGTGGTTGATTTTCTGTTTCTAGACTTGCTGTTCTTCTTCTCTTTGATCTTCTATTGGATTTTTAGGTGTTTCCAATGTTTAGATAAGTTATATACCTGATCTAGTGCTACCTGATGTAGTCTCAGCCTGCTACTTCTCCGCCATCTTGACTCCTCCCCCCTGTGAGATGTAGGTGATATTTCCCAACCACTCCTGGGTGCCCTAAATGGAAAACAAATAATTAACATGTAGAGATAACCATCCTGCAGGATCTTCCACATCTTCTCTCTTGACCACAGCATTCAGAAGGCCTTACTAAGGTTGAGTGGGTTGATAGTCTCCTTTCACAGGGGCACCAGAGCCAACCAAACTAAACCTTACCATACTCGGTCCAGACACCAAGCATTCCGAACAGCAGGCAATGAGTGCCTCTGCAGAGCCCTGGCCCAGAAGAGAGTGGGCAGCCACAATCAACATACTGGACATGCAAAATATAATGGAGACTCCATCAAGGTTCAGCCAGTGACACTCCATGACATCTTCAGCCTAAAGAAATTACTCTCAGCGTAGAAAACAGAAGGCACTTTTTGAATACAGAGAAGAATCCAGAGCAACATCTCCATTTAGTTCCGCAGAAGGTAGCTGAATCACCTGCGGGAATGCTCAGGGATCTTAGGCCACTGAATCCTCTTCAAGGCGTCCTTTTGAAGATCCATGTTGTCTTCCTAAACCTGGCACAATAGGCTTTCCGATGGCTTCACATGGGGAATGGTTCTCATCCACCAGGCTCTGTGCTCCATTCTGTTGGCTCTATACTGATAAGTACATCTTGGGCCTACAGTTCTAGGTGTAGGGTCTGCCTTTGGTGCTTGGTCAGCTTCAAAGAAGGGGTGGCCTTATTGGTACAGTTACTGGAGATGCTAGAGGAACTCGTGTCCTCACTGATGAAGACTAGAGGCATGTCTTTGGCATGGTTGCAGGTGTTCACTGGGAGCTTTCCTCGAGTGGCCCTTTTCCTGGTGACAAGGGTCCTTATTGTGTTGGAGGACCATGCAAGTGTGCGGAGTGTAGACACCCTAGCCTGTGGGTGGGTTGTAGTCCTGAACATTTCTTGAATTTACGGGGGTAAGATGGAATTGTTAATCCTTGCCACTCTCCAGAGTGCAGAGGGCTGGTGGTGACAGTCCTGGCCAAAGACTATAAATTTGGCCATGGACAAGGTGACAACGACTTGCTTCACAAACTGTCTTAGTGAAATACCCAGGGGGCTCCAACGGTTTGGGAGGGCTTTGGCACCTCCTGGCTGACCCATGACTACTAAAACCATGTAGCGTGATTAGATATGGTTTGGGGAGGAGTGGTTGCTAAGAGCTCAAAACCTTGTGATGCCTCAGAAGTTGACTTCCCTGAAGCAACAATCCCTCTCTCATGAGCTATGAGTCCTATGGCTTTAGGTAAGAAACCCTGGGAAGGACCAAAAAAGAGCCGTGATTGCCTCCTCATGAACTCACGTGGTCTTTGCAGTTTCTTTCACTCGTCACATTTCTATATAAAGAGAAGGAAAATGACATTCGCTGTACCATCATTTCCGCCAACATTTCTCCACAGAGAACCAGGTGTTCCTATATCCACTGCAATGTCTAGAGACTTCAATCAATAGGGAGACCTCTTGGGTATCATGAGATCTCTGGGAAGTTTGACATCCTATGGGTGAGAGTGTCCTTTTAGGTTCTTTTCCCAAATTTTTCTAAGAATAAGGGTCGGCCTTTGGTGCTTGGTCAGCTTAGAAGATAAGGGAAGGAACAAGGGAAGGAAAGTCACATTTCAAGGAAAGGTGCTAGGGCTTGGATGCATTGTGCTGTCTGTGTCCTGATTGCCTAGTATTCTGAAACACCAGTCCTAAGGGATGAGGGCTCTGTCTACCTGACTTTACATTTAACACCTTTGAAAATGCTTCAAGGAGAGTGGCATTCTGCATGATCACTACACCTGAAAGAAGAGCACCAGACAGTAAACCTGTCATCATCAGTTAACATTACATGCCCAGGACTTGGGGAGGGTCATTATGACCAACCGTCTTAATTCAAAGGAAAAGGATCTGCCCAGATCAATGGCCTGCCATGCCCACTCTAGCAGAACTGTGGAAGGAGCCATGATGACCTTCATTAGGCTACTGGATAAAGAAGGTGTGGTCCATCCAGGACACAAATGCTACTTCTGACATCGAATGGATGAAACCCTGATACTCGCCTTTACATGAATGACACTGGGCTGGGATATTCTCACTGAAATCAGAAGGAGCCCAAGAGAAATATCATATGGCTTCACTCATATGTGGCCCTTGAGGAGTACCATGGACATGAGTAAAACAAGGGTAAAGGGAAAGAGAAGAAGTCAGACAGGGAGACAAACCAGGAGATACTCAGGACTCTGGGAACAAAGCTGAGTGTTACAGAGGGATGAGACATGCCAGGAATGAGGGCACTGGTTCATGGTATGGAGGTGGTGTGGCATATATGCTGTTGTTGCGCACTCGGTGCAATATGCAACTAAAGAATCAGGGAGTACTATCTCACAAAAGTATGAGTGATGAAAGGCTGGCTTCCTGAACAAAAGAAAAAGTATGGAAAAAAAGGAAATACAGGTCATTTCCCCTATAGATGAAGAAAGAAAGAGGAAAGAAATGAGTATAATTTTATTATCTTACTGATTAAAATGGTATGCAATTTGTTTCCGAATGAGGTCCTTATCTGAATTGGGTCTTTGGACATTGCAGATTAGATTCTTCCCTCTTTTTACATTTCAGGAATCAGTGAGAAGAACCGGCCTTGCCTTCATTAAATGTCTCAGAGTGTTGACCAGCAAATTGGTTTGACCTGGCGTTTTGGGTGTTGGGAGGTGTTTGAGGAATGCTTCAAACACTTTCGTCATTACCTGATATGCCAGATGTGTATGTTCAAGAACAAGTCTTGGTAGTTGGTATGTGTCTTTGAATTTATCCTTTTCTCACAGGTCTTGGATTTGCTGGCATACTTGTGCATAGTGGACTTTTAGGTTAGGTTGTTTAGGAGAGTTTAGTCCTGAATGCTTTAATAATTCTTGATAGGTAAGAAGTTAACTTTTCCGATTTTGGCGGTTTTTGACTTTGATAATTTTGTTCCTTAAGGTATTTTGCCTGAGTTCTGTTTCCATGAATGCTACTCCTCACTTGCTCCATAAATTCTGTGGGACTCTTTTAAGTGTGTGTGTGGGGAGGTGGGAAGGAGGGTGTGTTCCACAAAACGCTTAGAATTATATTTTAAGAGATGTGAAGCCGCTCTTCATTGGATCACGATTCATCTTCAAACATAATGAAACTCATGCTTCATCTCGTTCAGCCACATTTCCTACAAGGCATGTCCCATTTAATCCTCTTTTAGAAACACACACTCTCCCTAACGTGCCGTGCAACAAACACCAAATTTTGTGCCCGGTTAGAGTCTCATTGTTTGTCCCCTTTTTTCTTGCTTTTTCACATGTTCCTTTAATTCCATGAGTGAGTGAAATCGTGTGTTATTTGTCTTTCTGTGACTGACAGATGGGCTACAGCCCAATGCTTGCCACCTTTCTGCCACATGTGGCAAGTTACAAGATTCCTTCTTGCTTATGACTGGGTAAGAATCTGTCGTTCATAGGGAGGACAGGGAGATTTCAGAAATGTCTGGGAGCTCCAGGCTTGTCTTCAGCCATCAGCACAACCGGAAGATTACCACCTCAATGGAACCATGGCGTCAATGAACCTGAAGCCTCCAAATCAAACTGTACGGCAAAAGAGAGAAGAAGTCACTGAGACCATGGGAGAAGGGTGTAGACCTGTCTTCAGGGAGACATGGACGGTTGGTGCTTCAGAAGGCAGGAAGTCAGGGCCAAAGACAAAGGCGAAGGAGAGAGGAGCACACTGGAAAAACACAATTTGGATGCTCACCCATGGTTGTTGGCCTAGAAATGGAGACGGCCTGAATGGCTCGAGTACTTGCAACCAAATGGACTTTAGGCCTGGGTATCTCAGATCAGAATGCTTGACAGACATAGACTCCAGAGAACAGCTTTGTTTCTCCTGCAGAGCACACAATCAAGCAACCTGGTGCAGACAGCCTGGAAACCATGATCAGAAACAATACTTGTTTGATTATTGTTTGTTGCTGTGCATCTGTGATAGGCACTGTTCGTGAAGATGCCTCGATGGGGGCAAAAGAATCTTGGGGTTCTACAACCGTCAGCATAAAGCCCGAGTTAGAGGCCATAGACAGGATGGTGTGGACATTAGCTGCCTAACCTGCAATCACGTAGTCCCAACCCTAGAAACCTGTTGCGACTACCTTCCTCAGGACACGTTGCTTAGTACCAGAAGAAAAGACCATCCATTGCGGATTAGAAGAAAGCCCTGCCTACATCCTCTCTCTTGAACACAGCATTCAGAAGGCCATAGTAAGGTTGAGTGGGTTGAAAGTCTCCTTTCACAGGCATACCATAGCCGAACACCCTAAATCTCACCATATGTGGTCCCAACCAAACAGTCCGAATGGCAGGCAATGAGTGCTTCTGCAGATAACTGGCCCAGAGGAGAGTGGACAGCCACAACCTAACCAAGTGACCATGCCATGTATACCGGAGACTCCATCAAGTGTCAGTCAGTGGCACTCCATGACATCTTCATACTAAATAAATTAATCTCAGGGTAGAAAACAGAAGTCGCTTTTTGAATACAGAGAAGAATCCAGAGACCTGAACTTATGCAACGATGAAAGAATCAATTGATGCCCAGGCAAAAAAAGAGGAACTAGTCATGGCCAAGAAATCGAAGTGAAACCTGTACATGTCACATGCCAGGTGGAGGATTTAAGCAGCAGCCAGGATACTCACTCTGGATCAGAAAAACTTTGAAGGAATCAGGGAGTCTCAGACCACAGGGATAAAGGTGATTAAAAAATAAATTAAATAAAATGATGAGGCCCTTATGAAAAGATTTGTTAGCAGGCTGGATTCAAATATCAGAAAGCTGGCAGAACCAGAGGATCCAACAATGTACCTGGAATCCACGTACTGGGAAAAAAAGAAGTGAAGCAAAGGAGAGAAGGAAGAATGATGGAACATGACCATGGACTTCGGGAAATCCGTGACTGCAATGAATGTCTATGGGTTCTTATTGTTGGAGACCTAGAGGAGCAGAGTCTGTATCATCAGGGTTGTTGTCTTCATCATCCTCGCCTCTTTGACATCAGGAGCGGCGTCCTCATCATTGTCGCCTCTATGTAAGAAATCGCCCCAACCGGTCTGTTTCATTTTCGATGCTTGGCGTGAAATAAAGCTTTGCTTGATTTTTGCGTTGTGTCAGTCTTCTTCCTTTGATCACAGACCCTAACATTGGGGCCTCGCCCAGGAACAAACAACGAGAACTGAGCCAGCATCTGAATTTATGAGAAAAACCTCCGGAGGTGTTGGGATCTTGTTCATCTGTCTGGTTGGAGCTCCAGGGTATGGCCCATCGGGGACAAGCTGGACGCAGCTATGCTCCCCAGGGCTGGATTGGATGCGGAGATGCCCCATTCCTCTGTTGGTAAATCGACATGGGGTTCGAGTCCCCCTTGGCAGACAGGGAGGTTCGAGACCCCCTAGATGGTCAGGGTGTTCGAGTCCCCCTAGGCAGTCAGGGGGTGTGCATCCTCCTAGGCAGTCATCAGGTGTTTGAGTCCCCTGCAGTAGTCTTTGGGGGCTCAAGTCCCCTAGGCAGTCAGAGGGTTTGAGACCCCTAGAAATTCCCCACCGGTGGCAGGACCGCTAGGCCTGCAGTTGTCTTTGTCTTGTCTTTTTGTAGTCTACTGTGTGGTTTCTTGTGTTTGGGGGAATGGGACAGGCAGAGAGTAAGGTGACTCTGATTTTCATCTCTCTGTTCCTCATAATAGATGTGGGGCTTCTTCCTTACTCATTTCCTGTGTTAAGGGTTATAACTGGAGCCACTGGGTTTAGTCTAATTTGGCACAGATACTTTAAGGAATATTCCCAAGCAGCATATGGCAGCTGTAGATGAATACCTAGTTTATGAGCCAGTCTCAAAACCAGAGGAGACAAAGGCAGGGAGCCTTCTCCAAATCCTACAGGTCGAGTTTCCCGAGGTCTGGGCAGAAGGGAAGTCCCCTGGTTTGGCCAGGGGACAACCTACAGTGGTGATACAATTAAAGGCGATGACTACAGCTGTTCACATTCGGAAGCACCCCCTTCTCCAGGAAGCAAATGAAGGGATCAGAAAGCACATTAACCACCTCTGAGAAGACTCGATCCTAGTTCCTGCAAATCTCCATGGAATATACCTTTGCTGCCTGTCAAAAAGGCAGAGACTGGGGAGTACTGACCTGTTCAGGACTTGTGGGAAGTTAATAAACAGGTTGAAGATATCCACCCGAAGGTGCCTAACCCGTATACCTTACTCTCCCTCCTGGGCCCCAAAAGAACTGTGTATACCATCTTAGATCTCAAGGATGCATTTTTCTGCATACCGTTAGCAAGGGAATCTCAACGCCCTTTTGCTTTTGAGTGGTCCGACCCACAGGAAGGATTCCAAGGCCTGCTAACCTGTACAAGAATTCCCCAAGGATTCAGTCATTCACCCACCATTATTTTTTGACGAGGCCCTACACAAGGATTTGCATGAGTACAGAACTTCCAACCCAGTAGTCACTCTGCTACAGTATGTTGATGACATGCTAGTACCCGCTGAGGACTATGAGTCATGTTTGCAGTGGACGAGACCTTTCTTACAGACTCTGCAGGAAAAGGGTATCGGGTGTCAGCAAAGAAAGCACAGCTCTGTCAGAGCCATGCCACATATCTAAGGTTTGATCTCCAGGAGGGAGTGCATTCACTGAGTCCTGGAAACAGGTCATCACCTGGTACCCCCGCCCCACAACATCCCAACAAATGAGGGAGTTTCTTAGAAGGTGGGTTATTGTAGGCTGTGGATACTGTGGTTTGCCGAGATTGCCCAACCTCCCTACAAACTGGCAAAAGGGGGGGCTCATTATGACAGAGTGGACAGCTGAGGCAGAAGGAGTATTTCAGGAATTACAAATAGCTGTACTGAATGCATTGGCCATCCCAGATGTTACCAAGCCCTTCTACTCGTATGTGGATAAAAAAATGCAGAGGTGGCCAAAGGAGTTTTGACTCAGAATCTGGGGTCTTGGCAAAGGCCTGTAGCCTATCTTAGCAAGAAGCTAGATACAGTAGTGGCTGGATTCCCCTCTTGCCTCTGCATAATTGCTGCCATGGCCCTCATGGTCAAGGGTGCGAGCAAATTGTATTTGGGTCAAAATCTCATCTTGACCACCACCCAGGCTATTGAGGGCCTTCTCCGGACTCCACCAGACTGATGGATGACAAACGCCTAAGTGATGGGGAATCAGGCCCTCCTACTCACCTAATCAAGAGTGACCTTCTGGCCCCAGGTGGTGCTAAATCCAGCCATGCTTCTGCCAGAGGAGCTGGCTGACCACCCACACTACTGCGTGGAGGGCCTAACCCAAGTTGCAGGTATAAGGCCAGACCTCAAAGACATTTTCCTCCCAGATGCCAAGATGACTCTGTTCACAGATGGGTGTTGCTACATGGTCAACAGAGAGGTATGTGAGGGCTTCAGTGGTTTCTCCTGAGCAGGAACTCTAGACAGAAGTCCTGACACATGGAACTTCGGCACAAAAAGCGGAACTGATTGCACTCACTAAGGCACTGCAGATGGCCAAAGGTAGAACTGCCAACATCATTACGGGCAGCAGGTATGCCTTTGTTACTTTCTATATTCATGAGGATATCTTTAAAGAAAGGGGCCTATTAACAGCAGAAGGAAAAGGAATTAAAATCAGAGAAATTTGGCTCTCCTCCAGGCTATTTGGGAACCAAAGAGGTGGCTGTTATGCATTGCCCAGGACACCAAAAGGAGACTGATCTGATTTCAAAAGGAAAACAACAGATCTAGCTGCAAAGCAAGCAGCTCGAGGAACAGTGCAAGAACTGGTTACACTCCCGCTCTGGCCCTATCAGAAAAACAGGACAATTCAGAAGAACATTTAAAGTATTTACAGAAATGGTTAAATTGGACTATGAAGGGGACTGGGCTAAGACTGAAGGAGGAAAAATAATTCTTCCTCAAAGACTTGGCAAAGTGTTAGTAGACAAATTCATCAGGCTACTCATTTGGGGATACGCAAACTCAAGGAGCTTATAGGCAAGCAGTTCCAGGTTTCTAAATTAGGGCCTATGGTTCAGGATATACTTTATAAATGTGCTCAATACCAGGCAGTTAATGTGGGAAGAACTAAAATGGGAAGAGGGAAAAGAGAAAGAGGTAAGGAACCAGGAATTTGTTGGGAAATAGATTTTACAGAAATGAAACCTGGAAAATATGGGCACAAGTACATTTTAGTTTTTGTAGATACATTCTCAGGCTGGGTAGAGGCTTTTCCTGCCAAACACGAGACAGCAGGAATGGTAGCCAAAAAGTGACTAGAAAAAATAATTCCTATGTTTGGGCTGCCTCTCGCAATCGGGTCAGACAATGGCCCTGCATTTGAGAGTCAGTCTCACAGGCATTGGCCAAGGCCGTGGGCATTAATTGGAAACAATATTGTGCCTACCAGCCCCAGAGATCCAGGCAAGTAGAGAGAATGAGCCTGACTATTACAGAGACCTTGACAAAACTAATTCTGGAGACTGGTGGTGGATGTTTGTATCTCCTTCCTTTCACCCTCCTCAGGGCATGATGTACATCCTACTTAAGCAAGGTGACCCCATTTGAAATAATGTTTGGGAGACCCCCCATCTGTCCTAAACTACAAGAATTTGCCCTAGCAGAAATGACTGATCAATCTGTACTCATCACTGCAGGCATACAGTCTGTCTTAAAAAAAAGCTCACTCAGGGATCCTGACCGCCCACACTGTGATGGATACAGAGGTGGAACCCCATCCTTACCAACCCGGGGACTTGTTCTGGATACGTCGTTATCATGTGGGAAACGTGGAGCCTCGCTGGAAGGGACCATTTACTGTTATCTTGACCACCCCCACATCAGTAAAAGTAGAAGGCATTAGGGCCTGGATTCATGCAGTTCATATCAAATGAGCCTTGGACAAGGACACCCCCCAGAGATGGAAGCTGGAGCCAACAAACCCCCGCTGGCCATGGACTAAAGCTAAGACTAAAAAAAACTGTGAGTTTATTGTTCCTCCTATTGTGATTTTGTCCTGTTCTTTCATTTGAAATAGAATTCTCTGTCTTCTCATTTTGTCGACTCTCTGTGTCTGTGTGTTAGGAAAGTGAGTTACATCTTCTACTCTTGGAAATAGTTCCTTGACATATTTTTTAAAAGACCTTATCTATTTATTTATTTGAAAGAGACCATGAGTTGGAAGAAGAAGGAGAGAGAATCTGAAGCACACTCCACGTTGAGCATAGAGCCCAAAGAGGGCTTGATCCTGCCAACACAAGATCATGACCTGAGCCAAAATTAAGATTCATTTACTTAAACAACTGAGCCACCCATGTGCCCCACAAGTAGTGTCTTTGTGAAGAAGAAATCTTAAAGTGCACTGAAGTGAAGTAAACCCTGTTCACCAGAAACTGGCACTCAGGGGAATATCTTATGTGTGTTATTTGTGTCTCAGTTGTGTGTGAGTCACTTTCCCTTTCTGTGCAGACTTCTTTACTGGCTGCCTACCTCTTGTGGTCTGAGCTTGCCTACTCTGGTGTTGGTGAAACCCAGGCAGCCCAGTTCTAAGTATGGCATGACCAATGGTGGTCTTGGGGGCAGGGCAGCAGTTTTAGGAAAATTTACCCTGAGCTATTATTCCTACTCCATATTCCACTAAGCATGTCATCAGCGGCCAGGGGCATGGTACACATTCATGGTGGTGGCTGGGGTCTGGCACATAACAGAGGATATATGTAGGAGCACTTCATGACTGGTCATAGAGAGGCTGAGAATGCAATGAGGTAGATTCTGTGGGCACAGGAAACTAGATAGGAGACATATGGCATTATCAAAATTTGCACTGAGCCACTACTCCTTGTGGGGCACACTGACAGTTGGTTAGGTAGAATGTGACTGTACAGTACCACTGCCCACAGGTGTCTCTCTGTTCACGCCATGTCTTTGGTATCTGCCAGCTCTTTTTTTTTTCTCCCAGAGAGCTCCCTCAACAAACTCTAAAATCCTAATGAAGAGATCTTCCTCCAGCATGCCCAAAACATTGTGCAAATTGTGAATTTTTTGTTGCCACTCTGTAGGTTATTGTCTTTTTACAGTAGTGACCCAGCTATCATTCACCGTCCGGGCTAGTCTAGTGCTGAGTCAGTTGATTTTTAAAATTCCAGGCCCAAGTCCTCCTGGCTATACAAACTCATGGAATTCACCCAATCTAGTTTTCAAGGTCAAACATTATAGGGATTAATTTTCCCCATGCAGATTTCCCGGTGTTTTTCCCTGTCCACACCTACAACTCCCTCCCTTCTGTGGGCAACTCAGAACCACCATTTCCGCCCTTTCTAACCTCTGTGATATTAGATATTTATTTTGTGTCACTATGCAGATTACATAAAATGTGATACAGTTATAATAATATATTTTAAACTGAAAGAACTTACCTCAATCACAAAGGAAAGTTAGCCTTTACTCCTTATCTCCATTTTTCTTTTTATGTCACAACTTATGTTTTTTCAGACTGTATGTATGTAGGTATGTATGCATGTAGGTATTACACATATCCATTCAAAAATCATTTTAACTATAGTTATTTTAGTTTTTTTGTCTTCTACATTCTGTACTAGAGTGATTACACACCACCATTGTACTATTAGAGTTTTCTGAATTTTAATATATCTTTGCTAGTAACATTTATACTTTAATATATTTTTACTTTCCTAATTAACATCCTTTCATTATATCTTGAGAATGGTTAGAGTCTTTTTTGAAAGATAGAGCTATTGATGATGAACTACCCAGCTTTAGTTTCTCTAGGAAAGTATTTATTTCTCCTTCATTTCTGAAGGGAAGTTCTCTCATGTAAAATATTTTTGATTGGAAGTGTCCTAATACCATTCCACTATGTTCTGTTCTGCAAGGATTCTGACATCTGCCAGTAGCATTATATCATTCTCACTGTCTGTAAGTATGCAGTTTTCTTCTTTATTTATTGTCACCCTCTCTCACTAGAAAGGAGGTACCCTGAGGTCAAATACATTGTCTTGTTAACCTGTGTCCCACACAATTAGCAAGGGAAAATATCACAAGTGCAATGTAACAATTCATCACTTGAAATTTTTGATTTAACGTTCACAGGATGTAAATTTAACCCAAAAGACATGAACTATAATGACAGGAGAGGTTCTGCTCCTTCCTGTTGAAGGCATAAGCATGAAGGATTATTTTGGAAGACAGTAGCTTATTGCCTAAGTACTGTGGAAACTATTTCACCATCACAGCAACAATAAAAACTTGAAGTTCTAAAAACCTCAAAGGCCTGTTTTTCATGACTTTCCAAAAGGTAATAACAACACAACTACTAAAAGAGGCATCAGAGGGGACACTGACTGATGACTACACATTTCTCACTGCTTCTGCCATTATCTACTTCTTCTTGCCTTTAATCATTTCCTGTCACCACCATTGGTAAGCCCAGCTAACAGAGTTCACAAATTCATGACATGTGAAGATGAACTAAACAGACCCATCTGCTTTTTCATATCTCCCCCTTCATCTCTTAAATTGCATCCTCCTGAATTTTTGAAAAGAAACAAACTAAATATCATTTTTACTGAGATTTTTGTACATGCTAATTCTAGGCTATGGTCATTAATATGGTCATGTGTAGAGATAAAACACAACTGAGTTGTAAGAGATAATTAATTGCCTGAGATGAGATATGTAGTAAAAGTCACTATTAATTGTGAGCTCCAGGTCTGACCTCATCAGTATGATCTCACAGGCCAGGCCCTTTACCAGAATGCTCGTGTGTTTCCTGTGTTCTCTTTTTCACTACACATTATTTGTTTTCTTTCTTTTTCTTTTTCTTATTTAATTACCTATATAGTTTGCCATATTCTGTTCTCTTGTGTTTGTTACTGCTATTATATTAAAACAACTCAAGGACACTGAGAAGACACTTCATTCCATAGTTACACCTACAAAACAACCACATCAGTGCAACTTCAACTGGTAGAATACACTCTGCAGAGTTAATCGTAGAGAGGAGGCCACATCAAAAATGGAAGGGATAGTATCAGCAACAGAACTCCCAGTGAGACTCACCCAACCTGGAAAGACAGAGAGAAGGAAGAAAAACAGACCCACCAGGCACTCCTGGTGTGCAGGGTACCTGCAGGGGAAAATAGGTCCCAACAACATTTTACTTTGAATACCACTAGGGCTCAACTTCATGAGTTTTATAATCAGTGATGCTACAATTCAGGTACTTTTAAAATCAACAGTCTCACCTCTGGGTGCCAGAAGGCAGTAGGGCACTGAATCCCAGACCTTAAAGTGAAACCATAAAAACAATCCTGTTGAGATACGATATAGTAGCAGCAGTCTGAAAACACCTGGGGTGTACAGGAAAGAGATGTATTTACAATTCCCAGAAAGTGCAGTATAGGGGCAGGGATCCTTAGGAACTTCTCCAAGTATAAAATACCTGATTAAAAAAAAAACAGGTTAGTGCCACTTCTCTTCTCACTTCCAGCCTAGATATTGGAACACCTGCAGGAACCAGTGTGAACTCTTACCATAGAGCTCACTAACACTGTATCCTCACTTTCCTGTTCTCTGGTGGAGCATGTCCAACAATCTCCATACCTTCAGGATTATCTCCAAAGCATCTCCAAACAGGTATCATCTTTCATGTAGGCCAAGTAGGGACCAGGAGCCAGCACCTGCCTTAGTAATACCATGCACCTTACCCTCACGTTCTCCAGTGGACTCACTTCAGTCAATTTACCCCATGTAGCAGGACTGCCTTCAAAACGGTGCCTGACACATCTCTTCCTGACAGTAACCCTAACAGTGTCGAGCTTCCCTCCATAGTGACTCTTGCTCAGCAGAGAGAACAAGATAATTACACGCACCAGTTCAACTACAGCCCTAACAATGAATAGGGGACATATACCTGATCTGACTCCTAGTTCACCTCACTAAAAATAACCCAGTCATGTATAGCACAAGGAGAAAGCCCAGTATTTCAGAGTGACTGCAACCCTTAGATGGACTAGAGGAAAACATCGGTTCTGAATGCAAGCCACATACACCAACTAAAACCTCATGGAACAACATAAGTAGATTATCCTGCAATTTCGTGTGACAAGAGCCCTGGAAATTGAGCTCAGAGCAGGCATTTCTCTGACCCAACTAGAAGCCCAAGGCAGCCACATAATGGCCCCTTAAGAGCACAGAGCAATACAACAGGCAAAAGTGGCCACCCAGTCAGTGGACTGAAGGCAAATGTATATCAGTCATAATGAATAGGACACACGTAACACAAAGGAAACAACACTAATACACCTCTTCTGGTGAACAAGGGACATTGCATTATAGTACTTCATAAAATGTTCTTCATAAGACCACTCCTTCCAAGACCAAGAGACCTAACTGATTTTCCCAATACATACAAAAACAAAACAAAACAACAACAACAACAACAACAACAACAACAACAACAAACAGAGAGGTAGACAAAATACAAAATATGGAGAAGAAGAAATATGTATCAGATGAAAGACTGGACAAAATCACAGAACAGAGCTAAAAGAAATGGAGATAGCAATATATTTGATCAAGAATTCAAAGCAATGACCATAAATATACTTACTGAACTTGAGAAAAGGTGTAGAGGATCTCAGTGACACCTCAACAAAAAGGCAGAAAAAATAAAGAAGGATATATCAGACATTAGCTACCAGATAAGTTAAATTAAAAATTTACTAAAGAGGACACCTGGATGGCTCAGCAGATTAAGCTGCTGCCTTCCCGTCGGGTCATGATCCCAGAGTCCTGGGATCGAGTCCCACATCAGGCTCCTTGCTCAGTGGGAAGCATGTGTCTCTCTCTGCCTCTGCCTGCCATTCTGCCTGCTTGTGTTCTCTTTCTCTCTCTAACAAATAAATAAATAAAATATTTTTAAAAATTTACTAAAGAGAATAGTCAACTAAAATAAAGTGAAGAATAGATTGCTGAGTCAGAAGAGAGATTATGGAATGCAATAAAACTGAATTTAAAAGGAGGAAAAGGTGGTGGAGAAGGAGGAGAGGGAGGGGGGGGGGATGAAAATAGGTTAAAGAAACTCCGTGACATAATCAAGTACAATAACATTCACATCTAGAGATCTCAGAAGGAGAAAAGTTAGAAAAGAGAGTAGAAACATTATGTAAGAAATAATAGCTGAAAATTTCCTTAATGTAAGGAAGGAAAAAATCAATGAAATTAATCCAAGGATTTCCACACCAAAACACATAATTTAATTGGGAAAAAGTAAACTTTATAAGCAACAAGAAGAAAGAAAACTGTTACATACAAGGTAATCCCCATAAGGCCATCACCTGTTTATTCAGCAGAAATTTTGGATGACTGAAGAAAGTAGTGTGATACATTAAAAATGCCAAAAGTTAAAGATCTGCAGTGAAAGAGGCTATCATTCATAAGAGAAGGAGAGATAAAGTTTCCAAACAAGATCAGTTGATGGAGTTTATCATCACTAAATCAGCCTTAGAAGAAATGATAAATGGAAATCTTTGAGTCAAAAGAAAAGGCCATACACTAAATTAATATCTCTCAATAGTTACCCTGAATGTAAATGGGCTAAATGCCCCAGTCAAAAGACACAGGGTATTGGAATGGATTAAAAAGAAAAAAAAAAACAAAGCCCATCAATATGCTGTCTACAAGAAACTCATTTTAGATCCAAAGACACCTCCAGATTTAAAGTGACAGGATGGAAAACAATTTACCGTGCTAATGCACATCAAAAGAAAGCTGGGGTGGCAATCCTTATATCACATCAATTAGATTTTAAGCCACAGACTATAATAAGAGATGAAGAGGGTCACTATATAATACTTAAAGCGTCTGTCCAACAAGAAGTTCTAAAAATTTTAAGTATCTATGCCCCTAATATGGGAGCAGCCAACTACATAAACTAATTAATAACAAAATCAAAGAAATACATCAACAACAATAAAATACTAGTAGGGGGTTTTAACACTCCCCTCACCGAAATGGACAGATCATCCAAGCAAAAGTTCAGCAAGGAAATAAAGGCCTTAAATGACACTCAGGACCAGATGGACATCATGGATATATTCAGAACATTCCATCCCAAAGCAACAGAATACACATTCTTTTCTAGTGCACATGGAACATTCTCCACAATAGTTCATATCCTGGGGCACAAATAAGGTCTCAACTGGTACCAAAAGATTGGCATCATTCCCTGTGTATTTTCAGACTACAATGCTCTGAAGCTAGAACTCAATCACATGAAGAAATTTGGAAAGAACCCAAATACATGGAAGTTAAAGGACATTCTTCTAAAGAATGAATGGGTCAACCAGGAAATTAAAGAAGAATTTTAAAAATTCATGGAAACAAATGATAATGAAATCACAACAGTTCAGAATCTGTGGGACACAGCAAAGGCAGTCCTGAGAGGAAAATATACAGTGATACAAGCCTTTCTCAAGAAACAAGAAAGTTCACAAATACACAAGTTAATGCTACATCTAAAGAAGCTAGAGAAAGAATAACAATGAAAGCCTAAATCCAGCAGGAGAAGAGAAATAAAGATCAGAGCAGAAATCAATGAAATAGAAACAAAACAAAAATAAAATAAAATAAAATAAACAATAGAACAAATCAACAAAACTAGGAGCTGGTTCCTTGAAAGATTTAATAATATTGATTAAACTCTGGCCAGACTTATCAAAAAGAAAAGATAAAGGACCCAAATAAATAAAATCATGAATGAAAGAGGAGAGATCACAACCAACACCTAAGAAATACAGACTATTATAAGAACATATTATGAGCAACTATGCACCAGCAAATTTGACAATCTGGAAGAAACAGATGCATTCCTAGAGACATATAAACTACCACAACTGAATCAGGAAGAAATAAAAAATCTGAACAGGCCCATAACCGTAAGGAGATTGAAGCGGTCATCAAAAATCTCCCAACAGGCGAACCATAAGAGACTATGGACTCTGAAAAACAACCTGAGGGTTTTGAAGGGGCGGGGGTGGGAGGTTGGGGGAACCAGGTGGTGGGTAATAGGGAGGGCACGTTTTGCATGGAGCACTGGGTGTTGTGCAAAAACAATGAATACTGTTACGCTGAAAAAAATAAATTTAAATTAAAATAAATAATTTTTAAAATATCTCCCAACAAATAAGAGCCCAGTGCCAGATGGCTTCCCAGAGGAATTCTACCAAACATTTAAAGAAGAATTAATTCCTCTTCTCTTGAAACTGTTTCAAAAAATAGAAATGGAAGGAAAACTTCCAAACTCATTTTATGAGGCCAGCATCACCGTGATCCGAAAACCAGACAAGGATCCCACCAAAAAAGAGAACTACAGACCAATATCCTTGATGAACACAGATGTGAAAATTCTCACCAAAATACTAGTTAATAGAACCCAACAGTACATTAAAAGGATTATTCACCACGACAAAGTGGGATTTATTCCAGGACTGCAAGCATCTGCAACATCTGCAAATCAATCAAAGTGATGCAATACATTAATAAAAGAAAGAACAAGAACCATATGCTACTCTCAATAGATCTTGAAAAAGCATTTGACAAAGCAAAGCATCTTTATTGATCAAAAACCTTCAAAGTGTAGGGATAGAGGGTATACACCTCAATATCATCAAAGCCATCTATGAAAAACCCACAGCAAATATCCTTCTCAATGGAGAAAAACTGAGATCTTTTCCACTATGATCAGGAACACGGCAGGCACGTCCATCATCTCCACTGCTATTCAACATAGTACTAGAAGTCCTAGCCTTGGCAATCAGACAACAAAAAGAAATTAAAGGCATCCAAAATGGCAAAGAAGAGGTCAAATTATCACTCTTTGCATATATGATACTTTATGTGGAAAACCCAAAGACTCCACTCCAAATCTGCTAGAACTTGTACAGGAATTCAGTAAAGTGTCAGGATATAAATTCAACTCACGTAAATCAGTTGCATTTCTACAGACCAATAACGAGTCAGAAGAAAGAGAAATTAATTAGTCAGTCCCATTTACAATCACACACAAAATCATTAGTTACCTAGTAATAAACTTAACCAAAGAGGCAAAGTATCTGTACTCAAAAAACTATAAAGTACTCATGAAATAAATTGAGGAAGACACAAAGAAATGGAAAAATTTTCCATGCTCATGTATTGGAAGAAAAATATTGTGAAAATGTCTATGCTACCTAAAGCAATCTACACGTTTCATGCAATCCCTATCAAAATATCGTCCATTTTTTCAAAGAAATGGAACAAATAATCCTAAAATTTATATGGAACCAGAAAAGACCTCAAATAGGAGGAATGTTGAAAAAGAAAGCCAAATTTGGTGACATCACAATTCCAGACTTCAAGCTCTATTACAAAGCTGTCATCATCAAGACAGCATGGTACTGGCACAAAAACAGACACATAGATCAATGGAACAGAATAGAGAGCCCATAAATAGACCCTCAACTCTATGGTCAACTAATCTTCAACAAAGCAAGAAAGAATGTCCAATAGAAAAAAGACAGTCTCTTCAACATATGGTGTTGGGAAAATTAGACAGCCAAGTGAAGAAAAATGAAATTGGGTCATTCCCTCACACCACACATGAAAATAGACTCAAAATGAATGAAGATATGAGAAAGGAGTCCATCAAAATCCTTGAGGAGAAAACAGGCAACAACCTCTTTGACCTCAGCTTCAACAAATTCTTCCCTGAAACATCGCCAAAAGCAAGGGAATCAAGAGCAAAAAATTTTGATCATCAAGATCAAAAGCTTTTGCACAGCAAAGGAAACAGTTAACAAAACCAAAAGACAACTGAGAGAATGGGAAAAGATATTTGTAAATGACATATCAGATAAAAGGCTAGTAGCCAAAATCTATAAAGAACTTATCAAACTCAACACCCAAAGAACAAACAATCCAATCAAGAAATGGGCAGAAGACATTAACAGACATTTCTGCAAAGAAGACATCCAGATGGCCAGCAGACACATGAAATGGGATCCACATCACTTGGAATGAGGGAAATACAAATCAAAACCACAATGAGATAGCAACTCACACCAGTCAGAATGGCTACAATTAACAAGTCAGGAAATGACAGATGCTGGCAAGGATGCAGAGAAAGGGGAACCCTCCTACACTTTTGGTGGGAAGGCAAGCTGTTACAACCACCCTGGAAAACAGCATGGGTGTTCCTCAAAAAGTTGAAAATAGAGCTACCCTATAACCCAGCAATGGCACTACTGGATATTTACCCTAAAGATACAAACGTAGTGATCCTAAGGGGCATGTGCACTCGAATGTTTATAGCAGCAATGTCTATAATAGCCAAACAATGGAAAGATCCTAGATGTCTTGACTTGATATGTCACGTGATATGTCACTTCTTCTTTATCCACTCATCTGTTGATGGACATCTAGGATAGACATGATGGATTTTATATATATTCATACATATATATGTATATATATACAAAGGAATACTATGCAACCATCAACAGAAATGAAATCTTGCCATTTGTGATGACATGGATGGAACTAGAGGGTATTATGATGAGCAAAATAAGTATATCAGAGAAAGACAATTATCATATTATCTCCCTGATATGAGGAAGTTGAGGGGCAACGTGAAGGATTTGGGGGGTAGGAAAGGAATAAATGAAACAAGATGGGATCGGGAGGAAGACAAACTACAATAGACCTTTAATTTCACAAAACAAACTAAGGATTGCCAGGGGACAGGGAGGGAGGGAGAGGGTTGTTGGGTTATGGACATTGGGGAGGGTGTGTGCTATGGTGAGTGCTGTGATGTGTTTAAACCTAGCGATTCACAGACCTGTACCCCTGGGGTTAATAGTACATTATATGTTAATAAAAAATTAAAAATATATTAAAAATTTTAAAAAGGTCATAATCAGGATTAAGAACATTAAGAAATGGGACAAGTTAAGATGACACAGAAGTAGGGGGACCCTAAATTTGTCCTGCACCTAGAATACAACTATAAAATTATAAAATCATCCTAACACCTGAGAAATCAATTGGAGATCTGAGAAAACAAATGTTGCAAGGCTCCAAGTATAAAAGCGACCATCATTTGGAAGATAGGAGATGCAGAGACTTGAATACAGTGTGATAGAGTTGAGGATAAGGTGGAAGGGATGGAGCCTGCTTAAGGAAGCTACCTTGAAGTATTAAAAGCAGTGGAGTACAGATTTTCAGCTCTGGGTCTACAGATCAGAGTTCCAGAATTTTCATCCCTCACCTGTTTGGTGCTGAAACACTTCAGGGAGCAAGACACCACCACCTAGTCGAGTCAGGATTTGCCTACTGTTAGCCCTGCCACCCTGTGCCCTGGAGAAGTATTTTCACTAGGGCAAGTCCACCTGAGAATCAGGACAACAGGCCTCTCCCCAAGAAGACCAGCACAAACAGCTGGCTGCCACCAAGTTTACTGATCATAGAGGGCTGCAAATCTTCAGCTCTAGGGAAAATCACTATACAGCATTCTTTGTATTTTTATTATTCAATCTTTTAGTATTACATTTTCGGTTATATTTTTAATTTTTCAATTATTTTTTCTTATTTTAATATGAAAGAAAAATATATTTCCTTTTATGTATTTCTTATTTTGGCATCTAATTTATTTTTAACAAAGAGTTAAAAACAAAAAAACCCAAAACCCAACCTGTAGTTTTTACTGTTTTGTTTTCTTGTCATTGTTGTTATTGCTGTTGTTGTTATTGTTTTGTTTTGCTTTCTCCTTTTCTCTTCTGGACAATGTGATGAGTTGGAGAAATTAATTCCAATAGAAAGAACAGAAGGTAGTACTCACAGCCAGGGATTTAACAAATGTGGGTTCAAGTTAAATGTCTGCAATAGAATTTAAAACAATTATAAAAATACTAGTTGGGCTTAAAAAAAACCACAGAGACCACTAGAGAACAAAGAAGACACGAAAGAACAAAGAAACTGAAGGAATAAACAAAAAAAAATCTCGGCTTCCCAGGGGAATTCTACCAAACATTTAAAGAAGAATCAATAAATACTCTTCTAAAACAGTTTAAAAAAAAGAAAAGAAAGAAATGAAATGAAATGAAAACATCCAAATTCATTTTATGAGGCCAATTTTTCCTTGATCCCCAAACCAGACAAAGACCCCACTAAAAAGGAGAGTTACTGACCAATATCTCTGATGTAAACGGATGTAAAAATTTTCACCAAGATAGTAGCTAATGGGATCAAACATTACATTAAAAATGTTATTCCCCACAACCAAATGGGATTTATTCCTGGGCTTTAGGGGTAGTTTAATGTCTCCAAATCAATGTAATAAACCGCATTAATGAAAGAAAGGATGAGAATCATTAGATCTTCTCATAGATGCAAAAAAAAGCATTTAACAAAATACAGCACCCTTTCTTGTTGAAAACCCTCTGCAATGTAGGGATAGAGGGAACATAAGTCAAAATCATAAAAGCCATGTAAGAAAAACCCACAGTGAAAATCATTCTCAATGGGAATTGAGAGGTTTTGTCCGAGGGTCAGGAACATGACAGTGATGCCCCACTCTCACCACTGTTATTCACCATTGTACTGGCCTCAGCAATCAGACAACAAAAAGAAACAAAAGGCATCAAATTGGCAATGAAGAAGTCAAACATTCACTATTCACAGACTACATGATACTCTATGTAGAAAATCCCAAAAACTCCACTACAAAAATTCTGGAAAATACAGGAACACAGCAAAATCAGAGGATATAAAACGAAAGCACAGAGGTATGTTGCATTTCTGTACACTAACAATGAATGAGCAGAAAAAGAAATCAAGGAATTTATTCCATTTACAAAAGCACCATAAACCATAAGATACTTAGGAAAAAAACTAATCAAAGAGGTAAACTATCTATACTCTAGAAACTACAGAACACTTATGAAAGAAATTGAGGAAGACACAAAGAAAAGGAAAAAAAAATTTTCTTGCACATGGATTGGAAGAATAATATTGTTAAAATGTCTATGCTGCCCAGAATAATCTACACCTTCAATGTCATCACTATCAAAATACCATCAACATTTTCCACAAAGCTGTAACAAACAATCCTAAAATTTGTATGGAACCAGAAAAGTGACTGAAGAGCCAAAGCAATGTTAAAGCAGAAAATCAAAGCTGGAGGCATCACAATTCTGGATTTCAAACTGCATTAGAAAGCTGTGATCATCTGATAATATGGTACTGGTACAAAAACAGACATATAACCAATGGAGAAAAATAGAAAATCCAGAAAAGGACCTTCAACTCTATGGTCAACTAATCTTTGGCAAAGCAGCAAAAATATCCAGTGGGGGGGGGAGTCTCTTCAACAAATAATATTGGAAAAATTGGACAGGCACATGCAAAAAAAAAAAAAAAAAGAAAAAGTAAAGGAAAGAAAAGAAAAAGAAAAAAAAAAGAAAAAGAAACAGGACCAATTTCTCTTTTTTAAAAGATTTTATTTTTATTCATTTGACCAGATAGAGCTCACAAGTAGGCAGAACAGCAGGCAGAGAGGGGGCAGGGAAGCAGGCTCCCTGCTGAGCAGATGTGGGACTCCATCCCAGGACCCTGAAATCATGACCTGAGCTGAAGGCAGAGGCTTAACCCACTGAGTCACTCAGGCACCCCCTGAGAAGACTCATTTCTTAAACCATACACAAAAATAAACTCAAAATGGAAGAAAGACATAAATGTGTGACAGGAGTCCATCCAAATCCTAGAGGAGAGCACAAGCAGCAACCTCTTTGACCTCAGTTGTGGCAACTTCTCTTTAGACATGTTTCCAAAGGCAAGGGAAACAAAAGCAAAAACGAACTATTGGGACTAATCAAGATAAAAATCTTTTGCACAGCAAAGGAAAAAGTTGAAAATACTAAGCGGTATCTCATGGAATGGGAGAAAATATTCACATATGACATATAAGATAAGGGACTAGTGTCCAAAATCTTGAAAGAACATATCAAGCTCAATACCCAAAGAACATATAATCCAAACAAGAAATTAGCAGAAGACATGAACAGATATTTCTCCAAAGAAGACATAGAAATGGCTAACAGACACATGAAAAAATGCTCAACATCACTGGGCACCCAAGAAATACAAATCAAAACTGCAATGAGATATCACATCATGTCTGTCAGAATGGTTAAAATTAACAACTCAGGAAACAACAGATGTTGCATGAAGATGCAGAGAAAAGGGCACCTTCTTACAGTATTGGTGGGAATGAAAACTATGCAGTCACTCAGGAACACAAAATGGACGCTCCTCAAAAAGTAAAAAATAGATCTACTCTATGACCCAGCAATTGACCTACTAGGTATTTATCCAAAGGACACAAAAATAGTGATTCAAAGGGGTACATGTATAAATGATTCTAACAGCAATATCCACAAGCTAACAAATGAAAAAGTCCAGATGTCCATCAACAGATGAATGGATAAAGAAGAAATGGTATATATAAACAGTGGAATATTCCTTAGCCATCAAAAAGAATGACATCTTACAATTTGCAATGACTTGGTTGGAACCAGAGTATTATGCTAAGCAAAATAAGTCAGACAGAAAAGACAAATACCATATGATTTCACTAGATTTAAGAAACAAATATGAATATAGGAGAAGGGAAAGAGAGATTAAAAATAATTTAAAAATAAAATAAAGAAAGGGAGGCAAACAATAAGAGGTTCTTAATGAATAGAGAACCAACTGAGGATTGCTGGAAGGGAGGTGGGGTGATGGGGTAGCTGGGTGACAGGCATTAAGGAGGGCATTAGATGTAATATACATATAGGTATTATATGCAAGTGATGAATCACTGAATTGTATCCTTGAAATTAATGATACACTATATGTTAACTCAATTAAATTTAAGTAGAATTTTTGAAAAAAAAAGAAAAATATTTAAAAAAATAAACAAATTTTTAAAAAGTAAATGAAAATTAGGAAAGGAAATAATTCAGTTATATACAAACCATAAATGCAGTAGACTAATTCCTTATAAAAACAAAAGCAGTGAAATCAATTGTATCTACAAAAATTAGTCAAACGATTCAGCAATGAATCAAATGAAGGGATGGATGAACATTTATCATACACAAGGATGTGAGAAGAAATATGGGATACCAATACTTACCAGACAAGGTAGACTATAAAACAAATACTGTAACAAAAGGCAAAGAAGAACACATTTAAAGATAACAATCCGGGGGGAGGAGTCAAGATGGCGGAGAAGTAGCAGCCTGAGACTACATCAGGTAACAGGAGATCAGCTCGATAGCTTATCTAAACATAGCAAACACCTACAAATCCAACGGGAGAGCGAAGAGAAGAAGAACAGCAACTCTAGAAACAGAAAATCAACCACTTTCTGAAAGAACCTGTTTTTTATCCCCTTCCCCCCCCCCCACAATTTGGGGTCTCTTCTGATTTGGTTACAGCGCATTTTTCTGGGGTCTTTGCCACCCTATTAGTAGTTTATTTGCTCCTTCATATCCTCTTATCTGGACAAAATGACAAGGCGGAAAAAATCACCACAAACAAAAGAACAAGAGACAGTACCGAAGGCTAGGGACCTAATCAACACAGACATTGGTACTATATCAGATCAAGAGTTCAGAATGACGATTCTGAACATTCTAGCCGGGCTCGAAAAAGGCATGGAAGATATTAGAGAAACCCTCTCTGGAGATATTAAAGCCCTTTCTGGAGAAATTAAAGAACTAAAGTCTAACCAAGTTGAAATCAAAAAAGCTATTAATGAGGTGCAATCAAAAATGGAGGCTCTCATTGCTAGGATCAATGAGGCAGAAGAAAGAATTAGTGATATAGAAGACCAAATGACAGAGAATAAGGAAGCCGAGCAAAAGAGGGACAAACAGCTACTGGACCATGAGGGGAGAATTCGAGAGATAAGTGACACCATAAGACGAAACAACATTAGAATAATTGGGATTCCAGAAGAAGAAGAAACAGAGAGGGGAGCAGAAGGTCTATTGGAGAGAATCATTGGAGAGAATTTCCCTAATATGGCAAAGGGAACAAGCATCAAAATCCAGGAGATGCAGAGAACCCCCCTCAAAGTCAACAAGAATAGGTCCACACCCCGTCACCTAATAGTAAAATTGACAAGTCTTAGTGACAAAGAGAAAATCCTGAAAGCAGCCCGAGAAAAGAAATCAGTAACATACAATGGTAAAAATATTAGATTGGCGGCAGACTTATCCACAGAGACCTGGCAGGCCAGAAAGAGCTGGCATGATATATTCAGAGCACTCAACGAGAAAAACATGCAGCCAAGAATACTCTATCCAGCTAGGCTATCATTGAAAATAGAAGGAGAGATCAAAAGCTTCCAGGACAAACAAAAACTGAAAGAATTTGCAAACACCAAACCAGCTCTCCAGGAAATATTGAAAGGGGTCCTCTAAGCAAAGAGAGAGCCTAAAAGTAGTAGATCAGAAAGGTACAGAGACAATATACAGTAACAGTCACCTTACAGGCTACTAATGGCACTAAATTCGTATCTCTCAATAGTTACCCTGAATGTTAATGGGCTAAATGCCCCAATCAAAAGACACAGGGTATCAGAATGGATAAAAAAACAAAACCCATCAGTATGTTGCCTACAAGAAACTCATTTTAGACGCGAAGACACCTCCAGATTGAAAGTGAGGGGGTGGAAAACAATTTACCATGCTAATGGGCATCAGAAGAAAGCTGGGGTGGCAATCCTTATATCAGATCAATTAGATTTTAAGCCAAAGACTATAATAAGAGATGAGGAAGGACACTATATCCTACTCAAAGGGTCTGTCCAACAAGAAGATCTAACAATTTTAAATATCTATGCCCCTAACGTGGGAGCAGCCAACTATATCAACCAATTAATAACAAAATCAAAGAAACACATCAATAATAATAAAATAATAGTAGGGGGACTTGAACACTCCCCTCACTGAAATGGACAGATCATCCAAGCAAAAGATCAACAAGGAAATAAAGGCCTTAAATGACACACTGGACCAGATGGACATCACAGATATATTCAGAACATTTCATCCCAAAGCAACAGAATACACATTCTTCTCTAGTGCACATGGAACCTTCTCCAGAATAGATCACATCCTGGGTCACAAATCAGATCTCAACCGGTATCAAAAGATTAGGATTATTCCCTGCATATTTTCAGACCACAATGCTCTGAAGCTAGAACTCAATCACAAGACGAAAGCTGGAAAGAACCCAAATACATGGAGACTAAACAGCATCCTTCTAAAGAATGAATGGGTCAACCAGGAAATTAAAGAAGAATTGAAAAAATTCATGGAAACAAATGATAATGAAAACACAACAGTTCAAAATCTGTGGGACACAGCAAAGGCAGTCCTGAGAGGAAAATATATAGCGGTACAAGCCTTTCTCAAGAAACAAGAAAGGTCTCAAGTACACAACCTAACCCTACGCGTAAAGGAGCTGGAGAAAGAACAAGAAAGAAACCCTAAACCCAGCAGGAGAAGAGAAATCATAAAGATCAGAGCAGAAATCAATGAAATAGAAACCAAAAAAACAATAGAAAAAATCAATGAAACTAGGAGCTGGTTCTTTGAAAGAATCAATAAGATTGATAAACCCCTGGCCAGACTCATCAAAAAGAAAAGAGAAAGGACCCAAATCAATAAAATCATGAATGAAAGAGGAGAGATCACAACTAACACCAAAGAAATACAGACAATTAGAAGAACATACTATGAGCAACTCTACGCCAACAAATTGGACAATCTGGAAGAAATGGATGCATTCCTAGAGACATATAAACCACCACAACTGAACCAGGAAGATATAGAAAACCTGAACAGGCCCATAACCAGTAAGGAGATTGAAACAGTCATCAAAAATCTCCAAACAAACAAAATCCCAGGGCCAGACGGCTTCCCAGGGGAATTCTACCAAACATTTAAAGAAGAACTCATTCCTATTCTCCTGAAACTGTTCCAAAAATAGAAATGGAAGGAAAACTTCCAAACTCATTCTATGAGGCCAGCATCACCTTGATCCCCAAACCAGACAAGGATCCCACCAAAAAAGAGAACTACAGACCAATATCCTTGATGAACACAGACGCAAAAATTCTCGCCAAAATACTAGCCAATAGGATTCAACAGTACATTAAAAGGATTATTCACCACGATCAAGTGGGATTTATTCCAGGGCTGCAGGGTTGGTTCAACATCCGCAAATCAATCAATGTGATAGAACACATTAATAAAAGAAAGAACAAGAACCATATGATACTCTCAATAGATGCTGAAAAAGCATTTGACAAAGTACAGCATCCCTTCCTGATCAAAACTCTTCAAAGTGTAGGGATAGAGGGCACATACCTCAATATTATCAAAGCCATCTATGAAAAACCCACCGCAAATATCATTCTCAATGGAGAAAAACTGAAAGCTTTTCCATTAAGGTCAGGAACACGGCAGGGATGTCCATTATCACCATTGCTATTCAACATAGTATTAGAAGTCCTAGCCTCAGCAATCAGACAACAAAAAGAAATTAAAGGCATCCAAATTGGTAAAGAAGAAGTCAAACTATCACTCTTCGCAGATGATATGATACTATATGTGGAAAACCCAAAAGACTCCACTCCAAAACTGCTAGAACTTGTACAGGAATTCAGTAAAGTGTCAGGATATAAAATCAATGCACAGAAATCAGTTGCATTTCTGTACACCAACAACAAGACTGAAGAAAGAGAAATTAAGGAGTCAATCCCATTCACAATTGTACCCAAAACTATAAGATACCTAGGAATAAACCTAACCAAAGAGACTAAGAATCTATACACAGAAAATTATAAAGTACTCATGAAAGAAATTGAGGAAGACACCAAAAAATGGAAAAATGTTCCATGCTCCTGGATTGGAAGAATAAATATTGTGAAAATGTCTATGCTACCTAAAGCAATCTACACATTTAATGCAATCCCTATCAAAATACCATCCATTTTTTTCAAAGAAATGGAACAAATAATCCTAAAATTTATATGGAACCAGAAAAGACCTCGAATAGCCAAAGGAATATTGAAGAACAAAGCCAAAGTTGGTGGCATCACAATTCCGGACTTCAAGCTCTATTACAAAGCTGTCATCATCAAGACAGCATGGTACTGGCACAAAAACAGACACATAGACCAGTGGAACAGAATAGAGAGCCCAGAAATCGACCCTCAACTCTATGGTCAACTCATCTTCGACAAAGCAGGAAAGAATGTCCAATGGAAAAAAGACAGCCTCTTCAATAAATGGTGCTGGGAAAATTGGACAGCCACATGCAGAAAAATGAAATTGGACCACTTCCTTACACCACACACGAAAATAGACTCCAAATGGATGAAGGACCTCAATGTGAGAAAGGAATCCATCAAAATCCTTGAGGAGAACGCAGGCAGCAACCTCTTCGACCTCAGCCGCAGCAACATCTTCCTAGGAACAACGGCAAATGCAAGGGAAGCAAGGGCGAAAATGAACTATTGGGATTTCATCAAGATCAAAAGCTTTTGCACAGCAAAGGAAACAGTTAACAAAACCAAAAGACAGCTGACAGAATGGGAGAAGATATTTGCAAACGACATATCAGATAAAGGGCTAGTATCCAAAATCTATAAGGAACTTAGCAAACTCAACACCCAAAGAACAAACAATCCAATCAAGAAATGGGCAGAGGACATGAACAGACATTTCTGCAAAGAAGACATCCACATGGCCAACAGACACATGAAAAAGTGCTCCACGTCACTCGGCATCAGGGAAATACAAATCAAAACCACAATGAGATATCACCTCACACCAGTCAGAATGGCTAAAATTAACAAGTCAGGAAATGACAGATGCTGGAGAGGATGTGGAGAAAGGGGAACCCTCCTCCACTGTTGGTGGGAATGCAAGCTGGTCCAACCACTCTGGAAAACAGCATGGAGGTTCCTCAAAATGTTGAAAATAGAACTACCCTATGACCCAGCAATTGCACTACTGGGTATTTACCCTAAAGATACAAACATAGTGATCCGAAGGGGCACGTGTACCCGAATGTTTATAGCAGCAATGTCTACAATAGCCAGACTATGGAAAGAACCTAGATGTCCATCAACAGATGAATGGATCAAGAAGATGTGGTATATATACACAATGGAATACTATGCAGCCATCAAAAGAAATGAAATCTTGCCATTTGCGACGACGTGGATGGAACTAGAGCGTATCATGCTTAGTGAAATAAGTCAATCGGAGAAAGACAACTATCATATGATCTCCCTGATATGAGGACATGGAGAAGCAACATGGGGGGGTAGGGGGATAGGAGAAGAATAAATGAAACAAGATGGGATTGGGAGGGAGACAAACCATAAATGACTCTTAATCTCACAAAACAAACTGGGGGTTGCTGGGGGGAGGTGGGATTGGGAGAGGGGGAGCGGGCCATGGACATTGGGGAGGGGAGGCGAACCATAAGAGACTATGGACTCTGAAAAACAACCTGAGGGTTTTGAAGGGTCAGGGGTGGGAGGTTGGGGGAACAGGTGGTGGGTGATGGGGAGGGCACGTTTTGCATGGAGCACTGGGTGTTGTGCAAAAAGAATGAATACTGTTACGCTGAAAAAATTAATAAAAAGGGGAAAAAAAGATAACAATCCAATGAGAAGACATAACAACTGCCCACAATTTGTATGCACCCAACCTGGCAACACTACATGGACCACTTATTTCATACACAACAATAAACCTATAATGGATTAAACCTAAATGTGAAACCTGAAACCATGAAAATCCTGGAAGAGAACACAGGCAGTAATGACTCTGATAGAAGCTGTAGCCGCATTTTTCTAGATATCTACCCCTTGCCATGGCAGGCAAAACAAAAGCAAAATAAACAGTTGGGACCACATTATGATAAAAAAAGATTTTGCATAGTGAAGGAAATCATTGACAAAACAAAAAGCCAATCAACTGAATAGAAGATACTTGCTAATTACACATAAGATGCAGGGTTAATAGCTAAACGTATATGGTAAGGATGTGATACAATGCAACACCAAAAAATATAATAAAGTGTGATTTAAAAATAAGCAGAGGATGTGAACATATATTTCTCCAAAGAAGACATTCAGATGGCCAACGGACACATGAAAAGATGCTCAACAACACTCATCAGGAAATACAAATCAAAATCACAATGAGATCCCACCTCACTTGTCAGAATAACTGCAATAAAATTCACGAGAGACAATATATGTTGGTGAGGATGCGGAGAAAAAGGAACCCCTGTGTACTGTTGGTGGATTGCAAACTGGTGTAGTCCATGTGAAAAACAGTACGACACTTCCTCAGGAACTTAAATGTATGGTTAGTATACTATCCGATAATCCCACTATTAGGTATTTATTCAAGGAAACTGGAAACACTAATTTGAAAAGATATATTCCTCTCCATGTTTATTGCATAATTATTTACAGTAGCTAAGGTTTGGATGCAAACCAAGTATCCATCCAGGGAGGAATGGATAAAGAAGATGTAGATAAATATAGAATGGAATATTACAAAGTCATAAAAAGGAATGAAATTTGCAACAACATGAGTGGACCTAGACTGTTTCATGCCAACTGAATTATGCCAGACAGGAAAATAAAAGCTACATAATTGCACTCACATGTGAAATTTAAGAAAGAACACAAAGAAACAAAAAAAGAGAGAGACACACACACAAGACTGGCTCTCTGACATAAAGAACAACTGGTGGTTACCAGACTGAACGTGGTGGGGGAAATGGGTCAAGTAGGTAAAGAGGATGAAGACTACATTATCGTGATGAGCACCGAGTGATGAGTAGACTTGTTGAACCGCTATATACTACACCTGAAACTAATATGACATTGTTTATTAATTACACTGGAATTTTAACGATTAGAAATAAAGTCTTGAAATAACTTCTGTTTTGTTACACCAACAAGAAGCATACATAAACATACTATTATTTACTTTTTATTTCTACATGTTGGGTGTTTGAGTGTATACAGTTGTATAGCTATGTAAAAATTTGCACAGTTCCAATGTAAAATAAGTTGCATTAAGTGTAATCGAGCTCATACCACTGCCTCTCAACCCATCACTAACAATTACCTCCCCTGTAGATAACTGAATTTTATTCCTAATGTTTGCTCATATTTAATTGAAGAATACATGTAAATATATAATCATACTATGAACTTTCTTAGATCATCAGTAACGTAGTGTACACATACTCCTCCATCTTCCTTTTTGCATTGAACAATAGATCCCGAGGATGACAGCATAACAATATACAGAATATTACTCATTTCTTTGAATGGTTGTCAAGTAGTCTATTTCGTGGCTGTGACATTTCCTATTGAAGAACAGTTGTATTCTATGTTTTCCCATTTCAAATACTGCAGAAATTAATAACTTGAGGTATGTACCATTTTATAATGTTTCCAACTGTTTAGTTTCTTATTTCCCCAGCTTGATTTAGGTACAATTGACAAATGCAGTCATAGATATTTAAAGTGTACAATGTGATTGATACATAAGTATATATAGTGAACTGATTACCAAAGTCAAGTTAATTAACACATCCATCACCTCATATACTTAGCGTGCAAGCATGCACGTGTGCTTGCACACGCACGTGTCTGTGTGTGTGTGTGTGTGTGTGTGTGTGTGTGTGGTGAGAACACTTAGGATCTACTCTTTTGGCAAATTTCAAGTACATAACACAGTGGTATTGACTAGAGTCACCATGCTGTACTTTAGATTGGCAGAACTTATTCATCTTATTCAAACTTATTCAAGCTTTCCCTCTCACCACCACCAATGTACAACACCAAAACCAACTATTTTTCTACAGTTTTAACCAGTGAGTGTCAAACATAGGAAAATACCCCAAATCTAATGGGGGAAAATGATATCTTAGGGTAGATGCCATTTATAATTGGAGTTTCACCTTTCAGATGAAGTATTGAGTATTCTTTCATAGGTTTAAGTACTTTTTGCATTTTTTAAAATGCCCACTTAGTTTTATCAAAATTTTCTCATCTTTCATTCTCTAACCTCTTAAATTCAAGCACCAAATATATTACTTAGCTTCCAAGGAAACCCTGGACTGTGTTGTCATCTTATGCACCTCTCCCTCTTACAAAGTTCCCAGATAATGTTTTTTCTAGATAAAATTTCTCCTTCATTTCATTCCTGTGACACATATTCTGATCATTATCTTTTATGTTTATTAAAGAAAATGATAACCTTAGAAAAAGATGAGGAGGATCACTCAACATCAATTGATGATCTTAATGATCAGAATTTATGCATTCATAACAGAATATCAGGAACACAAAAATGGACTATGGAGGCATTTTTTTACAAATTCAGTTTTCAGGACTTAACTGTGTACACAGCTATTTCTTACAAGTATGTCAGTAGTAAGACTACTACAGTCTTACTAGTGCTGGGTATAAAGTAACTATCACACAAAGACTTACTCTTGCCTCTAACCAGAAGATTCAGATTCTTGTGCTTTGTTTTCCAAGAAGGATCATATGAAGGAAGGATTCTTCAGCACTGATTGTTTTACTGACAAATAATAGTCATTACGTTGGTGGCTGGTTCAAGAGTGAGTTATGGAAACCTCTGTAGTGCTGTGGGTCAGGATAGCTTTGGGGACGCCCTAAGTCATCTTTCTAGGCACCAATTCTATGCCAGCACTGAGAATTATTCATAAGCTTTCTGCCCCACTTTTCCTCTTTTCATTCTCAACATACTTAAACAGATAAGCTTGCCCAGAGCCCACGGGGTCCTTAAAAAATAATCTCTTAATTTTTAAGAACTTTAGTATCACTCACCACAGTCTCAAGGAAATAATTCTGCAAGTAGAAAGTAGTTGGAAAGTAAAAATCAATGCCACTGAGTCCTCTAGGTATAGAGCAATTTTTTCCATATAACTCAACAGTTTTTCCCGTGAAGACTTACATTCTTCTCAATTGATAGTAGACAGAAAGACTTAATGCTTCTCTTGAGTTTCTCCACTGGCACATGTAAGTCCTTGGTCATATTTTCCAGGGATGGCTCATCCACCGCAAAGTCAGTCAGGTCGAGGACTAAGGTCTCCTCCAGTTCCTCCATATCCTTATCACTGATCAAACCCTCAAAAGGCACAGGAACTATAGCTGATGCTCCAGCCTTCAGGGCCTCCAGCCAGATCTATTTCAGATAATTCTTCTTTTGGTCAGTAAGAGCCAAAGTAAATTCAAGGGGGTATTGTCTGAACATGTGGAGATTGTGGACTGAGAAGTTTCTCAGAAGGGTGGTCTCTAGGCTTTGGAAATCATAGGCAGACACATCAGTATTGGAGACTAAGACTTGAAGGTCACATACATTGCTTTTTAGCAGGCATCTCACACAGACATCACAGATCATTTGCAGGGTTGTATCCTTATGGAATGTCTTTGGTTTACACATCTGTAAGTTACATAAATCACTGCCCACTTTAGTTCAAATGAAGTAGAACTTCTTCCCCATTTTTCTAATTGCTGTAGCCAGTTGCACAACATTTAGTGTAACACGTTGAACAGAGATGATAATAAACATGTCATATTTACTCAATTTCATTTGCTCCATATAATTCTCTGTTGGAAAGATCTCTATACCAGGAAGGTCCCATAATGTCATATTGGGAAATTTTGGATGGTTATATGGAACTCTTCTGAGGGTTGTGTCCCATACCCCAGTGGGGGCAACCCTTTCTTCCTAATACCCCAACACCTACAGGACATTGATGAAGTTGGACTTCCCTCACCCAGGCTCTACAGTCACAGCAATGTTCACTCCAACATTCTCAGTGTCCCTCAATGCATTACTGATGACAGAAACTGTTTCCTTGTGGTCCCCCTTCTCCAGGTGTGATTCAGCAATCTTGAGAATTTCCTGAGTGAGGATACTCCTTCCCATGTTGATGTCTTTAAAAAACTCAGCGATGGAGGTGAAATCATCATTCTTTACATTAGAGGTTATGGAAGAGGAGGACTGACCCATGACTGGAGCAGCGAGGACACTAGAGGGAGGAGAGAAGAGTGAAGGCATAAGAATTTGTACAATATGGGGTGGCTTGGAGTGTCCTGTTAAGGCAGGGGGTACCTTAGTCCTCCCCAAAATATAGCCAAGATACATTCTCTTACAGCCCAGGCTTTGCTTGGATTTCTGACCTTGGTGTAAAGTTCGCCTCTAACCCTATCTGGAAAAGCCTTCTTCTTTAAGATACTCTTCATTCTTCCAGACTAATTTCAAAGCCTGACTATTCTATCTAAACCTTCCTGCTCACATTAATCTTTATTTGTTCTGTTTTAGTTGTCTTCACTTAGTGTTAAGAAAATAACACTTTTTTCATGATGGCAAATTTAATAAGATAGCATCAGAATTTACCACCACTCTCCTTTCACCTGTGGTATAAGACCCCTCAGACCAACCACTTCTTATTCTTCTTTGCCTTTTTTTGTTAGAGAGAGAGAGAAGAAAGCACACGTGGGGTTGGGGCAGAGGGAAAGAGAGAGACAGTATCTTAGGGCTTGGAGCACGCTCTCAATGTCATGACCTAAGGTGAAATCAATATTCTGACCCTTAACTGACTAGATACCAAGATGCTGCCAGAAAATCCACATCTGATAATCTCTAACAGCATCATCCCATAGACTTTGGTTATCATATGAGGCAGCTAAATAAGGATGTTTGAGTCCTCTCCTCCTCAGATAAGATACCAAATAACTTCATCAAGAGGTAGAAAATTTAAATGATTACAAATGCATTTTCTTTTATTTAGAAAATATGCATGCTCATGAAACAAGGCGCCAAAAGGATTCTTTCTGGTTTTTTATTATTATTATTTTTTTTATGGAGCAGAAATAGCAGGTTGCATGGATTCCTTTTTTCAAAAACAACATGCTGGAATATGCACCTGGAATGTGCTAACATGTTAAGAGCCACCCCAACTTTCCTGAGATTCTGCCTATCACCTGATTTATGCCTGTGTATGAAAGGTGACAGACATCTGGTTGGGGGATATGTCATCCTGCAGACTGCTGTGTAAAGAGTCATAGATGGGGCACCTTGGTGGCTCAGCCATTGGGCATCTGCCTTCGTCTCTGGCATGATCCCTGGGCCCTGGGGTCGAGACCCTCTTTGGGGTGCCTGCTCCATGGGAAGCCTTCTTCTCCCTTTCCCACTCCCTTTGCCTGTTTCCCTCTTTTGATGTCTTTCTCTCTGTCAAATAAATAAAATTTTAAAAAGTCATAGATGGAATAGATGGTGTGTGGAAAGGCTCAAGTGAGAGTTGAATGGAATGTTGTAAGAAGTCAGCCTTGGTAAGTTATTTCCTCTGTCTCCTTCCCTCATATCTGTCAGATTGAGCTGGTTGGTGTTCTGGACCTATCTGATCACTGCAGACTTCAACCTTGAGATGGGCTACAAGAAGAAATCATAAATCCGGGAGTAAAAGTAATTTGAAAGTTCTGCATACTGTTCTCTACAGAGATTGAGAGCAGAGTTTTTATACCAGGAAGCAAGTCATTTCACATCATCATGGATATGCGGGGAGTATACTATGTCAAAAGAGAGGGATCAGGCACATCCTCCATTGGCTTCCTGGAAGCCACAGGCTGCAGCCCAAGGCAGAGGATGTAAAAAAATGGGGAAAGAAGTTATTCAAAGCAAACCCACAAACTCTAAACTGGTACACACATGGGTGGACTGTGCAAGCATGCTCCTTAGAAGAGAGAACTGTGGGAGTCTAGCACATCAAGGCTGAATGGGCAGCTATTAAGCACTGAAAAGAATGGTGCCTACATTTTGGACTGCCCAGCCAGAACATACTTCACCAACAGAAGTTTGGAAGTCTTGGGTGTCTGGCAGGTGCAGGGCCAAACTTTTGCTGTGCGGAGAGCAAGCCACCCCATTAGCCCTTTGGGGAGCAGGTAGCATACAAAGCAGAAAGAGAAAGCCTGAGTGTGGAAGTGGCAAATATAAGTTGGGTCTCAAAGAGGAGCCAACAAGGTGAAACTTCAACCCTCTCAGGTGTGGTCTCCACTCCTCTGCATTTGCAGAGGAAGGGTAAAAAATACACAGGAAAGTGAGAAAATTTTGAACTAGGATGGGTCCTAAGGAACAGAACAAATACAGAGAAAGGGAAGCCAATGACAGGGTCAAGAGGGCAAGTGGCTGTGGAAAGCAAACATCTGTTTTGAGCAAATTTCATCCATGCAAAAGCCTTGCCTTTTTGTTGAGGTTCCATACCTCACATGATGTTGGATGTGAAGTTCTGCCATAAATTATTTTCTGCTGCAACAAGAACATAGAGGTTCCAAGGGCAGATGCTTTATGATAGTCCTGAGAGTTCGCATTTTAACTTCTGTCAGTGTGTCCTCTGAAGCTGGGACAAAATGGGTGGAAATATGAGAAATACTTTATAATAATCCTTAGATGTGCACCTATACATACATTTCTCATCTATCTCATCCCCTTGACAACACTAGAAGGATATTATAATTATTCCCACCTTCAAATTCAGAATAAAATAAACCATGAGGTTGACAGATGGTCAACCAGGGTCCACCATTTCCAGAGCTCAGAGCTCTATCTGATGAAGCAAAGTCTGAGCCTACAACTGTGTGGGGAGAGGTGAAATCTGGACTCAAAATGAAGTCAGTATGAAACACAATTTATAGTTCCATGGAGAGATGTGTTAAAACCAGAGTCATAGGATTGTAATGGAACCATTTAAGTTAAGGCCCCAAGCCAGTATACCCAGATGGTATCGTCTAACAGCAGTTTCAATTTGCAGGGATGTAATCCTTCACCAGTCAACAAGGGAATTTCCTGGTGCAGGAAAACTGTCATGATAGATCCTCTTCTACCCATTTATGAGGTCAACCTCGGATGAAACAGTCAATTCTTTACTATTAACTTTTTCATGGCTTCTCTCTAAATTTAAAAACTGTCTCTTTTCTGCAGCTCAATGGAGCTCCTTTCTATTTGTGGTAGGGGGCTGACTGGTTCAAAAATCTTTTAATAGAGCCAATCAGATCTTTAGAATGTACTCAGGTGATTTTGTTTTGTTTTGTCTTTAATAGGTTTGGTTGCAGTGTCAAGATTCAAAGCAAACTTCTTCTTATATTTAGTGACAATAAGAAATACAGGTGTGGCAATCCACAAATCATTTTTAGTCACTGTCTTTCTCCATCATTCCCAATTGCCATCAGTAAGTCTATGTTGCTTTGAGCTCTGCTCTTTTCTGCATGAGAGCTCTGATGGAATTATCTTTCCAGTCCAGGGTTAATGGATCTGACAGAAAGCTCTGATAGAGCATGAGCCCTTAGCCCCTGTTCAGTCCTCAAGTCCACATTGGCATTCCTTCTCCAGTTCCAATCCAGGATCTCCACTTATTGCTGTTTGCTGGTTTAGTCTCTTCCCAACTTCCTGCCTGAAGTCCCCATTAATAGAATCTGCTGGTTCAGTCCATTATGGAAATTACTGGTGATGTGTACAGGGCATTCACTGAGCCAGTTTGCAGTGACTTCTAAACCTAGCCCTTGTTCTGAAACCAGATTTCAAGTTGGGAGCTGTTGGTGGCAACTGCAGTCCTCAGTGCATGAGGAATCAGTCCACAGTCCCCATTCTACCAAGTCTGTTGCCCAGTCTGTGCTCCAGTCACTAGTTCTTTAGCTACTACTGGTGGCCATAAGTCCATTACCTCAGTACTCTTGGTTTCTGTTGGGATGTAGGTGAGATAAAGGTTTAGCTGAAATAAATGAATAAACCAACAAAAAAAGAAGCCAACAAATTGATCCTTAAAATGACAAAAAGTTAAGCGCTTTACCCTCTCTACCCATTGCTGATTTTATATCTAGGGACTATGGCTCTGGAATCTATCACAATCTACAAGCTTGTTTTGTGTCCCCAATACCTTTGCTTGTTAAGTGTTAGATTATGACTTACAAAATAAGGTAGGATTAAATATCAGTTGACCCCATTTATAAATAAGTATGCGGCACAGAAATACGGGTTAAACTCCATCCATGTATGCCTAGGGTCCTAACAAACTGCTGCCAGACCTCAGAGGAGTGACAATTGAGAATTATAATGGTCTTTATGAGAAATATTTCAGTTAGATAAGGTCATTTAAGAAGCATCCTTAAAAGCGAGTATTCAGAATTTCAAATATAGCTTCATTGAATGTGTCATTGCCTAAGGCTGGAAAAAGATGAAAGGTAATAGGTGTGGGAGGTTGGGATAACAGGTGGTGGGTAATAGGGAGGGCACGTATTGCATGGAGCAATGGGTGTTGTGCAAAAACAATGAATACTGTTACGCTGAAAAAATAAATAAATTTAAATACTGAAAAAAAAGTGCTATATCTCAAAAAAAAAGATGAAATGTAATAAAAAATAACATAACATGGAGTGCCTGGGTGGCTCAGTGGGTTAAAGCCTCTGCCTTCAGATCAGGTCATCATCCCAGGGTCCTGGGATCAAGCCCAGCATCGGGCTCTCTGCTCAGCGGGGAGCCTGCTTCCTCCTCTCTCTCTGAGTGCCTCTCTGCCTAGTTGTGATTTCTCTCTGCCAAATAAATAACATATTTTTTAAAAAAGGCTTCAGGGTCACCTGGGTGGCACAGTGTGTTAAGCTTCTGCCTTCAGCTAAAAATAAATAAATAAATAAACAAACAAATAAATAAATAACATAATATAACATAACGTAATGTAACACAACGTAATGTAACAACATAACATAACATAACATAACATAACATAACATAACATAACATAACATAAAAACAGAGCTAAATAAATGAAGCACTATGGGCTTATGAGTTACTGGTATTAGGAAACCTAAATCCTCCTGGAGGAACTTGCCTTCTTTCTCTGATTCCTATAGATATACATTTTGTCTTGTGTTTGAAAAATAAACATATTGTAATCACTTAAAGTAAAGAGGAAAATGTACCTGGTTGGCTCAGTTGGTTAAGTGCCTGGCTTTGGCTCAGATTATGATAGAGCCTCCTGTTCAGTGCGGTGTCTGCTTCTTCCTCTCCCTCTGTCCCTCCCCCCTGCTTCTGCTCACTGTTTCTATCAAATAAATAAATGCATTTAAAAAAAAAAAAGCTAAACTAAACTAAATTAAAGAGGATAAAAGGGAAAGAGGCCATTTTATACAACAGACTGCTAAATGGGTGTTGTGCCACAACTCTGGCCCAACCTCCTTAAATTAATTCCAGGGGTAAACACAAATCTTAAAAAAAAATATCTTCTTCACAAATGTCAGTAAATATAAGGTCTTTGTTCACGGGTGTGTGTTTGTTTTAATGTGTGATGTTTCTAACTGTGGAAGGTTTCATTGTAAACTCTCAATTTAGTTGGTTTGAAGGTAAGCGATTGTAAGGAAAGGGTATTCAAAAACTCTGGAAAGCTAGAAATTCACCTAAGTGTTTTTCAAGTTCATGTGATCTAGAAATATATTTGGTATTAAGGGTAACTTAAGGTTGTCTGTTTAATAAAATTAACATGTGTTTAGACTTATGAGCCATAAATTTAACACTTATAGTCAACCTGTTTTTACCTAAACTCAAAGAAATAAGTTAATGTTACCTCTGTTACAAATGTTTTCCAAAAAAATTACAGGATTTCTTTTCTATAGTGCTGGCGGTTCGTAGTCTCTCCCTTCAAAGAATTAAGAGGTACACCAGACAAAGAGTGGTGTGTAGCAAACTGAAGTTTATTGAGGGATAGCACAAAGCTCCTGAGGAGAAAGGGGACCCAAGAGGCTTGCAAAATTGACATTTAAACCTAGGGTTTTTAAGTGTGGTCTGTTATAATCTTGGCTTGTCAGCCAATCAGGATTTTGTCAAGGAGTTCATCTAACTATCAGGTAATTGTTCCCATGGGAAGAAGTGGAGGGTTCCCTCGAAGGTGGTGTTTCATAGCCTCAAGCACCAAGCAGAAGGCTGCCACCACTGCCTTAAGGCATGCTTTACAACCACAGACCACCAGATCAAGCTAATCTTTGTACTTTTAAGGGTAGTTCCCTCTTGGGATAGGGGCCCCTTTTTTCCTACCTGGCTTTCATCCAGCTATCTTTTATTAAAAATAGCTTGGGATAACAGTCAAGTAGAAATTACTCCGAGGATGCAAGGTTTGTTCAATATTCATAAAACTAAAACTTGACACGTCACATCAATACAAGAGAGAATAAACCATGTGGCCATATTCATAGATCCAGACAAAAGTTTTGACAAAATAGAACAACCATTTATTATAAAAACCTCAACACCGTAGGTCTAGAGGGAGCATACCTCAACATAATAATGGTCTGATATGACAATAACACAGTGCGAATATCATCCTAAATTGTGAAAACTTGAGAATTATCCCCCTAAGATCAGGAGCAAGACAAGAATGTTTGTTCTCATCATTTTAACTCAACATAGTACTAGAAGTCTTAGTCACAGCAATTAGAATATATAAATGAAAGGAATTCAAATTGGTAAGGGGAGGAATAAAATATCCTATGTGCAGATGACAAGATACTATATATAGACTACCCTAAAGATTCTACCAAAAAAGCTACCAGAGCAGATCAATGAATTCTGTAAAGTCATAGGCTACAAAATCAATATATAGAAATCTGTGGCATTCTTATACACTAATAATGAGGCAGCAGAAAGAAAAATAATAAATAAAAATACAATTTATAATTGCACCAAAAACAATAAAATATCTAGGAATACACCTTACCAAAGACAGGAAAGACCACTGCTCTAAAAACTGCAAAATGCTGATTAAAGAAATTGAAGGAAATGCAAAGATGTGGAAAGACATTCCATGTATATGAGTTGGAAAAATAAACATTGTTAAAATGTCTGTACTACTCAAAGCAATCTATAGATTCAGTGCAAGCCTGATTAAAACACCAACAGCATTTTCCACCAAACTGGAACAAACAGTCCTAAAATTCGTATGGAACCACAAAAAACAAACAAACAAACAAAAAAACAAAAACAAAAACAAAACAAAACAAACAAACAAAAACACAAATAGCCATGGCAATCTGGAAGAATAAGAAAATAAGAAAAATGAACTGGTAGTATCACTATTCCAGACATCTAGTTATATTAGAAACTATAGTAATCAAAACAGTATGGTACAGGTATAATAATAGCTACACAGATCAACGGAACAAAATAGAGAACCCAGAAATGGACCCACAACTATATTGCCAATTAATCTTTGACAAAGCAGGAAACAATATAAAGAGAGATAGTCTTTTCAACAAATAGTGTAGGGAAACAGGTCAATGACATTCAAAAGAATGAAACTGGACCACGTTTTTAAACTATACACAAAAACAATTTCAAAATGGATTAAATATTTAAATGTGAGACCTGAAACCATCGTAATCCTAGAAGAGAGCACAAGCAGTAATGTCTCTGACTTGAGCCATAGCAACATTTTTCTAGACATACCTCTAAAGGCAAGGGATATAAAGCAAAAATAAACTGTTGGGACTACATAAAAATAAAAGGCTTGGGCACAGCAGAAGAAACTATCAATAGAACCAAAGGACAACCTACTGGATGGCATCAGATATTTGCAAGTAGCATATCCAATAAACGGTATCCAAACTGTGTAAGGAACTGATACAAATCTACACTCAAAAATCAATTAATACAACTTAAAAATATGCAGAAGACATGAATGGACATTTTTCCATATAAGGCATAAAGAATGCCACCAGAAACATAAAGGTACTCAACAACTCTTACAATCAGGTAAATGCAGGTTAAACCACAATGAGATATTGCCTCATGCATGGCAGAGGGGTGAAAATTAAAAACAGCCGGAACAAAAGTGTTGGCAAGGATGTGGAAGAAAACTACTGTTGGTCAGAGACAAGATGGCGGAGAAGTAGGAGGTGCTGTTTCAACCTGTCTCCTAAAATGAGCTGACTACCTACCAAAGAACCCTGATCACCCATGAAATTAGCCCGAGATTAGAATTATACACTTCTGGATCTCTGTGGGGGCAGAAGATGCCAGTTGATAGGTAAAGCAGAGTGGGGACACTGGACTGATATTGGAAGATAAACAAAAGGGGGCAGAGCCACCAGAGGCAACTCAGTGGAAAGAACAAGAGTGCCCTGTGATTGGGGACCAACATTGACTTGGAGTCTGTTTGAAAGCACTCAAAAAGAGCAAAATATCTTAAGGGAAAATTGGTGGAATTGTCCGTTAGGGACAGGGACTTAAGCCCATGAACCCAGGATGGCCACCATGGTCTTTGTCCCTGTGCACCTGGTGCACATGAGATCATCTGGGTGACCATTCCCAGGAGCGTCTGGGGTGGGTGTCAGCTGGTGCTGTCTAGAACCACAGCCTTTTGTGCTCTGCACCCATTCTGCAGGACCAGGGAATTGGGTCATGCTCCACACCTTCCCTGAAAGAGGTCCGTGCAGGCATTAGCCAGTGCTCTCTAGGAATAGGAGATATTGAACACTCTCATCCCAGGCCAGCGTGAGAAACTTGGGTGCTATCTCTGGTTGGGAACCTCTCTGGTCATCTAGAATTGCCCAGACAGCCAAGGCTAGTATTTCTCGTGGTTTTGGGTACAAGCAGGAGTTCCTGTGACCCCAGAAAGTGTGACTGGGTATGTGCTCTGCCAGTTGCAGAGGGGGAATTTATGTGCTCTGGAGAACCGAGAAGGGAACACATTGAGGCCTCTCTCAGAGACGGAGGTCTGGATGTAGTTTGCCACCCTCTAAACCTCCAAAGAACTTCCAAAAGCCTCCAAGGGGAGAAAAAACAAACAAGCAAAAAACCTCCAGAGAACAAAACAAAACAAAACAAAAAACAAAAAAACTGGTTTTCTCAGAGCCCAGCCCATTGATGGGGGTAGGAGAACTCAACTATAGCAAAACTACCAGAAATACCATTCAGCAGGCCCCTCACCCAGAAAGCCAGCCACAAAAACAAAAACAAAATGAAAACAACAATAACAACAACAAAACATAAAAACAAGAGAACAACCACCACTACATCATAGATACAACTTTTATTTTTAATTTGTTCCCACTATTCTGGTTCTTTTCATTTTTTAAAAATATAACATTTTAATCTATTTACCATCACAATGGGATATTCAGTACATCAAATTCCATAATAACCTTTTAACCTGAACTTTTTTGATACATATACCTGTTTCTCTTTTGCTTTGATATTTTTAAATTTATTTTATTTTTTAAATATTCATATAGAGATAAGCTTCAAGATAATCCCCTTTGCCCAATCAGTGCTACCCCTCTATGTAAACCAGTTTTAATCCCTCTTTGTCTCAGGAAAGTTGAGTCTTTTAACAAAGATATTAAGATGCATCCAGGAAAAATCAAAATAACCTTCCTCACCCACATTGAGAATTTATAACCACCCTCCCAACTTTTTCTTTTATCAGTGTTTCTGTGTATTTGTTTTTGTTATGGCATATACATATTATACTTGGGGTTAATTTTGGCAGGGTTCTTATTTATTTATTTATTTATTTTTCTCTTGAAATCTACTTTTGTCGGTCATTATGTTTGTTTTCTTTGCATACTTTATAAATCTTACCTTTAGGGTCCATTCAGGCTGGACTTTCTCTTTTATTATATCTTTCTTTTTCCTGTCTATCTCTTTCTCTTTTTCTTTTTTCTTTCTTTTTTATGGGGGCTCTCGATTGCTCAGAAGTGTTCCAGAGTGCACATTGCCTGACTACAGTTGATACATTCAGCTACACATATGTTCAGCCATCTCTCACCAAAATGATTAGGAGGAGGAGTTCCAAACAGACGAAAAATTCAGAGACTGAGCCCTCTCCATCAGAGCTTTTGGATATGGACATAATGAGTATGTCAGAAAAGGAATTCAGGCTAACAATTATCCAGGCAATAGCTAGGTTGGAGAAAGCCTTTGATGACAAAATGGAATTGATTGGAGCAGAATTGAAAGCCACCAGGGGTGATGTTAACAATGCTCTCAATGAATTCCAAGCTAATCTAAATTCTCTAAAAGCTATGGTAACTGAGACAGAAGATAAAATTAGTGATCTGGAGGACAAACTGATGGAGAAAAAGGAAGAGAAGGAAGCCTGGAACAAACAGCTCAGAAGCCATGAAAACAGAATTAGGGAAATAAATGACACCATGAAATGTACCAACATCAGAATTATTGGAATCCCTGAGGGGGAGGAGAAAGAAAGAAGACTAGAAGATATAGTTGCACAAATTCTCCATGAAAATTTTCCCAATCTGGCAAATGGAACCAGTGTTATTGTACTAAAGGCAGAAAGAGCTCCCCCCAAGATCATAGAATCTAGAAAGACCTCAAGACACCTGATTGTGAAAATGATGAATCATAATTTTAGACAGGAGCTCCTGAAAGAAGCTAGGGGGAAGACATTCCTTAGGTACAGAGGAAAGCACATCAGAATGATGTCAGACCTGTCCACAGACATATGGCAAGCAAGAAAGGCTGGCAAGATGTATTCAGGGCACTAAATGAGAAGAACATGCATCTAAGAAGACTTTATCTTGCATGACTGACGTTCAAAATGGATGGAAAGATAATGAGCTTCTAAGACCAGCAACATTTAAAAGAGTATGGGACCACCAAGACGGCACTACAAGAAATATCAAGGGGGGTTCTATAAAAGATGGAAAAACCCAAGAATATCATTGAACAGAAATACATGGAGACAGTCTATAGAAACAAAGAGTTCATAGATAGCACAATGTCAATAAAAACGTATCTCGTGGGGCACCTGGGTGGCTCAGTGGGTTGAGCCTCTGCCTTTGGTTCAGGTCGTGATCTCAGGTTCCTGGGATTGAGCCCTGTGTCAGGCTCTCTGCTCAGCGGGGAGCCTGTTTCCTTCCCTCTCACTCTCTGCCTGCCTCTCTGCCTACTTGTGATCTCTCTCTGTCAAATAACTAAATTAAGAAAAGAAAAGAAAAACAAAACAAAACAAAAAAATGTATCTCTCAATAATCACTCTCAATGTGAATCTCCAAAATGCGTTCATAAAACAGCACAGGGTGGCAGATTGGATAAAATGATGGGACCCATCCATAGGTTGTCTGCAAGAGACCCATTTTGAACCTAAAGATACATCCAGACTGAAAGTGAAGGGATGGAGAAAGCATCTTTCAAACCAATGGGTCTCAAAAGAAGACTGGGATAGCGATTCTCATATCAGACAAATTAGATTTTAAACTAAAGACTGTAGTCAGAGATAAAGGTGGACACTACATCATTCTTAAAGGAACTATCCACCCCGAAGATCTAACAATTGTGAATAGCTATGCCCCCAATATGAGAGCAGCCAATTACATAAGAAAACTGGTAATCAAAATTAAGAGTCATATTGACATGAATATATTAATAGTAGGAGATCATAACAGGCCACTCTCAGTAATAGACAGATCATCCAAGCAGAAAATCAACAAAAAAACAAGAGCATTGAATAACACATTGGACCAGATGGACCTCATAGATATATACAGAACAATCCTCCCTAAACAACAGAATATTCACTCAACTCGAGTACACATGGAACCTTCTCCAGAATGACCACATTCTGGGTCACAAATCAGGACTCAACCGATACCAAAAGACTGAGATTATTCCCTGCATATTCTCAGATCACAATGCTTTGAAACTGGAGCTCAACCACAGGAAAAAGTTTGGAAGGAACTCAAACACCTGGAAGCTAAAGATCACCTTGCTTCAGAATGCTTTGATCAACAAGGAGATCAAAGAAGAAATTAAACAATACACGGAGACCAATGAGAATGAAGACACTTTGGTCCAAAACCTATGGGATACAGCAAAGGCTGTCCGAAGGGGAAAATACATAGCCATCCAAGCCTCCCTCAAAAATCTGAAAAACCCAGAATACACCAGTTGCCTTTATACCTTAAGGAAGTGGAGAATCAACAGCAAATTAAGCCAACTCCACACACAAGAAGGGAAATAATCAAGATTACAGCAGAGATCAATGAGATAGAAACTAGAGATACAGCAGAATGCATCAATGAAACAAGAAGGTGGTTTTTTTAAAAAATCAGTAAGATCGATAAAACATTGGCCAAACTAACCACAAGAAAACAGAGAAGGCGCAAATTAATAAAATTATGAATGAAATGAGAGAGATCACAACTAACACCAAGCAAATAGAAACAGTCATCAGAAATTATTATCAACAGTTACATGCCAATGAGTCAAGCGACCTAGCTGAAATGGATGCATTCCTGGAAAAGTATAAACTTCCACAACTGAACCATGAAGAAATTGACAACCTTAATAGACTTATATCTAGTAACAAGATTGAAGTGGTGATCAAAAAAAAAAGAATTCCCTGGGGAATTCTACCAAACTTTCAAAGAAGAAATAATACCTATTCTCCTGAAGATGTTTCAAAAAATTGAAGCAGAAGGAAAACTTCCAGACACTTTTTATTTTGCCAGCATCACCCTAAACCCCAAAGGAGGCAAAGACCCAGCCGAGAAGGAGAATTTCAGACCAATATCTCTGAGGAATATGGATGCTGAGATTCTCAACAAGATCCTAGCTAATAGGATCCAATAGCATATTAAAAAGGTTGTCCGACATAACCACGTGGGATTCATCCCTAGGTTTCAAGGATGGTTCAACTTTTGCAAATCAGTCACTGTGATAGAACAAATCAATAAGAGAAGAAAGAAGAACCACATGGGCCTCTAAATTGATAAAGATAAAGCATTTGACAAAATCCAGGATCCGCTCCTGATTAAAGTGCTTCAGAGTATATGGACAGAGGGAACGTTCCTCAACTTCATAAAATTTATCTATGAAAAATCCACAGTGAATATCATTCTCAGTGGGGAAAAATTGACAGCCTTCCCATTGAGATCAGGAACACGACAAGGATTCCCACTCTCACCACTCTTGTTCAACATAGTATTAGAAATCCTAGCAAAAGGGGCGCCTGGGTGGCTCAGTGGATTGGGCTGCTGCCTTCGGCTCAGGTCATGATCTCAGGGTCCTGGGATCGGGCCCCGCATTGGGCTCTCTGCTCCACAGGGAGCCTGCTTCCTCCTCTCTCTCTGCCTGCCTCTCTGCCTGCTTGTGATCTCTCTCTCCGTCAAATAAATAAATAAAATCTTAAAAAAAAAGAAATCCTAGCAAGAGCAATCAGACAACAAAGAGAAATAAAAGATATCTAGATTAGCAATCAAGAAGTCAAACTCTCTCTCTTCGCAGATGACATGATACTTTATATGGAAAACACAAAAGACTCCACCCCCAAACTACTAGATTTCATACAGCAATTCAGTAATGTGGCAGGATACAAAGTCAATGTATAGAAATCAGTGGCTTTCTTATACACTAACAATGAAAATACAGAAAGGGAAATTAGAGAATTGATTCCATTTACTATAGCACCAAGGACCAGAAGATACCTGGGAATCAACCTCATCAAAGAGGTTAAAGATCTGTACTTGAAGAACTGCAGAGCACTCATGAAAGAAATTGAAGAAGACACAAAAAGATAGAAGACCATTCCATACTCATGGATCAGGAAAATAAACATTGTTAAAATATCTATACCACCTAGAGAAGTCTATACTTTCAATGCCATTCCAATCAAAATTCCATGGGCATTTTTCAAAAAGCTGGATCAAACAATCCTAAAATTTATATGGAGTCAGAAGAGACCCCGAATTGCTAAGGAAATGTTGAAAAAGAAAAAAAAAAGTGGGGGTGTGACATTGCCTGATTTCAAGCTTTACTACAAAGCTGTGATCACCAAGACAGCATGATACCTGGCATACAAGACACATAGACCAGTAGAACAGAGTAGAGAGCCCAGATATGGACCCTCAACTCTATGGTCAAATAATCTTCAACAAAGCAGGGAAAAATATACAGTGGAAAAAAGACAGTCTCTCAATAAATGGTGTTGGTAAAATGGGACTACTATATATAGAAGAATGAAAAACCACCATTGTATTACACCATTCAGAAAGATAAACTTGAAATGGATAAAAGGCCTCAACGTGAGGCAGGAATCCATCAGAACCCTACAGGAGAACATAGCCAGTAACCTCTTTGACATCAGGCAAAGCAACTTCTTTCAGGATACGTCTCCAATGGTAAAGGAAACAAAAGTGAAAATGAATTTTTGGGACTTCATCAAGATCTAAAGCTTCTGCACAGCAAAGGAAATGGTCAACAAAACAAAGAGGTAATCCACGGAATCGGAGAAGATATTCACAAATGACAGAGCAGATGAAAAGCTGATATCCAGTGGGGCGCCTGGGTGGCTCAGTGGATTAAGCCGCTGCCTTCGGCTCAGGTCATGATCTCAGGGTCCTGGGATCGAGCCCCGCATCGGGCTCTCTGCTCCGCGGGGAGCCTGCTTCCTCCTCTCTCTCTGCCTGCCTCTCTGCCTACTTGTGATCTCTCTCTCTGTCAAATAAATAAATAAAATCTTTAAAAAAAAAAAGAAAAGCTGATATCCAGGATTTATAAATAACTCTTCATACTCAAAACACAGAAAACAGATTATTGTCAAAAAATTGGCAGAAGAAGACATGAACAGACACTTCTTCAATGAAGACATAAAAATGGCTATCAGAAACATGAAAAAATGTTCATCATCACTAGCCATCAGGGAGATTCAAATTAAAACGACATTGAGATGCCACCTCACACCAGTTAGAATGGCCAAAATTAACAAGACAGGAAACGACGTCTGTTGGAGAGGATGTGGAGAAAGGGAAACTCTCTTACACTCTTGGTGGGAATGCAAGTTGGTGCAGCCAATTTGGAGAACAGTGTGGAGATTCCTTAAGAAATTAAAAATAGAGCTTCCCTATGACCCTGCGATTGCACTACTGGGTATTTACCCCAAAGATACAGACTTAGTTAAAAGAAGGGCCATCTGTACCCCAATGTTCATGGCAGCGATGGCCATGGTCGCCAAATTGTGGAATCAACCAAGATGCCCTTCAATGGACGAATGGATAGTCTATGTACTATGGAGTACTATGGAGTACTATGCCTTCATCAGAAAGGATGAATACCCAACATTTGTATCAACATGGATGGGATGGGAAGAGATTATGCTGAGTGAAATAAGTCAAGCAGAGAAAGTCAATTGCCATACGGTTTCACTTATTTGTGGAGCAAAGAAATAGCACGGAGGACATGGGGAAACGGAAAGGAGAAGGGAGTTGGGGAAAATTGGTGAGGCAGACGAATCACAAGACACTGTGGTCTCTGAAACATAATCTGAGGTTTTGAAGGGGCAGGGTTGGGAGGTTGGATGAGCCTGGTGGTGGATATTATGGAGGGCACACATTACATGGAACACTGTGTGTTGTACATTACAATGAATTCTGGCACACTGCAAAGAAATTTTAAAAATAAAGAAAATAAAAAAACTAAGAAAAGAAAAGAAATCTGTACTGTCAATGGTAATGCATACTGGTGCAGCCACTGTGGAAAGCCATATGGTCTTTCCCTTAAATACTAAAAATAGAACCACCCTACAGTCTGGGAACCACTCTTCTGAGGGTCAAATACAAAATACAGAAACACTAATTCAAAGAGATACATGAATCCTTGTGTTCATTGCAGCATTATATACAAAAGTCAAATTACAGAAGCTGCCCAGTGTCAATCTATTGATGAATGGAGAAAGAAGATATGGTATACATATATAATTAATTATTATTCAACCATAAAAAAGAATGAACTCTTGCCTTTTGCAATGACATGAAAGGATCTAGAAAGTATAATATAAGTGAAATAAACCAGTTAGAAAAAGACAAAAATTATATGATTTCAGTCATATGTGGAACTTAAGAAACAAAATCAATGAACAAAGAGTTAAAAAGAGACAGAAAGAGGCAAAAGCAAAGAAAGAAACAGGCCCTTTACTATAGATAACACACTGATGGTTAGCAGAGGGAAGGTGGGAGTGGGATGGGTGCAATAGGGGATGAGGAGTAAGGAAGGCACTTGTCCTGATGAACACTGAGTAATGTATAGAATTGTTTAGTCGCTATGTTGTACACCTAACACTAATAAAACATTGTATGTTAACTATACTGGAATTAAATTAAAAAAGAACAACTGAATATAAAATAATAAAATAAAAATAAATAAGGAGAATAATTGATTGTTAATGTTTCATAGTGTATGGCTCCTCATTTTGTGCGTAATATAAGAATAATTGCTAAGAACATGTGTATGAAAACATGTACATGTATATATAGTTAAATTAAATATCCAAATGTCCATATTTAATTATAGGTAATCTTTAAATAATTTCCAAAACATTTTGATAAACTAAATTCTTAAAGTTTTACTAACTTACATTAAGTAACGATTTAAGGTCAATTCATAAAATATCTAGATGATGTCCAGATAAGATAAAATAATGAATCATCAATTATTAGACATAACTTTCTCTAATTCTGGCTTGTTACAGTGGAACTAAAGATAAATATAGGTTGATTGGCAAAAATTTTTGGCCTGATTATTGAAAGATTACTGTAAATAGTAATGTTTCTAGAAATTATGAAATATAATTATATAATTGTCAAAAATGGCGATGTAACACAGTTACTTAGAGCTTGCTACTTAAATTTTGGTAAATTTGGTAAAGAAATATGTAAGTAGGGTGGAGATATACTTTTTTTTGTTGTTGTTTGGAAAAGGACATTGGAGAAAGATTATTAAAAGGAAACTATGGGGGTCTCCTAGGTGGCTCAGTCCCTTAAGAATCTGACACAAAAAATGGGCAGAAGATATGAACAGACACTTCTCCAACGAAGACATACAAATGGCTATCAGACACGTGAAAAAATGTTCATCATCACTAGCCATCAGGGAGACTCAAATTAAAACAACATTCAGATACCACCTGACACCAGTTAGAATGGCCAAAATTAGCATGACAGGAAACAACATGTGTTGGAGAGGATGTGGAGAAAGGGGAACCCTCTTACACTGTTGGTGGGAATGCAAGTTAGTGCAGCCACTTTGGAGAATAGTGTGGAGATTCCTCAAGAAATTAAGAATAGAGCTATCCTATAACCCTGCAATTGCACTGCTGGGTATTTACCCCAAAGATACACATGTAGTGAAAATAAGGGCCATCTGTACCCCAATGTTTATTGCAGCAATGGCCACGGTCGCCAAACTGTGGGAAGAACCAAGATGCCCTTCAACGGATGAATGGATAAGGAAGATGTGGTCCATATACACAATGGAGTATTATGCCTCCATCAGAAAGGATGAATACCCAACATTTGTATCAACATGGACGGGACTGGAAGAGATTATGCTGAGCAAAAAAAGTCAAGCAGAGAGAGTCAAGTATCATATGGTCTCACTTATTTGTGGAGCATAACAAAGAACACGGAGGACACGGGGAGATGGAGAGGAGAGGGCGTTGAGGGAAACTGGAAGGGGAGATGAACCATGAGAGACTATGGACCCTGAAAAACAACCAGAGGGTTTTGAAGGGGCAGGGGAGTGGGAGGTTGAGGAACCTGGTGGTGGGTAATAGGGAGGGCACGTACTGCATGGAGCACTGGGTGTGGTGCAAAAACAATAAACACTGTTATGCTGAAAATAAACAAATAAAAATTTTAAAAAAAAAGAATTTGACTTAGGCTCATGTCATGATCCCAGTGTCCTGGAATCAAGCCCAGCATCAAGGTCCTTGCTTACCCAGTAGCCTACTTCTCCCTCTCACTCTGCTGCTCCTCCTGCTTGAGTTCTACTCCCCATCTCTGCATCAAATAAATAAATATAATCTTTAAAAGGAAAAAGGGAAACCTTGGGAAGGGATTTTGTGCATGGTCAGCACTGACACTGGAATAAATAAGTTATTTTTTTCTTTACTTTTTTATTGTGTTATGTTAGTCACCATTAGATACATCATTAGTTTATGAGAAGGTGTTCCAAGATTCGTTGTTTATGTATAACACCCAGTTCTAATACAAAAAGTAAGATGGTTTTGGTTTAGAGGTTTTTGTCCCCCTATCTCTTTTTTTTTATTTTTTTTATTTACTTGACAGAGAGAAATCACAACTAGGCAGAGAGGCAGGCAGAGAGAGAGGAGGAAGCAGGCTCCCTGCAGAGCAGAGAGCCCGATGTGGGGTTCGATTCCAGGACCCTGGGATCATGACCTGAGCTGAAGACAGAGGCTTTAACCCACTGAGACACCCAGGCGCCCCATCCCCCTATCTCTTGAAAGTACAATCTTTTTGTCCTTTTTCTCTTTCCAGAAAGGAGATATATAGATATATAGATATATAGATATAGAGATAGAGATAGAGATATATCTGTGTATTATATAGAGATATATCTATATATTATATAGAGATATGTATATATAATATAGATATATAATATATCTATTTTTCTACATCTTTATTGATATTGATATAGATAGATAGATAGATATAGATAGATATAGAGATCTAGATCCTAGATCTAGATCCTAGATCTCTATATCTATCTATATCTATCTATCTATCTATCTATCTATCTATCTATCTATATACTAACCCAAATTGGGGTTTTTCAGGCTCCCATATGGAGAGCCCTGCTCTGGAATCCCTCATTTTGGGGGATCCCTGATACAGAAAACAGGACTCCGCCTTACCCCCAGAGTGGCACGAAATTCTTGGGAGCCAGGCAAAATCCCCAGAGAGAGAGAATCTTCCATGGCCCCAAGAGGTCATCCCTACATTCTTTGGCCATCCTAGAAACAAAATCCGGAGACAAAATCCTGAGCTACCGCCTCACACTCTCCCAATTTCAGATCCTGAGAAGCTCCCCTCATGGGGTCCAGATCAGGACTGCCATCCCTGGGCTCTAATCCCAAACCAAATTTGTGTTTTCACACTTCTGTCTCTAGAGCTCTTGCCAACACACCCTCCAGGCCTACTGGGCCACATCTCAGGACTGTTCCTACCTTCTGAAGGAAATTGTGCCCTTTACATTTGCCAAAACCATCCAGATTAGGAGAAAACTACAAGATTCCTGAGGCCACCCCAATTTCGTAGGCCGCTCTTTTTTTTTTTTAAAGATTTTATTTATTTACTTGACAGACAGAGATCACAAGCAGGCAGAGAGGCAGGGAGAGAGAGAGGAGGAGGCAGGCTCCCTGCTGAGCAGAGAGCCCGATGCGGGCTCGATCCCAGGACCCTGGGATCATGACCTGAGCAGAAGGCATAGGCTTTAACCCACTGAGCCACCCAGGCGTCCCAAACATAGGCCCTCTTGATAAAACTGTGTAGTCTGACACACCCAATGCAGAGACCTCCAGTCAGACACCCAGGTAGATGGCCCCAGGTGACATACCCCTAGGCAGTAATCTGCATCCTTTCTTAGGATTTCAGGTATCTGTGCCCAGAGGACTGGTCTCAAATACCAATATATGGGGGGTCCCAGTGGCTCAAAAAGGAACATCTGTCCCCAGAAGTAAACCTTGCTATTCGGAGCTGTGTCAAAACCTCAGGGTAGGTATGCATGTCCCATGAGCCACTGCTACATACCAAGTTATCCCTGGACACAAACACTGATTGTGACTCCATTTCAACTCAGTCCCCAGGGTACCTCACCCAAGAGGCAGCAATCGAAACTGCTTTGTTCCTAGGCACCAATGGGATCATGAGGTGGGGTTTCCAGACATCTATACATAGAGCCTGCTTTCAAATCTTTCAGTATGGGGGAAACTGGGGCCTGGAAACAGGAGACCCCAGTTCCCACAGAAGTAAAGCTTGGTGTTTGAAGCACCTCACAACCCCACGAGTAGGAAAACCTCCATGGCCTCATGAGGCCACCCCTCCATGTGGATGCCATCATGGACACAAACTTTAGCCTGAGCCAATGTCTGACACTCGGCCTTACTTCACATACTGGAGATCTTGATTCAGACTTTGCAGATTTGGCCTGCCATGCCCTTGGCCCTAAAAGTAACACTAGCTTGTTTTCAGAATTCCAACCTCACACTCCTGGCCCACAAGCCTTCCAGATTGGGAATTATGGAGCCACAATGCAGCACTCTGCCTGCACACCAGAAAGAAGAAGTGTCCTATGGGGCTGCCCAAAAACCCCAAATAAGGATCTAACTGCAGGGCCCTCAGCAGCAACCCAGTGTCATAGGTGGCACTGAGCCCAGACCTCCCATCAGCTACCCACACTCTGGGCGCATATCCAGATCAGACCTGCCATGTCCCTTGGCCATCATCTCTACTCTACCTTGGTGTTCAGGCATCTGTCCCCAGACCATATCTCAAATCCCTGCATATAGGGGAACATGATGCACAAAACAGAACTCCTTTCCCCATGGCGTGAAACCTTGCTGTTGGGATGGTCATAAAACCCTCAGGGCAGGGAATACCTGCATAGCCCATGAGGCCACGCCACTCTGGAGGGCCAGCTTGGGCACAAACACTCATTGTGACCATCAGCCTGAGCCCTGTTTTCAAATGAGGCCTCTTGGTAGCTGGACCAAGAGCCCGTATATCAGGCTTGCCATGTCCATACTCCCACCTAAGGTGTGTTTTCCATACTCCAGTACCCAGAGCCCTGCTCTGGAATCCCTCTATTGGGGGACCCCTGAGAGAGAAAACAGGACTCCTCCCTTCCTCCAGAACTACTTGAAACTATTGGTAGCTGGGGAAAATCCCCAGAGAAGGAGAAACATCCATGGTCCCATGAGGCCACCCCTATATTCCATGGCCATCTTAGACACAAAATCCAGAGACAAAAGCCTGAGCTAACACTTCACACTCACCCTAATTTCAGATGCCAAGGAACTCCCCTTAGGTTCTGCCGATTGGGTCTACCATATGCTCAGCCTGAACCCTAAACCGAGTTTATGTTTTCAGAATTCTGTCCCAGAGCCCTCCCTGTCAAATCTCCAAAATGGGGCCTCCAGAGCCACACCGCAGGACTATGCTTCTCTTGCAAAGGAAATTGTGGCCTTTACACTTGCCAAAGCCTCCAGATTAGAAGAAACCTGCAAGGACCCCGAGGATACCCCAATTTCGTAGGTCGCTCAGGAAAAATAAAAAATGTGCTGACACACCCTGAACACCTACATCCAGGCAGACTCACAGGTAGATGGCCCAAGAGACTTAAGATTGAACTTGACATGTCCCTAGGCCCTAATCTGAGCCCTACCTTAGGTTTTCTGACATTTAGCCCAAGAGACCTGGTCTCACATACCAACATATGGAGGGTCACTGAGGCACACAACAGAATACCTATTGACCCCAGAAGTGTACCTTGCTATTTGAAGCTGTGTAAAACTCTCAGCATAAAAGAATCCTGCATGGCCCCTGAGCCGCCACCACATTACAGGATCTACCTTCTCCCTGGACACAAGCCAGCATTGTGACCCATCAACATGAGACTCTATTTCAAACTAGCCCCTCGGGTATATTGCCCCATAGCCAGCAGATCCAACTTACTTTGTTCTGAGGTGGCAATGGGAATGTGAGGTGTGGTTTCCAAGCATCCATACGTAGAGCCCTGCTATCAAATATTTCCATATTTGGGACCCTTGAGCCATCAAGCAGGACTCCCCTTGTCCTGTAGTAGGAAACCTTTCTTTTTGGAACAGATCACAATTCCCAGAGTGGGAAAACCTCCATGGCCTCCTGAGGCCACCCCTGCATTAGGTGGCCATGATGGACACAAACTCTAGCCTGAGGGAACATCTGTCTGTCACCCTTACTCAGATGCTGGAGAACTCACTTCAGCCTCTACAGATTGGGCCTGTCATACCATGTTCCCTAAACCTAACCCTAGCTTTTCAGAGATCCATCCTCAAACTCCTGGCCCACAAGCCCTCTGGACTGGGATTTCTGGAGTCACAACGCAGCACTCTGCCTGCCCACCAGGAGGGAAATGTGCCCTATGGGGCTTCCCAAAAACTCCAAATGGGGATCAACCCACTCGGCCCGCGATGGTACCCCAATTTCATAGGCCGCCCTGTACACTAATGCTCTGTCTGATACAGCCAGAGACCAGACCCCAATCAGCCACCCAGACAGCTACCCGCATATCCAGCAATTCAGACCAGCAATGGCCCTAGGCTATCATATCTACCCAAGCTGGGTTTTCAGACATCTCTTCCCAGACCTTATCTCAAATCCCTGCATATGGGGGAACCTGATGCAAAAACAGAAGTCCTCCTTCCCCATGGCAGAAAAAACTTGCTGTTGGGATGGGTGTCAAACCCTCAGGGTAGGAGAATCCTGCATGGTCCATGAGGCCACGCCCACTCTTGAGGGCTGCCTTGGGGAGAAACACACATTGTAACCACCATCCTGAGCCCCGTTTTCAAATGAAGCCCTTCAGTAGCAGCACCAAGAACCCACATATCGGGCTTGCCATGCCCCTAGGCCCAAATGCTAACCCAAGGTGGATAATGCAGGCACCTATACCCAGAGCCCTTCTCTGGGATCCCTATTTTGGGGGGACACCTAAGAGAGAAAACAGGACTCCTCCCTTCCCCCAGAATGACACCAAACTTTTGGGAGCCGGGCAAAATCCCCAGGGAGGGAGAATCTTCCAAGGTCCCATAAGGCCACCCCTGCATTCCATGCTATCCTAGACAAAAAATCCAGAGACAAAGGCCTCAGCTACCGCCTCACCCTCTCCCTAATTTCAGATCCTGAGGAGCTCCCTCTCGGTCTGCAAATGGGGCCTGCCATACCTTCTGCCCCAATCCTAACCAGAGTTGCTGTTTTCAGACTTCTGTCTCCAGAGTGCTGCCCCACTAACTGTCCAACCTGGGTATTCCATACACACACCACAGGACTGTGCCTTCCCTCCAGAAGGCAGCTGTGCCCTTAGAACTCCAGGAAACCTCAAGATTAGGACAAATCTGCAAGGCCCCTGAGACTATCCCAATTTCATAGGTCACCCAGGATAAAATACGCAGTCTGACACACTCTGAGCAACTACCTCCCATCAGACACCCAGGTAGATGGCCCCAGAGACAGAAGACTGAAACTGACATGCCACTAGGCTCTAATCTGTACCCTAGCTTAGGTTGTAGTGCATCTGTCCACTGAGACCTGGTCTTGAATGCCAATGTTTGGGGGATACCTGAGCCACAGATACAAAAGTTCCTGTCCCCAGAAGGTAACCTTCTTATTTTGAGCTGTGTCAAACCATCGGGGTAGTAGAATCCTACATGGCCCCTGAGGCCGTCACCACATTTGAAGGGAGTTCTGGAGAGAAACCAGCATTGTGACCCTCAGCATGAGACTCCTTTTCAACTCAGCCCCCTGGGTGGCTCACCCCAGAGCCAGAAGATAGAACCTGCCTTGACCTTTGGCTTCAATGGCTACCCTAGATGCACTGTTCCGGCATCTGTATGTAGAGCCTGCTCTCGAATTGGTCCATATGGGGGACCCTCAGCCAACAATCAGCACTCCCACTGTCCCAAAGAAGAGAATCTTGCTGTTTGGAGCCACGACCAAATCCCAGATTGGGGAAAACTGCATACCCTCCTGAGGCCACCCCTCCATTAGGTGGCCCTCCTGGACACAAATTCCAGCCTGACAGGACATTGGACACTAGCCCTTATTTCTGATGCTGGTGATCTGGTCTCAGGCTCTATGGATCGGGACTGCCATGCCCTAGGCCCTAACACTAACCCTAGCTTGTGTTTTCAGTCTTCCATCCCCAGAGTCCTGGTGATCAAGCCCTCCAGATTGGGAATTCTGGAGCACCAACACAGCAGTCTGTCTGCCTTTCAGAAGGCATAAGTGACCACTGAAACTGCACAAAAACCCCAAAGGAGGATCAAACTGTATGGCGCATGAGGGCACTGCAACGTTATAAACCGCACTGAGCACTAATATTCTGTTTGCCAAAGCCTGGGCCCTGACTCCTGTCAGCCAACCAGGTAGATAGCACCCTATCCAGCAGAACACATCTACCATGCCACTAGGCGATCATCTCTATCTGACCTGGGTTTATAGATAACTTTCTCCAGAGACCTGGTCTCAAATCCCTGCATATGGGAGAACATGATACACAAAATGGAAGTCCTGACCCATAGCAGGAATCCTTGCTATTGGGATGTGTGTAAAATCCTTAGAGTAGGAGAAACATGCATGGCCCCTGAGTCCCTGCCCACTGTTGAAGGCCACGCTGGGCACTATCCCGCATTGTGACCCTCAGCCTGAGCCACGTTTTCAACTAAGCTGCCTCAGTATCTTGACCTAGAGCCAGCATATGAGGCCTGCAACGACCCTAGGCCCAAATCCTAACCCAAGGTTGGGTTTCTAGGCATGTATACACAGAGCCCTGCTCTCAAATCCCTCCTCATGGGGACCCCTGAATCAGAAAACAGAATTTCTCCTTTCCCCCACAATGACAGAATGCTATTTGGAGCTATGAAAAACCCCCAATGAGTGAGAATCTTTCATGTCCCCATGAGGTCCCCTCTACATTCCGCACCCTTCTCAAACACAAAAATCAGAGGCAAAGCCTGAGTTTCTACCTCACACTATCCCGAATGTTAGATCCTGAGGTGCTCCTCTCAGGGTCTGCACATCGGGCTTGCCATACCCTCAGCCATTATCCTAACCCTAGCTGATGTTTTCAGATTTCTGTCCCCAGAGTCTTGCACCACAAAACCTCCAGCCTGCATATTCCATAGCCACACCACAGGACTGGGCCTGCCCTCCAGAAGGAAGTTGGGCCCTTTAGAGCTTCAGAAAACCTCAGGTGAGGAGAAACTTAGAAGGCCCTTGAGGCCACCCCAATTTCGTAGGATGCTCTGGACAAAAAAATGCGCGGTCTTGTAGGCGCCTGGTTAGCAAAAGGAAGTTACTTGTAAACCCCGGATATAGGGGCGGGCCAGGCCAGATAGCCGTATCCAATCAGAGGGGTGCGCATATATTAACTGTGGTAAGTTGAAATCCCATTGGCCACCTGGGTGTGGGCCGGGCTCAACCACGACTATAAAAGATGGTCTGTGAGGCTGGAGGGGGAGGTATTTTTTTGGCAGGAGGAGTCCAAACAGCAGCAGTGGCAGCACCGCCACCGCACCGCGAGTGGCGCCACCCCGAGCAGGAGCGCTACTGCAAGCAGCTCCACCCGGAGCAACCGCGAGGGGCACCGCCCAGAACAGCAGTGGCAGTGGCGCCGCCTCGAGCTGTAACATGAGCGGCGCTGCCCCAGCACCAGAGCAGCAGCAGCCGCACCACCACTGAGAGCAGCACTGCCCTGAGCAGCAGCGCCACCGCAAGCGGCGGCGCCCAGAGCAGCAGAGTTGCAGCAGCAGCAGCGGCAGTGGCGTCTCTGCAAGCAGCACCACCCGAACAACCACGAGCGGCACTGCCCCGAGCAGCAGCAGCAGCGGCACCACCTTGAGCTGTAACACGAGCTGTGCTGCCCCAAACAGCAGAGCAGCAGCAGCGGCAGTGGTGCCACCGCGAGCGGCACAGCCCTGAGCAACAGTGGCAGCGGTGCTGCCACGAGCGATGCCACCCCGAGCAGGAGCCTCAGCAGCAGCAACAGCAGCGGCACCGCCGCAAGCAGCTACGCCGCCTTGGGCAGTGCCGCCACCAGGAGCAGCCTCTCAGGAGGCAACAGTGCAGCCTCGCCGGGAGTGGCCTGTGGTACAGTGAGGGTGGGGCAGGGAGCCTCCAGGAGGGACCCCAGGGACTGGGAGGCAGTGGTCCCCAGCAAGGCTTGGGCACCTACTGGTTAGTTTGGTTTCTAATGCAGGGGCTCAGGCACCTACTGGTTAGTTTGGTTTCTAATGCAGGGGCTCAGGCACCTACTGGTTAGTTTGGTTTCTAATGCATGGGGCTCGGGCACCTACCGGTCAGTTTGGTTTCTAATGCAGTTTGGTTTTTAATGAAGTTTAGTTTCTAATGAAGTTTGGTTTCTAATGCAGTTTGGTTTCTTTTTTTTTTTTTTTTTTTTATATTTTACATATAGATTTTTATTTTTTATTTTTTTTTTGATTTATAAATTTTTTTCCCCTTTTTATTAATTTTTTCAGCGTAACAGTATTCATTCTTTTTGCACAACACCCAGTGCTCCATGCAAAACGTGCCCTCCCCATCACCCACCACCTGTTCCCCCAACCTCCCACCCCTGACCCTTCAAAACCCTCAGGTTGTTTTTCAGAGTCCATAGTCTCTTATGGTTCGCCTCCCCTCCCCAATGTCCATAGCCCGCTCCCCCTCTCCCAATCCCACCTCCCCCCAGCAACCCCCAGTTTGTTTTGTGAGATTAAGAGTCATTTATGGTTTGTCTCCCTCCCAATCCCATCTTGTTTCATTTATTCTTCTCCTATCCCCCTACCCCCCCATGTTGCTTCTCCATGTCCTCATATCAGGGAGATCATATGATAGTTGTCTTTCTCCGATTGACTTATTTCACTAAGCATGATACGCTCTAGTTCCATCCACGTCGTCGCAAATGGCAAGATTTCATTTCTTTTGATGGCTGCATAGTATTCCATTGTGTATATATACCACATCTTCTTGATCCATTCATCTGTTGATGGACATCTAGGTTCTTTCCATAGTCTGGCTATTGTAGACATTGCTGCTATAAACATTCGGGTACACGTGCCCCTTCGGATCACTATGTTTGTATCTTTAGGGTAAATACCCAGTAGTGCAATTGCTGGGTCATAGGGTAGTTCTATTTTCAACATTTTGAGGAACCTCCATGCTGTTTTCCAGAGTGGTTGGACCAGCTTGCATTCCCACCAACAGTGGAGGAGGGTTCCCCTTTCTCCACATCCTCTCCAGCATCTGTCATTTCCTGACTTGTTAATTTTAGCCATTCTGACTGGTGTGAGGTGATATCTCATTGTGGTTTTGATTTGTATTTCCCTGATGCCGAGTGACGTGGAGCACTTTTTCATGTGTCTGTTGGCCATCTGGATGTCTTCTCTGCAGTTTGGTTTCTGATGCAGTTTGGTTTCTGATGCAGTTTGGTTTCTGATGCATGGCACGAAATAATCGCTTTGTGTCAGTCTCATTCATTTGATCACGGACCCTAATAGTCTGATACAACCTTAGTAACTACCTCCCATCATACACCCAGGTAGATGGCCCCAGAGACAGAAGATTGAACCTGACATGCCATAAGTCTGAATCTATACACTATCTTAGGTTTTCAGGAATCTGTTCCCAGAGGCCTTGTCTTGAACTCAAACATTTGGGGGATCCTTAAGCCACAAAACACAACATCTCCTGTCCCCAGAAGGAAACCTTGCTGTTTGGAGCTGCATCTAAACCCCACATAGGGAAACTTCCATAGAAGGAGGTCACGGAAGATTCTCCCTCTTTAGGGGTTTTGCACAGCTCCAAATAGCATGCTGTCATTGGGGGGAGGGGAGGATAGAGGGAATCTTGTTTTCAAAATCAGGGTTCCCAATAAAGAGGGATTTGAGAGGGACACCTGGGTGGCTCAGTGGGTTAAACCTCTGCCTTCAGCTCAGGTCAAGATCTCAGGGTGTCCTGGGATCGAGCCCCACATCAGGCTGTCTGCTCAGCATGGAGTCTGCTTCCTCCTCTCTCTCTGCCTGTCCCTCTGACTACGTGTGATTTCTCTATCAAATAAATAAATAAAATTTAAAAAGAGGGATTTGAGAGCAGGGCTCTGTGTACACGTGCCTAGAAACCCAACCTTGGGTTAGGATTTGGGCCTAGGGTCCTGGCAGGCCTCATATGCTGGGTCTAGGTCAAGATACTGAGGCAGCTTAGTTGAAAACTTGGCTCAGGTTGAGTGTCACAATGTGGGATTGTGCCCAGGGTGGCCTTCAACAGTGGGTGGGGCCACAGGGGCCATGTATGCTTCTCCTACTCTGAGGATTTTACACACATCCCAATAGCAAGGATTCCTGCTATGGGTCAGGACTTCCATTTTGTGGATCATGTTCCCCCATATGCAGGGATTTGAGACCAGGCCTCTGGGGACACAGGCCTATAAAACCAGGTTGGTTAGAGATGATGGCCTAGGGGCATGGCAGGTACGATCTGTTGGATAGGTGGCCAGCTACATGGGTGACTGTCAGGAGGTCAGGGCTTAGGTGTGCCAGACAGATCATTAGTGCACCAGTGACCTATGAAATTTCTTTGCCCTTGTGGGCCATGTAGGTTGATCCTCTTTGGGATTTTGTGCAATCCCAGAGGCCACTTTTGCCTTCTGAAAGGCAGGCGGTGTGCTGCCTTATGACTCCAGAATTCCCAGTCTGGAGGGGTTGTACACCAGGACTCTCAGGACAGAAGACTGAAAACACAAGCTAGGGTTAGGGTTAGGGCCTTGGGTATGGGAGGCACAATTTGCAGAGGCTGAATCACGATCTCCGGCATCTGAGGTAAGGGCTAGTGTAAGATGTTTGCTCAGGCTGAAGTCTGAGTTCATGCTAAGGGAGGGGTGCCCTCATGCGCACCATGGAGGTATTCTAACTTTGGGTGTCATGAGCTGCTCCAAACAGCAAGGTTTCCTTCTGCAAGACAGGGGGAGTCCTCTTTGATGGCTGCAGTGTCCCCCATATGGAATGATTCTATAGCACAGCCCTACACATGGATGCCTAGAAATCCCACGCCATGTTACCATTGCAACCTAGGGACATGGCAGGTTCGATCCACTGGCTTTGGGGTGAAATACCCAGGGGGATGAGTTGAAATGGAGTCTCATGCTGATGCATCACAATGCAGGTTTGTGTACAGGGACACCTTGGATTTTGGCCGTGTCTCAGGGACCATGCAGGATTCTCCTCCCCTGGGTCCTTGACACATCTCCGTATAGCAAGCTTCCCTTCTGGGACAGGAGGTGTTCTGTTTTGTGCCTCAGGGACCCCATTATGTTGGTATTCAGACCAGGTCTCTGGGGACAGATGCCTGATAACCAATTTTATGGTTTATATTAGGTACTAGGGGCATGATAGTTTCAATCTCCTGTCTCTAGGCCATATACCTGGGTGTCTGACTAGATGTAGGTTCTCAGGATGTGTCAGAGTGCTCATTATTTCCAGGTCACCTTACGAAATTGAGGTGGCCTCGAAGGCCTTGCAGGTTTCTTCTAATCTGTAGGCTATTGGCAACTGTAAAGGCACAGTTTCCTTTGGGAGGGGAGGTTCAGTCCTGTGGTGTGGCTCCGGAGGCAAAAGACTGGAGGATGTGTGGGATGTGTCTCTGGGGACAAAAGCCTGAAAACACAAACTAGTTTAGGGTTTGGGCTGAGGTTATGGCATGCCTGATCTGCAGACCCTGAGGGGGGAGCCTCAGAATCTGAAATTAGGGCAAGTGTGAGCTGGTAGCTCCGGCTTTTGTCTCTGGATTTTGTGTCTAGGATGGCCACAGAATGTAGGTGTGGCCTCCTGGGGCCATGGAAGATTCTCCTTCTTTGGGGATTTTCCTGGCTCCTAATAGTTTGGTGTCATGCTTTGGGAAGGGATAAGTCCTGTTTTTTGTCTCAGGGTTCCCCCAAAAAGAGAGATCCAGAGCAGGGCTCTGAGTATAGGCTCCTGGAAAACCTCCCCTTTGGTTAGGATTTGGCCCTAGGGGCATGGCAAGCCTGAATTGCAGACTCCTAGTCCAGCTACTGTTGGGCCTTACATGAAAACATGGCTCAGCCTGAGGATCTCAATGGGTGTTTGTGCCCAAGGCCACCCTCAAGAGGGGGCGTGGCATCATGGGCCATTCAGGTTTCTCTGACTCTGAGAGATTAACCCTCACTCCAAATGCAAGGTTTCCTCTCATGGGGAAGGAGGAGTACTATTTTGTGCATCAGGCCCCCCATATTCAGGGATTTGAGATAAGATCTGGGGATAGATGCCTGAAAACCCAGTTTGGGTAGAGATGATGGCCAAGGGCCATGACATGTCTGATCTGCTGGATATGTTTCTAGCTATCTTAGAGGCTAACAGGAGGTCTGTGCTATGGCCCTAGAAAAATCCGTGGCCCCATGAGACCACCCATACATTCGTTGGATCGAATGGACACAATCTCCAGCCTGAGCGACCTCCTGACTCTCACCTTAACCTCAGATCCCCAGGATTTCACCTCAGTATCTGTAGATTCGGCCTGCCATGACCTAGGCATGAACTCTAACCTTGGCATAGTCTTGGCATAGTCTTCTGTCCCAAAGTTCCTGGCCCACAAGCTCTCCAGATAGAGAACTGAGGAACCACACCATGGGACTCTGCCTAACCTAGAGAAGGAAACTGTTCTCAATGGAGATTCGCAAAACCCCAAGATTAGGAGAAACATGCATGGCCAACGAGGCCTCACCCATTGATGGAGCCCAACCCTGGATACCAGTGCACATTGTGTTTCTCAGCCTGAGCAGCGAACTCCAGTCAGCCACCACATAGCTGGCCCCAGAGTCAGCAGATTGGACCTGCCATGCCCCTAATACCTAATGCTAACCCCAGGATGTTTTTTCTGGCATCCATACACAGAGTCCTGCTCTCAAATCCCTCCATATGGAGACATCTGTGCCATATAACAGGACTCCACATCCTCCCCAGAATGAAATCATACTATTTGGAGCTCCACAAATCCCCCAGAGCAGGAGAAAACTCCATGGCCCCAGGAGGCCACACACACATTCAGCAGCCCTAGTGGACACAAATTCTAGTCTGGTTTGAGCGAATGCCTGACACTCGCCCTAACTTCATATTCTGGGGAGCTTGCCTCAGAATCTGCCTCAGAATCTGCACATCGGGGATCCATGCCTAACTGTACACTGAACTTAGGTTTCCAGAATTCTATCCTTTCAGTCCTGGAAAGCAATCCCTCCAGATTGAGGTCTCTGGAGCGACTCAACAGGACTTGCCCTGCCCTATAGAAGAAATCGTGCCCTATGGAGCCCAACAAAACCCATAGATCAGGGCAAACGTGTATGCCCCATGATGCCACCCACTTTCGTTCTCCACCCTGGACACCAATAAGCAGTCTGAAACAACCTGAGTCCCGTTCTCCAATCAGCCACTGGGAGAGCTGGCCCCAAAGACAAAAGATTGGACCTGCCATGCCCCTAGGCTTCAATTCTAACCCTTCTTGGGGTTTCAGACATCCATACCCAGAGTTATCTCCTTGAATACCTCCACAGAGGGGACCCCTCAACTACACAACAGAAATATTCCTGGTTGCCAGAAGGAAACCTTGCTTTTGCATCTATGTAAACCCTCAAGATTGGAAGAAGCCTGTGTTGACCTGAGGCCACAACCACTCTTGCTAGTCGCTCTGAACAAAATCACCCATTATGACCCTTAGCCTGAGACACATTTTCAACAGAGCTGTATGGCTAACTCATCCCAGATCCAGGATATAAGGCTTGCCATGCCTCTTGTTCCTAACCATAAACGTAGGTTGGATTTTCAGGCATCAATTCCCAGAGCCCTGCTCTCAAGTCCCTCCATACGGGTAACCACTGATCCATAAAACAGGACAGCACATATCGCCCAGAATACACCAAACTATTTGGAACTGTGCAAATACCCCAGAGCAGTAGCAACTCCATGGCTCCATGACGCCACCCACACACTCGGTGGATCGCATGTACAAAAACTTCAACCGGAGTGACCCCTGACACTCACCTTAACATGAGATTCCCTGGAGCTTGCCCAGCATCTGAAGATTAGGTCTGCCATGCCCTTAGCCCTAACCCTAACCATAGCTTCGGTTTTCAGACTTCTGTTCCAAGAGCCCTGGCCCACAAGCACTCCAGAGAGAGAAATCCAGAACCACACCATGGGACTCTGCCTACTATCCAGAAGGAAACCATGCTCATTGGAGCTGCACAACACCCCCAGATTTGGAGAACCAGCACGAATACCGAGGTTACACCCATTTACGAACACGACACTGGACCCTAATGCACATTCTTTCCTACAGTGTGAGCCCTGTCCTCCAATCAGCCACCTACGTAGCTTGCCCCAGAGTCAGCAGATCGTTCTGCCATGCCCCTTGTCCCTAATGATAACCCTAGGTTGGGGTTTTAGGTATCCATACCCAGAGCCCTTCTCTTGATCCCTCCTTATGGGGACACCAAGGTATATAGTAGGACTCCAACTCTCACTGAGAATGAAATCAAGCTATTTGGAGCTGTGGAAAACCCCAAGCAGAAGATACCTTCATGGCCCCAGGAGGACACCCACACATTCTGCAGCTCTAGAGGAAACAAATTCTAGTCTGGTCTGAGCGAATGCCTGACATTCACCCTACCCTTAGAAACTGGAGAGCTCAACTCAGGATCTGCAGATAGATGCCCCATGCCCTACACCCTAAGCATAAGCTGAATTTGGGTTGCCTGAATTCCATCCCTTCAATCCTGGAATGAAAGCCCTCTAGGTTGGGACTCCATAGCCAGCCCACAGGAGTCTGCCTGCCCTCCAAAAGTAAACCGTGCTCCATGGAGCTGCCAAAATCAGGGCAAACATGCAAGACCCCCAATGCCACCCACTTTCGTTCTCCACCCTGGACACTAATACCCAGTCTGACACAACCTGAGTACTGTCCTCCAATCAGCCACCAGGAAGGCTGGCGCCAGAGCCAGCAGACCAGAATTATCATGCCCCTTGGCCCAAATCTTAACCCTAGATTGGGGTTTCAGGCATCCAAACACATAGCCCTCCACTTGAATCCCTCCACAAGGGGGATGTCTGAACCATACAACAGGACCCCAACTCTCACTGAGAGTGAAATCATACTATTTGGAGCTGTGCAAATCCCCAAGCAGGAGATACATCCATGGCCCCAGGAGGACACCCACACATTCTGCAGCCTTAGTGGACACAAATTCTAGTCTGTTTTGTGCAAATGCCTGACACTCATCTTAACTTCAGAAACTGGAGAGCTCACCTCAGCATCTGCAGACAGGGTATCCAAGCCCTATACCCTAAACATAAACTGAGCTTGGGATTACAGAATGCCATCCCTTGAATCCAGGAATGCAAGGACTCCAGATTGTGGACTCCAGAGCCAGCCCACAGGACTCTCCCTGCCCTCCAGAAGCAAATTGTGCCCTATTGAGCTGCACAAAACCCCTTAATTAGGGCAAACGTTCATGGCCCCCGATGCCACCCCACGTTCGTTCTCTACCCTAGACACTAATACGCAGTCTGACAAAACCCAAGTCCTGTCCTCCAATCAGCCACCAGGATAGCTGGCCCCAGAGCCAGCAGATCAGACCTGCCATGGCCTAGAGTCTAATCCTAGCTGGTTTGGGTATCAGGTATCCATACCCAGAGCCCTGCTCTAGAATCCCACCACATGGGGACCCCTGAGAAACAGAAAAGAAATTCTCCTGGCCCCCAGAAGGAATCCTTGATTTTCAGCTATGTATAACCCTCAGAGGTGGAAGAAAGCTGCTTTGTCCCTGAGGCCATGCACAAATTTACAAGCAGCCCAGGACACAACACCTATTGTGGCCCTTAGCCTGAGCCCCATTTTCAACACAGCCCCATGGGTAGCTCTTTCCAGAGCCAGGATATAAGGTGTGCCATGCCACTAGGACCTAACCCTAAACATAGTTTGGGTCTTCAGGCATCCATATCCGGAAATCTGCTCTCAAATACCTCCATATGGGGGACCCATGAGCCATAAAACTGGACACCACCTATCCCCCAGAATAGGCCAAACTATTTGGAACTGTATAAAAACCCCAGAGCGGGAGCAAACTCCATGGCCCCTTGAGGCCATTCCTACACTTCGCGGATTGCATGGGCACAGACTCCAGCCTGAACAACCTCCTGACACTCGCCTTAACTTCAGATCCCCAGGAGCTTGTCCAGCATCTGTAGATTGGACCTGCCATGACCTTGGCCCTAACTCTAACCCTAGCTTCGGTTTTCAGTCTTCCATCCTGAGAGCCCTGGCCTACAAGCACTCCAGGTAGAGAACTCTAGAACCACACCATCGACTCTGCATAAACTACAGAAGGAAACTGTGCTCATTGGAGCTACACAAAACCCACAGATTTGGAGAAAACGGCATGACTAACAAGGGCACACCCATTTACGGAACACAACCCTGGATCCTAATACACATTCTGTCCTCAGCCTGAGCCACAACTCCCAGTCAGCAACTCAAGTAGCTGACCCCAGAGGCAGCAGATTGGACCTGCTATGCTCCTAGTCCCTAATGCTAACCCTAGGCTGGGTTTTCAGGCATCCATGCCCAGAGACCTGCTCTCTAATAACTCCAAATGGGGACCTCTGTGCCATATAACAGGACTCCACATCTCCACCAGAATGAAGTCATAATTTTTTGGGCTGCACAAATCCCCCAGAGCAGGAGAAAACTCCATGGCCCCAGGAGGCCACACACACATTCAGCAGCCCTAGTGGACACAAATTCTAGTCTGGTCTGAGCGAATGCCTGACACTCACCCTAACTTCAGAATCTGGAGAGCCTGACTCAGCTTGCATAGATCAGGGATCCATGCCCTACACCCTAACCATAAAGGAAACTTGGGTTTTCAGAATTCCATCCCTTGAGATCTGGAATGCAATCTCTCCAGATTAGGGAATCTGGAGCCACACTGCAGGACTCTCCCTGCCTTCCAGAAGGAAACCTTGCCCTATGGAGCTGCACAAAACCCCTAGATCAGGGGAAACCTGCATGGCCCCTGATGTCACCCCACTTTTGTACTCTACCCTGGACACTAATATGCAGTCTGACACAACCTGAGTCCCGTCTTCTAATCAGGTACTGGGATAGCTGGCATAGAGTCAGCAGATCATATCTGCCATGCCCCTAGGCCTTAATCCAAACCCTTGGTTTTGTTTTCAGGCATCCATACCCAGAGCCCTCTACTCGAATCACTCCATACGGGGGATGCATGAGCCACAAAACAGAACTGCTCCTGCCCCCCAGAAGGAAACCTTGCCTTTTTGAGCTATGTAAAACCCCCAGAGTTGGAAGAAACTTGAGTAGACCCTGAGGCCACTCCCACTTTTGCAGGCCGCCCTGGACACAAACACCCATTGTGACCCTTAGCCTGAGCCCCATTTTCAACACAGCAATATGAGTAGCTCACCCCAGAGCCAGGATATAAGGATTGCCAAGCCACTAGGACCTAACCCTTATAGTAGTTTGAGTTTTCAAGCATCCATACCTGGAACCCTACTCTCAAATCCCTCCATATGGTGGACCCCTGAGCCATAAAACTGGACACCACCTATCCCTCAGAATAGACCAAAGTATTTGGAACAGTGCAAAAAGTCCAGAGCTAGGCAAAACTCCATGGCCCCATGAGGCCACCCACACATTAGGTGGATGTCATGGACACAAACTCCAGCATGAGCGACCTCCTGACACTTGCCTTCACCTCAGATTCCCAGGAGCTCGCATCAGCGTCTGTAGATTAGGCCTGCCATGCCCTATGACCTAACCCTAACCCTAGCTGCTTCTGTCAGACTTCCATCCCAAGAGGCCTGGTCCACAAGCCCTCCAGAAGAGTACTCTGGAGCCACACCTTGGGTCTCTGCCTACCCTCCAGAAGGAAACCGTGCTCACTGGAGCTGCACACAAACCACAGATTAGGAGAAACCTGCATGGCAAATGAGACCTCTACAATTTTCAGAACTCGACCCAGGACACTAATACACATTCTGTCCCTCAGACCGATCTCCAGTCAGCCACCCACGTAGCTGGCCGCAGTGTTAGCAGATCAGACCTCCCATACCCCTAGTCCCTAATAATATGGTCAAACGGCACTAGGAGCAGGGCACTGATAGTGTCCACCTGCCCCGGCCTTAGCCTTCCTCCCTTTCCTCTGCTCCCCCCTTCAGCATCCTCCTTTCTAACACCTGACCTCCTTTCTAACCCTCACTCCGGGAAAATCATATTCTGCTTCTGATCCTCTGCACCATGGTACCCTTTGCGGGGCTAAATACAGTGGGATTTGTGCAGGGCTGCCTTCTTCTTTTCCTGCCACAGGAATTATCAATGTCTTCTCAGCATAACCTTGTTGGATACCTCCCCTGGTGGAGTTCAGGACCCATTTTAGTCCCTTATAATTGTCTCGTGTAACAAATGCTCCTTTCATTCACCTTTTCAGTTCATGTTTGTGCATCTGTCCCTCTAAACCCTGAGCTCCTAGAGGGAGAAATTGTTTGCCTGATAAGGAGTGGCACCACCTGAGTGCTCAGGGCCCAGTGGCTGAATGAACAGGAGAGAGGATCCAGCTCACCACCGACCAGCTCTATTGTCCAAGCCCAATTGATTTGGGTCATGTGTAAGTCCTGCTGTTTTCTTTTGTTTCCTGCATCAACTCTGTGTTCCATGTGGGGATCAAACTCATCACCCTGAGATCAAGAACCTCGTGCCCTACTGACTGAGGAAGACAGGTGCTTCTTTGGTCATTTTCTCTAGGTTCTAGGCTGATAATTACGGGCGTTTGCTTGCTGATTTCAAAATATTCTAGTTATAGCCCCTTATGCTGAATTACCAAATAACTCCCCTAATCATGGTGGCATTTTGCCATGGATTTCCTCACATGACAGTGCAGAGTGGATCTTCAGATTGGAGACTGAGCTCCTTCACGTGGTCTTTCAGGAGCCCAGAGTCACTCCACCATGGTACTTCTCACTCCATTTATTGTCAAGCACTTATGACGTCATCAGTGCAAGGGGAATGTCCCTGAATTAAAGTGTTCAAGTGCTGAAACTTGTAGGAATCAGACAGAAAGAAACAGATTTATGGCATGGACGTACTTATCACTTGAATGATGAGAGTCAAATAATTGGAAATGGCTAAGTTGTTCAACAATGGGTCTTTGGGTGCTGTCACTGAGAATGCCCAAGAGGACAACAGCAACAGTGTTTGTCCACTGTGAGGACATCAGGTAGAAGAAGAGCCCAGCCTGGAAACTCTCACTACCTTCCCGCCACAGCATAACACACACACACACACACACACACACACACCAGAGGGAAAACAATTGGAATTGGGACAAAATCCATTACAGGCGATCATTTCGTGGAGAAGGAACTTGTCTTCTTTTTGTCATATTTAAGTCATTATTTTACTACATAAACACCTTCTGGCTTAAAACTGAAGAACTATTTACTATATTATCTGACTTGTTAGTAATAATTGGGAAGATTTAAGATGTGATTTTAATATTTTTTTATAAATTGCCCTCTAGAATAATTTAAACATGGCCTATGCAGGATAATGAAAGAATTTAAAGGTGTCTCATGGACCCAGAATTCCCCTCCCCATTTCCACCATTCAAGATATCGTTATGAAAGGGAACATTACCCCGGATAATGAGAGTAGCTTATTTTGGGGCTTCCCATGATGATAGTTCTTTCAGGAACATTCATTTGAAATAAAATGTTACTTTTATAAAACAATAAAAAATTTATGTATCTTTCTTATATTCTGTAGCCAGACAGAGAAGGCCATATTGTAGGACTCATGTCACATAAGAATCACAGATGAGATATAGTACCAGAGACAGAGTGAAGTGTAGTGATTGCAGGGACTAGGGCTCCATAATGAGCAGTGAGTGATAAGCAGCTCAGGTTTCTCTGTGATGGAAATGTTCTACAAGTAATTAGTTGTGCAACACTCCTAAAGTACTTAAAGGCACCTCGATATACCATGGAAAAGTATCAGAGTAAACTTTTAAGTAAACTCTAATAATACTTTATTTAATGCACAAAATCTTTTAAGCCATTTTACAAGTGTATACAAAACACAAAAATTACAAAGAGGGCAAGGAACCCCATCCTTGGGGTTCCAGCCAGAATGAGCTGCTGTTTGGGGGCGGAGTCTGGTTATTCCACTGAGAAAAGTGCTGACTCGAGCCCCTCAGGAACCAAAAAGGAGCATGGGCAGAACCCTGATGTATCTTTGGGTCGATTAAAGGGGCTGATAGTTCTTCTATCTCAGGAGAGTGAATTAGAGCCCCGACTACCACCTGCACTGGCCCCAAAGTGGAGGTGGTGCCACTGCTCTTGCTGAGGGGTGAGCTCCAGCACCTGGGAGAGGGTGGGCCAGCTTTGTGTCCGAAGATACAGCGGGTGCCACAGTGGGAGCTGGGTCAATTTCCTGAGGTGGTTCAGGATCTTTCTCTGGGCATAGTGCTGTAGCTCCTTGAAAAGAAAGTATCATCAGCATGATTGACTTCCCATGTCCCTCCTAAAAAAAGGAAACTTTTTCCAGCACTCAATGTCTTCTGTGTCCAGGAAGCAATTCCTGGGAGGTCTCCCTGACTAAAAATCATGGGGACAGGAATCTGCGACTTCTCACTCCTCTTGGCTCAAGTGTACTCTAGGCTTGGTCAGTGTGGCCCACTCAGCCCCCTCCACAGGACCGCATCAGTCCATCCACCCTTCTCACTCCCAGACTCTGTCTCCGTGGGCTCAATCTATTGCAGGTGTGAGAGCAGAAGCTGGGCGAGGTGCTCCAAATCTTAGCCTGGCATATTGAGCCCCATGTTGAATATGCCAGCAGCATATTCAGGCTGGGAAATTCTGGGGACTGGACAAAATCCTCGGGCTATTGTTATAGTCATATGTTCAAGATGGAGGAGATAGCCCTGGGAAGAGACTGTTAGTCATAAGTCATAAGACAGGGAACCCTCCCAAACCAATATCCCAGGGAACCCCTGTGGGAACCTGGGTCTCTGGGCTTCCAGCTCCTGTCAGAGACCTGTCCTAGTCTTTGTCCACCTGTGATCTGGCAGTCCTGCCTGAGACAGGTCTCATCACAGATGACAGGGTGCAAAAAGGCGCTTTGAGTGTGAGTCCTGATCAATCCCGTGAGCATTTCTGTCCTTCGTAGGGGAACTGGACACACTCCTCAGTCTATCTCCTTGTCCACTTGCCACAGAATTCAACTACATGTTCCTAGGGAGGGGTGGTGTCTGGCCTCTTAGTTACCCTTGCTGCACATGCCACTGTGCTGTGAAGATCCAACCAAGGAGGGAACCAAGGGACTCTGTCTCCAGCTAGCCCTTTCCAGGACCCTCCCAGTACCTCAAATGTTACCTCCTCTGCTCTTGCCCTGCCTCTTTCTTTAGTTGCCACGAGTTGGTCTCCTTCCACTGACACTATTCTCCCACATTGTGGGGAATATCTGGTCCCTAAGCTCTCACTGGGTCTTCTGAGCACCCTCTGGGCACCCAGTGTCTGGGTTCCAGCAGGCTACTATGTGTGATGGTTCCTACACCCTCTATTCTGGGTCCCTGGATTGTGTTGAGTCAGGACTAGGGGGGAAGTGCTGGGTGGGGAATGACTCCCTTAGGGGCTAAAGCTATCCTCTAGCCCCCTCTGCTCTGCAAAGATGCCCACATCCACAGTTCCCCTGGGCCCCTTCCTTCCTCCAGAAGGAACTCTCAAACCTTCACCCTTAAGGAGGAATCATAGATGTGTGGAATGAAGGTCCAAGAGTCCCTGGGGGTGAGAGAAGGCACTCATGCACCAGCCAAAGCTCACTCACATATTCTGCTGCTCCTGGGCTCTGCTGACCTCATCATAGCTGGAGAAAATACACCCATATCTAGTGGAAGCCAGAGGTCATCACATAAAATGTCATGTGGATGCTACCTCTCATCATGTCTAGTGTCACTGTTTGTCCCCTACCTAGTCTGGAGCCCCGGCGTGTGGTCTGCTCTGTGCAGGGTTCATAGTCAGCTCCTACAAGATCGCCTGTGATGAGTGGGACTTCCTGAATGCTTCCTGAATGAAAGGGCCCCAACCTAGCCCATTACAGATTTCTGAGTGGGCCTGGACTCCCTGTTCACCCGCGGGGATGTCTGCTCTGGTTTCACCCAGGCACAGTCCTCATATAGAGTCTCATATCTCCTTAAAAAATAAAATTAATTTTTTTTAGGTTTTTTTTTTCCATTTTATTTATTTTTTCAGCGTAACAGTATTCATTCTTTTTGCACAAAAGTGTTCCAGAATTCATTGCATCTGCACCACACCCGTCCTCCATGCAATGTGTGCCCTTCATAATACCCACAACCCGTCTCACCCAATGCCCCAGCCGTTCCCCTCCAAATCCCTCAGATTGCTTTTCAGAGTCCACAGTCTCTCATGGTTCGCCTCCCCCTCCATTTTCCCCCCAACTCTGTTCTCCTTTCCATCTCCCCATGTCCTCCATGTTATTCCTTATGATCCACAAATAAGTGAAACCATATGACAATTGACTGTCTCCGCTTGACTTATTTCACTTAGCATAATCTCTTCCAGTCCCATTCATGTTGATACAAAATTTGGCTATTCATCCTTTCTGATGGAGGCATAATACTCTGTAGTGTATATGGACCATATCTTCCTTTTCCATTCGTCCATTGAAGGGCATTTTGGCTCTTTCCACAGTTTGGTGACTGTGGCCATTGCTGCTATGAACATGTGGTCTTTCTTTTCACTACATCTGTATCTTTGGAGTAAATACCCAGTACTGCAATTGCAGGGTCATAAGGAAGCTCTATTTGACATTGTTTTAAATTTGACTCATCCCTGAAAAATTTTTGTAACAGTGTCAAGTTGCAAAATTTAAAAAAATATGTTTATATATATCTATATCTGTATCTAGATCTAGATACAGATATAGATATATAAATAATTAATTTATTTGGCATAGAGAGATTCCCATAGCAGGAATACGAGCAGGAGTGGGAGAGGGAGAAGCAGGCCTCCACTGAGCAGGGAACCCGATTTGGGGCTTGATCCCAGGACCCTGGAATCATGACCTTAGCCAAAGACAGACACTTACTGACTGAGCCACTCAGTTGTCCTAAAAAATATTTTAAAGTGATATTATTCAGGTATGTTTTATGAAGTGAGTCACCTCCCTATGCTCTGAAAGAGGATATTTAATATTTCATTTTGACTAACATCTGATAACCAATTCGAATCACTCTGGGTTCTCAGTGTCTTATCTCCTAGATCCTCTGTGGTAAAAGGGCAATATAGAAAAAAAGTTACAATGGAAAGTCTTCTCACAAATAGTCTACTACTCTCCGTGTAAATACACGCCTTTTCTGTTGAATGAAATCTGAAGTAACTTTCAGTAGAGTAGAAATCTAGGACGTTTATTTTTATAAAGGTGATAAATGAGGTAATTTTTATCAATAGAAGAATGTAGGTCATAGATGTCTTGCTTTAAATCTCATAAAGATATAAAATAGCATCATTATTACATTTTAAATAAAATGTATTTTTCACTCTTCATATTTTATTAAGATTCCTATAAGTCAATAAATGATTGTTTTTTTAATTTAATTTATTTTTTCTGAGTTCCAAGTTTAATTATTTATGCACCACACTCAGTGCTCCATGCAATACATACCCTCCTTAATACCCACCACCAGGCAAACCTATCCCCCATCCCTGCCCCTCCAAAACCCTCAGTTTGTTTCATGAGAGTCACAGTCTCTCATGCTTCATCTCCTCTTACAATTTCCCCAATTCACATTTCCTTTCCTTCTACTAATGTCCTCCATGTAATTTCCTATGCAACACAAGTAAGTGAAACCATATAATAATTGACTCTCTCTGCTTGACTTATTTCCCTCAGCATGATCTCCTCCAGTCCTCCATATTGAAAGAAAAGTTAGGTATTCATCCCTTCTGATGGCTGCATAATATTCCATTGTATATATGGACCATATCTTCTTTATCCATTGTCTGTTGAAGGATTTCTTGGCTCTTTCCACAGTTTGGTGACTGTGGCCATGCTGCTATGAACATTGGTATACAGAGGGCCCTTCTGTTCACCATATCTGTATCTTTGGGGTAAATACCCAGTCATGCATTTGCAGGGTCATGGGGAAGCTCTGTTTTTAATTTCTTAAGGAATCTCCACACTGTTTTCCAAGGCGGCTGCACCAACTTGCATTCCCACCAACAGTATAAAAGGATTCCCCTGTCTCCATATCCTCTCCAACAGACATTGTTTCCTGTCTTGTTATTTTGGCCATTCTAACTGGTGTGAGGTGGTATCTCAATGTAGTTTTGATTTGAATTTCCCTGATGGCTAGCGATGATGAACATTTTTTCATGTATGACTTCATTGGAGAAGTGTCTGTTCATGTCTTCTGCCCATTTTTTGGACATGATTATCTGTTTTGTGTGTGTTGAGATTGAGAAGCTCTTTATAGATCCTGAATATCAGCCTTTTGTCTGTACTGTCATTTGCAAATATCTTCTCCCATTCCGTTGGTTGCCTCTTTGTTTTCTTGACTGTTTCCTTTGCTGTGCAGAAGCTTTTGATCCTGATGGAGTCCCAAAAGTTCACTTCTGCTTTTATTTCCTTTGCCTTTGAGACACATCTTGAAAGAAGTTGCTGTGGCTGATGTCAAAGAGGTTACTGCCTATGTTCTCCTCTAGGATTCTGATGGATTCCTGCCTCACGTTGAGGTCTTTTATCCATTTCGATTTTATCTTTGTGTATGGTGTAAGAGGATGGCCAAGCTTCATTCTTCTGTATATAACTGTCCAATTTTCCCAGCACCATTTATTGAAGAGACTCTCTTTTTTTCCACTGGATAATTTTTCCTGCTTTGTCGAAGATTATTTGATCACAGAGTTTTGAGTCCATATCTGGGCTCTCTCCTCTCTTCCACTTGTCTATGTGTCTGTTTTGGGGCCAGTACCATGCTGTTTTGGTGATCACAGTTTTGTAATAAAACTTGAAATCAGGCAATGTGATGCCCCTCGTTTTCTTTTTCTTTTTGAAAATTTCCTTAGCAATTTTGGCTGTTTTCTGGTTTCATACAAATTTTATGATTGTTTGTTCCAGCACTTTGAAAATGTTAGTGGAATTTTGACCAGGATGGTATTGAAGTATACATTACTCTGTGCAGTAAAGACTTTTTAACGATGTTTATTCTTCCCACCCATGAGTATGTGATGCTCTTACATCTTTTTGTGTCTTTTTCAATTTCTTTCATGAATGTTCTTAAATACTTAAGTACAGACCCTGTACCTCTTTTGTTAAATTTATTCCAAGATATTTTTTTTTTTCCAAGATATTTTATGATTCTTGGTGCTATAGTAAATGGAGTCAGTTCTCTAATTTCCCCTTCTATATTTTCATGGATAGTGTATAAGAAAGCAACTGATTTCTGTACATTGATTTTGTATCCTGCCACATTACTGAATTGTTATATGAGATCTAGTAGTTTGGGGGTGGAGTCTTTTGGGTTTTCCATATAAAGTATCATGTCCTCTGTGAATAGAGAGAGTTTGACTTCTTCCTCCCCAAACTGAGTACATTTTATTTCTTTTTGTTGTCTGATTGCTCTTTCAAGGACTTCTAGTTCTATGTTGGAGAACAGTGCTGAGACTGGGCATCCTTCTCGCGTTCCTGATCTCAGAGGGAAGACTGTTAAATTTTCCCCATGGAGAATTATATTCACGGTGGGCTTTTCATTGATAGATAGATGAATTTGAGGAATATTCCCTCTATCCCTTTACTTTGCAGTGTTTTAATCATGAAATGATGCTGTATTTTTATAAATGCTTTTTCTGCATCAATTGAGAGGACCATGTGGTTCTCTCTTCTCTTATTGATTTTTTTTTTACCATTGATTGATTTGTGAATATTGAACCACTCTTGCCTGCCAGAGATCAATCCTACAGGGTCATGGAGGATAATCTTTTTAATGTACTTAGGATCCTACTACCTAGGATATTGTTGAGATCTTGGTGTCCATATTCATCAGGGATATTGGTCTGAAATTCTTCTTTTTGATGGGATCTTTGAGGACCAGAGTAATTCTGGCTTCACAGAAAGAGACTGGAAGTTTTCGTTTTCTTTCTATTTATCTCGTTCTCTATTTATTTTCCTTATTTTTTCTGTTTTCTATTTATCTAAAGAACCACTTAAGCAATGGCAAGGGGTCATCCCTGTGAAAGCTCCTACAAATGATAGTATGACAAATTTTTAACTCGGGATGACTGTACCTTCCCAAAGGCCAGTCCTACAGGTAATGCCCAGAGGTCAAGACAAGGATTATTCGTAATGAACATCGACTTGGACCTTGTGCCTTCTCTTCAGGGAAGCCTGGTGCTGCTTGGGCCTCAGGAGTTTGTTGTACACTAAGTGGTACCTCAATAAACCTGGGGAGAAATGTCATCACCACTGAAAAACATGTTCACTGGGTTGTAAATGAACAAAAACCATACTTCAGAATCTCTGTTATGAGTCAGTAATGACTTCATCTAACAGTAAACCTCACCTCTGAGCAAGCATTAGATTTCTCTCATGGCATTTGATCAAACATAAGGAAAGAAAAGGCACCATCATGGTCCTTGTGTGCTATGTGAGGGAACAGAGACTTGAAGACTACATAGGCACATGGCCAGCATATGAGAAACGGGGCACTGAAGTTTTGGTGCCTTGCTTCCAAAGTCCCTGCACCTTCTCTCAAATCTCTCACATCTCCACCCTATACACCTTCATTGTAGAAGAGAGAAGACTTGGCTTCATTGTAATACATAAGAGGAGACTTGTTGCATGATATGGTTATTCTATATCCATTCTTTTAAGTACTCTTTACCCCCAATGTGGGGCTCAACCTCATGACCCTGAGATCAAGAGTCACTCACTCTTCTGATTGTGCCACCCAGGTGCCCCTATGATGAATTTTTTGAGAAAACATGACACTGTTTTCCATAGTAGCTGTATCCATTTACAGTCCTATCAACAGAGACCGTTTACAGTCCCACTAGGGCCCAATAGAGCATAGTTCCCTTTCCTCCACACTTTGGCCAAAATTCTTGTTTGATCATCTGGATAATAGTCATTCTGACAGGTGACAGGTGACATCATTTTGGGCTCTGATTTGCATTTCTCTGGTGATAAGTGGTGGTGAAAATCTCTTCGTATATTTGTTGACCCTCTCTGTGTTTTTTTTTTTTTTTTGAAAAAATATCTAACCTGAACTCTGCTGATCTTGTAACTGCTATCTGTTTTTGTGTTATTGAGTTGTATGAGTTCTTCAGTACTTTACATATGAGATATTTATCAGTTAAGTAGTTTGAAAATATTTTCTCCTCTTCAGTATGTTGTCCGTTCAATATGTTGATGACTGGAGATTTCCTTTGCTGTACAGAAGGCTTTTAGTTTGATGCCATTCCAGTTGTTTCTCATTGTAGCTTTTGCTTCTGAGGTCAAATCCAAAAATCAGTGTGACGAAGGAACTCACGAAACATTCCTCTAAAAAAATTGTGTTAAGGGGATGAATGAATAGATCTCTTCTGACAACTCTGCATAGTTTTAATAGGTTCTTGATGGCTCAGTCAGCACAGCATCTGACTTTAGATCTCAGAATCCAAAGTTCAAATTTTGGTCATGGAGTTTATTATAAAAAGGCAGGGTGTTAATAACATTCATCCCAATTTCCAGCTAGGCATTTTATGGGTGAGCTCTTTTGTTGAAGTCCTTGCACATTGTGACTTCGGTGTTATGGATTGGGCGGGATAGATTCAGATGCACTGCTTTACGTAAGGTTGCCCCGTGATTCCAATGCAATTATTCTGGAGACTGTTGCTTCCCTATTTTATATTCTTGGGGTTTTTGTTGGAAATCAATTGACTACATATGTGTGGGTTTTCTACTCTGTCCCATTGTTCTGTGTGTCTGTCTGCATGTCTATACCAAGGGCTTTCATTTCTACAACTTTGTAATCATTTTGAATTCAGAAAGCATAACACCTCCAGGTTTGTTTTTTCTCCAGATGGTTTTGGCTATTCAGGGTTTGTTGTGGTAGTATTCACTCTGTAGGATTATTGGTTTTATTTCTAAAAATGCCATTGGATGTTAACAGGTTTTGCACTGAATATTTAGATTGTTTATGCAGTGTGGATCTTTGGATTACATATATTCTAGGGATCCATTAGCATGGGATGTTTCCAGACTTAACTCTGTCTTTTCCAAATTCTTTCATTAATGATTTAAGTTTTCAGTATGCAGGTCTTTCACTTTCGGGTGAAAATAATTCCTATGTATTTTAATCTTTTTGAGTGATTATCAATTACAAATAATTTTCTTAATTTCTGTCATTGATGGAATATTTTTCGTGTATAGATATGAAACTCATTTTTGTATATATAATCTGACTCCTTAAGTTTAGGACTTAATTCATCTGTTAGTTCTACAAGGTTATTTGTAGAGTCATGAAGAGTTCACTATATAACATCATCTTCTCCTAATAAGTAAAAAATAAGCTAGGAATATAAGTTGATGTCTTCTATCTGGGAAAAGAGGATACAGATAGGCTGAGTGATAGTTTTCAAATTGTCTAAAATGTTTTATGGTTATTGTAAGCAAAGGAATCCATAAATATGGCTTGTTTTCTTTTACTGCTTTCTTTCAACCAGATATAAAGAGCTGTGGTGTGGACCAGTTATTCCTCACACTATCCCACCATACACCCTGTGCCTCTTGGGAAGCATCCACCATTCTCCTACTTTCTATCTTAGAATCCAGGGTCTCACTCAACTATCAGAAAATATTTCTCGAAATAGTGCATTTGGGAAAAAGCTCATTTTCCACAGATTTCCTAGAAGACACATTCCAAAACGTTGAATTCTTGGAACTGTTTTGATCTCTCTGTGCTTCCTTGAAGATGACCAACATCCACCGGCTTGTTTTCCAGACAGTTCAGGGAACTCCTGCAATGTCACCTGTGGCTACCAGAGGGGGGTGTGTACTCTTAACAAGGACACTGCTCCACCCCTGCAGAAGATATAAGTTAACTTCCCTTTGGACTTCCTTCATAATCTCAGCGAATTTCTTCAAGTACAGAATAAATATTATTCTACAGATACTTGCAGATCTATTAACAACTCCCTACAAGTGACAACCTAAGGTACTACAGTGACTATAAGTGCATCCCTCCCTGAGCATTCCAATACATAAAATTACAAATGACTGAATAAAGGCTCATGAACCCTCTTCTCAGAGAAGACAGAAAATGAACCCCGAATGGGTCACAGATATAAATTCAAGAGCTAAAACTATAAGCCTCAGAGAAGAAAGCCTACAAAGAATTCTCCCTGACCTTAGCTTTGGCATCTGTTTCTTAAAGACGACAACAGAACCAACAAGTGGAAGACCAGATACATGGTTAAATTGGCCACTGATACGATTGTCTTTCCTCTGGACTCTACACATGGTCCCAGGCACCAGGCAGGAACTGTAGGAGTCATTTCTTTCTACATCCCACTTAGCAGTACCCACTACATTCAACAATTTAGGGACAGGGTCTGTAGCTTCAGAGCCCTGTTGGGGTTACCCAGCTACAAAGCGGCTGAGCGGGGGCTAGAATTGCTGTCTCTCTGCCATTGGAATCTGTGTTCCATCCACACAGCTCACTCCTGGAACTCAGAGGTGCACAAAGCACCACATCAAACCCCGAGGCCTGGAGACCTCACTGAACTCAAGGGGCAGTGGTGTCAACTCTCACTTGGGCTTGTCCTGGGTCTGTTTTCTGATGATGCTGTGCCTTGGCACTGAGGACTCTCCCAGTACCAGTCAGCCTTTTTTTGGGTAGGAGGAGCTTTCTCCCTGGGTACAAAGGCTCATGTAACCTCAGAGTTGAGAAGTCTCTTTGAAGCAACTGGATGCAACTTTCTTGTGAGGTTGGACCCACAATGCTGGCAAGACCTGGGTTCAAATCCTGCATGTGACTCAATGTGGATCATGGAAATGTGCAGTTTCTTAAAGCCTTGGTTTCCTTCTTCATCAAACAGAGGCAGCATCTCTACCTTCCACATGGAATTGTTAGGGGGATTGATTGACTTGATTCATGCTCTAAAAGGATACTCAGTACTCCTTAGCTTTACTTGCTAAAATTAGCTCACAGGGATCACCTTCTTGTCATGGGCTCTGGGACTCTGCATTACTGTGTCCCTTCAGCCTGCCAATCCAGGCTCCCCTGACTCAGTTGTCCTTCCAGAAAGCCTTCATCCCCTCCAGTATGGGATCCCACAACACTGGGCTCATCCATCAGACCCAGGCCAGCCCTGGGGCAGGATGTCAGCCAGAGCTTGTGTCCTGGACATGGACAATCCTCAGTGTGGAGACTGGCAGGTTGGAGCCCCTGGAACTCTCACCTGTTTTTGGAACAAATATTGGGGTGCCTTGTGATGGGGCTCTTTCTCCCCAAAGCAGGGAAATTAGCTGCCCACACTTCCATTAGCCTGTCCCTCTTTTCCCCCACCATGTAATCATTGGTACAAAGAATCTTTGGCCTCCTTGGCTGCCTGGGTCCCACTGCCTTTCCGCAGTTGGAGTGGAAAGTATTTTATGCATGTTATTTTGGTTTTTGATGGACCTATTGGTACAGGAAGCCTGGCAACTCCCTAGAAGCCAACACAAATCCTGTGCCACTGACCAATATGGCAGCACCTGGCCCATGGCAACCCTTCCCCTCATGCTCAGAGCTCTCCTTTCTCACTGAGTCCCACTCACTGTTTTTTCTCTCTCTTCCTGCAGGGAGACCCCCAAATGTCTTCTCTTTAAGGATATCTTCTGTGCCTGGTTATCTCCATGTTACGGCATAGAAGACAGGAATTAATGATGATGGCCTCTAATAGAATGTCATATCAAGCAGACTGCCCCTTATCTGACTTGGAGGAGGAGAGAGGACTCAGCAGAAAGCACAATCTCCTCTCTCAGACAAGCTTAACTTGAGGGATACTAAGGTTGGTGTTGGCAGAGTCAGGGGGTCACAGATAGAGCATCATGAGGGGTGTGGATGAGTGGATGAGCTACGTCCAATGTCAAAGCCCCTAGGTGAGGTCTGTCCATCCTGCCGCTTCCATGAGCCTCCAATGTGCTTTGTAAAGGCCTATATTGCTCACACAAGTTCAAGGGGTTCTTGCTGTTGCCACTAAAACTACATCTGGATGAACACTTGTCTGTAACCCACTGACCTGCACTACATTTAGAGATTCCTCCCTGAGAGGATGGGGTTCAGCCAGGAAGTACAAGGAGCCAGCTGAGAGGAGTGATCTGGCCTGCACCCCTCTGCTGGCATAGAGCATGGTCTGGTTGCTCTAGTTTAGCATCTGAGTTAAGGAACATGAGCGGCTGGAGTGGTGGGAGAGTGTCAGGAGACAGGGCATGGTTGAGGTTTGTTCCATAACACAAGGGAGGGAAGCTTGTGAGAGAGGACATATGAGAGGGGGTTGTGGGCAGGCTCTTCCATTCTCTATGGTCACTCCCAATACCCCAATGGAATCACTGGTGGCTTGTCCTCCTCATGATTTCAGGTCTCATCTATAGAATCCGGGATCCCTCCTTTCCAAAGCAATGCTTCACCTTAATAAATAGAGCATAGAGGAGCCAGCAGCCAGTCCCCCCAAAATGTGGTTAACCTGTGTTCTAGTATTGGTGTTTATAGGAATAATTCCTAAAGAAACAGAGATTTATGGCACCGACATGCTTATCACTTACATTATGAGAGTCAAATACTTGGAAATGGCTTAGCTGTTCAACAGATGGGGCTGCTCAGTGCTGTCATTGTGAATGCCCAAGGGGACAGCAGCGACAGTGCCTGTCCATTGTGGGGACATCAGGTAGAACAAGCGTGCAGCCCTGGACCTTTCCTGCCCCACTCTGACACACACATGCATGTGCACATGTGTACACACACACCACACACACACACACACACACACACACACACACACAATACACTTAGAGGGAAAGGCAGGGAAGGTGGACACCGTGTGTTATGGGTGATTATTTCTTGGTAGATGGAACGTGTCTTCTTTTTTTCATATTTAAACCATTATTTACTAAATAAATATAGTCTGGATAAAACCTAAAGAACTATTTACTTCATTACCTAACTTGTTAGCATAAATGATAATATTTAATAATATTTAAGATGTGATTTTAATATGCCCATTAGAATAGTTTAAACATAGCCTATCCAGGAAAATGAAAGAATTGAAAGGTGGCTCATGGACCCAGACATTTCTCTTGTGATTTCTGCTTTTCAAGGCATCCTTATGAAAGGGAACCCTATCACAGACAATGAAAATTGTTCATTTTCGAGCTTCCCATTATCTTTGTTCTTTCAGAAACATTCCTATGTAATAAAATGTTATTTGCATAATTAAAAATGTGATTCACACTTATGTTCTGCAGACAGACAGAGAAGGACATATTGTAGGATTCCAGGCGCATGAAAATCCAAGAAGTAAAGTAGGTACCAGAGACAGAGAGAAGAGCAGTGGTTTCAGAGACTGGGGTGAGGAAATGAGCAGTGAGTGATTAGTAGCACAGTGTCTCTGTGATGGAAATGCCATAGAAGTAAATGGTTGTACCAAACTCTGAATGTACCTAATGAGACGTTGATATAACATTGAAAAGGATCTGAGTAAAATTTTATGTAAACTCAAATTCTACTTTATTTAATGAACAAAATCTATTAAGTCATTATACAGATGTATACAAAACACAAATATTACAAAGAAGGCAATGACAGGAGAAGGGAAGGCATTGTTTGGGGCTAGAGCCTGCAACAGCTGCTGCTCAGGGACTGAGCCTTGTTGCTCCACTGAGGCAGGTGGTGGTTCAGGCCGTTCAGGAACTCCAGGAGCAGGGGCAGGAACCTGCTGGACCTCAAGGTCAGGCAAAGGGGCCACTGGCTCTTCCAAATCTGGAGCATGAATTAGAGATCTGACTACCACCCACACTAGCCCCACCAGGGCAGGTGATGTCACTGCTCTTCATGACTGGTGAACCACAGCAGCAGGGATGGGGTGGGCAAGCTCAGGCTCCAAAGGTGCAGAAGGTGCCAAAGTGGGACTTGGGTTGGGTTCCTGAGATGGATCAGGATATTGCTCTAGGGCTGGTGCTGTACCTCTAAGAAGAGAAAGTATAATCAGCACAACTGAATTCCCTTTTACCTCATACATAAAAGAAACTTTTCCCCCCACTCAATGTGGTCTGCAATCAAGACCCAATCCTTGGAATGGGCGGTGTCTGGCCTCTTATTTACCCTCACTGCACATACCACTGCTCTGTAAAGATACAACCAAGGAGGGAACAAAGGTACTCTTTCTCTAGCCAGGCCTTCCCAGGACCCCCCAATACCTCAAACGTTACCTCCTGTGCCCATGTGCTACCTCATTTACTAGATGCCATGAGTGGATTTTCTTCCACTGAGACTAATCTCCCACAGGATGTGGGTTGTGTGGTCCCTGACCTCTCACTGTGTCTCCTGCGCACCCTCTGATCACCAAGTGTCCAGGTTCTAACAGACTGTTGTGTGATGGTTCCTAAATCTTCAGTTCTAGGTCCTGGATTTGGGGTAGAGATTGGGCTGGGAGGGGGTAGGAATGAAGAATGACCCTCTTAGGGTTTGAAGCTGTCCTCCATCTCACTATGCTTTTCCACAGTGGTCACATACCAACTACATCGCCCCAGGACACCTTCCCATTTTCCAGAAAAAGCTCTCAGACATTTACCCTAAAGCAGGAATAAGAGATGTGTGGGTAAATGTCCAGGAGGCCCTCTAATTCAAAGTACCTCGCTACCTTGGTGGAGAGCGAAGGCCCTTCTTTATCAGCTGAAGTTACTCACATGTTCCACTTCTCTTGGGCTCTTCTTACCTCATTATAGATGGAGAAAATGCACACATATCTAGAGGAGGCCAGGGGGCATCACATGAAATGTCCTGTGGATGCTACCTCTCATCGTCTGAGCCCCAAATAGTCTGAAGCCCTGAGGTGCTGTCTCTTCTGTGTAGGGATCAAATACAGCTCCTATACAAATGCCTTCACTGAGTGGTGATTCCTGAATGCTTGATGAATGAAAGGGCCCCAACGAGCCCATCACAGATATCTGAGTGGACCTGGCCCCCTGCTCACACCCAGGGATGCCTGCTCTGTATTCACCCAGACACAGACCCCAGATGGAGTCTCAGATCTCCCTTTCAAAGGCAAAACTGCCGAGCTCAAGACCATAGTGATAGTGAGGGATGAGGCAGAGGCTTCACCATGAGGAGCAGGAGAATGCTCAAATAGCGTGACCATAGGCCCTCTAGCAGACTATTCCACAGGAGCAGGCACACAGGTGTACTTTTTGCACAAGTCCCCACTGAGTCCCTATAATAATTCTGCCCCAGTTAGGAGCAAACTGAGGCTTGGGGAAGTTTGGAGACATGCTAAAGTCTCACAACCAGGCATTGGCCAAATCACGCTTGGCAGTTAGGGGCAGGGTGCTCACCTTTCAAATAGGAGGTCCAGCACCTCTTGGGTGGTGGAAAAGCCTCAGTGTGTACCTAGGAACATGTAGACAGAATTTAGATCTCTTCTTAAGAAGGCAAGTGCCAGGTGTTCTATTTCTGTCTCCAGCGTGTTGGCCTGGTTGGTAAATGCACGGAGGTCTCATTTCTTTTTCTGCTTGAGCCATTTTTACCACAAGGTGAATCCTCTGATTCAGTGCTATAGCCACCAGGAGAATTGGGTGTTGGAGGGCAAACTGACACCCAGATCTCAGTGACTTATGGCAAAAGGTGGGGCAAGACAGCTCACAGTCCTAAAAAGAAAAAGGTGGGCGCCTGGGTGGCTCAGTGGGTTAGGCCGCTGTCTTCGGCTCAGGTCATGATCTCAGGGTCTTGGGACCGAGTCCCACATCGGGCTCTCTGCTCAGCAGGGAGCCTGATTCCCTCTCTCTCTTTGCCTGCCTCTCTGTGTACTTGTGATCTCTCTCTCTCTCTCTCTGTCAAATAAATAAATAAAAAAATAAAATAAATAAAAAGAATAAGGTGACTCAGTGTTTCCTTGGCTCTTGGTTTTGGTTCCGGTCATATTCTCAATGACCTAGTACTATGCTCCTCATAGGGCTGTGCCCATAGGGCAGTGACTGCTTGAGGATTCTGTCTCTCTCTCTGCTTCTCCCCACTCTCCCCTGCCTCTCTCTCAAATTCGTCAATCTACCAATCAATTAATAAACCTTTAAGGAAAAAAAAATTGTTCTTGGCAGCCATATAAAGAATTGAAGTAAATGGTGTCTGAGCTGATATTATCTCAGGTCACTTTGTGATCTGAGTACTGATAGCACCACCCTGCATGAATGGCATGAATTCTGTGATTTCTAATAACACATACCATTCTTGAGACGAGATCACAGAGATATTTTAGGTGAGAGGTCTTAGGATATTAGGGCGCGAATGATGTAGGATGCAGCACTGTGCATTGGCAACAGAAGAAGATCACATCAAATTCCTGCTTCAGTAAAGGGCTCAATGGCTGTGATAAATGACTGGCCTTCTGGAATGGTGTGCAGCACAGTGGAACCACTGATCCTGACCCTGGAGGGACACCAAGATGTGTTCCATCAAAGCAAAAGGGCAGAGCATGAGAAATTGTACCATGGCTGAAAGTCCCTTTGGATAAAAGTCTCCCAATTCATCATGATCATTTGCAAGACTTGCAGAACTTGGGGAAGAGCTGTTGGGTCAATGGGGACACCTGGGAGCATGAGTTAGGAAAATGCATAGCACAATGCAAAAGAACTCTAGATAAATGAGATGAGACATGTTTTAAAGTCTCTTTAATGATATTCTTATAAATAAGTGGACAATGACTCTGCGTCTGTCCAAGGCATGGGGAGGACAGATGGGCAAGTTTGGGTAAGAGATGGGATGGAAATGCATGTGATTACATGACTCTAGGAACCCAGGGTAGCTTCTAGGATGTGGGTTCCTTTGTTCTGCATTGGCGCCCTTGGAGTGGGATCTCCCCAACACCTGCACCCTTCTCGAACTAGTCCTGGACTCTGTTGGCAGTGAGGGGCAACTTCTTGCCCTTCAATGAGGTATAGATTGGGATCTCATCATTCAGCTCCTGCCCCATCTCCTTTGTAGAGGTCTGTAAAGACAGTGCCCGGCAGCAAGACAGGAGGCCTCAGAGCCCTGTCAGGATGCCTTTGCTGGTCTTCAGACCAAGGGCACTCCATTCCAGACACACCACACCCAGTATTTGCCAACCTCCATCAAGGAGAGAAACGTGGCACAGCTTCAGGATCTTGGATGGGCTCTGGCACAGGTAAGAGGCACCTCAGGAATCCTATTTCCACCTTGCCCACCATGACATTGGTGTGAGCAAGAAGGTATCACCAGGGTATCCACTGTGCTCAACCTACTGCAGCCCTTGTTCGGGGACCCCCACATATTCCACTTTCCTTAAAACTCAAGAGGAAGGGAGCGGCTGTTCTTGGATGCTTCATAGGGGTGGGCATCGCCTAGTCTGCTCAATATTAAGTGCCTTATGGCAACTCCTGCCAAATGCCCTGAGGTATTTGGGGAAAGGTTTTGGGCCAATGTCTGTAGCATGTGAAAAAGCCATTCCCTTGGGGTTTCTGGAAGCCACAGCCCCGGAAAGTAGGCAAGCAGCAACAGAACATCTTTCCATATCAGATGTCTCTAGACAAGTAACCCTGATACTGGACTACACTAGAATGTGGGTGCCTGGTTGCAGGGCTTCCAAGTTCTGTTGGGGTCTGTGGTTAAGGAAGTGACATCACTGCCTGGGATTCCTTACTGGAGTCCACTCCTGGTTTGACACCTAAGCAAACAGTGCTCTGGTTTGCTATCTCCTCATCCCTTTTCTGCATGCAAGGCCACATTTGTACACAGTGACACCAACACATCCCTCTCCATAGGGCCCCAGGGAGGATCTGGGTGCAGCCAGGGCCCCAAGCTTGGAAACACATCTGGTTTCAAACACAATTATCTATTCTTACCTGTTTTTGACCCTAGATATGCCATTGTGCATGGCAGGGATGGTCTTCTCTGTAAAATACAGATGATTCTAGCATGTCCTTCTACCAGATATCCACAGCCATAGGTTGGATAATATCTATGATGTTAGAGGAGTAGTGTCACATGGAGGAAATACCTCCAACCAAATTTCCTTCCTCCTATCAACTCCTTTGAATCTGCTACTAGTCAGATGCCACCCCACAGTCCCTACCGGTTTGTGTGTTTTTGTGTGCACGTGCACTGTTGCTCTTGTGTGCACACATGTGTTCATCAGTGCTCACATTCTGGAGTCGCAGAAGATGACAGCACCATCTACAACACGTGGGTAATAGCTTTCCAAGATCTTAGGCTTTTAATTTTCAAAGCAAACCCTAAAAAGGGGATAGGTGTCTTGGCCCTTTATGGTCAGAATGCGCCCTTACACCTAGAGAGTGCCTGTTCTGGAATGCAAGCCATTACTTCCTTTCCAGTGGGTGTGATTTAGATAGGGGTCCATTCAGTGGGTTGCCATAACCTGGGGTACCCCTCAGAGAACAACATGGGGAGATGTCTCCTTTCCAGGATATCAATGATCACCCTCAGACACATAACATTTCCATGTCTATAGCCACTTCCTTCTAGACAACCTTTTCCAGAGCACCCAGTGAATGTCTAGGTGCACCAGGACCCCACTTTTGAAGATACTCAAAGAGCTGGATTCATGCCTGGTAAGCCTTCCTACCAGTCTGATTCTGGGCAAGGCACTGACCCCGCAGGGATCATCACCTTCTCCCCTCAGGAGTACCGTTGGTTCCCCAAATACTCTGCATATACCCTTGTGTAACCTCCTCCCCTGAGTAGTAGTCTGGATTTAGTGATTCACTTCCATTCCACAGAAAATGGCAACATGACCCAAAGTCCCTGCTGAGATTTAGTTATAAAAACTCATTGCCCAGCCCCATGTTGACTCTGACCCATGTTCTCTATCAGATCCTTATACTGGAGTACAAGCCCTTAGGTTGAATCATGACACAGATATATGCATGTGGCCTAGCACTGTGGGTCAACATCAGACAGAAGAAGTCAGGTGTTTGAGATGGGCTGTATCTGGCCAATGCCCCTAAGTGAGCACAGGTTCTCAGAGAAGCAGGGCTTCCCTTGGTGTTGTCAACATCCTCAACCTAATGAGAGACTCTGGAAGGAGCCCCAACTAAGCACTGCTGGATTCCTGATCCTCTGAGACCAGGAGAGAGTGTTTTTGTGTTCAGCCACTGAGTGTGTGGAAATGTGGTCACACAGCACTGGGAGAAGTGCATCGATACTGTCGAACTGCCCCGGGCCCTGGCCCTCCTACCCTCCCTCTCTGCTCTCTTCCTCAGCTTCCTCTGGCCATCCTGGCCTCCTTTCTAACCTCCACTCTGGGTACATCAAATTCTGCCCCCAATGCTCTGCTCCAAGGTGTCCTTTGCCAGGTTAAATACACTCAGATTTGTGCAAGGCTGTCTCCTTCTTTTCCTGACACAGGAATTCTCAATGACATCTCAGTATAGCCTTGTAATACCCCTCATTTGGTGGAAATCAGGACTTAGTTGTAGTCTCTTGCTCTTTTCCTATGGTCCAATTGCTCTTTTCATTCTTATTTTTGTTTCTTGTTTGTCCATCTTCTCCTCTAGACCCTGAGTTCTTAGACAGAGAACCTAGTTGGCTGTTTAGCACTGGCACCACCTGACTGTGCAGTGCCCAGTGGCTGAATGAATGGGAGACAGGATCCATCCCAATTCTGACCAGCTCCATCATTTAAGCCTCATTGATTTTGCTCATGTGTAAGTACTTTTTTTTTCTTTTTCTTTTTTTTCCTAAGTAAACTATGCCTGATGTGGGGCTCAAACTCATAACCCAGAGATCAAGTATCCTACTGACTGAGGAAGCCAGCTACCTCGTTGGTCATTTTTAAAGGTTTTTGGCTGATAACTCTTGAAGTTAATTTGGTGACTGAAACATGTTGTCGGTATATTACATTATGCTAAATTACCAAGTAATTCCCCACATTTTGGTAGCATGTCACCACAGATTTCCCCCCATGACTCTGCTAGGAGCTCTTCAGATTAGGAGACTGAAATCCTTTTTGTGGTCTTCCAGGAATGCAGAGTCCCTCCACCATGGGCCTTCTCACTCCCTGGGTTGTCATGCTCCTGAGATTCCATCAGCACAAGAGGAAATTTGACAAAGAAATACACAAAGGAGAGTGTTTCAGTCAGGTCTTGAAGGCCTAAGTGTACACTTTCATGCTCAATCTTTTATTTATTGTTTTCAGGATTTTATTTCTTTATTAGAGGGTAAGGAGCACAAGCAGGAGGGGATGGGCAGAAGGAGGAGAGTTGCTGAGGTAAGCAGGACAGGATATGGTGGATATAGACCAGTGGACAGAATAGCTTAGGGCACACAGAGCAAATCTCCATCAACAGGTAGTCCAGGAGTAATGAATATCCCCATATCCCTTTGCCCATGACAGACCATCAGGGGAGACCATCCAGGGATTCTTCATGGACTGAGAGAAAATTGAGTGGTGGGAATTTTTTTGATTATTTAGGAGGGACATGAAAAGTCAATCATGGTGATGATACTTTCTCTTCTTGGGCCAACAGCACCAGCCACAGAAGAAGATTGTGAACCAACTCAAGAGCAACATCTAGCTCTCACTGTGGTGCCTGCAGCAGCTTCAGAGCTTGAGTGGCATGGGTGAGAATAAGTTGTGGGGGTTATATGACTGTGGATACAGCAGAGGGGAGGCACCTATCTGAAGGGGCCTACCACAAAGTTTTTAGTGACAGTGAAGTGCTAAATTGAAACACTTAGGTGTCAACTACTATGGGGGGAATTTATGGCTTAAAAGTGTTCAACTGGTGAAGTGGGGTGGAATCCTAGGTGTGACAGCATGATCTGAGAATCCTGAGGGTCACAAGAAGAACAGGTGGGGCCAGGATGCTTCAGAGTTCCCAGACATCAGTTAGGGAAAAATGGCCAAAAACCACAAAGCTAGGTCCTGGCTTTCTGCTCTGTGTAGCCCTATAACCCGAATCAAAGCATTTTTGGGCATTCACTTTCCTGAGAGGGGTCCAGAAAAAAAAAAAAAAAAAAGAAGCATGGCAAGACCTCAAACACCCAGCAGGTTTGTATGGTTCTTTGTCACAGGAATCCATATAAATTGGAATTGGGGCCACCTGGGTGGCTCAGTTGTTTAAGTAACTGCCTTCATCTCAGGTCATTACCCCATAGTGTCTGGATCCAGTCCCATATCAGGTTTCCAGCTCCATGGGAAGTCTGCTTCTCTCTCTAACCATTTCCCATCTCATTCTCTCTCTTACTATCACTCTCTCTCTCTCAAATAAATAAAATCTTTAAAAACAAAAATATTGGATTTAGAACTCAATCATGTTCCTGAGATAAAAATGCCTTGTCACTAGCAGCGTGAACACAGAATTCTGACAGAAACCGGGGAGTTAACAGGTGGATTCATTGTTTCTTTTTTTCCCCCTGTGAGGACTCTCTGAAGAGCTAGGGTGCAGATTTTCAGCTCCTGCGTAGAGAGCTGGATGCAGCGATATTCATCTCACCCATTGGTGCTGCAAGACTTCAGGGAGTAAAACTGCGCCACATACTGGACTGCAGAGCTCCTTACCAGGAGGCCTGTCTCTTCTGCTTAGGAGAGTTGCATTGCACCAGTTGGAGTCCACTTGAGCATCAGGGCAAGAGAACCTTCCCTAGAAGACCATCACAAACAACTCACTCCACTCATGTTTACTGATAATAAAGGGCTGCAAAGCTTCAGAGCTTAGGGAAAACACTAAATAGCATTCTTTTTATTTTAATTTTGTAACTTTTATTTATCTTTTCAGGTTTTTCTTACTTTGCATCACTTTTTAAATAATTTTTATTAGAGAGAGAATGTGTGGGGGGCTGCTGGGCAGAGGCAGAGAATCCTCAAGCCAGACTCCCTACTGAGCATACAGTCCAACTCTGGGCAGGATCCCAGGGTCCAAAAGAATAATACCTGAGATGAAACTCAAAAAAACTGAGACACCTAGGCTCCCCTCCACGAGAAGCTTCAAATGAGAAGAAGTTAAAATTATATCAATCCTAAATATGTAAGAATAAAAAGGAAGAGTAGGAGAAGGAAGAGAGAGAAGAAAGACAAGAGCAAAGGAAGAGTAGTCAAGGAGTAATATGAATTTGACTAAAGTGTGACATGAGACAAAACTATAAAGAAAGAAATAACTGTATTAGTAATATCTTTGCAGTATGACCAAATGTGTTTTGTTTTTATTCTACATACTTGAAAAAAATACCTTCCTAATTTTAAGGCATGCATGAATTATTTCAATTTTATCTTTAATATTTAAAGAAAAGATATTATATAATTTACATTCTCAAATGTCTTTGGACTTCTGGCAGGAATTCTCCTCAACCACACTGCATCGCCAAAGGTCTTGGAGGTGATCCTCGAATGTGTTCTCGAACAGGAACCAATAATAGTAGCTATTCCTGTATCATGTTTGTTTCTTTAATTGTCCTTACCACAATGATAAGTACTTACTAATTTAGTTATGTGCATATTAAGTGTTTTTTTCTCTCTCACTTATCAATGCCAAAAGGACTGTCACCTATTCTGTTTTGTTCACCAGTGTATAATCAATTGCCTAGCACAATGACACATTAGGTAGGAACTCAATAAATACCTTGGAATGAATAAATACGTAAACCAAGAAAGTGAAATTGTATCAGAGTTTGAAACTATAACTGAAAATCTATAAATATGAAACAAAAAATGATTCATTGGAGCAAATGTTTGCAAATTTGTCATCACAAAACAGGCCATTAGGGGCGCCTGGGTGGCTCAGTGGATTAAGCCGCTGCCTTCGGCTCAGGTCATGATCTCAGGGTCCTGGGATCGAGCCCCGCATCAGGCTCTCTGCTCCGCGGGGAGCCTGCTTCCTCCTCTCTCTCTGCCTGCCTCTCTGCCTGCTTGTGACTTCTCTCTCTGTCAAATAAATAAATAAAATCTTTAAAAAAACAAAACAAAACAAAACAAAAAAAACAGGCCATTAGTGTCCAGATTTTTTTTACTACTCGTTCATTACTATTTTTCACAATGATCTTTTCTTCCCAAAATTGAAAAATAGCCATATCATCCGAGAAAAGAATAACTAATTGTTTTTGACGTAGTGTAAACACCAGAACCATCACTAAGGTGAGGCAATTGATGCATCCAGAGGAAACGATGTCAATAGACATTCATGCCTAGGTTTGCACAAGCCTCACCCATGAACCTTCATTATCCTGCAAGTGAGTGACTCCTTAATTTTTGTACCCTAGAGGCCTCATTTGTCTCATTCTGGTATCTCTGTTAATTTATCTATTATTTATTCTTTCTATAAACTTATCCTTGAAAGAAAAATGAGTGCATCTCCAGGCTATCTTAGCTTGCCAAAAATAGATTCATGAATGTTCTCTTCATACACAGATTTCTTTCCATCTCTTGACTTCCCGTTAGGTCCACGTAATAAAACTTCCAGGTTGGTGACCACTATCTACTTCTTTCCTCCAATCCCATACTGTTAATTGTGCCAGGCTGACTGGCTGCACTAAACATTTTTGTTCTTCAGCCTTAGCTGGTCTATAATGAGACTTGTTATTCTTTTCTTCTTATCACTTTGTGCAGGCCAGAGATTACAGATGAGGTGTTGGGTCTCAGTTCATAGACACCTTTCTTTGGCTTCAACATACTTAATGTTAACTACTTCATTTAACTGTTTACTTCATTTATCTAAAGTCTAGTTTCCTGTTTTCAAAATAGAATTCACATTTGTGCTTATTTCCTGTCAATGAGATTTATAAACAATAATATTGGGAAATATTCAATTCAGTACTCTGCGTATAGTAATCACTTAACAAATGTGAAATAGTATAAAGGACAATAATGAATCATTACATCTTTATAGAATAAAATGATGTAATATATAATTTTATGTGTTTCCTCAATGCAAGACTTTACTACTTGATCTTTTATTCCTAATGGAGACTTTTATTTTGTATTACATTCTGCGATTTTCTTTCTTTTACCAGATTGCTCTAGGTCATCACCAGCCCACTCAATGGGAATATACTATTTTATTCAATCAAAACTAAGCAAGAGTTTTAACCCTCCTTCTGAAAAACAATCTCCTCTTGCTTGGCAAAGAACTTTCCCATGTTTTAGGGGCATTGCCACCAGGATACTTCCTATGTAACACCATTAAACTTTCCCCAGGAAACCAACCATAAGTCAGGGCATTAGTAGTTCATCCCTTCATGCTCCTTGTCTGGGCTGCATGGGCTTCTATACACAGTAAACAAACTGTCTTCGACTTGGTATTTAGCCTTGTGTAGTATGGGCTATCGCTACTTAATCAGATTTGCCCAAAGACTAGTTATGTACCATATATTGTAAGACTGGGAAATGGAATGTTGGCTCTTCATTGCCAATGGCAACACTTGAGATTATTGTGTGACTCAAGTATTTTCAATCCTTCCTGCTCTTTTGCTTTGAAATCCACCAGGCCATGTGTGATCAGAGAACAAATATGATCACTCAAAGGAATTAGTGGCTGGTAAATATAGAACTAACCAGTCATACCTGATTCACACAGAGATTGCTTTTCACCTTTCTCTGCATGACACAGAGCTCATATAAATGAGAAGTACAAATGTTTTCTAAGGCAACTCCTATCACAACTTAAAACTAAAATAATGACAAAAAACAAATCCTTTGGTGTATTATCTATTCCACCCACCTGACTTTTCATTGCACTCAACATACCTTAAAAATGTGATTGAATGTTTAATGATTTTTTAAATTAATTGGCCAGGGTCGCATCTTTTAGAGAAAGATCTTTGAATATTCATCACAGATAAATGATAAGCATGTGGAATTAGAAAGGATATGTTAATCAGAATTAATGGAAAATCTACCATATGAACATTATTGTGATAGGTTTTATGGGAATATAAGGAAAATGTCTTAGTCAGCTTGGGCTACTCTAACAAAATACCATAAACTGAGTAGCTTCTCAACAATAGAAATGAGTATTATCCTGGAGGTTTTAGGTCAGATATCAGAGTGCCATCACAGTCAGGTTCTGGTGAGAGCCATCTTCCACATTGCAGATTACTAACTGCTCATTGTATCCTCATGTGGTGGAAAGAGAGCTAGCTAGCCCTCTGACCTCTCCCTATAAGTCTACCAATCCCATACATGAGGGCTCACCCTTATGTCCTAATTATCTCCAAAGACCACAACTCCAAATACCATCTTACTGGAATTAGGATTTTAACATATGAATTTTTGAGAGGCACAAATATTCAGTCCATAACAGATGACTTAAAATAGCTGTTATCTCAAGAACTTCACTTTAGAGTTATAGAACATTAAGGCATAACTCTGGAACCATAAGCTTCGAGATGCTTGAGGAAAATCCTGCTATATACACCTGAACCTGCAGTACTCAGTGTGTCTAGGAAATTTGCAATATTGAGTAGAAGATAATCCCTTTTTGCAAATGGTCTTAACATAAAGTAGAGAAAATGTGAGGAGGAAAAAAAATCAGGACTCAATCATGGAATGGTGTGTGTAAACTGAAAGTTTAGCTAAATGTTTCCATCACTTACAGTTACAGAGGGGCAGAGATTCACTCAATCCAGCTTTCCTTCTAGAACTGTTGGAACACTTGTGTCCCTATTACTTTGCTAAGAATATTCTCGCTGAGGTTCAATTCTTGTCTCTCTGGGACCCATTACTGCCTCCATCCCCTTCATACATTCTTAGCTAAATGCCATACTTTCCTGAGGGCTGCTGTTACATGACATTTTAATCTTATCTACCAGATACTTTTATTATCTTGCCTCAGTCTCTTTTTCTGCGTTATTAATGTTTTTTTCTTTCCTTTTCCCTTTGCAGCCCTAGTGTAAAATGTAAATTTCAATACCACATGAAACTTTAGAGAACACCTTTCTAGAACAATTACTCATAACATGACAGTTGGCTTTTAGGCATGGATCGTATGCAGAGACTAAAATACATAGGAAGAAATCAATAAGCTTCAATTTATACAAAATAAATGAAATAGAACAATATTTGAAAGAAAGATCCACAGTATCACAAAAATGTGTCTGGTGCATAGTATCATTTGCAAATGATTGATTCTGATAGTAACTAGAAGTGCCATAAATTTAGACAAGAAAGACATGTCTCTGGATTAATCGAGAATAGTCTCATGAATTATCAATAACCATTGTTACATTATGAAGATAGATAGAATTTAGAAAGTGAAAATGATTGGGAAGGTTGTTCTAGAGGAAGGCAATCTGTGTTTTACGATGGGTGCATAAATGTATTATAAGTGGAGCTCTAATAAAATTAGTAGTGCATATGTAGCTGAGGTCTAATTCCACCTAAATCTGGATCTAGATCTCATTACTCCCCTCCATTCATTTCTAATGAGTGGCTTGGCAGTGTATAGGAAATATGTACATGTGTATGTGTGTGTGTGTGTGTGTGTGTGTGTGTGTGTGTGTATCTATACACTAACAAGTTTCTCAACATATATAGTGAGATACTATCATTTTGTGCCTCTGTTTTGACTACAGAGACTGGATTCAAGTGCAAAGTAATAAAAGTTTAGAGAATGCAATAATACTATATTAAAGGTATGCTTTCAAATATACTCCAAATAATACTGATAGCGGTTTAGAGGAAATCTCATTTCATTTGCTAAATTTTCTAATGCAGGTCAGGGGTATAACCTGTCTCCTGAGAAGAAAACAATATGCTGAATAAGACTGAGTGAAAATAGCCAACACTAGGGAGGAAATAATCACACTTCTCTTCACTTTTTGTGTTAACAATGATGTAAGTGTTTAGCCTAAGTAAGGTGTTAATTGAAGTCATTGCCATGGCAATATAAACATGAAATGGTATGCTTGCCTACATTGTCATTTCTAGTTATTTTTGTGGAGATTTATATATCTCTTTCTAATATATATATATATATATGTATATATATATGTATTATATATAGTCATATATATATGTATATATGTATATATGACAATGAGGAGTGCTGGTGCCATTATTTTTCATGGGACTTTGAGTTCTTTGCATTGATCTATCTGACTTACAACTTTTATGTGTACAGATTTCCATTCTTCCTCATACCTAGGGTTCCAGCACCATTTCTAGGATAACTTTATTTCCCACTTGCTTTATCCCTATTCCATTCTATAGTCTCATTTATGCATTGGCTTTTTCATTATTCATTCAATGAGGAAACTGAGAGAAGACTTTATTTAGAGACAAAAGAGAATAGATCCAGGAGAAAGAAGGAGGAAAAGAAAGATAAATATTCCTCTAAATCCTATCTTCTCAGCTCCAGAAATTTTCATAGCCTCATGCTTTCTGCAGAAGACTTGCAGAAAATAAGTTGGTGAAAGAAGAAACTACCAAGCATAACTCATGAAAAATGTCATTATTATACTTTTACATAAATATACAAAAAGTCTGTAGAGGTCAAGTGTCAAAGATGGCAAGAGAAGCAGAATCAATATAATCATGGATGATAAGCCCTTTTCAAGAGGGCCTTCCTATCTCATGAAAGGTTGCAATCTTCCTGTCTCTATTGCTACTAGTGTAGTGCTATAGGGAATACAGATTTCCATATCTGGAACTTCTTCTTTTTGCATGAAGAATTGAAAGCCCACATCATTTTTTCATCTTGTTTTCAATGATCCTTGAGATAATGAGTGGAAATTATAGTTTTCTGCAATAACCATAATGTGAGTTCCTCTTTGCCTCTGGCCTAGTGGAAGCCCATGTCATGAAATAAATACTAACCTAGAAGCCATAACAGCCTAGGTTCAAGTCTTATGCTCTTTCAGAAGTCTATGACCTTGGAGAGCCACTCATCACCTTTAACTTTAGTTTCCATCTCTGAGAAAGAGCAATAATACTTATGTTCTAGAATGATGAGAAGCTTAAGTGAAATTGATATGTATGGACACACTTTTTAAAAGTTTAAGTGTTGTTATTATAAGATCAATACGTTAATCATATTTTAAAAAATTAAAGTTGATATATTTCAAAATTTTTAGAATTGGTGACTCCTTAAAAAATACTTTTGAATAATGAATGCTGTAATTGCAGATCATTTCCATCATTTTAAAAAGTTTGAGTATGTTGCCCAAAACCCAGTAAAGTGATTTTAATTATCAGTCAATGATATGAGCAAAAACACATGATAAAATAATTACATGGATAATTCTGCCTCTCAGATAAAACTATGCCTGTGGCCTCAGAGCACTCTATTACAGGAAGTGATGTAATTTTAGCAAGGCTTTTCTTGAGATATAAATAGACACATTGAATTTCATACTTGAAATGTAATCTCATTACCACAGTAATGACAACTAATAATTCTAATAAGTCTATCAGACTGAGTTGTGAAGTTACAAAGATAGCATGTCACTGTGAAAACAGCAGGGATCTTAGAACCAGACATCCATGGTTTCCATATGTGAGTTATTTAACATCGGGCATCTTATTGACATTTCTGTAGGGAGGGGAATGCCATTTTCCACTCCAGGCTTCCAAGAGGAGGTTATCTTCCCTTTGCATATTCTGCCCTTCCTCTACTTCTTCATTCATTCCACCCTAGTAAAAGTGAAGTTTACATAGCTAATTGATTACTTGGGGAAGAATAACTACATACTTGAACTAATTTCACTCTTTTCTCTTTTGCTACTAATCTAGTCTTTAAAAAGCACACGTTATCCTCCAGTCCTCTGTATTGCCCATAACTGGGAGGGTAAATCTGCTTAGGTCTGAAGTTCAGGATTAGCAGGAACATTTGACTCACCTATTGCGAGCCATTCTTTTCAACTAGGTATCTATTATTATTTTAACCCCCATTTTGAGGACTTGGCTATTTTTTTTCCTCAGCTTCTTCAGATTACACCAGGGTAAGGGAGGGACAGTAGTCATTTTGTGATGGCTTTGTTAAAACCCCAACATCAAATGTATCATCCAGAAATACTGAATAATAAAACCAAAAGAATGGAATTTGGGAGACCAATGTATGCACATGGAAAGCCTTGGTGGTTTAAGGATAAGTAATTTGGGCCTTGGTGCTCTGACTGTGGTGATTTGTAGAGGTAGCATTAGGTTCATATGTGTTTTTAAATTCTATGATTGACTAAATTGAAATATTTTAGTCCAGCCACGTGGTATCTTGGTTGTGGTAGATGTTTGAAGCTTGCCGGTTTTTTGTTGTTGTTTTTTGTTTGTTTGTTGTTGGTGTTCTTTGTTTGCTTTCTATGTCTGCAATTAAATGGCTTTATTTTCCTTCATACAGAAATTTAGAGGAAGGTCCCTGGGCCTCAGGAAAGATATTCAAGAAGGGATATGAATGAGAAGGGTCCATGAGAGATGAAATCAGAGATAGACAACGGGCATCTCAGCAAACTGGGATGGGGCCTCACAGTTATCAACAGAGGTGCAGAGTCTGGAAAACACTCAAAGCTCCAGGGATTAGAAAGGACAGACTTCCATAATCAGGAAGCTGCAGCCTCCTCCTCTTTCTTTTCTTTTTCTGGCTGAAGCAAATATTCCACTGCAAGGAAGAGTACAGTCCTTTTAGGTATTAGTGGGAAATAGAGTGTTTGCTGCTTCTAAATTGCCAGGTAGTGAAGTTCTGCATGTGTCTCAAAGCACTACTGGGTTTTTAGCTTAACCCACTGAGCTACCCAGGTGTCCTGTATACATCTATTCTGACACCTCTGGGCTCCATAGTGTTTTAATTTATATTATTTTATTTTATTTTTATGTTTTTTAAATTTTATTTATCTTTTTCTTTTCAGTGTTCCTTAATTCATTGTTTATGCACCACACCCCGTGCTCTATGTAATACATGCCCTCCATAATACCCACCGCCAGCCTCACCTAACCTCCCACACTCTCCCCTCCAAAACCCTCGGATTGTTTTCTCAGGGTCCTCAGTCTCTCATGGTTCATCTCCCCTTCTAATTTCCCTCAACTCCCTTCTACTCTCCATCTCCCCATGTCCTCCATTTTATTCCTTATGATCCAAAAATAAGTGAAACCATATGACAATTGACTATCTCTGCTTGACTTATTTCACTCAGCATAATCTCTTCCAGTCCCATCCATGTTGCTACAAAATTTGGGTATTCATCCTTTCTGATGGAGGCATAATACTCCATAGTATATATGGACCCCATCTTCTTTATTCATTTGTCTACTGAAGGACATTTTGGTTCTTTCCACAGTTTGGCAGCTGTGGACATTGCTGCTTTGAACACTAGGGTAGAGAGCCTTATTTTCACTGCATCTGTATCTTTCAGGTAAATATACAGTAGTGCAATTGCAGGGTCATAGTGTAGCTCTATTTTTAATTTCTTACAGAATCTCCACACTGTTTTCCAAAGTGGCTACACCAACTTGCATTCCCACCAACAGTGTAAGAGGGTTCCCCTTTCTCCATATCCTCTCCAACACACGTTGATTCCTGCTTGGTAATTTTGGCCCTTCTAACTGGTGTAAGGTGGTATCTCAATGTGGTTTTCGTTTAAATCTCACTGATGGCTAGTGATGATGAACATTTTTTCATGTGTCTGATAGCCATTTCTATGTCTTCATTGTAGAAGTGTCTGTTCATATCTTCTGCCCATTTATTGACATAATTATCTGTTTTGTGTGTCTTGAGTTTGAGGGTTTTTTTTATAGATCCTGGATATCAGCCCTTTGTATTGTCATTTACGAATATTTTCTCCCATTCAGTGGGTTGCCTCATAGTTTTGTTGACTGTTTCCTTTGCTGTCAAGAAGGTTTTGATCTTGATGAAGGCCACAGAATTCATTTTAGCTTTTGTTTCCTTTGCCTTTGGAGACATACCTTGAAAGAAGTTGTGTGGCCAATGTCAAAGAGGTTATTCCTCTTTGTTCCCCTCCAAGATTCTGATGGATTCCTGCGTCACGTTGAGGTATTTTATCCATTTCGAGTTTATCTTCATATATGGTGTGAGAAAATGGTTGACTCTCATTTTTCTACACATAGCTGTCCAATTTTCCCAGCATCATTTATTGAAGAGACTGTCTTTTTTTCCACTGGATATTTTTTCCAGATTTGTTGAAGACTTTTTTTTTTTAAAATACATATTTTTTTCCATTTTATTTATTTTTTTCAGCGTAACAGTATTCATTCTTTTTGCACAACACCCAGTGCTCCATGCAAAACGTGCCCTCCCCATTACCCACCACCTGTTCCCCCAACCTCCCACCACTGACCCTTCAAAACCCTCAGGTTGTTTTTCAGAGTCCATAGTCTCTTATGGTTCGCCTCCCCTCCCCAATGTCCATAGCCCGCTCCCCCTCTCCCAATCCCACCTCCCCCCAGCAACCCCCAGTTTGTTTTGTGAGATTAAGAGTCATTTATGGTTTGTCTCCCTCCCAATCCCATCTTGTTTCATTTACTCTTCTCCTATCCCCCTACCCCCCCATGTTGCTTCTCCATGTCTTCATATCAGGGAGATCATATGATAGTTGTCTTTCTCCGATTGACTTATTTCACTAAGCATGATACGCTCTAGTTCCATCCACGTCATCGCAAATGGCAAGATTTCATTTCTTTTGATGGCTGCATAGTATTCCATTGTGTATATATACCACATCTTCTTGATCCATTCATCTGTTGATGGACATCTAGGTTCTTTCCATAGTCTGGCTATTGTAGACATTGCTGCTATAAACATTCGGGTACACGTGCCCCTTCGGATCACTATGTTTGTATCTTTAGGGTAAATACCCAGTAGTGCAATTGCTGGGTCATAGGGTAGTTCTATTTTCAACATTTTGAGGAACCTCCATGCTGTTTTCCAGAGTGGTTGGACCAGCTTGCATTCCCACCAACAGTGGAGGAGGGTTCCCCTTTCTCCACATCCTCTCCAGCATCTGTCATTTCCTGACTTGTTAATTTTAGCCATTCTGACTGGTGTGAGGTGATATCTCATTGTGGTTTTGATTTGTATTTCCCTGATGCCGAGTGACGTGGAGCACTTTTTCATGTGTCTGTTGGCCATGTGGATGTCTTCTTTGCAGAAATGTCTGTTCATGTCCTCTGCCCATTTCTTGATTGGATTGTTTGTTCTTTGGGTGTTGAGTTTGCTAAGTTCCTTATAGATTTTGGATACTAGCCCTTTATCTGATATGTCGTTTGCAAATATCTTCTCCCATTCTGTCAGCTGTCTTTTCGTTTTGTTAACTGTTTCCTTTGCTGTGCAAAAGCTTTTGATCTTGATGAAATCCCAATAGTTCATTTTTGCCCTTGCTTCCCTTGCCTTTGCCGTTGTTCCTAGGAAGATGTTGCTGCGGCTGAGGTCGAAGAGGTTGCTGCCTGCATTCTCCTCAAGGATTTTGATGGATTCCTTTCTCACATTGAGGTCCTTCATCCATTTGGAGTCTATTTTCGTGTGTGGTGTAAGGAAGTGGTCCAATTTCATTTTTCTGCATGTGGCTGTCCAATTTTCCCAGCACCATTTATTGAAGAGGCTGTCTTTTTTCCATTGGACATTCTTTCCTGCTTTGTCGAAGATGAGTTGGCCATAGAGTTGAGGGTCGATTTCTGGTCTCTCTATTCTGTTCCACTGATCTATGTGTCTGTTTTTGTGCCAGTACCATGCTGTCTTGATGATGACAGCTTTGTAATAGAGCTTGAAGTCCGGAATTGTGATGCCACCAACTTTGGCTTTGTTCTTCAATATTCCTTTGGCTATTCGAGGTCTTTTCTGGTTCCATATAAATTTTAGGATTATTTGTTCCATTTCTTTGAAAAAAATGGATGGTATTTTGATAGGGATTGCATTAAATGTGTAGATTGCTTTAGGTAGCATAGACATTTTCACAATATTTATTCTTCCAATCCAGGAGCATGGAACATTTTTCCATTTTTTGGTGTCTTCCTCAATTTCTTTCATGAGTACTTTATAATTTTCTGTGTATAGATTCTTAGTCTCTTTGGTTAGGTTTATTCCTAGGTATCTTATAGTTTTGGGTACAATTGTGAATGGGATTGACTCCTTAATTTCTCTTTCTTCAGTCTTGTTGTTGGTGTACAGAAATGCAACTGATTTCTGTGCATTGATTTTATATCCTGACACTTTACTGAATTCCTGTACAAGTTCTAGCAGTTTTGGAGTGGAGTCTTTTGGGTTTTCCACATATAGTATCATATCATCTGCGAAGAGTGATAGTTTGACTTCTTCTTTACCAGTTTGGATGCCTTTAATTTCTTTTTGTTGTCTGATTGCTTAGGCTAGGACTTCTAATACTATGTTGAATAGCAGTGGTGATAATGGACATCCCTGCCGTGTTCCTGACCTTAATGGAAAAGCTTTCAGTTTTTCTCCATTGAGAATGATATTTGCGGTGGGTTTTTCATAGATGGCTTTGATAATATTGAGGTATGTGCCCTCTATCCCTACACTTTGAAGAGTTTTTATCAGGAAGGGATGCTGTACTTTGTCAAATGCTTTTTCAGCATCTATTGAGAGTATCATATGGTTCTTGTTATTTCTTTTATTAATGTGTTCTATCACATTGATTGATTTGCGGATGTTGAACCAACCCTGCAGCCCTGGAATAAATCCCACTTGATCGTGGTGAATAATCCTTTTAATGTACTGTTGAATCCTATTGGCTAGTATTTTGGCGAGAATTTTTGCATCTGTGTTCATCAAGGATATTGGTCTGTAGTTCTCTTTTTTGGTGGGATCCTTGTCTGGTTTTGGGATCAAGGTGATGCTGGCCTCATAGAATGAGTTTGGAAGTTTTCCTTCCATTTCTATTTTTTGGAACAGTTTCAGGAGAATAGGAATGAGTTCTTCTTTAAATGTTTGGTAGAATTCCCCTGGGAAGCCATCTGGCGCTGGGCTTTTGTTTGTTTGGAGATTTTTGATGACTGTTTCAATCTCCTTACTGGTTATGGGCCTGTTCAGGTTTTCTATTTCTTCCTGGTTCAGTTGTGGTAGTTTATATGTCTCTAGGAATGCATCCATTTCTTCCAGATTGTCCAATTTGTTGGCGTAGAGTTGCTCATAGTATGTTCTTATAATTGTCTGTATTTCTATGGTGTTAGTTGTGATCTCTCCTCTTTCATTCATGATTTTATTGATTTGGGTCCTTTCTCTTTTCTTTTTGATGAGTCTGGCCAGGGGTTTATCAATCCTATTGATTCTTTCAAAGAACCAGCTCCTAGTTTCATTGATTTTTTCTATTGTTTTTTTGGTTTCTATTTCATTGATTTCTGCTCTGATCTTTATGATTTCTCTTCTCCTGCTGGGTTTAGGGTTTCTTTCTTGTTCTTTCTCCAGCTCCTTTACGTGTAGGGTTAGGTTGTGTACTTGAGACCTTTCTTATTTCTTGAGAAAGGCTTGTACCGCTATATATTTTCCTCTCAGGACTGCCTTTGCTGTGTCCCACAGATTTTGAACTGTTGTGTTTTCATTATCATTTGTTTCCATGAATTTTTTCAATTCTTCTTTAATTTCCTGGTTAGCCCGTTCATTCTTTAGAAGGATGCTGTTTAGTCTCCATGTATTTGGGTTCTTTCCAGCTTTCGTCTTGCGATTGAGTTCTAGCATCAGAGCATTGTGGTCTGAAAATATGCAGGGAATAATCCTAATCTTTTGATACCGGTTGAGACCTGATTTGTGACCCAGGATGTGATCTATTCTGGAGAAGGTTCCATGTGCACTAGAGAAGAATGTGTATTCTGTTGCTTTGGGATGAAATGTTCTGAATATATCTGTGATGTCCATCTGGTCCAGTGTGTCATTTAAGGCCTTTATTTCCTTGTTGATCTTTTGCTTGGATGATCTGTCCATTTCAGTGATGGGAGTGTTAAAGTCCCCTACTATTATTGTATTATTATTGATGTGTTTCTTTGATTTTGTTATTAATTGGTTGATATAGTTGGCTGCTCCCACGTTAGGGGCATAGATATTTAAAATTGTTAGATCTTCTTGTTGGACAGACCCTTTGAGTAGGATATAGTGTCCTTCCTCATCTCTTATTATAGTCTTTGGCTTAAAATCTAATTGATCTGATATAAGGATTGCCACCCCAGCTTTCTTCTGATGCCCATTAGCATGGTAAATTGTTTTCCACCCCCTCACTTTCAATCTGGAGGTGTCTTCGCGTCTAAAATGAGTTTCTTGTAGGCAACATACTGATGGGTTTTGTTTTTTTATCCATTCTGATACCCTGTGTCTTTTGATTGGGGCATTTAGCCCATGAACATTCAGGGTAACTATTGAGAGATATGAATTTAGTGCCATTAGTAGCCTGTAAGGTGACTGTTACTGTATATTGTCTCTGTACCTTTCTGATCTACTACTTTTAGGCTCTCTCTTTGCTTAGAGGACCCCTTTCAATATTTCCTGGAGACCTGGTTTGGTGTTTGCAAATTCTTTCAGTTTTTGTTTGTCCTGGAAGCTTTTGATCTCTCCTTCTATTTTCAATGATAGCCTAGCTGGATAGAGTATTCTTGGCTGCATGTTTTATTCGTTGAGTGCTCTGAATATATCATGCCAGCTCTTCCTGGCCTGCCAGGTCTCTGTGGATAAGTCTGCTGCCAATCTAATATTTTTACCATTGTATGTTACAGACTTCTTTTCTCAGGCTGCTTTCAGGATTTTCTCTTTGTCACTAAGACTTGTAAATTTTACTATTAGGTGACGGGGTGTGGACCTATTCTTGTTGACTTTGAGGGGGGTTCTCTTCATCTCCTGGATTTTGATGCTTGTTCCCTTTGCCATATTAGGGAAATTCTCTCCAATGATTCTCTCCAATAGACCTTCTGCTCCCCTCTCTGTTTCTTCTTCTTCTGGAATCCCAATTATTCTAATGTTGTTTCGTCTTATGGTGTCACTTATCTCTCGAATTCTCCCCTCATGGTCCAGTAGCTGTTTGTCCCTCTTTTGCTCGGCTTCCTTATTCTCTGTCTTTTGGTCTTCTATATCACTAATTCTTTCTTCTGCCTCATTGATCCTAGCAGTGAGAGCCTCCATTTTTGATTGCACCTCATTAATAGGTTTTTTGATTTCAACTTGGTTAGATTTTAGTTCTTTAATTTCTCCAGAAAGGGCTTTAATATCTCCAGAGAGGGTTTCTCTAATATCTTCCATGCCTTTTTCGAGTCCGGCTAGAATGTTCAGAATCGTCATTCTGAACTCTTGATCTGACATAGTACCAATGTCTGTGTTGATTAGGTCCCTAGCCTTCGGTACTGTCTCTTGTTCTTTTGTTTGTGGTGATTTTTTCCGCCTTGTCATTTTGTCCAGATAAGAGGATATGAAGGAGCAAATAAACTACTAATAGGGTGGCAAAGACCCCGGAAAAATGAGCTGTAACCAAATCAGAAGAGACCCCAAATTGTGGGGGGGAGAAAGGGGATAAAAAACAGGTTCTGAAAAAAAAAGAAAAAAAAAAGAAAAGAAAAAAATTTAAAAAATAAAACAAATAAAAAAATATAAAAAAGAAAGAAAAAATATATATATTTAGATGAATTAGTCAAAAAACGTTAAAAAAGAAAAGGGTAAAAGTTTTTAAAAAAATTTAGCAGAAGAAGAAAAAAGAAAAAAGAAAAAAAAATTGAAAAAAGAAAAAAAAATTGAAAAAAGAAAAAAAAATTGAAGTAGCCGCAAGACTAAAGAATCATGGGGAGAAAGCCATGAGTTCCGTGCTTTGCTTTCTCCTCCTCTGGAATTGCTCTGCTGTCTTAGGAATTGAATCTGCTTTCTCCTTGATAGATGAACTTCATCCTGGCTGGATATTTTGTTGATCTTCTGGGGGAGGGGCCTGTTGTAGTGATTCTCAAGTGTCTTTGCCCGAGGCGGGATTGCACCGCCCTTACCGGCGGCCGGACTAAGTAATCAGCTCGGGTTCACTTTTGGGAGCTTCTGTTCCCTGAACGCTTTCCGTAGAGTTCCGGAGGACGGGAATGAAAATGGCGGCCTCCCAGTCTCCGGCCCGGAGGAGCTGAGAGCCTGGGGCCCCACTCCTCAGTGCGCCCCCAGAGGACAGCACCCAATCACTCCCGTATCCCCAGCCTCTAGCCGCGCTCCGAGCTCACCCAGCCCGCGACCAGTTCAAGGTAACCCCGAGCTGAGAGTTCAGTCCTCGGCTCTGTCTTTGCAGCCGGTTTCTCCGTTCTAATACCTGCAAGCTCTCCGACACTCTGACACCCCCGATCCTTCTGTGACCTTGCGGGGCCTGGGGCCACGCTGGCCCCGCGTGGGCTTCACCCCGGTTTAGCCCCTGGAGCAATGTCCCTCAGTGGAACAGACTTTTAAAAGTCCTGATTTTGTGCTCCGTTCCTCCGCCGCTTGCCGGGAGCCGGCCCCTCCCCCCGCGGTCTATCTTCCCGTCGTTTTAGATTCACTTCTCCGCCAGTCCTACCTTTCAGAAAGTGGTTGATTTTCTGTTTCTAGAGTTGCTGTTCTTCTTCTCTTCGCTCTCCCGTTGGATTTGTAGGTGTTTGCAATGTTTAGATAAGCTATCGAGCTGATCTCCTGTTACCTGATGTAGTCTCAGGCTGCTACTTCTCCGCCATCTTGACTCCCCTCTGTTGAAGACTTTTTGACCATGGAGTTGGGGGTCCGTATCTGGGCTCTCTACTCTGTTCCACTGGTTTATGTGTCTGTTTTTATGCCAGTACCATGCTGTCTTGGTGATCACAGCTTTGTAGTAAAGCTTGAAATCGGGCAGCATGATGCCCCCTGTTTTGTTTTTCAACATTTCCTTAGCAATTCGTGGTTTGTTCTGATTCCATACCAATTTTAGGATTATTTGCTCCAACTCTTTGAAAAATATCGGTGGAATTTTGATCAGAATGGCATTAAAATTATAGATTTTTTAGGCAGTATAGACATTTTAACAATGTTTATTTTTCAGATTCATGAGCATGGAGTTGTCTTCCATCTTTTCGTGTCTTCTTCAATTTCTTTCATGAGTGTTCTGTAATTCCTCAAGTACAGATCCTTAGCCTCTTCAGTTCAATTTATTCCCGGTATCTAATGGTTCTTGGTGCTATAGTGAATGGAATATATTCTCTAATTTCCCTTTCTGTATTTTCATTGTTAGTGTATAAGAAAGCAACTTTTACCTGTACATTGACATTGTATCTGGCCACATAACTGAATTGCTGAGTGAGTTCTAATAGTTAGGGGGTTGTGTCTCTTAGGTTTTCCATATAAAGTAGCATGCTGTATGTGAAGAGAGAGAGTTTGACTTCTTTTTTTTTATGAGTTTGACTTCATTGCAATGTGTGCTCATAGTTTTAAATGGTTCTTGACTGGGTCAGTTAGCACAGTATCTGTCTCTTGATCTCAGAATCTTGAGTACAAATTTTTGTCATGGAGGTTGGTAAAAAAAAGGTTGAGGTGTTAATAAAATTCTGTCCAATTTTTGTCTAGGTATTTTATAGGTGTAGCTGTTTTGCTGGAGTCTTTGTCACGTGTTGACTCTGTTGTTGTGGATGGGTTTGGGTATACATTCAGTTGCATTGCTTTACTTGAGGTCGCCCAGTGTTTCCAGAACCACTTAATGTGGAGACTGTTGCTTCCCTATTTTTTATTCTTGGAGCTTTGGTTGGAAATGAATTGAATACATATGTGTCAGTTTCTTCCTGGTCTTTGTACTATGTTCCATTCATCTGTGTGTCTGTCTGTATATCAATACTATACCATTTTGATTTCTACAACTTTGTAATACACTTTGAATTCAGAAAGCATTACATCTCCAGTTTTGTTCTTTCTCCAGATGGCTTTGGCTATTCAAGGCCTTCCATGGTATCATTCACTTTGTACGATTGTTGTTCTTATTTCTAGAAATGCTATTAAATGTTGATGGGGTTTGAACTGAATGTTTAGATTGTTTTTTGCAGTATGTACTTTTGGATTACATATATTTTTGGGATCCATTAGTATGGGATGTCTAAAGACTTCATTCTGTCTTCTCAAAATTCTCTCATTAATGATTTATGGTTTTCAGTATACAGGTTTTTCCCTTCTTGATGAAAATAATTCGTAAGTATTTTATTCTTTTTGAGTGATTATGAATTAAAAATTATTTTCTTAATTTCTCTCTGTGATAACTTGTTATTCATGTATAGAGATAAAACTCATTTTGTATATTGAATCTGTGTCCTTAAGCTTGACTTAATCCATCTGTTGGTTCTATGAGGATTTTTGTCGAATCATTTTGGGTTACATATATCTTATCGTGTTCCCTAATAAGTAAAAAATTAACTGGGAATATAGGTTGATGTTATCTAACTGGGAAAAAAGGATACAGCTATGTTGAGAGTTCGTTTATAAATTGTCTAAAATGTTTTGTGGTTAATGTAAGCAAAGGAATCCATGAATGGGGCTTGTTTCCATTTACTGTTTTCTTTCAACTGAATATACAGAGCTGTGGCTTAAAACAGTTATTCCCCCACACTTTCCCACCCTACAAGCTGTGCCTCTTGGGAGGCTTCCACCATTCTCTTTGCTTTGTTTTGACCCAGGGCTTGACTCAGCTGCTCAGAAAATAATTCTCAAAATATTGCAGTTGGGAAGAAGCCTATTTTTTCATAGATTTCCTAGAAGACACCCTCCAAAACATTGAATTTTACAGAATTGTTTTTGATCTTTCTGGGATCCTTGAGGATGTCCAAGGTTGAATGTGGTTTGTTTTGCAGACAGGTCAGGGACCCCTGCAGTACTCCTGCAATGTTTCCTGTGGCCACCAGAGGGGTGTGTGCTCTTATCAAAGAAAGGATCCACCTCTGCAGAGGATAGAAGTTAACCTCCTTTAGGACTTCTGTCACAGTCTTAGACAACTGCTTCAAGGATTATTTACTGTAAAGATTCTTTGGGATCTATTGACAGTTCCCTACAAGTGACAACCTAAGGTTCTACTGTGACTAAACCGTGTTCCTTCTTGCACATGGAGATACATAAAATTGTAAATGACTGAAAGAAGGTGGACCCTCCCCTCACATGAGACACAAAATGAACCCCAAATGGGTCATAGACCTAAATATAAGATCTAATCTGAACACTAGCTTTGGTTTCCAGGTGTCTCTCCTCAGAGGCCTGGTGCTGAATCACAGCATATGGGGGTTTCCTGAGGCTCCAAACAGAACACCTCTTGTCTCCACATGGGAAGTTTTCTCTTTGGAGCTATGTCCAACCCTCTGGGTAGGTGAATCCTGCAGGGCCCCTGAGCCACAGCCACATTCCAAGGTCTCCATGGACACAAACCCACATGATGGCCCATCCTCATGAGAGTCCATTTCAACTCAGCCCCCTGGTAGCTCGCCCCAGAGCCAGTAGATCGAACCTGCCTTGTCGCTAGGAAACAATGCGAATGTGAAGTGTGGTGTCCAGGCATCCATCCTTAGAACCCTGGTCTTGAGTCGTCCCTTCTGGGGCACCCTGGAGCCATCCAACAGGACTTGACTGTCCCGTAGAAGGAAACCTTGTGGTTTGGAGCCGCTCACAAGCCCCAGCATGGGAAAACCTCCATGGCCTCATGAGGCCCCCCTTTCATGAAGGGCCCATCATGGACACAAACTCCAGCCTGTGCCAACATTTGATACTCGCCCTGACTTTAGATGCAGGAGAGCTCGATTCAGCCTCTGCAGAATGGGTCTGCCTTGCCTTCGGCCCCAAACCTAACACTGGCTTGTGTTTTCAGACTTTTGTCCTCACACTCCTGGCCCACAAGCCCTCCAGTTTTGGAATTTCGGAGACACAATGCAGCACTCTGCCTGCCCACCAGAAAAAAACGTTGCCCTGTGAGGCTGCACAGAAAGCACAAATGAGGATCAACCTGCACGGGTCTCAACCGCACCCCAATTTCGAAGGCTGCCCTGGGCACTAATGCTCTGTCTGACACAGCCTGAATTCAGACCCCCCGACAGACACCCAGATGGCTGGTCACACATCCAGGACATCGGACCCGCCATGGCCTTACCGTCATCTCTTCCCAACCTGGCTTTTCAAGCCTCTGAACCTAGACCTTATCTCCAATCCCTGCACAGGGGGGAACCTGATGCCCAAATCAGAACTCCACCTTCAGCCTGGCAAGAAACCTTGCAGTTGGCCTGGTGTCGAACCTTCACGGTAGGAGAAAAATGCATGGCTCATGAGACCAAGCCCATGCTTCAGGGCCGCCTTGGGCAAATACACACATTGCGAAGCTCAGCATGAGCCCCGTGTTCAAATGAGGGCTCTCAGTGACTGGACCAAGACCCCGCATATGGGGCTTGTCATGCCCCTAGTGTAACAATCATAAATAGATGTCGAGTTTCCCAGTTGCCTGACCCCAGGGCTCTGCTCTGGAATGCCTCTTTTGGAAGGACACCTGACACAGAAAACAGGACTCCTACCTTCCCACAGAATGACCCCAAACTCTTGGGACCCTGGCCAGATCTCCAGAGAGGAAGACTCTTCAATGGCCCATGAGACAACCGCTCCATTCCAAAGCCATTCTTGACACAAAATCCAGAGACAAAAGCCGGAGTGACAGCCCCCCACTCGCCCTTCTTTCCAATCCTGAGGAGCTCTGATCACGGTCTGTAGATCGGGCCTGCCATACCCTCGACCCCAAACCTAAGCCGAGTTTCTGTTTTCAGATTTCTGTCCACACAGCCTTGGCCCACACACACTCCAGGCTGCAGCCCTCTGGAGTCACAATGCAGGACAGTGACTACACTCTCCAAGGAAACTGAGCCCATTCCATTGGCCACAAACCTACAGATTAGGAGAGACCTCCATGGACCCCCAGGCCATCCCAATAGTGTAGAACGCCCTGGACAAACAGGGGCGATCTGACACAAGCTGAGCAAATACCTCCACTCAGACAAGCAGACGGATGTCCCCAGAGACAGAATATGGTACCAGACAGGCCCCTAGGCCCTAATCTGAACCCTTGCTTTGGTTTCAAAGCATCACTCCACAGAGGCCTGTTTTCCAATACCAGCATAAGGGTATTTTCTGAGGCACCAATCAGAACACCTCTCGTCTCCACAAGGGAAACTTGCTCTTTGAAACAGTGTAAACCCTCTGGTTAGGAGAATCTGTCAGGGCCCACGAGACTTCGCCTCATTCCAAGGTCTCCATGGACACAAACCCACATTATGACCCATCCTCAGGAGATTTCATTTCAACTCAGCCCCTGGGTAGCTCCCCCAGAGCCAGCAGATCGCACTTGCCTTGTTGCTAGGAGACAATGGGAATGCGAGGTGGGGTGCACAGGCATCCATCCTTAGAACACTACACCGGAGACTTCCTGTATGGGGCATCCTAGAGCCACTAAAAAGGATTTGACTGTCCCACAGAAGGAATCCCTGCGGTTTGGAGCATCTCAAAACTCCCAGTGTGGGAAAACCTCCATGGCCTCATGAGGCACCCCCCTTCATGAAAGAGGCCATCATGGACACAAACTACAACCTGAGCCTACGTCTGATCCTCGCCCTGACTTAGAGGCAGGAGATCTCGATTCAACCTCTGCAGAGTGGGCCTGCTGTGCCCTCGTCCCAAAACCTAACCTTAGCTTGTGTTCTTAGACTTCCGTCCTCACCCTCAAGGCCCAAAAGCCCTCCAGATTGAAAATTCTGTAGCCACAATGCAGTACTCTGCCTGCCCACCAGAAGAAAAATGTTGCCGTATGGAGCTGCCCAGAAACCTTAAATGAAGATCAAACTGAATGCCACTTGACTGTACCCCAATTATATAGGCTTCCCTGGGCACTAATGCTCGGTCTAACACTGCCTGAGCCCAGACCTCCCGACCGACCCCCAGACAGCTGGCTGAAAACCCATCTCATCGGACCCGTCATAGACTTAGGCCTCATTTCTTCCCAACCTGGGCTTTCAGGCTTCAGAACCTAGACCTTATCTACAATCACTGCACATTGGTGAAACTGATTCAGAAATCAGAACTTCTCCATCCCCGTGGCAAGAAACCTTGCTGTTGGCATGGTGTCCAACCTTCAGGGTAGGAGAAACAAGCATTTCCAATACCAGCATATGGGGGTTTCCTGAGGCACCAATCAGAACCTCTCGTCTCCACATGGGAAACTTGCTCTTTGGAGCTGTGTCAAACCCTTTGGTTAGGAGAATCCTTCAAGACCCCTGAGCCACCACCTCATTCCAAGGTCTCCATGCACACAAACCCACATTATGACCCATCCTCAGGAGAGTCCATTTCAACTCAACCCCTGGGTAGCGCCTCCAGAGCCAGCAGATCGGACTTGCCTTGTCACTAGGAGACAATGGGAATGCAAGGTGGGGTGCCCAGGCATCCATCCGGAGAACTCTGCTCTCGAATCTTTCCATATGGGGTGTTCTGGAGCCATCCAACAGGCCTCGACTGTCCCGCAGAAAGAATCCTTGCGGTTTGGAGCAGCTCACAACTCCCAGCGTGGGTAAACCTCCATGGCCTCATGAGGCCCCCCACCTTCATAAAGGGGCCATCATGGACACAAACTCCAACCTGAGCCAATGTCTGATGCTCGTCTTGACTTCAGATGCAGGAGATCTCGATTCAGCCTCTGCACAGTGGGCCTGCTGTTTCCTTGCACCAAAACCTAACCCTAGCTTGTGTTTTCAGTCTTCTGTCCTCACACTCCTGGACCAAAAGCCCTCCAGATTGGGAATTCTGAAGACAAACGCAGCACTCTGCCTGCCTACAGGAAGAGAAACGTTGCACTATGGGGGTGACCAGAAACCCCAAATGAGGATCAAGCTGCATGCCACTCGACTGCACCGCAAATATATAGGCTGCCCTGTGCACTAATGATCTTTCTGACATAGTATGAGCCCCAACCTCCCGACCGACACCCAGACAACTGGCGGCACACCCAGCACTTCGGACCCGCCCTGGTGTTAGGCCTTCATCTGTTCCCAACCTGGCTTTTCAGGCTTCAGAACCTAGAGGTGATCACCAATCACTGCACGGGGTGAACCTGATGCAGAAATCAGAAGTCCTCCATCCCCATGGCAAGAAACTTGCTGTTGGCATTGTGTCCAACCTTCAGAGTAGGAGAAACCAGCATGGACCACGAGGCCACACCCATGCTTGAGGGTCACCTTGGGCACAAACACACATTGTGACCCTCAGCCTGAGCCCGGTGCTCAAGTAAGGCCTCTCAGGGGCTAGACCAAGAGCCCGCATATGGGGCTTGCCATGCCCGTGGGACGCCAATCTTAACCATAGGTCAGGTTTTCCAGTCACCCATACCCAGGGCTCTGCTCTGGAATCCCACATTTGAAGGGACACCTGAGGCAGAAAAAAGGACTCCTCCCTTCCCACAGAATGACCCCAAACTCTTGGGAGCCGGGCCAAATGCCCAGAGAGGGAGACTGATCAATGGCCCATGAGGCCACACTGACATTCCACCACCATCTTTGACACAAAATCCAGAGACAAGAGCCTGAGCAACCTCCTCACACTCGTCCTTCGTTCATATCCTAAGGAGCTGCCCTCACGGTCTCTAGATCGAGACTGCCATACCCTCGGGCCCAAACCTAAACCGAGTTTGTGTTTTCAGACTTCTTTCCCCACAGCCCTGTCCCACACACCCTCCATCCTGGAGCCCCTGGAGCCACACCACAGGACTGTGCCTCCCAATGAAACTCGGCCCATTCCATTTGCCACAACCCTACAGATTAGGAGAAACATCCAAGGTCCCCGAGGCCATCACAATCGTGTGTGCCGCCCTGGACAAAGAACGAGGATCTGACACAAGCTGGGCAACTACCTTCACTCAGATAAGCAGAATGATGTCCCCAGATATGGAAGATAGAAAAGGACAGGCCCCTAGGTCCGAATCTGTACCCTTGCTTTGGTTTCCAGGCGTCTCTCCTCAGAGGCCTGGTTTCAAATACCAGCATATGGGAGTTTCCTGGAGCACCAGTCAGAACACCTCTCAACTCCACATGGGAGACTTGCTCTTTGGAGCTGCGTCAAACCCTCCAGTTAGGAGAATACTTCAGGGAACCCGAGCCACCACCACATTCCAAGGTCTCCAGGGAAACAAACCCACATTATGACCCATCCTCAGGAGAGTCCATTTCCAATCAGCCCCTTGGGTAGCTCCCTCAGAGCCAGCAGATCGAACGTGCCTTGTTGCTAGGAGACAATGGGAATGCGAGGTGGGGTGACCAGGCATTCATCCTAGAACCCTGCTCTCGAATCTTTCCATATTGGGCGTCCTGGAGCCATCCAACAGGACTCAATTATCCTGAAGAAGGAATCCTTGTGGTTTGGAGCAGCTCACAACTCCCAGCATGCGAAATCCTCCATGGCCTCATGAGGTCCCCCACCATGATGAAGGGGCAATCATGGACACAAACTCCAACCTAAGCCAACGTCTGATCCTCACACTGAATTCTGATGCAGGATATCTTGATTCAGATTCTGCAGAATGGGCCTGCCGTTCCCTCTGCCGCAACCCTAACCCTAGCTTGTGTTCTCATATTTCCACCCTCACACTCCTGGCCAAAAAGCCCTCCAGAATGAGAATTCTGTAGGCACAACCCAGCATTCTGCCTGCCCACCAGAAGAAAAATGTTGCCCTATGAGGCTTCCCAGAAACACCAAATGAGGATCAACCTGCAAGCCACTAGACTGCCTCCCCAAATATGTAGGCTGCCCTGAGCACTAATGCTCTGTTGGACACAGCCAGAGGCCGGACCTCCTTGCCGACATGCAGACAGCTGGCCACACACCCAGCACATGCGACCGGCCATGGCCTTAGGACTTTATCTCTTCCCAACCTGGGTTTTCAGGCCTCAGAACCTAGACATTATCTCCAATGACTGTAGAGGAGTGAACCTGATGCAGAAACCAGCACACCTCCATCCCCGTGGCAAGAAACCTTGCTGTTGTCATGGTGTCCAACCTTCAGAGTAGGAGAAACCAGCATGACCCATGAGGCCACGCCCATGCTTAAGGGCATCTTTGGGCACAAACACAGCATTGTGACCCTCAAGGCCAGACCCAAGCTCAAGTAAGGCTTCTCAGTGGCTGGACTAAGAGCCAGCATATGGGGCTTGCCATGCCCATAGGCTCCCATTCTTAACCAGAAGTAGGGTTTTCGTCTCCCATACCCAGGCTCTGTTCTGGAATCCCTCTTCTGGAGGGACACATGAGGCAGAAAACAGGACACCTCCTTTCCCAGAGAATGACCCCAAACTCCTGGGAGCCAGGCCAAATCCCCAGAGAGGGAGATTCGTCCATGGCCCTTGAGAGCACCCCAACATTCCATGGCCATCCTTGACACAAAATCTAGAGACAAAATCCTGAGTAACCACCTCACACTTGCCCTTCGTTCATATCCCGAGGAGCTCCCCTCATGGTCAGTAGATTGGACCTGCCATACCCTCGGTGCCAACCTATGCTGTTTGTGATTTCAGATTTCTGTCCACACAGTCCTAGGCCACACACCCTCCAGGCTGGGGATCCTGGAGCCACAGAGCAGGACTGTGCCTGCCCTCTCCATGGAAACTGAGCCCATTCCATTGGCCACAACCCTACAGATTAGGAGAAACCTTCAAGGACTCTGACGCATTCCCAATCGTGTAGGCCGCCCTGGACAAACACAGGCGATCTGACAAGCTGAGCAACTACCTCCACTCAGACAAGGAGACAGATGTCCCCAGAGACAGAAGATTGAACCGGACAGTCCCCTAGACCCTAATATGAACACTTGCTTTGGTGTCCACGCACCTCTCCTCAGAGGCCTGGATTCCAATAACAGCATATGAGAGTTTCCTGAGGCACCAATCAGAACCTCTCGTCTCCACATGGGAAACTTGCTCTTGGGAGCTGTGTCAAACCCTTTGGTTAGGAGAATCCTTCAGTTCCCCTGAGCCACCGCCACATTCCAAGGTCTCCATGGACACAAACCCACATTATGACACATCCTCAGGAGAGTCCATTTCGACTCAACCCCTGGGTAGCGCCCCCAGAGCCAGCAGATCAGACTCATCTTGTCGCTAGAAGACAAGGGGAAAGCGAGGTGGGGTGCCTAGGCATCCATCCGGAGAATCCTGCTCTCAAATCTTTCCATATGGGGCGTCCTGGAGCCATCCAATAGGCCTCGACTGTCTTGCAAAAGGAATCCTTGTGGTTTGGAGCAGCTCACAACTCCCAGCGTGGGTAAACCTCCATGGTCTCATGAGTTCCCCACCTTCATGAAGGGGCCATCATGGACACAAGCTCCAACCTGAGGCAACATCTGATTCTCGTCCTGACTTCAGATACAGGAGGTCTCAATTCAGCCTCTGCACAGTGGGCCGGCCATGACATCGCCACGAATCCTAGCCCTAGCTTGAATTCTGAGACTTCCGTCCTCACACCCTTGGACCAAAAGCCCTCCAGATTGGGAATTCCAGAGCCACAAAGCAGCACTTGGCCTACCCACCAGAAGAAAAACGTTCCCCTATGAGGCTGCCCAGAAACCCCAAATGAGGATCAACCTGCAAGCCACTCGACTGCACCCCAATTATGTAGGCTGCCCTGGGCACTAATGATCTGTCTGACACAGCCTGAGCCCAGACCTCCTGAATGACTCCCAGACAGATGGCCGCACACCCAGCACTTCGCCCCCACCATAGCCTTAGACCGTCATCTCTACCCAACCTAGCTTTTCAGGATTCAAACCCTAGACCTTATCTCCAATCACTGCACAGGGGTTAACCTGATGCAGAAATTAGAACTCTTCCATCTCCATGGCAAGAAACTTTTCTTTTGGCATGGTGTCCAACCTTCAGTGTAGGAGAAACCAGCAGGACCCATTAGTCCACACCCATCCATGCTTGAGGGCCTCCCTGGGCACAGGGCACAAACATGCATTGTGACCCTCAGTGCCATCCCATGCTCAAGTAAGGCCTCTCAGTTGGTAAACCAAGAGCCCGCATATGGGGCTTGACATGCCCCTAGGCCCCGAATCCTAACCAGAGTTTGGGTTTTCCAGTCGCCTGTACCCAGGGCTCTGCTCTCGAATCCCTCTTTTGGAGGGACACATGAGTCAAAAAACAGGACTCCTCCCTTCCCACAAAATGACCCCAAACTCTTGGGAACTGGGCCAAATCCCCAGAGAGGGAGACTCGTCCATGGCCCATGAGGCCACCCCGACATTCCACGGACATCCTTGACACATAATCCAGAGACAAAAGCCTGAGCAACTTCCTCACACTCGCCCTTCATTCATATGCTGAGGAGTTCCCCTCACGGTCTCTAGATCAGGCCTGCCATACCCTCAGCCCCAAACATAAGCGGAGTTTGTGTTTTCAGACTTCTTTCCCCACAGCACTGGGCCACACACCCTCCGGGCTGGGGATGCTTGAGCCACACCACAGGACTGTGCCTGCCCTCTCCAAGGAAACTCTCTCCATTCCATTGGCCACAACCCTACAGATTAGGAGAAACCGCCAAGGTCGCCAAGGCCATCCCAATCATGTAGGTCTCCCTGGACAAACAGGGGCAATATGACACAAGCTGAACAACTACCTCCACTCAGACAAGGAGACGGATGTCCACAGAGTTAGAAAATTGTACCAGACAGGCCCCTAGGCCCTAATCTGAACCCTTGCTTTGGTTTCAAAGTCACTCCACAGAGGCCTGCTTTCCAATACCAGCATAAGGGTATTTCCTGAGGTTCCAATCAGAACACCTCTTGTATCCACATGGGAAATTGGCTCTTTGGAGCTCTGTCAAACCGTCCAGTTAGGAAAATCCTACAGGGATCCCGAGCCACCGCCCCATTCCAATGTCTCCATGGATACAAACCCACATTATGGCCCATCCTCAGGAGAGTCCATTTCAACTGAGCCCCCTGGGGAGCTCCTTCAGATCCAGCAGATCGAACCTGCCTTGTCACTAGGAGACAATGGGAATGTGAGGTGGGGTGCCTAGGCATCCATCCTTAAAACCCTGCTCTCGAATCTTTACATATGGGGCTTCCTTGAGCCATCCAACAGGACTCAACTGTCCCACAGAAGGAATCCTTGTGGTTTGGAGCAGCTCACAACTCCCAGCGTGGGAAAATCTCCAAGGCTTCATGAGGCCCCCCACTTTCATGAAAGGGCCATCATGGACAAAAATTCCCACCTGAGCCAACATCTGATCCTCATCCTGACTTCAGATGCAGGAGATCTCAATTCAGCCTCTTCAGAGTGGGCCTGCCAAGCCCTTGCCTCGAAACCAAGTCCTAGCTTGTGTTCTCAGACTTCCATCCTCACACTCCTGGTCCATAAGCCCTCCATATTGGGAAATCCAGAGCCACAATGCAGCACTCTGGCTTCCCACCAGAAGAAAAACGTTGACCTATGGGGCTGCCCCGAAACCCCAAATGAGGATCAACATGCATGGCACTCGACTGTACCCCAAATATATAGGCTGCCCTGGGCACTAATGCTCTCTCTGATGCAGCCTGAGACCAGACCTCCCGAATGACTCCCAGACAGCTAGCTGCACACCCAGCACATCACCCCTGCCATGGCCTTAGGATGTCATCTCTACCCAAACTAGCTTTTCAGGATTCAGATCCTAGACCTTATCTCCAATCACTGCACAGGGGTGAACCTGATGCAGAAATCAGAACTCTTCCATCCCCATGGCAAGAAACCTTGCTGTTGGCATGGTGTCCAACCTTCAGGGTAGGAAAAACCAGCATGGCCCATGAGGCCACGCCCATACTTGAGGGCATCCTTGGGCACAAACACGCATTGAGACCCTCAGCGTGAGCCCCATGCTCAAGTTAGGCCTCTCAGTGGCTGGACCAAGAGCCCGCATATGGGGCTTTCCATGCCCATAGAGCCCCAAACTTAACCAGAGGTCGGGTGTTCCAGTCGCCTGTATCCAGGGATATGCTCTGGAATCCCTCTATTGGAGGGACATCTGAAGCAGAAACAGGACTCTTCCCTTCCCACAGAATGACCCCAAACTCTTGGAAGCCGGGCCAATTACCCAGAGAAGGAGACTCATACATGGCCCATGAGGCAACCCCTATATTCCACGGCCATCCTTGACAAAATCTAAAGACAAAAGCCTGAGCAACTGCCTCACAATCGCCCTTCTTTCATATCCCAAGGCTCCCCTCACGGTCTCTAGGTAGGGCCTGCCATACCCTTGGCCCCAATCCTAAGCCGAGTTTGTGTTTTCAGACTTCTTTCCCTACAGCCCTGGCCCACACACACACACAGGCTGGGGCCCCTGGAGACATAACACCAGACTGAGCCTTCTGTCTCCAAGGAATCTCTGCCCATTCCATTGTATATAACCCTGCAGATTTGAAGAAACCGCTAAAGTCCCCGAGGCCATCCCAAGAGTGAAGGTGCCCTGGACAAACAGGGACAATCTGACACAAACGGAGCTACTACCTCCATTCAGACAAGCAGACATATGTCCCCAGAGACAGAAGATTGAACCGGATAGGACCCTAGGTTCAGATTAGGAACCTAGGCTTAGTTTAGGAATCTTAGTTCAGATTAGGAATTAGGCTTGGTTTCCAATACCAGCATATGGTTGTTTTCTGAGGCACCAATCAGAATACCACTAATCTCCACTTGGGAAACTTGCTCTTTGGAGCTGTATCAAACCTTCCTGTTAGGAGAATACTTCAGGGCCCCCGAGCCACCACCCCATTCCAAGGTCTCCATGGACACAAACCCACATTATGACCCATCGTCAGGAAAGTCCATTTCCAATCAGCCCCCTGGGGAGCTACCCCAGAGCAATCAGATCAAACCTGCCTTGTGGCTAGGAGACAATGGGAATGCAAGGTGGGGTGACCAGGCAGGCATCCATCCTTAGAACCCTGCTCTTGTATCTTTCCATATGGGCGTCCTGGAGCCATCCAACAGGACTCGACTGTCCTGCAGAAGGAATCCTTGCGGTTTGGAGCAGCTCACAACTCCCAGCGTGGGAAAACCTCCATTTCCTCATGAGGGCCCCCACCATCATGAAGGGGCCATTATGGACACAAACTCCAACCTGAGCCAACATCTGATCCTCGCCCTGACTTCAGATGCAGGAGATCTCGATTCAGCCTCTGCAGAGTGGGACTGCCTTGCCATCAGCCCCTTAACTAAACCTAGCTTGTGTTTTGAGACTGCTGTCCTCACACTCCTGGCCCCCAACCCCTCCAGATTGGTAATTCCAGAGCCACAACACAGCGCTCTCCCTTCCCACCAATAGAAAAACTTTGCCCTATGGGGCTGCCCAGAAACTCCAAATGAGGATCAACCTGCATGGTCCTTGTATGTACCCCAATTTCCTAGGCTTCCCTGGGCTCTAATGTCCTGTCTGACACAGCCTGAGCCTAACAGACACCCAGACAGCTGGCCGCACTCCCAGCACATCGGACCCTCCATGGCATTAGGCTGTCATCTCCTCCCAACCTGAGTTTTCAGGCATTTGAACCTAGACATAATCTCCAATCCCTGTACAGGGGGGGATCCAGATGAACACATCAGAACTCCTTCTTGCCCAGGGCAGGAAAACTTGCTGTTGGCATGGTGTCCAACCTTCAGAGTAGGAGAAACCAGTATGGACCATGAGGCCACGCCCATGCTTGAGGGCCACCTTGGGCACAAACACGCATTGTGACCCTCAGAGTGAGCCCTCAACAAAGGCCGTCTGTGGCTGGACCAGGAGCCCTCTTATGGGGCTTGCTGTGCTCTAAACTCTAGGCCCCCAATCCTAAGCAGAGGTCGGATTGTGCAGTCGCCCATATCCCGGACTCTGCTCAGGAATACTTCATTATGAGGGACACCTAAGGCAGAAAACAGGACTCCTCCCTTCCCACAGAATGACCCAAACTCTTGGGAACCAGGCCAAATCCGCAGAGAGGGAGAATCTACATGGCTCATGAGCCCACCACGACAATCCACAGCCACAAAATCCAGATACAAATGCATGAGGGACTAACTAACACTCACCCTTCTTTCCTATCCTGAGGTGCTCCCCCGATTCTCACCCTGACTTTAGATGTTGGACATCTAGACTGAGGCTCTGCAGAGTGGGCCTGCCTTGCCCTTGCCCCCAAACCTAACCGTAGCTTTTGTTCTCAGTCTTCCTTCCTCACACTCCTGGCCCACAAGCCCTCCAGATTGGGAATTCCAGAGCCACAACGCAGCACTCTGCTGGCCCACCAGAAGAAAAACGTTGCCCTATGGGGCTGCCCTGAAACCCCAAATGAGGATCAACTGGCACACCCCTCAACTGCACTCCAATTATATAGGCTGCCCTGGGCACTAATGTTCTCTCTGACACAGCTTCGGCCCGGACCTTCTGGCCGACACCCAGACAGCTAGCCGCACACCCAGCACATTGGACCCGCCATGGCCTCAGGACGTCATCTCTTCCCAACCTAGCTTTTCAGATTTCAGAACCTAGACCTGATCTATAATCACTGCACAGGAGTGAACCTGATGCAGAAATCAGAAATATTCCTTCCCCATGACAGGAAACCTTGCTGTTGGCATGGTGTCCAACCTTCAGAGTAGGAGAAACCAGCATGGCCCATGAGGCCACGCCCATGCTTGAGGGCATACATGGGCACGAACACGCATTGAGACCCTCAAGGGGCGTGAGCCCCTTGCTCAAGTAAGTCCTCTCAGTGGCTGGACCAAGAGCCCGCATATGGGGCTTGACATGCCCATAGGCCCCCAATCTAACCAGAGTTCGGGTTTTCCAGTCGCCCGTACCCATAGCTCTGCTCTGGAATCCCTCTTTTGGAGGGATACATGAGGCAGAAAACAGGACTCCTCCCTTCCCACCGAATGACCCCAAATCCTTGGGAGCCAGGCCAGATCCCCAGAGAGGGAGCCACCCCTACATTCCATGGCCTTTATTGACACAAAATCCAGACACATAAGCCTGCCAACTGCCTCACACTCACCCTTTGTTCATATCCTGAGGAGCTCTCCTCACGGTCTGTAGATCGGGCCTGCCATACCCTTGGCCCCAAATCTAAGACGAGTTTGTGTTTTCAGACCTGTCCCCACAGCCCAATCCCACACACCGTCCATGGGAGACCACTGTAGCCACACCGCAGGACTGCATGCCCTCTCCAAGGAAACTGTGCCCATTCCATTGGCCACAACCCTACAGATTAGGAGAAACATCCAAGGTCCCCGAGGCCATCCCAATAGCGTAGACAGCCCTGGACAAACGGGTGATCTGACACAAGCTGAGCAACTACCTCCACTCAGACAAGCAGACGATGTCTCCAGAGACAGATGATTGAACTGGACAGGACCCCAGGCCCTATTCTGAACTCCTTTTTTGGTTTCCAGGCGTCTCTCCTCAGAGGCCATTTCCCAGACCTGCATATGGGAGTTTCCTGAGGCACCAATCAGAACACCGATCATCTCCACATGGGAAACTTGCTCTTGGGAGCTGTGTCAAACCCTCCGGTTAGGAGAATCCTCCAGGGCGCTCGATGCTCTGCCACATTCCAAGGTCTCCAGGGACACAAACCCACATTATGACCCATCCTTAGGAGAGTCCATTTCAACTCAGCCCCCTGGGTAGTTCCCGCAGAGCCAGCAGATTGAATGTGCTTTGTTGCTAGGAGAAAATGGGAATGAAAGGAGGGGTTCCCAGGCATTCACCCTTAGAAGCCTGAAATTAATTCTTTCTGTATGGGGTGTCCTGGAGCCATCCACCAGGAATCGACTGTGCCATAGAAGGAATCCTTGAAGTTTGGAACATCTCACAATTCCCAGCGTGGGAAGACCTCCAAGGCCTGATGAGGACCCCCCTTCATGAAGGGGCCATCATGGACACAAACTCCATACTGAGCCAACATCTGATCCTTGGCCTGACTTCAGATGCAGGGGATCTCGATTCAGCCTCTGCAGAGTGGGCCTGCCATGTCCTCGTACTGAAACCTAACCCTGGCTTGTGTTCTCAGTCTTCCCTCCTCACATTCCTGTACCACATGACCCCGGATTGGGAATTCCAGAGCCATGACACAGCAGTCTACCTGCCCTCCAGAGGAAAAACGCTGCCCAATGGGGCTGCCCAGAAGCCTCAAATGAGGTTCAACCTGCACACCACTCGACTGCACTCCAATTATATAGGCTGCCCTGGGTTCTAAAGCTCTGTATGACACAGCCTGTGCCCAGACCTCCTGACCGGCAGGCACCCAGACTGCTGGCTTCGCACCCAGCACATCTGAAGCGACATGGCCTTAGTCATCTCTACACAACCTGGGTTTTCTGGCTTCAGAACCTAGAAATTATCTCCAATCACTGCACAGGAGTTAACCTGGTGCAGAAATCAGTACTCCTTCATCCCCATGTCAAAAAAAAAAAATGCAGTTGGCATGGTATCCAACATTCAGGGTAGGAGAACAAGCAGTCCCATGAGGCCACGCCCATGCTTGAGGGCCGCCTTGGGCTCAAACATGCATTGTGTCAGCAGCGTGAGACCCATGTTCAAGGAAGGCCTCTCTGTTGTTGGACACCAAGCCCGCATATGGGGCTTGCCCTGCCCCCAGACACCCAATCCTAAGCAGACATTGGGTTGTACAGTCATCCGTACCCAGGACTCTGCTCTGGAATCCCTCTTTTGTAGGGACACTTGAGGCAGAAAACAGGACTCCTCCATTCCCACAGAGTGACCTCAAACTCTTGGGAGATGGGTCATATCCACAGAGAGGGAAACTCGACCATGGCCCACGAAGCCCACCCCAATATTCCACTGCCATGCTTGACACAAACTCCACAGACGATAGCCTGAGCGACCACCTCCAACTTGCCTTTTTTTATATCCAGAGGAGCTCCTCTAACGGTCTGTAGATCAGGCCTGCCATACACTCAGCCGCAAACCTAAGCACAGTTTGTGCTTTCAGACTTCTGTCCCCACAGCCCTGGCCCACACACCCTTCAGGCTGGGGCCTCTGGAGCCACACCACACGACCGTGCCTGCCCTCTCCAAGGAAACTGTGCCCATTCCACTGCTCACAACCCTACAGATTACAGAAACCTCCAACACTCCTGAGCCATCCCAATAGGGGAGGACACCCTGGACAAACAGGGGCATTCTGACACAAGCTGAGAAACTACCTCCACTCAGACACACAGACAGATTTTCCCAGAGACAGGAGATTGAACAGGACAGGGACCTAGGCCCTAATCTGAGCCCTAGCTTTAGTTTCCACGCATCCCTCATAGGAGGCTTGGTTTCAAATACCTGCATGTGGGGGTTTCCTGAGACACCAAATGGAACACCTCTCATATCCACATAGGAAGCTTGCTCTTTGGAGCTGTGTCAAACCCTCTGGTTAGGAGAATCCTGCAGAGCCCCTGAGCAACTGCCACATTCCAAGGTCTCCATGGACACAAACCCACATGATGGCCCATCCTCATGAGAGTCCATTTCAACTAAGCCCCCTGGGTAGCTCCTCCAGGGCCAGCAGATCGGACCTGCCTTGTCACTAGGAGCCAATGGGAATGTGAAGGGGGTGTCCTGGCATCCAACCTTAGAAGTCTGCTCTCGAGTCTTTCCATATGGGGCATCCTGGAACCATCCACCAGGTCTTGACTGTCCCACAGAAGGAAACCTTGCCCTTTGGAGCAGCTCACAACCCCCAGCGTGGGAAAACCTCCATGGCCCCATGAGGCCCCCCCTTTCATGGAGGGTCCATCATGGACAGAAATTCCAGCCTGAGCCAGCGTCTGATATTCGCCCTTACTTCGGATTCAAGAGATCTCGATTCAGCCTCTGCAGTGTGGGCTTGCCGTACCCTTGGCCCCAAAACTAACCTTAGCTTGTCTTTTCAGACTTCCGTCATCACACTCGTGGCCAACAAGAGCTCCAGACTGGGAATTCCGGAGCCATAAGGCAGCACTCTGCCCGCCCATCAGAAGAAAAATGTTGCCCTATTGGGCTGTCCAGAAACCCCAAATGAGGATCAACGTGGACAGCCCTCGAATGCACCCCAATTTCCTAGGCTGACCTTTGCACTAATGCCCTGTCTGACACAGCCTGATCCCAGACCTCCCAACAGACACCCAGAAAGCTGGCGGCACACCCAGCACATCGGACCCAATATGGCTTTAGGCCGTCATCTCCTCCCAACTTGGGTTTTCAGTGATCTGAACATAGACCTTTTCTCCAATCCCTGCACAGGGCGGAACCTGATGCAAACATCAGAACTCCTCCTTCTCCACGGCAGAAAACCTTGCTGTTAGCATGGTGTCAATCCTTCAGTGTGGGAGAAACATGCATAGTCAATTATGACACACCCATGCTTGAGCACCGCCTTGGGCACAAAGATGCATTGTGACCCTGTGCTTGAGCTCCGTGTTCAAGTAAGGTCTCTCTGTGGCTGGAGTCAGAGATCGCATATGGGGCTTGACATGGCCCTAGGCCCCCAATCTTAACCAGATGTAAAGTTGTTCAGTCGGCCTTACTCAGGACTCTGTTCTGGTATCCCTCTTTTGGAGGAACAGTTGAGGCAGAAAACAGGACTACTTCCTCCCATAGAATGACCCCAAGCTCTTGGGAGAGGGGCCAACTCCACAGAGAGGGAGACTCTACCATGGCCCATGAGGCCACCCAGACATTCCATGGCCATCCTTGACAGAAAATCAAGAGACAAAAGCCTGAGTGATCGCCTCCCACTCGCCCTTCTTTCCTATCCCGAGGAGCTCTGCTCACGGTCTGTAGATCGGTCCTGCCACACCCTTGGCCCCAAACGTAAGCCAAGTTTCTGTTTCCAGACTTATGTCCACACAGCCCTGGCCCACACACCCTCCAGGCTAGGGCCTCTGGAGCCACACTGCATGACAGTGCCTTCCCTCTCCATGGAAACTGTGCCCATTCCATTGGCCACAACCCTGCCGAATAGGAGAAACCTCCAAGACCCCTGAGGCCACCCCAATAGTGGAGGATGCCCTGGCCAAACAGGGCATTCTGATGCAGGTTGAGCAACTACCTCCACCCAGACATGCAGAAAGTTGTTCCCAGAGACAGGAGATTGAACCGGACAGGCACCTAGGCCCTAATCTGAACCCTAGCTTTGGTTTCCAGTTGTCTCTCCTCAGAGGACTGCTTTTGAATAACAGCATATGGGGATTTCCTGAGGCACCAACTGGAACACCTCTCGTCTCCACAGGGGAAAATTGCTCTTTGGAGCTGTGGCAAACCCTCTGGGCAGGAGAATCCTGCAGAGCCCCTGAGACACCGCCACATTCTTATGTCTCCATGGACACAAACCACATGGTGACCCATCCTCATGTGAGTCCATTTCAACTAAGCCCCCTGGGTAGCTCCCCCAGAGACAGCAGATCGAACCTGCCTTGTCACTAGGAGCCAATGGAAATGCAAGGTGGGGTGTCCAGGCATCCATCCTTAGAAGCCTGCTCTCGAGTCTCTCCTTTTGGGCGTCCTGGAGCCATCCAGCAGGACTAGACTGTCCAGTAGAAGAAAACCTTGTGGTCTGGAGCAGCTCACTACCCCCAGCATGGGAAAACGTCCATGTCCTCACGAGGCCCCCCCCTTCATGAATGGGCCATCATGGATGCAAACTACAGTCTGAGCCAACGTCTGATCCTCGCTGTGACATCAGATGCAGGTGATCTCGATTCAGACTCTGCATAGGGGGCCTGCCGTGCCCTTGGCAACAAACCTAACCCTAGCTTGTGTTTTCAGACTTCTGTCCTCACACTCCTCGGCCACAAGCCCTCCAGATTGGGAATTAAGGAGCCACAGTGCAGCCACCTCCTTTCCACCAGTAGAAAAACGTTGCCCTATGGGGCTGCTCAGAAAGCCCAAATGAGGATCAACTTGCATGGCCCTCGAACACACCCCAATTTCCTAGTCTGTCCTGGGCACTAATGCACTGTTTGACACAGCTTGAGCCCAGACTTCCCGACAGACACCTAGATAGCTGGCCGCACACCCAGCATGTTGGACCCACCATGGCTTTAGGCCGTCATCTCTTCACAACCTGGGTTTTCATTCATCTGAACCTAGATCTTACCTCCAATCCCTGCTCAGGGGGGATCCTGATGCACACATCAGAACTCCTTCCTTCCCCACAGTAGGAAACGTTGCTGTTGGCATGGTGTCAAGTCTTCAGGGTAGGAGAAACCTGCATGGCCCATGAGGCCATGCCCATGCTTGAGGGCCGCCTTGGGCACAAACACGCACTGGGACAATCAGCGTGAGCCACTGATCAAGGAAGGCTCTCAGAGGCTGGACCAAGAGCACGCATGTGGGGCTTGCCGTGTCCCTAGGCCCCCATTCCTAACCAGAGGTCAGGTTGTACAGTCGCCCGTATCCAGGACTCTGCTCTGTAATCCCTCTTTTTGAGGAACACCTGAGGCAGAAAACAGGTCTCCTCCCTTCCCACAGAATGACCCCAAACTCTTAGGAGCCGGGCCAAATCCCCAGAGAAAGAGACTCGACCATGGCCCATGAGGCCACTCTGACATTCCACGGCCATTCTTGACAGAAAATCCAGAGACAAAATCCTGAATGGCTTCCTCCCACTTGCCCTTCTTTCCTATCCTGAGGAGCTCCCCACACGGTCTGTAGATTGGGCCTGCCATAGTCTCGGCCACAAACCCAAGCCGAGTTTATGTTTTCAGACTTCTGTCCCCACATCCCTGGCTCACACTCCCTCCAGACCGGGGCATCTGGACCAACACCACATGATGAAGCCTGCCCTCTCCATGGAAACTGTGCCCATTCCATTATCACGACCCTACAGATTAGGAGAAACCACCAAGGCCCCCGAGGCCATCCCAATGGTGGAAAACACCCTGGACATACCGGGGAATTCGGACAAAAGCTGAGCAACTATCTCCACTCAGACACACAAACAGATGTCCCCAGAGACAGGAGATTGAACTGGACAGGCCCCTCGGTCTTAATCTCAACCCTAGCTTTGGTTTCCAGTCGTCTCTCCTCAGAGGCCTGTTTTGGAATAGCAGCATATTGGGGTTTCCTGAGGCACCAAACGGAACACCTCTCATTTCCATAACCACATGGGAAGCTTGCTCTTTGGAGCTGTGGCAAACCCTCTGGGTAGGAGAATACTGTAGGGCCCTTGAGCCACCGCCACATTCCAAGGTCTCCATGGACACCAAACCACATGATGATCCATTTCAACTCAGCACCCTCAGCAGCTCGCCCTGGAGCTAGGAGATTGAACCGGCCTTGTAGCTAGAAACCAATGGGAATGCGAGGTGGGGTGTCCAGGCATCCATTCCTAGAAGACTGCTCTTGAGTTTTTCCGTATGGGATGTCCTGGAGCCATCTCGGAGGACTCGACTGTCCCGCAGAAGGAAAACTTGCAGATGGAGCAGCTCACAATCACCAGAGTGGGAAAGCCTCCATGGCTTCATGAGGCCTCCCTTCATGAAGGGGCCATCATGGATGCAAACTCCAGCCTGAACCACCGCCTGATACTCGCGTGACTTCAGATGCAAGAGATCTTGATTCACCTAGTGCAGAGTGGGCCTGTCATTCCCTCAGCCCCAAACCTAACACTAGCTTGAGGTTTTGGACTTCCGTCCTCACACCAGTGGCCCGCAGCCCTCCATACTGGGAATTCTGGAGCCACAATGCAGCCTTCTGCCTTCCCACCAGAAAGAAGAAGTGTCCTATGGGGTTTCCCAGAAACCAAAATGAGGATCAATGTGCACGGCCCTCAAACGCACCCCGATATCATAGGCCGCCCTGTGCACTAATGCTCTGTCTGAAACAGCATGAGACCTGACCTCCTGTCAGCCACCCATATAGCGTGCCCCATATCCTGCAGGTGGGACTTGCCCTGGCCTGAGGCCATCTTTTCTACCGAACCTGGGTTTTCACACATCTGACCCCAGACCTTAGCTCAAATACCTCCCTATGGGAGAAACTGAAGCACAATTCCCCATGGCTGGAAACCTGGCTGTAGGGATGGGTGTCTACCCTCAGAGTGAGAGCCAGCTGCACGGCCCATGAGACCATGCCCACTCAAGAGGGCCGCCCTGGGAACAAACAGGTATTGTGACCCTCAGCCTGAGACTGCTTTAAAACAAGCACCCTCGGGAGCTGGAACAGGAGTCTGCAGAGCAGGCCTGCTATGCCCCTAGGCCAAAATCCTAATCCTCGGTGGGGTTCTCCTGGGGCCTGGACCCAGAAACCATCTCTGGAATCCCTGTTTTGGGCGGGACCCTGGAGATGGAAAACAGTACTCTTACTTCTCCTGGAAAGACATCAAACTCTCGTGAGCCAGGCAGAATCCGAAGAGAGGAAGAATCTTCCATGGCCCCATGAGGCCACCCCTACATTCCCTCTCCATCCTAGACACATAATTCAGACAGAAAAGCCTGTGCTACTGCCTCCCTGGGGCCTGTACATCAAATCCCGAGGAGCTGCCCTCAGGTTGTGCAGATAGGGCCTCCCATCATCTCACCCCTAAACCTCACCCAAGTTTTTGTCTGCAGACTTCTGTCCCCAAAGCCCTGGCCCACATGCCCTCCAGGATGGGGCCTCCAGAGCCACAGAGCAGGACTGGGTCTGCCTTCCCAAAGGAAATTCTGCCTGTCACAGATGCCCAAAACTTCCAAACTAGGAGAAACCTGCAATGCCCTTGAGCCCACCCCAATTTCGTAGGCCTCTCTGGATGAAAATGCACAGTCTGACACAGTCTAGTTACCCACCTCCAGGCAGATACACAGGTCAATGGCCCTGAGTCAGAAGATTGAACCTTACCTGGGCCTAGAACCTCATCGGGACTGTAGCTAAGGTTTTCAGGTACCTGTCCCCAGAAGCCCGTTCTGGAATACCAACATAGAGTCCAAAACGTGGTCCCTCAGCCACAACACAGAACCCCAGCAGTCCCCAGAAAGAAAACTTGCTCTTGGGAGCTGCGTCCAACCCTTGGGGTAGGAGAATCCTCCATGGCCCCTGAGCCACCGCCACATTCTAAGGTTTCCCTGACCACAAACCAGCATTGTGCCCCAACAGCCTGAAAACCCCTGTCAACTCAGTCCACTTGGAACATCGCCCCAGAGCCAGCAGATCGAAACTGCCCTGTTCCTTGGATGCAATGGGAATGTGAGGTGGGCTTTCCAGGCATCCATGTGGAGAGCTCTACTCTCCAATCTTTCCATATGGGGGACGCTGGAGACATTTTCAACTGGACTTCCCCCTGTCCAGAAGAAGGACACCTTGCTGTTTAGAGCAGCTTACAAGTCCCAGCGTGGGAAAACCTGCATGGACTCTTGAGGCCATCGCTTCATTCACGGCCATCATGGACCCAGACTGCAGCATGAGTGGACATCAGACACTCGCCCTTACTCTGCTGCTGGAGTTCTTGAATCAGCTGCTGCATATTGGGATTGCTATGTGCTCGGCACTGACCTGAACGGTAGATGTGTTTTCAGACTTCCGTCCTCACACTCTTGTCACACAAGCCCTCCAGTTTGGGAATTGTGGAGTAAGAACGCATCATTCATTTTGCCCACCAGAGACAAAGAGTGCCTTATGGGTCTCAGATACCCCACATGAGGATCCACCTGCACCGCCCTCGACGGCAACCCAATATCATAGGCTGCCCTGTGCACTAATGCTCTGTCTGACACAGCATGAGCCTCGACATCCCATTAGCCACCCAGATAGAGGGCCCAGTATCCTCCAGGTGGAAACTGGCTGACCTGAGACTGTCATCTCTACCCAACCTGGTATTCAGGCATCTCTCCCTAGACCTTACTTCAAATCCCTGCCTATGGGGGAACCTGAAGCACCAAAGAGTACTCCTCCTTCCCCATGGCAGGAAACCTGGCTGTTGGGATGGGTTCCCATCCTTCAGAGTGGGAGCCAGCTGCACGGCCCATGATAAAACACCCACTCAGAAGGGCCACCCTGGGCATAAACAGGCATTATGACACTCAGCCTGAGCCCGTTTTCAAACAAGCCGACTCTCAAGCTGGACGTGGAGCATTCAGAGCGGGCCTGCCATGCCCCTAGGCCTGAACACTAAACCTCGGCGGGGTTCTCCAGGCGCCCGGAGCCAGAAACCTCCAGATTCCCTGTTTGGTCACGACCTCTGAGACGGAAAAGAGCTGTCTTCCCTTCCCCCAGAAAGACACCAAACTCTTTGAAACTGGGCATAATCCCCAGAGATTAAGAATCTCTCATGATCCAATGAGGCCACCCCTACACTCCTTGGCCATCCTGGACATACAATTCAGGCAAAAAAGCCTGCGCGGCCACCTCTGAGCCGACCGAAATTCAAATCGTGGAGCTACCCTCAGGCTGTGCATATAGGTCCTGCCATGCCCTCGCCCCTAACCCTAACCCGAGTTTGTTTCCGAAGATTTCTGTCCCCAAAACCCTGGCCCACATGCTTTCCAGGATGCGGTCACCAGAACCACAGTGTAGGACTGGACCTACACTCCCGAAGGAAACTGCCCATCACACTTGCTCAAACCCACCAGATTAGGAGAAACCTGCCAGCCCCTGAGCCCACCCCAATTTCATAGGTCTCTCTGGACGAAAATGCACAGTCTGACACAGCATAGTTACCCACCTTCAGGCAGACATGCAGGTCAATGGCCCTGAGTCGGAAGATTGAACCTTACCTGGGCATAGGACCTCATCAGAACCCTAGCTAAGGTTTTCAGGCATCTGTCCCCAGAAGCCCGTTCTGGAATACGTTCCAGCATACATTCCAACATGTGGTTCCTGAAACACACCACAGAATCCCAACAGTCCCCAGAAAGAAACCTTGCTCTTGGGAGCTGGGTCCAACCCTCGGGGTAGGAGAAACCTCCATGACCCCTGAGCCACTGCCACATTCTAAGTTCTACCTGGACACCAACCAGCATTGTGACCCATCAGCCTGAGACCCCTGTCAATTCAGTCCCCTTGGAACCTCGCCCCAGAGCAAGAAGATTGAACCTCCCCTGTTCCTCGCCTGCATTGGGAAAGGGAGTTGGTCTTTCCAGGCATCCATGCGGAGAGCTCTGCTATCTAATCTTTCCATATGGGGGACCCTGGAGCCATTCAACAGGGCCCCTCCTGTCCCGCAAAGGACACCTTGCTGTTTGGAGCAGCTCACAATCGCCAGAGTGGGAAAACCTCCATGGCCTCTTGAGGCCATGCCTCAATTCATTGGCCATCATGGATACAGACTCCAGCGTGAGTGGACATCTGAAACTCACGCTTACTCTGTTGCTGGAGATCTAGAATCAGCCATTGCACAATGGAACTGCCCTGTGCTCGGCACTGAACTGAAGTGTAGTTTGTGTTTTCAGACTTCCGTCCTCATACTCCTGGCCCACAAGCCCTCCAGATTGGGAATTCTGGAGCCACAATGCAGCCTTCTGCTTGCCCACCTGAAAGAAGAAGTACCCTATGAATCTGCTCAGAAACCCCACATGAGGATCCACCTTCATGGCCCTTGACGGTACCCCCAATATCATAGGCCACCCTGTGCACTAATGCTCTGTCTGACACATCCTGAGCTCTGACCTCCTCTCAGCCTCCCAGATAGCAGTCCCTGTGTCTTGCAGGTAGAACTTGCCATGGCCCAAGACCGTCATCTCAACCCAACTTGAATATTCAGACATCCTTCCCCAGACCTTACTTCAAATCCCTGCCTGTGGGGGAAACTGAAGCAAAAAAGAGTGCTCCTCCTTCCCCATGGCAGGAAACCTGGCTGCTGTGATGGGTGCCCAACCCTCAGAGTGAGAGCCAGCTACATTGCCCATGAGACCACGCTCACTCAGGAGGGTAGCCCTGGGAACAAACAGGCATTGTGATACTCAGCCTGAGCCTGCTTTCAACAAGCCACCTACCAGGCTGGAACAGGCGCCCGCAGACCGGTACTGCCATGCCCCTAGGCCCAAACTCTAACCCTCGGTGGGGATCTCCAGGTGCCTGGACCCAGAAACTGTCTCTGGAAACCCTGTTTTGGCGGAACCCCTGAGAGACAAAACATCACTCTTCCCTTCCGCCAGTAAGACACCAAACTCTTGGGGGCTGGGCAGAATCATCAGAGAGGAAGAAACTCCCATGGCCCCATGAGGCCAACCCTAAATTCCATGGCCATCCTTGACACACAATTCAGAAAGAAAAGCCTGTGCAACCTCGTGCCAGCCACCCGAACTTCAAATCATGAGGAGCTGCCCTCAGGCTGTGCAGATAAGGCCTGCCATCCCCTCGCCCCTAACCCGAAAATGAGTTTGAGTCTGCAGACTTCTGTCCACAAAGCCCTGGCCCACATGCCCTACAGGATGGGGCCTCCAGAGCCAAACCGCAGGACTGGGGCCCTCCCAAAGAAAACTCTGCCCGTCACAGTTGCCCAAACCCTCCAGATTAGGAGAAACCTGCAAGGCCCCTGAGCCCATCCCAATTTTGTAGGCCTCTCTGGACGAAAATGCGGTCTGACACAGCCTAGGCACCCACCTCCAGGCAGACACGCAGGTCAATGACCCTGAGTCAGAATATTGACTCTGATCTGGCCCTAGGACCTCATTGTAATCCTAGCTTATGTTTTCAGGCATATGTCCCCAGCAGCCCGTTCTGGAATACCAACGTATGTTCCAACATGTGGTCCATGAGCTCCACCACAGAACGTCTCCTATTCCCTGAATGAATCCTTGATCTTGGGAGCTAGGTCCAACCCTTGGGGTAGGAGAATCCTCCATGGCCCCTGAGACACCCACACATATTAAGGGCTCCCTGGACACCAACCAGTATTGTGACCCATCAGCCTGAGGACCCCTGTCAACTCAGCGCCTTTAGACCTTCACTCCAGAGCCAGCAGTTTGAACCTACCCTCTTCTTCGGCTGCAATGGGAACAGGAGGTGGGCTTTCCAGGCATCCATGCGGAGAGATCTGCTATCCAGTCTTTCCATATGAGGGACGCTGGATCCATTCAACCGTATTCCCCCTGTCCCGAAGAAGGACACCTTGCTGTTTGGAGATGTTTCCAAGCCCCAGGGTGGGAAAACCTCCATGGCTTCTTGAGGCCACCCCACCATTCGTCAGCCATCATGAACACAGACTGCAGCGTGAGTGGGCTTCTGACACTCGCCCTTATTCCACTGTTGGAGATCTCTTATCAGCAGCTGCATGTAGGATTTCCCATGTGCTAAGTACTGAACTGAAGCGTAGCTTGGTTTTCAGAATTCTGTCCTCACATTCCTGGCCTGCATGCCAGCCGGATTGTGAATTCGGGAGCCACAACGCAGCCTCCTGCCAGCCCACCGAAATAAGTGCCCTGTAGGTCTGCTCAGATACCCCATATGAGGATCCACCTGCATGGCCCTCAACAGCACCCAATATCATAGGCTTCCCTGTGCACTAATGCTCCGTCATACATAGCCTGAGCCCCGACCTCCTGTCAGCCACCCAGATAGAGGGCCCCGTATCCTGCAGGTGGGACCTGCTGTGGCCCGTGGCCATCATCTCTACCCAACATGGTTATTCAGGCATCTGTCCCCAGACTTTACCTCAAATCACTTCCTATGGAGGAACCTGAAGCACAATAGAGTATCCCTCTTTCCACATGGCTGGAAACCTGGCTGTTGGGATGGGTGCCCAACCCTCAGAGTGGGAGCCAGCTTAATGGCCCATGAGACCACGCCCACTCAGGAGGGCCGCTCTGGGCAGAAACAGGCATTGTGACCCTCAGCCTGAGATGGCTTTCAAACATTCCCCCTTGCGAGCTGGACCAGGATCCCGCAGAGAGGGCCTGCCATGCCCTGAGGCCCAAACTATAACCATTGATGGGGTTCTCCAGGTGCCCTGACACAGAAACCGTCTCTGGAATCCCTGTTTGGGCGGAATCCCTGAGACAGAAAACAGCACGCTTCCCTTCATCCTGAAAGACACAAAACTCTTGGACCCGGGCAGAATCCCCAGAGAGGTAGAATCTCCCATGGCACCATAAGGGCACCTCTACATTCCGTGATCATCTTAGATACACAATTCAGCAAGAAAAGCCTGTTCTACTTCCTCCCAGGCACCCAAACTTCAAATCCCAAGGAGCTGCCCTCAGGCTGTCCAGATAGGGCCTGCCATCCCCTCGCCCCTAACCCTAACCCTAGTTTTTGTCTGCAGACTTCTTTCCACAAAGCCCTGCCCCACATGCCCTCCAGGATGGGGCCTCCAGAGCCACAGAACAGGGCTGGGCCTGCCCTCCTGAAGGAAACTTTGTGCATCACAGTTGCCCAAACCCTCCAGATTAGGAGAAACCTGCAAGGCCCCTGAGCCCATCCCAATTTTGTAGGTCACTCTAGACGAAAATGCGCAGTCTGAAACAGCCTAGGCACCCACCTCCAGGCGGACACACAGGTCAATGGTCCTTAGTCAGAAGATTGACTCTGACCTGGGTCTAGGACCTCATTAGAACCCTGGCTTAGGTTTTCAGGCATCTATCCCCAGAAGCCCGTTCTGGAATTCCACCACAGGGTCCAACATGTGGTCCATAAACCACACCACAGAACCCCTCCTGTCCTCAGAAGGAAATCTTTCTCTTGGCGCCTGTGTCCAACCCTCCGGCTAGGAGAATCCTCCATGGCCCCTGAGCCTCCGCCACCTACTAAGGTCCCCCTGGCCACCAACCAGCATTGTGACCCGTAAGCCTGAGAACCCCTGTCAACTCATCCCCCTTTGACCTTCACCCCAGAGCCAGCAAATCGAACATGCCCTGTTCCTCTGCTGCAATTGGAATGCAATTGCCAGGGAATAGGATTTCCTGGCATCCATGCCGAGAGCTCTGCTATCCAATCATTCCATATGGGGGACCCTGGAGCCATTCAACCGGACTCCCCCTGTCCTGAAGAAGGACACCTTGTTGTTTGGAGCAGCTCACATACCTCAGCGTGGGAAAAAATCCATGGCCTCTTGAGGCCACTCCTCCATTAGTCGGCCATCATGGACACAGAATCCAGCATGAGCAGACATGTGACACTCGCCCTTACTCCAGTGCTGGAGATCTCGAATCAGCTGCTGCACATTGGATCTGCTATGTGCTCGGCACTGACTGAATTGTAGCTTGTGTTTTCAGACTTCCATCCTCACCATCCTGACCCAAAAGCCCTCCAGATTGGGTATTCTGAAAACACAATGCAGCCTTCTGCCTGTGTGGGGTGTGTGGGCCAGGCCTGTGGAGCCAGAAGTCTGAAAAGACAAACTCAGCTTAGGTTTGGGGCCGAGGGTATGGAAGGCCCGATCTACATACCGTGCTGGGAGCTCCTTGGGATATGAAAGAAGGGTGAGTGGGAGGCGATCACTCCGGCTTTTGTCTCTGGATTTTGTGTCAAGGATGGCAGTGGAATGGAGGGGTGGTCTCATGGGCCATGGATGTGTCTTCCTCTCTGAGGATATGGCCCAGGTCCCAAAAGGTTGGGGCCATTCTGTGGGAAAGGAAGAGTCCTATTTCTGCCTCAGGTGTCCCTATAAAAGAGGCATTCCAGAGCAGAGCCCTGGGTATGGCTGGAATCCTGACCTCTGTTTAGGATTGGAGGCCTAGGGGCATAGCAAGCCCCATATGCGAGCTATTGGTCCAGCCACTGAGAGGCCTTACATGAACATGGGGCTCACGCTGAGGGCACACTGCATGTTTCTGCCCAAGGCGTCCCTCAATCGTGGGTGTGGTTCATGGGCCATGCAGCATTCTCTTACCCTGAAGGTTGGACACCATGCCAACATCAAGGTTTCCTGCCATGTGGAAGGTGGAGCTCTGATTTGTGCATCAGGTTCCTCCCTGTGCAGGGATTGGATATTAGGTCTAGGTTCAGATGCCTGAAAACCCAGGTTGGCAAGAGATGACAGACTAAGGCCATGGCAGGTCTGATGTGCTGGGTGTACGGCCAAATGTCTGGCTGTCTGTCAGGAGGTCTGGGCTCAGGCTGTGTCAGACAGAGCATTTGTGCCCAGGGATGCCTATGAAATTGGGGTGCGGTCGAGGGTCATGCAGTTTGATACTCATCTGGGTTTCTGGGCAGCCCCATAGGGCAAAGTTTGCATTCAGGTGGGCAGGCAAATTCTTGCATTGTGGCTCCAGAGTTCCCAATCTGGAGGGATTGTGGGCCAAGAGTGTGAGGATGTAAGTCTGAAAACACAAGCTAGGGTTAGGTTTGGCCCAAGGGCAAGGCAGGCCCCCTTTGCAGAGGCTGATTCTAGATCTCCTGCATCTGAAGTCAGGGGGAGTATCAGCCATTGGCTCAGGCTGGTGTTTGTGTCCACGATGGCCCCTTTTGAAGGGGTGGCCTTATGATCCCATGGAGGATTCCCCCGCTGTGTGTTGTGAACTTCTCCAAACAGCAAGGTTTCCTTCTGTGGGACAGTCGAGTCCTTTTGGATGGCCCCAGAATACCCCATGCGGAAAGATTCGAGAGCAGGATTCTAAGCATGGGTGCCTGGACCCCCACCTCGCATTCTCATTGGCTCCTAGCAACAAAGCAGATTCGATCTGCTGGCTCTGGAGTGAGCTTCCCAGGGGCCTGAGTTGAGTTGGACTCTCCTGAGGATGGGGCATAATGTTTGTTTGTGTCCATGGAGAACCTGTAATGTGGCGGTGGCTCAGGGGCCCTGCAGGATTCTCCTACCTAGAGGGTTTAACACAGCTCCAAAGAGCAAGCTTCCCATGTGGAGATGAGAGGTGTTCTGTTTGGTGCCTCAGGATAGCCCCATATGATGGTATTGGAAATGAGGCCTCAGAGGAGAGATGCCCATAAAGCAAAGGTGGTGTTCTGATGAATGCCTAGGGGCCTATCCTGTTCAATCTTCTGTCTCTGGGGGCATCGGTGTGCAGGTTTAAGTGGAGGTTGTAGATCAGCTTGTGTCAGAATGTCCCTGTTGGTCCCGGGCAGCCTATACGATTGGTATGGCCTTGGGGCCTTGGAGGTTTCTCCTAATCTGTAGGGTTGTGGCCAATGGAATGGGTACATTTTCCTTGGGGAAGGCAGGCACAATCCTGCCGTGTGTCTCCAATGACCCCAGCCTTGGAGCTTCTGGCCTGTGAGGCCAGAAGTCTGAAAAGACAGTCTCGGCTTAGGTTTGGGGCCAAGGGTATGGCAGGACTGATCTATAGACCCTGATGGGAGCTCCTCGGGATAGGAAAGAAGGTCGAGTGAGAGGCGGTTCCTCAGGCTTTTGTCTCTGGATTTTGAGCAAGGATGGCCTTGGAATGGATGGGTGGCCTCATGGGCCATGGATGAGTCTCCCTCTCTGGGGATTTGGCCCAGCTCCGAAAATGTTGGGCTTATTCTGTGGGAAGAGGGAGTTCTGTTTTCTCCCTCTGCTCTCCCTGCAAAAGAAGGATTCCAGAGCAGAGCCCTGGTTATGGGCGGCTAGAAAACCCACACATCTGGTTAGGATTGGGGATCTAGGGGCCTGGCAAGCAGCATATGCCAGCTCTTGGTCCAGCCACTGAGAGGCCTTACTTGATCACAGGCTCACGCTGAGGGTCACACTGTGTGTTTCTGCCCAAGGGGGCCCTCAGTAATGGGTCATGCAGGTTTCTAGTACCCTGAAGGTTGGACACCATGCCAACATCAAGGTTCCTTGCCCTGTGGAAGGAGGAGTTCTGATTTGTGCATCAGATTCCCCCCGTGCATGGATTGGAGATAAGGTCTAGGTTCCGATTCCTGAAAACCCAGTTTGGGAATAGATGATGGACGAAGGCCATGGCCAATCTGATGTGCTAGGTGTGTGGCCAGCTGTCTGGGTGTCTGTCAGGAGGTCAGGGCTCAGGCTGTATCAGACGGAGCATTAGTGCCCAGGGCAGCCTACGAAATTGGGGTGCAGTTGAGGGCCAAGCAGGTTGATCCTCATTTAGGTTTATGGGCAGCCCCATAGGGCAACGTTTGCCTTCAGGTGGGCAGGCAGAGTCTTGTTCCCAATCTGGAGGGCTTCTAGGCCAGGTGTGTGAGGACAGAAGTCTGAAAACACAAGGTAGAGATTGGTTTGGGGCTGAGGGCAAGGAAGTTCCTCTATGCAGAGGCTGAATCGAGATCTCCTGTATCTGGGTCAGGGCCAGGGTGAGTATCAGATGTTAGCTCAGGCTGGAGTTTGTGTCCATGATGGCCCCTTCATGAAAGGGTGGCATCCAAACTACAAGGGGTGGCTGCTCCAAACCACAAGGTTTCTTCCTGTGGAATAGCCGAGTCTTTTTGGATGGCCCCAGGACATGCCATATGGAAAGACTGGAGAGCAGGTTTCTAATGGTGGATGCCTGGACCTTCCTCCTCTCATTCCCATTGGCTCCTAGCGACAAGGCAGGTTCAATCAGCTGGTTCTGGGGAGAGCTCCCCAGGGGACTGTGTTGAGTTGGACTCTACTGAGGATGGGTAATAATGTGGGTTTCTGTCCATGGAGACCTTGGATTTTGGCAGTTGCTCAAGGGCACTTCAGCATTCTCCTACCCAGAGGGTTGGACACAGGCCCAAAGAGCAAGCTTCCCATGTGGAGACGAGAGTTGATCTGTTTGGTACCTGAGGAAACCCCCATATGCCGGTATTCAAAACCAGGTCTCTGAAGAGGGACTCCTGGAAACCAAAGCTAAGGTTCCGAAGAGTGTCCAAGGGTCTGTCCAGTTCAATCTTCTGTCTCTGGGGACATCAGTGTGTGTGTCTGAGTTGAGGTGGTAGGTCAGCTTCTGTCAGAATGCTCCTGTAGGTCCCAGGCGGCCTACACAACTTGTATGGACTCAGGGCCTTAGAGGTTTCTCTTAATCTGTAGGGTTGTGGCCAATGTAATGGGCACAGTTTCCTTGGTGGGGGCAGGCACAGTCCTGTGGTGTGGCTCCAAGGACCCCAGCATGAAGGGTGTGTGTGTCAGGCCTGTGGGGCCAGAAGTCTGAAAAGAAAAACTCGGCTTAGGTTTGGGGTTGAGGGTATGGCAGACCTGATCTGCAGACCATGACGGGATCTCCTTGGGATATGAAAGAAGGGCAAGTGGGAGGCGGTCAATCAGGCTTTGTCTCTGGATTTTGTGTCAAGAATGGTCCTGGAATGGATGGGTCGCCTCATGGGACATGGACTAGTTATCCCCTCTGGGGATTTGATCCGGCTCCCAAAAGGTTGGGGTCATTCTGTGGGAAGCGAAGAGTCCTGTTTTCTGCCTCAGGTGTCCCTCCAAGAGAGTGATTCCAGAGCAGAGCCCTGGGTATGGGTGGCTGGAAAATCTGAACTCTGGTAGGACTGGGGACCTATGGGCATGGCAAACCCCATATGCAGGCACGTTGTCCAGCCACTGAGAGGCCTTAATTGATCACGGGGCTCCCAAATAGGGTCACACTGCGTGTTGCTGCCCAAGGCGGCCATCAAGCGTGGGCGTGGTTCATGGACCATGCAGCTTTCTCCTGCCCTGATATTTCGACACCATGCCAACAGGAAGGTTTTTTGCCATGTGGAAGGTGGAGTTCTGATTTGTGCATCAGGTTCCCCCATGTTCCCCCCTTATTCCCTAGACCTGAATAAGGTCTAGATTCAGATGTCTGAAAACCCAGGTTGGGAAGAGATGACGGACTAAGGCCATGGCGGGTCTAATGTGCTGGGTGTGAGACCAGCTGTATGGGTGTCTGTCTGGAGGTCTGGGCCCAGGCTGTGTCAGACAGAGCATTAGTGCCCAGGGCAGACACTGAAATTGGGTTGCGTTCGAGGGCCATGTACGTTGATCCTTATTTGGCGTTTCTGGGAAGACCCTAGGGCAAAGTATTCCTTCAGGCTGGTGGGAAGAGTCTTGCATTGTGGCTCTAGAGTTCCAAGTCTGGAGGGCTTGTGGGCCAGGAGTGTGAGGAGGGAAGTCTGAAAAAACAAGCCACAGTTGACTTCAGTGCCGAGCGCATGGCAGTTACAATGGGCAGAGGCTGATTCGAGATCGCCAGCACCTGAGTAGTGGCAAGTGTCCAATGTCCTCTCACGCTGGAGTTTGTGTCCATGATGGCAGATGAATGGAAGGGTTGCCTCAAGAGGACATGGAGGTTTTCACACTCTGGGCCATGTGAACTGTTCCAAACTGCCAGGTGTCATTCTGCGGGACAGGGGGAGTCCAGTGAATGGCTCCAGCTTCCCCCATATGGAAAGACTGGATGGCAGAGCTCTCCGTACAGATGCCTGGAAAGCCCACCTCATGTTCCCTTTGAAGCCAAGGAACAGGACAGATTCGATCAGCTGGCTATGGGGTGAAGTTGCAAGGGGGCTGAGTTGACAGGGGTTCTCAGGCTGATGGGTAACAAAGCTGGTTGGTGTCCAGAGAGACCTTAGAGAGTGGCGGTGGCTCAGGGGCCATGCAGGATTCTCCTTCCCTGAGTGTTGGATCCAGCTCCCAAGAGGAAGGCTTCCTTCTGGGGACAGGAGGTATTATGTTTTGTGGTTCAGGGACCACATGTTGGCCCATACATTGGTATTCCAGAAGAGGCTTCTGGGAACAGATGCCTGAAAACCTAAACTAGGGTTCCGATGAGGTCCTAGGGCCAGGTCAGATTCAATCTTCTGACTCAGGGTCATTGACATGCGTGTCTGCCTGGAGGTGGGTGCCTAGCATGTGTCTGACTGTGTTTTGTTGTTCAGAGCGGCCTACAAAATTGGGGTGGGCTCAGGGGCCTCGCAGGTTTCTCCTAATCTAGAGGGTTTGGGCAAATGTGTCGGGCAGAATTTAATTCGGGAGGGCAGGCCCAGTCCTGCAGTGTGGCTCTGGAGGCCCCATCCTGCAGGACATGTGGACCAGGGCTTTGGGGACAAAAGTCTGCAGACACAAACTCCGGTTAGGGTGAGGGGCGAGGTGACGGGAGGCCCTATCTGCACAACCTGTGGGCAGCTCCTTGGAATTTGGATTTCAGGATGCTGGGAGGCGGAAGCACAGGCTTTTCTGTCTGAATTATGTGTCTAAGATGGCCACAGAATGTAGAGGTGGGCTCATGGGGCCATGGGAGTTCTTCCTCTCGGGGGATTCTTCCTGGCTCCCAAGATTTTGGTGTCTTTCTGGGGGAAGGGAAGAATGCTGTTTTCCATCTCAGGGGTCCAGCCCAAATAGGGATTCCAGATATGGGTTTTAGGTCCGGGCACCTGGAGAACACAACTGAGGGTTAGGATTTGGGCCTAGAGGCATGGCAGGCTTGCTCCACGAGCTTCTGGTCCAGCTCCCAAGGGGGCTTGTTTGAAAGCGTTCTCAGGCTTAGGGTCACAATGCCTGTTTGTGCTCTGGGCGGCCCCTCCTGAGTGGGCATGGTCTCATGGGCCATGAAGCTGGCTCCCACTATGAGGGTTGGGCACCCATACCAAAAGCCAGGTTTCCTGCCATGAGGAAGGAGGAGGACTCTTTTGTGCTTCAGATTCCTACATAGGCAGGGATTTGAGCTAAGTTCTGGTATCAGATGCCTGAAGACCCAGGTTGAGTTGAGATGACGGCATCGGGCCATGGAAAGTCCTGCCTCTAGAATACCAGGTGTGCTATCTGGTTAGCTGACAGGAGGTTGGGGCCCAGGCTGTGTCAGACAGAGCATGAGTGCATAGGGATTATGCTATTGGGGTGCCGTCGAGGGCTGTGTAGGTGGATCCTCGTGTGTGGTTTCTGGGCAGACCCATAGGGCACTTCTTCTTTCTGGTGGGCAAGCAGAAGGCTGCAGAATTCCCAATCTGGAGAGCTTGTGGGCCTGGAGTGTGAGGACAGAAGTCTGAAAACACAAGCTATAGTTCAGTTCAATGCTGAGCGCTTGCCAGTTCCAATGTGCAGTGGCTGATTCAGGATCTCAGCATCGGAGGAAGGGCGAGTGTCAGATGTCCTCTCACGCTGGAGGTTTTGTCCATGATGGCTGACGAATTGAGGGGTGGCCTCAAGAGGCCTCAAGGGGCCTTAGAGGTTTCTCCAAAGCTGGAGGTTTTGAAGGTTTTCCCACGCTGGGCCATGTGAGCTGCTCCAAACAGCAAAGTGTACTTCTGCGGGACATGGGGAATCGGGTTGATGTCTCCAACTTCCCCCATATGGAAAGATTAGATAGCATAGCTCACCTCATGGATGCCTGGAATGCCCACCTCGCTTTCCCATTGAAGCCGAGGATTAGGGCATTTTCATTATGCACACTCTGGGGGAAGTTCCAAAGGGGTTGAGTTGACAGGGGTTTTCAGGTTGACAGGTCTCAATAGTGGTTGGTGTCCAAGGAGACCTTAGAATGTGGCGGTTGCTCAATGGCCATGCAGGATTCTCCTACCCTGAAGTTTGGACCCATCTCCCAAGAGCAAAGATTTTCTGGGGCCAGCAGGGGTTCTGGTGTGTGGCTCAGGTACCACATGTATGTTGGCCCATATGTTGGTATTCCAGAAGAAGCTTCTGGGGACAGATGCCTGAAAACCTAAGCTAGCAGTCCGATGAGATCCTAGGGCCAGTTCAGGTTCAATCTTCTGACTCAGGGTCATTGACCTGCGTGTCTGCCTGGAGGTGGGTGCCTAGGGTGCGTCAGACTGCATATTTTTGTACAGAGCGGCCTATAAAACTGGTGTTGGCTCAGGGGCCTTAGAGGTTTCTCCGAAGCTGGAGGTTTTGAGCAACTCTGACAGGCAGAATTTCCTTTGGGAGGGCAGGCCCAGATCTGTGGTGTGGCTCCAGATGCCCCATCCTGGAGGGCATGTGGGCGAGGGCTTTGGGGAAAGAAGTCTGAAGACACAAACTCAGGTTAAGGTTAAGGGAGAGGTAACGGGAAGCCCTATTTGCACAACCTGAGGGCAGTGACTCGGTATTTGAAATTCGGGTCACTGGGAGGCGGTAGCACAGGCATTTCTGTCTGAATTGTGTGTCTAGGATGGCCACGAAATGTGGGGGTGACCTCATGCGGCCTTGGGAGATTCCTCCTCTCTGGGGATTCTGCCCTGCCTCCCATCTTTTGGTGCCTTTCTGGGAGAAGGGAAGAGTGCTGTTTTCCATCTCAGGGGTCTCACCCAAAACAGGGATTCCAGAGACAACTTCTGAGACCAGGCGACTGGAGAAACTGACCGAGGGTGAGGATTTGGGACTAGGGGCATGGCAGGCCAGCTCTATAGGCTCCTGGTCCAGGTCCCGAGTGGTCTAGTTTGAATATGGTCTCCAGCTGAGGGTCACATTGCCTATTTGTGCCCAGTGTGTAACTCTTAAGTGGGCGTGGTCTCATTGCTCATGCACTTGGCTCCCATGCTGACAGTTGGACACTCATCCCAACAGCCAGTTTTCCTGCCATGGAGAAGGAGGAGTACTCTTTTGTGCTTCAGGTTCCCTCATAGGCAGGGATTTGAGCGAAGGTCTGGGGACAAATGCCTGAAGACCCAGGTTGGTGCGAGATAACAGAAATAAACCACGGCAGGTCTCACCTTCAGAAGACGGTGCACACTATCTGGGTGTCTCACAGGAGGTAGGGGCTCAGGCTGTGTCAGAGCATTAGTGCAGAGGGCTGTCTATGCTATTAGGGTGCCGTCACAGGTTGTGCAGGTGGATCCTCATGGGGGGCTTCTGGGAAGGCCCATAAGGAACTTCTTATTCCTGGTGGGCAGAGGGAAGGCTGTGTTGTGGCTCCAGAATTCCCAGTCTGGAAAGGTTGCAGGCCAGGAGTGTGAGGACGGAAATCTGAAAACACGAGCTACGCTTCAGCTCAGTGCCCAGCGCATTGCAGTTCCAAAGTCCAGCGGCTGATTCGAGATCTGCAGCACCTGAGGAAGGGCGAGAGTCTGATGTCCGCTCACGCTGCAGTTTGTGTCCATAATGGCCAACAAATGGAGGGGTGGCCTCAAGAGGCCTTGGAGGTGTTCCTACGCTGGGCCATGTGAGCTGCTCCAAATAGCTAGTTGTCCTTCTGCGGGACAGGGGGAGTTCGTTGATTGACTCCACCTTCTCCCATATGGAAAGATTGGATAGCAGAGCTCTCTGCATGGATGCCTGGAAAGCTCAACTCATGTTCCCATTGCAGCCAAGGAACAGAGCAGGTTCGATCTGCTGGCTCTGGGGCAAAGTTCCAAGGGGGCCGAGTTGACAGGGGTTCTCAAGATGAAGGGTCACAATGCTGCTTGATGTCCAGGGAGACATCAGGTGGACCATATGTTGGTATTCCAGAATAGGCTTCTAGAGACAGGTACCTGAAAACCTAAGCTAGTGTTCCGATGAGGTCCTATGGCCAGGTCAGGTTCAATCTTCAGACTCAGGGTCATTGACCAGCATGTCTGCCTGGAAGTGGGTGACTAGGGTGTATCAGACTGCGCATTTTGGTCAAGAGCTGCCTATGAAATTGGGGTGGGCTCAGGGGCCTTACAGGTTTCTCCTAATCTGGAGGATTTGGGTAACTGTGAAGGGCAGACTTTCAGTCGGGAGGGTAGACCCACTCTGGCAGTGTGCTTCCGGAGGCCCCATCCTGGAGAGTGTGTGGGCCAGGGCTTTGGGGATAGAAGTCTACAAACTTGGGTTAGGATTAGGGGCAAAGTGATAGCAGACCCGATCTTCAGAAGGTGAGAGCAGCTCCTCGGGATTTAAAATTAGGGCAATGGGGAGACGGGAGCACAGGCTTTCCTGTCTGGATTGTGTTTCTTGGATGGCCACTGTTAGGGTCCGTGATCAAAGGAATGAGACTGACACAAAGCAAAAACCAAGCAAAGCTTTATTTCATGCCAAGCATCGAAAATCAAACCGACTGGTTGGGGCCATCTCTTAGGAAGAGGCAACAACAACAAGGATGCCACTCCTGACAACAAACAGGTGATGATGATGAGGACGACAACCCCGACGACACAGACTCTGCTCCCCATGTCACCACTCCGACAAGGCGGTTCCCCAGAGGAGGCCACTCTGGACGAGGCCACACTCTGGATGAAGAATGCTTCCGATGATGAAGAGGCCGTTCTGGACCAGGCTGCTCGCCAACGAGGCTGAACGCTGAAGAGGCCGCTCCCCGGAATGTCGCGCTCTGGCTAGGCCGCTCACGGGAGGCCGCTCTGGCGAGGCCGAGGCTCGGGGCAGTGAGGTTGGTCGCGGCGGGGCCGTGGCGAGGCAGGTTGCAGGTGCCGAGGCCGCTCGCGGTGGCGCTGCTGCTCGGGGCGGAGCGGCTCCCAGCAATGCTGCTCCGGATGCTCCCAATGATCCTGAAGCTCTGACGCTCCCGACGACCCCGAGGCTATTACTCCTATGACTACCCTAATGGCTCCTCTTACGGCTCCCAAAGGCTACTTTAACAGCTACCCTAATGGCTATTCTAACTGCTATTCTAACGGCTATTCTAACTGCTATTCTAAGTGCTATTCTAACTCCTCCTGCTTCTCTAACAGCTATTCTAACTCCTCCTACTTCTCCAATGGCTATTCTAACTCCTCTCACTACTCCAACAGCTATTCTAACTCCTCCTACTACTCCCCAGCTTCACAGACTAACCTATATAGAGGTGGTTGAGCCCGGCCCACACACAGGTGGTCAATGAGATTTCAACTCACCACAGTTAATATATGCACGCCCCACTGATTGGATATGGCTATCTGACCTGGCCCACCTCTATATCCGGGGCTTACAGTTCCTCTGGCTAATATGGCCCCTATAGCCACGAAATGTAGGGTTGGCCACATCAGTCCATGGGAGATTGCGTGTCTGTGTGGATTCTGCCCGGCTCCCAAGGATTTTGGGTCTTTCGGGGGGGAAGGGAAGAGTGCTGTTTTCCATCTCAGGGGTCCAGCCATAGCAGGAATTCCAGAGTCGGATTCTGGGTCCGGGTGCCTGGAAACCTGACAGAGGGTGAGAATTTGCGCCTAGGGGTATGGATGGCCTGATATACACGCTCCTGGTCCAGCTAGCCAAGGGACTTGTTTGAAAGTGGGCTCAGGCTGAGGGTCACAATGCCTGTTTGTGGCCAGGGTGGACCTCCTGGGTGGCCGTAGTCTTATGGGCCATTCACTTGATAACATTTTGATGGTTTGACGCCCATCCCCACAGCAAACTTTTCCTGCTGTGGGGAAGGAGGAGTGCTCTTTTGTGCTTGAGGTTCCCCCATAGGCCAATTGGAGCTAAGGTTTGGGCATAGATGCCTGAATAACTAGGCTGTGTCAAACAGATCATTAGTGCACTGGGCGGCCTAGGATACTGGGGTGTCGTCGAAGGCCATGCAAGTTGATCATCACGTGGGGCTTCTGAGCAGACCCATAGGCCCTTCTTCTTTCTGGAGGGCAGGCAGATGGCAGTGTCGTGGCTCCAGATTTCCCAATCCAGAGGGCTTGCGGGATAGGAGGGAGAGGACAGAAGTCTGAAAGCAGAAGCGCCGGTTCAGTTCAGTGCCGAGCACATGGCAGTTCCAATGTGCAACATCTGACTCGAGATCTCCAGCACCTGAGTCAGGGCAAGTGTCATATGGTCGCTCACGCTGGAGTTTGTGTCCACAGTGGCCGAAGAATGGAGGGGTGGCCTCATGAGGCCATGGAGGTTTATCCAGGCTGGGGCTTGTGAGCTTCTCTGAACAGCAAGCGTTCCTTCTGAGGAACAGTGGGAGCCCATTTTGATGGCTCCAGGGACCCCATATGGAAAGACTTGGAGATGGTCGCTCACGCTCGAGTTTGTGTCCATGATGGCCAACAAATGGAGGAGTGGCATCAAAGGCCATGAGGTTTTCCCCAGTATGGGGCTTCTGAGCTGCTCTGAACAGCAAGCTTTACTTCTGCGGGACAAGGGTAGTCTGTTTGGGTGGCTCCAGGGTGCCCTATATGGAAAGATTGTTAGCAGAGCTCACCACATGGATGCCTGGAAAGCCCTACTCAGGGTTAGGGGTGAGTTGATGGCTTGCCTAATCTGCAGACAGTGAGGGCTGTCCCTCGGGATCATTAGGGTGAAGGGGAGGCGGATTCTGCCCCGCTACCAAGGGTTTGGTATATTTCGGAGGGAAGGGAAGAGTGCTGTTTTCCGTCTCAGGGGTCCCGCAACAGCTGGGATTCCAGTGAGCTTCTGGATCAAGGCACGCGGAGAACCCGTCCAAGGGTGAGGATTTGGGCCTAGGGGCATGGCAGGCCCAATATGCAGGCTCCTGGTCCAGCTAGCGAGGGGGCTTGTCTGAAAGTGTGCTCAGGCTGAGGGTCACAGTACCTCTTTGTGTCCAGGACAGCCCTGTTGGGTGGGCATGGTCTCATGAGCCATGCAGCTGCCTCCCACTCTGAGGGTTTGACGCCGATCCCAAGAGCAAGCTTTTCCACCCGTGGGGAAGGAATAATGCTGTTTGGGGCTTGAGGTTCCCCCATAGCCTGGGATTGGACCTATGTTCTAGGCACAGATGCCTGAACACCCAGGTTAGGTAGAGATGACAGCCTCGGGCCATGGCCAGTCCCACATGCACTTTGGGACCCACTACCTGGGGGACGACGGGAGGTCGGGGCTCAGGCTGTGTCAGACAGCATTAGTGCACAGGGCTGCCCAGGATATTGGGGCACCGTCATGGACCGTGCAGGTTGATCCTCTCTTGGGGAATCTGGGAAGACACATAGGGCCCTTCTTCTTTCTGGAGGGCAGGAAGAAAACTGTGTTGTGGCTCCAGAGTTCCCAGTCTGGGGGGCTTGCGGCCCAGGAAGATGAGGATGGAAGTCTGAACCCACAAGCGCAAGTTCAGTTCAGTGCCAAGCACATGGCACTTCCAATGTGCAGCATCTAACTCGAGATCTCCAGCACCTTAGTCAGTGCGAGTGTCAGATGATCGCTCACGCTGGAGCTTGTGTCCATGATGCCAGAAAATGGAGGGGTGGCCTCATGAGGCCATGGAGGTTTTCCCAGCCTGGGGCTTGGGAGCTGCTCCGAACAGCAAGCTTTCCTTCTGCAGGACAGGGGGAGACTGTTTTGATGGCTCCAGGGTCCCCCATATGGAAAGACATGGTAGCAGAGCTCACAGCATAGAGGTCTGGATAGCCCAGCTCAGCTTATCCTTTCAGCCCAGGAACAAGGCAGTTTCGATCTGGTGGCTCTGGGGCAAGTGCCCAGGGGGCTGAGTTGACAGGGAGCCTCATGTGATGGGTCACAATGCTGGCCTGTATCCAGGGAGACTTTAGATGTGGCGGGGGCTCAGGCGCCATGCAGGATTCTCCTTTCCTAAGGGTTGGTTGCAACTCTCAAGAGCCAGGTTGCCTTCTGGGGAGAGGAGGTGTTCTGTTTTGTGGCTCAGGGACCAAGCATTGGACCATATGTAGGTATTCCAGAACCTGCCTCGGGGGAGAGATGCCTGCAAAACGCAGCTAGGGTTCCATTGAGATCCTAGGGCAATGCAGGTTTCCATCCTCAGACTCAGGGCCATTGACCTGGGTGTCTTCCTGGAGGTAGGTTTCTGGCATGTGTCAGACTGTGCGTTTCTGTCCAGAGGGGCCAACGAAATTGGGTGGGCTCAGGGGCCTTGCAGGTGTCTCCCAATCTCGTCTGGCAACTGAGAGGGGCAGAATTCCTTTGGGGGGGGCAGGCAAAGTCCTGCACTGTGGCTCCAGAAGCCCCATCCTGGAGCGCCTGTGGGCCAGGGTTTTGGGGACAAGAGTCTGCAAACACAAACTCGGGTTAGGGTGAGGGGCGAGGTGATGGCAGGGCTGATCTGCAGAACGTGAGGGCAGTGCCTTGGGATCTGAAATTAGGGCAAAGGGGAGGCAGGAGCGCAGGTTTTTCTATGTGGGTTGTGTGTCTCAGTTGGCCACGGAATGGAGGCGGTCCCCATGGGTCCATGGGAGAGTCTGTCCTGTGGGGAATTTTTTATGGCTCCCAAGGTTTTGGTGTCTTTCTGGATGAAGGGAAGAGAGCTGTTTTCTGTCTCAGGGGTCCCACCATAGCAGGGATTCCAGAGTCGACTTCTCTTTCCGGGCGCCTGGAGAACCCGACCGAGGGTGAGGATTTGAGCCTAGGGGCATGGCAGGCCCGATATGCGGGCTCCTGGTCCAGCTAGCAAGGGGGCTTGTTTGAAAGCAGGCTCAGGCTGATGGTCACAATGCCTGTTTATGCCCAGGGCGGACCTCCTCGGTGGGCATGGTCTCATGGTTCATACAGCTGGCTCCCACTCTTGAGGGTTTGACCCCCATCCCCACAGCAAGCTTTGCCAGCTGTGGGGAAGGAGGAGTGCTCTTTTGTGCTTGAGGTTCCCCCATAGGCCGTGATTTGATCTATGGTCTGGGCACAGATGCCTGAACAACCAGGTTGGGTAGAGAAGACAGCCTCTGGCCATGGCCTGTCCCACCTGCAGGAGATTGTACCCGCTACCTGGGGGGCTGACTAGAGGTCGGGACTGAGGCTGTGTCAGACAGAGCATTAGTGCACAGTGCAGCTTGAACATTGGGGTTCTGCCTAAGGCCATGCAGGTTGATCGTCACATGGGGATTCTGGCCAGGCCCAGAGGGCCCTTCTTTCTGGAGGGCAGGCAGAAGGTTGCATTCTGTCTCCAGAATTCCCATTCTGGAGGGCTTACATGTCGGACGGGTGAGGACGGAAGTCTGAACGCTCAAGAGCCGGTTCAATTCATTGCCGTGCATATGGAAGTTCCAATGTGCAGTAACTGACTCGAGATCTCCAGCACCTGAGTCAAGGTGGGTGTCTTATGGTCACTCACGCTGGAGTTTGTGTCCATGATGCCCGATGAATGGAGGGGTGGCATCATGAGGCCATAGAGGTGTTCCCAGCCTGGGGGTTATGAGTTGCTCCAAACAGCAAACTTTCCTTCTCTGTGACAGGTGGAGTCTGCTTTAATGGCTCCAGGGTCCCCTATATGGAAAGACATGGTAGCAGAGCTCACCGCATAGATGTCTGTAAAGCCAAGCTCAGCTTATTCTTTCAGCCCAGGAACAAGGCAGTTTCGATCTGGTGGCTCTGGGGCAAGTCCCCAGGGTGCTGAGTTGACAGGGAGCCCCAAGCTGATGGGTCATAATGCTGGCTTGTGTCCAGGGAGACCTTAGAATGTGGCGAAGACTAAGGCGCCATGAAGTATTCTCCTCCCTTGAGGGTTGGACGCAGCCCCCAAGAGCCAGGTTGCCTTCTGGGGACAGGGGGTGTTCGGTTTTGTGGCTCAGAGACCAAGCCTTGGCACATATGTAGGTATTCCAAAACCTGCCTCTGGGGACAGATGCCTGCCAATCTCAGCTATGTTCCATTGAGTTCCTAGTGACACGTGAGTTTCCATCTTCGGACTCAGGGCCATTGACTTGTGTGTCTGCCTGGAGGTAGGTGTCTGCATGTGTCAGACTGTGCATTTCTGTCCAGAGCAGTCAACGAAATTGGGTGGGTTCAGGGTCCTTGCAGGTGTCTCCCAATCTGGAGGGTTTGTTCAACTGTGACAGGAAGAGTTTCCTGCAGGAGGGCAGGAAGAGTCCTGCCTGTGGCTCCAGAGGACCCATCCTGGAGGGCCTGTCGACCACGGCTTTGGAGACAAAATTCTGCAAACAACAACTCGGGTTAGGGTGAGGGGCGAGGTGATGGCTGGCCCGATCTTCAGACCATGACAACAATGCCTCAGGATTTGTAATTTTGGCAACAAGTAGGCACAGAATTTTCGGTCTGGGTTGTGTGTCTCAGTTGGCCATGGATTGGAGGGGTGGTCTCATGGGTCCATGGGAGATTCTACCTCTGTGGGGATTTTGCACGGCTCCCAAGGTTTTGGTGTCTTTCTGCATGAAGGGAAGAGAGCTGTTTTCCATTTCAGTGGTCTCGCCATAGCAGGGATTCCAGAGTTGGCTTCTGGGTCCAGACACGTGGGGAACCCGACTGGGGGTGATGATTTGGGCCTAGGGACAAGGCAGGCCCCATAGGCGGACTCCTGCTCCAGATTGCGAGGGAGCTTGTTTGAAAGCAGGCTCAGGCTGATGGCCACAATGCCTGTTTGTGCCCAGGGCGGCCAACCTGGGTGGGCGTGATCTCATGGTCCATGCAGCAGGCTCCCACTCTGAGGGTTTGACCCCCATCCCCACAGGAAGCTTTTCCTGCCATGGGGATGGGTAAGTGCTATTTTGTGCTTGAGGATCCCCCATAGGCTGGGATTGAAACTTTGGTCTGGACACAGATGCCTGAACACCCATGTTGGTAGAGATGACCGCCTCGGGCCATAGCTTGTCCTACCTTCAAGAGATGGCACCCGCTACCTGGGGGTTCACTGGAAGTCGGGGTTTGGGCTGTGTCAGACAGAGCATGAGTGCACAGTGAGGCCTGGATATTGGGGTTCTTTCTAGGGATGTTCAGGTTTACCCTCACATGGGCAGACCCATAGGACCCTTCTTCTTTCAGGAGGGCAGGCAGAAGTCTGCATTGTGCCCCAGATTTCCCAATCTGGAGAACTTGCAGGCCAGGAGGGTGAGGACGGAATTCTGAATGCACAAGCGCCGGTTCAGCTCAGTGCCGAGCACATGGAATTTCCAATGTACAGCATCTGACATGAGACCTCCAGCACCTGAATCAGGGCTAGTGTCATATGGTCACTCACGCTGGAGTTTGTGTCCATGATGCCCGATGAATGTAGGGGTGGCCTCATGAGTACATGGAGTATTTCCCAGGCTGGGGCTTATGAGCTGCTCTGAACAGCAAGCTTTCCTTCTGTGGGACAGGGGGAGTCCGTTTTGCTGGCTCCATGGTCCCCCATATGGAAAGTCATGGTAGCAGAGCTCACCACATAGATGTCTGGAAAGTCCAGCTCAGCTTATCCTTTGAGTCCAGGAACAAGGCAGTTTTGATCTGGTGTCTCTGGAGCAAGTGCCCAGGGGGCTGAGTTGACAGGGTGCATCATGCTGATGGGTCACAATGCTGCCTGGTGCCCAGGGAGACCTTAGAACGTGGCGGGGGCTCAGGCGCCATGCAGGATTCTCCTCCCCTGAGGGTTGGGCGCAGCTCTCAAAAATTAGGTTGCCTTCGGGGGACAGGAGGTGTTCTGTTTTGTGGCTCAGGGACCAAGCATTGGACCATATATAGGTATTCCAGAACCTGCCATTGGGGACAGATGCCTGCAAACCTCAGCTAGGGTTCCATTGAGGTCCTAGGGGCATGTCTGTTACCATCTTCGGACTCGGGGCCATTGACCTGGGTGTCTGCCTGGAGGTAGGTCTGGCATGTGTCAGGCTGCACGTTTCTGTCCAGAGCGGCCAGTGAAATTGGGTGGGCTCAGAATCCTTGCTTGTGTCTCCCAATCTGGAGGGTTTGTGCAACTGTGAAAGGCAGAGTTTCCTTTGGGAGGGCAGGCAGAATCCTGTCCTGTGGCTCCAGAGGCCCCATCCTGGAGCGCCTGTCAGTCAGGACACTGGGACAAAAGTCTGGAAAAACAAACTTGGATTAGGGTGAAGGGCGAGGTGATGGCAGCCCGGATCTGCAGACCATGAGAGCAGTGCCTCGGGATCAGTAATTAGGGCAATGGGGAGGTGGGAGTGCATGCTTTTCTTTCTGGATTGTGTGTCTCGGTTGGCCATGGAATGGAGGGGTGGCCTCATGGGTCCATGGGAGATTCTGCCTCTCTGGGGATTTTGCATGTCTCCAAAGGTTTTGGTGCTTTTCTGGATGAATGGATGAGAGCTGTTTTCTGTATAAGGGTCCCGCCATAGCAGGGATTTCAGAGTCGGCTTCTGGGTCCGGGCGCCTAGACAACGTGACTGAGGGTGAGGATTTGGGCCTAGGGGCATGGCAAGCCCGATATGCGTGTTCTGGTCCAGCTAGCGAGAGGCCTTGTTTGAAAGCAGGCACAGGCTGGTAGTCACAATGCCTGTTTGTGCCCAGGGCGGACCTGCTGGATGGGTGTGGTCTCATGGGCCATGTAGCTGGTTACCACTCTGAGAGTTTGACCCCCAACCCTACAGCAAGCTTTTCCAACTGAGGGGAAGGAGGAGTGCACTTTTGGGCTTGAGGTTCCCCCGTAGGCCGGGATTTGAGGTATGGTCTGTGCACAGATGCCTATACTGCCAGGTTGGGTAGAGATGATAGCCTCTGGCCATGGCCGGTCCCAGCTACAGGATATGGGGCCCGCTTCCTGTGGGGCTGACTGGAGCTTGGGCTCAGGCTGTGTCAGACAGAGCATTAGTGCACAGTGCAGCCTGGATATTGGGGTTATGTCTAGGGCCATGCAGGATGATACTTTCAGCTGCTTCCCTCAGCTGCCAATTCTGGGCAGACACAGGGGCGCTTCTTCTTTCTTGAGGGCAGGCAGAAGGCTGCATGTGGCACCAGAATTCCCAAGCTGCAGGGCTGCGGGACAGACGGGTGAGGACGGAAGTCTGAACACACAAGCACCAAATAGGTACAGTGCCAAACACATGGCAGTTCTAATATGCAGCGTCTGACTCAACATCTCCAGCACCTGAGTCAGGGCGAGTGTCAGATGGTCGCTCACGCTGGAGTTTGTGTCCATGTTTCCCGATGAATGGAGGGGTGGCCTCATGAGTACATGGAGTATTTCCCAGGCTGGGGCTTGTGAGCTGCTCCGAACAACAAGCTTTCCTTCTGTGGGACAGGGGGAGTCCGTTTTGCTGGCTCCATGGTCCCCCATATGGAAAGTCATGGTAGCAGAGCTCACCACATAGATGTCCGGAAAGCCCAGCTCAGCTTATCCTTTCAGTCCAGGAACAAGGCATTTTCGATCTGGTGTCTCTGGAGCAAGTGCCCAGGGGGCTGAGTTGACAGGGAGCCTCATGCTGATGGGTTCCAATGCTGTCTTGTGTCCAGGGAGGCCTTAGAATGTGGAGAGGGCTCCGGTGCCATGCAGGATTCTCCTCCCATGAGGGTTAGACACAGCTCCCAAGAGCCAGGTTGCCTTCTGGGGACAGGAGGTATTCTGTTTTGTGGCTCAGGGACCAAGCATTGGACCATATGTAGGTATTCCAGAACCTGCCTCGGGGGACAGATGCCTGAAAACCTAAGCTAGGGTTCCATTGAGGTCCTAGGGGCATGTCAGGTTCCATCTTCGGACTCAGGGCCATTGACCTGGGTGTCTGCCTGGAGGTAGGTGTCTGTCATGTGCCAGACTGTGCGTTTCTGTCCAGAGCCGCCAACGAAATTGGGTGGGCTAAGGGGCTTTGCAGGTGTCTCTCAATCTGAAGGGTTTGTGCAACTGTGAAGGGCAGAGTTTCCTTCAGGAGGGCAGGGAGAGTCCTGCACTGCAGTTCCACAGGCCCCATCCTGGAAGGCCTGTGGGCCAGGGTTTTGGGGACAAGAGTCGGCAAACAGAACTCGGGTTAGGGTGATGGGCGAGGTCATAGCAGGTCGATCTTCAGACCGTGAGGGCAGTGCCTGGGGATCTGAAATTAGGGCGATGGGGGGGAGGGAGTGCAGGCTTTTCTTTCTGGGTTGTGTGTCTCAGTTGGCCACGGAATGGAGGGTTGACCTCTTGGATCTATGGGAGATTCTGCCTCTGGGGGATTTTGCACGGCACCCAAGGTATCTGGATGAAGGGCAGAGAGCTGTTTTCCATCTCAGGGTTCCCACCATAGCAGGGATTATAGAGTCGGCATGTCAGCCAGTGTTTTGGGGACGAGAGTCAGCAAACACAAACTCGGGTTAGTTGCAAGGGGTGAGGTGATGGCAGTCCTGATCTGCAGACCATGAGGGCAATGCCTTGGGATCTGAAATTAGGGCAATGAGGAGGCGGGAGTGTTAGGGTCCATGATCAAAGGAACGAGACTGACACAAAGCAAAAATCAAGCAATGCTTTATTTCACGCCATTCATCAGAAAACAAACTGACCAGTAGGTGCCCGAGCCTTGCTGGGGACACCGACTCTTTGCCCTGGAGTCCCTCCTGGAGGATCCCTGCCTCACCCTCACTGTTCCACAGTCCATTCCCCCGGATGAGGCTGCTCCTGATGGGGCCGCTCCTGATGAGGCTGCTCATGTTGAGGCCACTCACGATGAGGCTGCTGCCAACAAGGCCGCTCACCGGAAGAGGCTGCTCCTGACAAGGCTGCTCATGAATGGGCCAATGCCTGTGAGACTGAACTCACAAATGCAGGTCCATTGTCTGACCCTATTGCAAGAGGCAGCCCAAACCTAGGAATTATTTCTTCAAGAAGATTTTTGGCTACCACTCCTGTCATCTCATGTTTGGCAGGAAAAGCCTCTACCCAGCCTGAAAACGTATCTGCAAAACTAACATATACCTGTGCCCATATTTTCCAGGTTTCATTTCTATAAAATCTATTTCCCAATAAATTCCTGGTTCCTTACCTCTTTCTCTCTTCCCTCTTCCCATTTTAGTTCTTCCCACATTAACTGCCTGGCATTGAGCACATCTATCAACTACATGCTGAAACATACGCCCTAATTTAGAAACCTGGAACTGCTTGCCTAAGCTCCTTGAGTTTGCATATCCCCAAGTGAGTACCCTGATGTATCTGGTCTACTATATTTTTGCCTAGTCTTCAAGAAAGAATTATGTTTCTTGCTTCAGTCTTAGCCCAGTCCCCTTCATAGTCCAATTTAACCCATTTCTGTAAATACTTTAAAACCTCTTATGAATTGTTCGGTTTTTCTGGGAGTTGTGGAGCCGGGAGTGTAACCAGTTCTTGCACTGTTTCTCGGGCTGCTGGCTTTGCGTCTTGATCTGATAATTGGTTTCCTTTTGAAATCAGATCAGTCCCCTTTTGGTGTCCTGGGCAATGCAAAACAGCCACCTCTTTTGGGTACCAAATAGCCTGGAGGAGAGCCAATATTTCTCCTCTATTTCTAATTCCCTTTCCTTCTGCTGTTAATAGGCCCCTTTCTTTATAAATAGCCCCATGTATATGGAGAGTAGCAAAGGCGTACCTGCTGTCTGTATAGATGTTGGAGGTTTTACTTTTGGCCATCTGCAGTGCCTTAGTGAGTGCAATCAGTTCCACTTTTCATGCCGAAGTTCCATGTGGCAGGGCTGCTGTCCAGAGTTTCTTCTCAGGAGAAACCACCGCAGCCCCTGCATACCTCTTTCCATTGACCATGTAGCTACTTCCATATGTGAACAGAGTCATCTCAGCATCCAAGAGTGGAATGTCTCTGAGATCCGGCCTTATTCCTGCAACTTTGTTTAGGACCTCCCCGCAGTCATGTGGGTGATCAGCCAGCTCCCCTGGCAGCAGCGTGGCTGGATTTAGCACCACTGGGGCTGGAAGGTCACTCTTAGTTCATTGAGGAGGAGGGCCTGATGCCCCGTCACTCAGTCATTTGTCATCCATCGGCCTGGTGGAGTCTGGAGAAGGCCCTCGATATCGTGTGTGGTGGTTATGATGAGATTTTGACCCAAAGTCAATTTACTTGCATCCTTGACCAGGAGGACCGTGGCAGCAATTATGTGGAGGCAAGGGGGGAACCCAGCTGCTACTGGATCTAGTTTCTTGCTAAGATAGGCTACTGGCCTTTGCCAAGGCCCCAGGATCTGAGTTAAAACTCCTTTGGCCACCCCTGTTTTTTCATCCACATACAAGTAGAAGGGCTTGATATCATCGGGGATGGCCAATGCTGGAGCACACAGTAAGACTGCTTGTAATTCCCGAAATGCTCCTTTGGCCTTAGCTGTCCACTCTATCATAGTGAGTCCCCCTTTTGCCAGTTCATAGAGAGGTCGGGCAATCTCTGCAAACCCCGGTATCCACAGTCTGCAGTAGCCCACTGTCCCAAGAAACTCCCTCACTTGACGGGATGTGGTGGGGTGGGGGTATCGGGTGAACTCCTGTTTCCTGGTCTCAGACAGTGAACACACTCCCTCGTGAAGATCAAAGCCTAGGTAAGTGGCATGGCTCTAACAGAGCTGTGCTTTCTTTGCTGACACCCAATACCCTTTTTCCTGCAGAGTCTGTAAGAGAGCTCTTGTCCCCCCCACACATGATTTATAGTCCTCAGTGGCTATCAGCAATTCATCGACATATTGTAACAGAGTGACTCCTGGTTTGGAGGTTCTGCACTCATGCAAATCCTTGTGTAGAGCCTCGTCAAAAATGGTGGGTGAATTCTTGAATCCTTGGGGAAGTCTTGTCCAGGTGAGTTGGCCTTGAAACCCTTTCTGTGGATCAGACCACTCAAAAGCAAAAAGGGGCTGAGATTCCCTTGCTAAGGATATGCAGAAAAATGCATCCTTGAGATTTAAGACTGTATACACAGTTCTTGTGGGGCCAAGGAGGGAAAGTAGGGTATAGGGGTTAGGCACTGTCGGGTGGATATCTTCAACCCGTTTATTAACTTCCCGCAAGTCCTGAACAAGTCGTATTCCCAGTCTCGGCCATTTTGATGGGCAGCAAAGGTGTGTTCCATGGAGATTTGCAAGGAACTAGGATCCCATCACCTCGGAGGTGGAAATGTGTTTTCTGAATGCTTCCTTTGCTTCCCAGGGAAGGAGGTACTGCCGAATGCAAATAGCTATAGCCATCACCTTTAATTTTACCACCACTGGAGGTTGTTCCTTGGCCAAGACAGGGGGCTTCCCCTCTGCCCAGACCTCAGGAAACTCGACTTGTAGGATTTGGAGAAGGCTCCCCCCCTTTGTCTCCTCTGGATTTGAGACTGGCTCGTAAAGGAAGTATTCATCTCCTGCTGCCATAAGCACCTGTACAGTGGGTTGCCTCAAGGTTACAGTCATGTCTCCTTCCGAGTACTGAATGCCAACTCTTAACTTATGGAGGAGATCTCTTCCCAACAAGTTATATGGGGCATTAGGGAGGACCAAAAATCGATGTTTCACTACTCCCGAGGCCAAATTTAAAGTCCTTTCTGTTGTCCATTTGTGTCTCTCTGTGCCATTTGCTCCTTGTACCCAGACTTCTTCTCCAGATAGTGTTCCCATAGGTTTTAGTAATGATGAAAATTGGGCTCCCGTGTCCACCAAAAAATCAACTGATTTCCCCTCCACTTAAATTTTTACCTGAGTTTCGGGGAGGGGCTCTGAACCACGACCCCTTCAGTCTCTGGTGGCAAGCATTGCTGTCTTCCTTTTAGGGCACTCCCTGGCCCAATGTCCTTTTCCCTTACAGTAAGAGCACTGATCTGAATCTAAGTCTTCACACCTGCCTTCTCTGTGCTTAGGCCTTTCCTTCCATTTACTATCCCCAACCTGTTTCCTCCCCACCCCATGTAATGCCAAAACCGTAACCAGTTTTTTTGTCTGTTTTTCATCCTCTTGTTTATCCCTGCTGTTAAACAACTTTTCTGTTATTCCCCTAACTCAGTCAGATTCTTCCCTTCAAATCCCTCAATTTTCTGAAGCTTCCTCCTTATATCTTGGGCCTACTTACTAAAAAACGCAAGAATCATTGTCTTCTGATTTTTGGGTGCCTCAGGGTCTATTGGGCTTTTATAGGCTTCAATTAGCCTTTCTAGGAAAGCTCCTGGCTTGAGTCACCATACTAATTTCGGATAAATTTATGGGTCTCCTTGCAGCTGCACGGAGGCCTCCCAGTAGAGCATGGTGGTAGAAATGTAAGCTCTCCTTACCTTCATTGGAATTTGGATCCCAGTCAGGGGGTTCCCTTGGGCAGTAGTCTTCCATTCAGCGGGCATCGAGGTCCCTGCCATGTCTCTCGCTTATCACCTTATGGGTTTCTCGCATGATGCAATCCCTCTCTTCCACGTTAAAGAGAGCCATAAGGAGCTGTTGAATATCCACCCAGGTAGATTGGTCAGTAAGAAAAACAGTCTCCAAGAGAATAAATCCTGAGGGTAGACAGAAAAATATTTGTGTTGGGTCTTCCAGTTATAGATGTCATAAGAGGAGAAAGGAATATAGCTTATGTCGGGGCACCCTCTCCCATCCGGAAGAGCAACTTCACGGAGAGGCAGTATTGGTGCAGACAGTACTGGTGAGGTAAAGGAAGGATGAGGGGGATAGAGGAAATGGGAAGGATCAGGGCAGTCTCTCTGCTTGGTGATCCCATAGGTAGACTCCAACCGCATATTAGATGGACTGGTAAAGGCGTCTTGGGACCAAGATTCAGATTTAGGGGACAGATAAGAGGGGGGCATTCCACATCCTCCACATCTGATGGAGGTAGGACAGTCTCCTTCCCTGGCTCCCCCTCATCTGTCTGCTCTGGTTTCGGTGCTCTGACCTGCCTTAGAGGGAGAGAGATAGTTTCATTAGCAGGGGGAATGTGGGACTTGAGCCATGACGGTGGCTCTTCTATCAGATATTGCCAGGCCACAATGTATGGTATTTGGTCTCGATGTAGATCAAAGACCTCACTCAGGGTAGAATAGTTCTGTGCCAAGGCAAATGTTTCTTTCAGCGGCCACCCTGTGGAGTAAGTGGGCCACTCTAATTGACAGATTGTTTTTAGTTTTCCTGGGTAAGCCTTGTCACCTGACTGAGTGGCTTTACCTTGGAAATCCTTGAAATGTTCGAGAACAGGACCTAGGGGTGTCACAGGTCCCTTACTCCCTGCTTGTACCATTTCTCCAAATACAACAAATAACACAACAGGCAATAAAAAAGCAAGGTAGAGACAACCACAGGCCCAGTGATCCCCATCCAGAGCTTGCTGCTGGTGGGGACTTTCTTGGTCCCCTGCAAACACAACAAACCACACAACAAACAACAAAATAACCAGGCAAAGACAACTGCAGCCCCAAAGTTTCTTACCCAGAACCTGCCACTGGTGGGGGATTTCTTGAGCCCCTGACCGTCTAGGGGAACTTGAACCCCCCCATACATCTAGGGGGACACGAACCCCCTATACGTCTAGGGGGACTCAAACCCCCCAACCACCCAGGTAGACTTGAACCCCGTTTTGATCTACCAGCAGAGGGATGGGGCCTCCCTGCATCCACTCCAGCCCTGGGGAGGATGGCCGCGTGCAGCTTCTCCCTGGTGGGCTATACCCTGGAGCTCTGCAACCAGACAGACAGACAAGATCTCAATAGAGGCTTTTTTTCCAGAAAATCTGATGCTGGCTCAGTTCTCGTTGTTTGATCCCGGACGAGCCCCCAACGTTAGGGTCTGTGATCAAAGGAACGAGACTGACACAAAGCTAAAATCAAGCAAAGCTTTATTTCGCGCTGTGCATCAGAAATCAAACTGACCGGTAGCTGCCCGAGCCTTGCTGGGGGCCACCCTCTCCTTGCCCTGGGGTCCCTCTTGGAGGCTCCCTGCCTTACCCTCACTCTACCAAAGGCCGCTCCCTGGGACAAGGCTGCTCCTGATGAGGCCACTCACGATGAGGCTGCTGCCAACAAGGCCGCTCCCCAGATGAGGCCGCTCCTGAAGAGGCCGCTCACGACGAGGCTGCTGCCAACAAGGCCACTCCCCAGACGAGGCCACTCCTGACGAGGCCGCTCCCCAGCTCAGGACAGTGCTGCTGCTTGGGGCAGCAAGGCCGTCCCCCCAGACTCATGACAGCGCGAGCGGCAGCACTGCTGCCAACGAGGCCACTCCAGATGAGGTTCCTCCCCGGACTCGTGACAGCACTGCTGCTGGGGCAGCAAGGCTGTTACCGGCGGCACCGCTACTAGGGGTGGTGAGGCCAATCACGCCGGTGCTGCTGATAATAAGCCGTCTCCAGACGGGGCCGCTCCCTGGGATGAGGCCGCTCCAGATGAGGCTGCTCCCCGGGACGAGGCTGCTCCCCAGACTCGTGACAGTGCTGCTGCTCGGGGCAGCGAGGCTCCCACCAAAGCCGCTCCCGATGCTCCCGATGATGAAGAGGGCACTGTCACTCTCCATACCCCAATACTATCACACCTACCACTACCATAACGGCTCCCAACGGCTACTCTAATGCCTACTCTAAAGGCTCCTGCTACCGGCTACTCTAATTACTCCTGCTAACCCCCCCCTGCAGACTCACAGACAGCCTTTATAGAGGTAGTTGAGCCCGGCCCACACACAGGAGCCCAAGGGGATTGCAACTCACCTCAGTAAATATATGCATGCCCCACTTCTTGGCCAACTCCATCTAGCAGGCTTGGCCTGGCCCTACACGGAGTGCAAGCTTTTCTGTCTGGGTTGTGTGTCTCAGTTGGCCACCGAATGGAGGGGTGGCCTCATCGGTGCATGGGAGATTCTGCCTCTGTGGGGATTTTGCTCGGCTCCCAAGGTTTTGTTGTATTTTGAATGAAGGGAAGAGAGCTGTATTCCATCTCAGGAGTCCCGACATAGCAGGGATTCTGGAGTGGGATTCTGGGTCTGGTCGCCTGGAGAACTCGACTGATGGTGGGTATTTGGGCCTATGGGCATGGCAGTCCCGATATGTGGGATCTTGGTCCAGTTAGCAAAGGGGACTGTTTGAAAGCAGTCTCAAGCTGATGGTCACCATGCCTGTTTGTGCCAAGGGTGGACCTCGTGTGTGGGCGTGGTCTCATGGGCCATGCATCTTGCTCCCACTCTGAGGGTTTGACCCCCATCCCCACAGCAAGCTTTTCCAACTGTGGTGAAGGAGGAGCGCTCTTCTGGACTTGAGGTTCCCCCATATGCCAGGATTTGAGCTATGGTCTGGGCACAGATGCTTGATCACCCAGTTTGGGTAGAGATGACAGCTTCTGGCCATGGCTGGTCCCACCTGCAGGAGATGGCACCCGCTATCTGGGAGCTGACTAGAGGTCAGGCCTCAGGCTGTGTCAGACAGAGCATTAGTGCACAGTGCGGCCTGGATATTGGGGTTCTGTCTTCAGCCATGCAGATTGATCCTCACATGGGCATTCTGCACAGACACATAGTGCCCTTCTTCTTCTGGAGGGCAGGCTTAAGGCGGCATTGTGGCTCCAGAGTTCCCAATCTGGAGGGCTTGCGGGCCAGATGCATAGGAAGGAATTCTGAACTCACAAGCGCCAGTTCAGTTCAGTGCCGAGCACATGGCACTTCCAATGTGCAGCATCTGACTCGAGATCTCCAGCACCTGAGTCAGGGTGAATGTCGGATGGTCGCTCATGCTGGAGTTTGTGTCCATGATGCCCGATGAATGGAGGGCTGGCCTCATGAGTCCATGGAGGTTTACCCACGCTGGGACTTGTTAGCTGTTCCGAACAGCAAGCTGTCCTCCGGGACAGGGGGAGTCCGTTTTGATGGCTCCAGGGTCCACCATATTGAGAGACATGGTAGCAGAGCTCACCACAAAGATGTCTGGAAATCCCCGCTCAGCTTATCCTTTCAGCCCAGGAACAAGGCATTTTCGATCTCGTGACTCTGGGGCAAGTACCCAGGGGGCTTGGTTGACAGGGAGCCTCAAGCTAATGGGTCACAATTCAGGCTTTTGTCCAAGGAGACCTTAGAATTTGGCGGGGGCTCTCACGCAATGCAGGATTCTCCTCCCCTGAGGATTGGACGCAGCTCCCAAAAGCCAGGTTGTCTTCTGGGGACAGGAGGTGTTCTCTTTTGTGGCTCAGGGACCAGGCGTTGGACCATATGTAGGTTTTCCAGAACCTGCCTCTGGGGACAGATGCCTGCAAACCTAAACTAGGGTTCTGTTATGATCCTAGGGACATACCAGTTTCCATCTTCTGACTCAGGGAGATTGACCTGGGTGTCTGCCTGGAGGTAGGTTCTGGTATGTGTCAGACTGCGCATTTCTATCCAGAGCGGCCAACGAAATTGAGTGGGCTCAAGGGCCTTGCAGTTGTATCCCAATCTGGAGGGTTTGTGCAACTGTGATGGGTAGAGTTTCCTGTGGGAGGGCAGGCAGAGTCTTGTGCTGTGGCTCCAAAGGCCCCATCTTGGAGGGCCTGTCGGCCAGGGTTTTGGGGACAAGATTCTGCAAACACAAACTCAGGTAACTGTGAGGGGCGAGGTGATGGCAGGCCCAACCTGCAGACCGTGAGGGCAGTGCCACGGGATCTGAAATTAGGGTGACGGGGAGGTGGGAGTTCAAGCTTTTCAGTCTGGGTTGTGTATCTCGGTTGGCCACGGAATGGGGGGTGGCCTCGTGGATCCATGGGAGATTCTGTCTCTGTGGGGATTTTGCACGGCTCCCAAGATTTCTGGATGAAGGGAAGAGATCTTTTTTTCATCTCAGGATTCCCGCCATAGCAGGGATTATAGAGTCAGCCTGTCCGCAAGGGTTTTGGGGACAAGAGTGATCAAAAACAAGCTCAGGTGAGGGTGTTAGGCGAGGTGATGGCAGGCCCGATCTGCAGACTGTGCGGGCAGTGCCTCAGGATCTGAAATTAGGGTGATGGGAGGTGGGAGCGCAGGCTTTTCTGTCTGGGTTGTGTGTCTCGGTTGGCCACGGAAGAGAGGGGTGACCTGCTGGATCCATGGGATATTCTGCCTCTGTGGTGATTTTACAAAGCTCCCAAGGTTTCTTTATAGAGGGAAGAGAGCTGTTTTCCATCTCAGGCGTCCTGCCATAGCAGGGATTACAGAGTCAGCTTCTCAGTCTGGGCTCCTAGACAACCCAAATGAAGGTGAGCATTCGGGCCTAGAGGCATGGAAGGTCCGATATGCGAGCTTCTGGTCCAGCTAGCAAGTAGGCTTGTTTGAAAGCAGGCTCAAGTTGATGGTCACAATGCCTGTTTGTGCCCAGGGAGGACCTCCTGGGTGGGTGTGGTCTCATGGACCATGCAACTGGCTCCCACTCTAAGGTTTGACCCCATCCCCACAGCAAGCTTTTTTGGCCCTGGGGAAGAAGGAGGGCTCTTTTGACTTCAGGTTCCCCCATAGACCGGGATTTGAGCTATGGTCTGGGCACAGATGCCTGAAACCCAGGTTGGTTAGAGATGACAGCCTCAGGCCATGACTGGTCCCACCTACAAGAGATGACATCCTCTACCTGGGGGCTGACTGGAGGTCGGGTCTCAGGCTGTGTCAGATAGAACAAGAGGGCACACTGTGGCCTGGATATTGGGGTTCCGTCTCAGCCTGTGAGTTTGAACCTCTCAGGGGGATTCTGAGCAGACCCATAGGGCCCTTCTTTCTGGAGGGCAAGCAGAAGGCTGCATTGTGGTTCCAGAATTCCCAATCTGGACGGCTTGCCGGCTAGATGGGTGAGGATGGAAGACTGAATGCACAAGCGCCGGTTCAGTTCAGTGTCGAGCACATGGTAGTTCAAATGTGCAGCTTCTGACACGAGATCTCCAGCACCTGAGTCAGGGTGAGTGTTGGATGGTTGCTCACGCTGGAGTGTGTGTCCATAATGTCCGCTGAATGGAGGGGTGGCTTCATGAGGCCTTGGAGGTTTTCCCAGGCTAGGGCTTATGAGCTGCTCCGAACAGCAAACTTTCATTCTGCGGGACAGGGGGTGTCCATTTTGATGGTTCCAGGGTCCCCCATATGGAAAGACATGGTAGCAGAGCTCACCGCATAGATGTCTGGAAAGCCCAGCTCAGCTTATCCTATCAGCCCAGGAACAAGGCAGTTTTGATCTGATGGCTCTGGGGCAAGTGCCCATTGGGCTGAGTTGAGAGGGAGCATCATGTGGTTGGGTCAAAATGCTGGCTTGTGTCCAGGGAGACCTTAGGATGTGGTGGTGGCTCAGGCGCCATGCAGGATTCTCCTCCCCTGTGGGTTGGATGCAGCTCCCAAGAGCCAGGTTGCCCTCTGGGGACAGGAGATGTTCTGTTTTGTGGCTCTAGGACCAAGCATTGGATCATTGCTTGGAATTCCAGAACCTGCCTCTGGGGACAGATGCCTGCAAACCTATGCTAGGATTCTGTTGAGGTCCTCGGGCCATGTCAGGTTCCATCTTCGGACTCAGGGCCATTGACCTGGGTGTATACATGTGTCAGATGGCACATTTCTGTCGAGAGTGGCCAACGAAATTGGGTGGGCTCAGGGGCCTTGTAGGTGTCTCCCAATCTGAAGGGTTTGTGCAACTATGATGGGCAGAGTTTTCTTCAGCCGGGCAAGCAGAGTCTTGCACTGTGGATCCAGAGGCCCCATCCTAGAGGGCCTGTTGATCTGGGTTTTGGGGAAAGGAGTCTGCAAACACAAACTCGGGTAAGGGTGAGGGGCGAGGTGATGGCAGGCACGATCTGCAGAACGTGAGGGCAGTGCCTCGGGATCTGATATTAGGGCGATGGGTGTTAGGGTCTGTGATCAAAGGAACGAGACTGACACAAAGCGAAAATCAAGCAAAGTTTTGTTTCGCACAATGCATCAGAAACCAAACTGCATCAGAAACCAAACTGCATTAGAAACCAAACTGACCGGTAGGTGCCTGAGTCTTGCTGGGGACCACCACCTCCCAGTCACTGGGGTCCCTCCTGGAGGCTCCCTGCCTCACCCTCACAGTACCACAGACCCACTCCCAGCGTGGCTACACTGTTGGCTCCTGAGAGGCTGCTCCTGATGGCGGCACTGCCCGAGGCGGTGTGACTGCTTGCGGCGGCACTGCTGCTGATATTCTGGCTCAGGGTGGCATTGCTTGCAGCAGCACCACTGCCGCTGCTGCTCTGGGCGGTGCTGCTTGTGGTGGGGCCGCTGCCTGCTGCTGCTCTGGTGCACGGGGCGGTGCCGCTCGTGGTGGTGCCGCTGCCGCTGCTGCTCTGGGCGGTGCACGGGGCAATGCCGCTGGAGGTGGCACTGCAGCCGCTGCTGTTCTGGGCGGTGCCCAGGGCGATGCCGCTCGAGAATCAAACCGACCGGTCGGGGCCATCTCTTATGCAGAGGCGACAATGACAAGGATGTCACTCCCGATGACAAAGAGGCGAGGATGACAAGGACAACAACCCCGACGACACAGACTCTGCTCCCCATGATGCCACTCCTGCAAGGCCACTCCCCGGACGAGGCCACACACTGGACGAGGCCGCTTCTGACGATGAAGAGGCCGCTCTAGACGAGGCCGATCAAGGACGGGGCCGCATGCCAACGAGGCCACTCCCCGGAATGACGCCGCTCTGGCGAGGCCGCTCTGGACCAGGCCACTCCAGCAAGGTCACGGCTCAGAGCAGTGAGGCCGCTGGCAGCGGGGCCGCAACTGGGGGCAGCGAGGCTGCTGGAGGCGGTGAGGCTGGTCACGGTGGGGCTGCGGCTCAGGGCGGTGAGGCCCCTGGCGGCGGGGCTGTGGCTTGGGGCAGCGAGGCCCCTGGCGGCGGGGCTTCAGCTGGGGGCAATGAGGCCGCTGGCTGGGGGGCCGCGACTGGGGCGGCACTGCGCTCGATGACCCCGACGCTATCACTCCTATGACTACCCTAATGGCGCCCAAAGGCTACCCTAACAGCTACTCTAACGGCTCCCAAAGGCTACTTTAACAGCTACTCTAACGGCTATTCTAACTGCTATTCTAACTGCCATTCTAACTCCTCCCACTTCTCCAACGGCTATTCTAACATCTCCTACATCTCCCCAACCCAGCCTCACAGACTAACCTTTACAGAGGTGGTTGAGCCCAGCCCACAGACAGGTGGCCAATGAGATTTCAACTCACCACAGTTAATATATGCGTACCCCACTGATTGGATACGGCTATCTGGCCTGGCCTGCCCCTATATCCGGGGTTTACAGTTCCTCTGCCTAATCAGGCCCCTACATTCCCCCCTTTTCTTTGGAAATCAGTCAAATCCTTGACTTTTCAGCCAGTTCTATGTTCTTCTGTTGTAAGGGGGTTATATTGAGCATGTAAGACTAACATTTTTATTGCTCCAATTTTCTTTGGTACAAATGACATTAGGGTGTTTATAATACAGGGGCCAAAAAGTAACAGTAGTGCACAGTCGGCTGATGAGTTAGCCATTCAATGCTTTGTATAACCTTTTCCATTTTTCCAGGTTCCGTTCATCTAAATTCCCACCTATACTTTACATAAGCAGGTAAAATAGGAGCAACAATAAACTCACAGTTTTTTTAGTCTTATCTTTAGTCCATGGTAGCGGGGTCTTTCGACTGCAGCTTCCATCTCTGGGGTGGCGTCCTCGTCCTCGGCTCGTTTGACGTGACCCACATGAATCCAGGCACTGATGCCTTCTACTTTTACTGCCATGGGGGTGGTCAGGAAAACAATAAATGGTCCCTTCCAGCGAGGCTCCAAGTTTCCCCCTTGATAGCAACGTATCCAAACCTAGTCCCCAGGTTGCTAAGGATGTGGTTCCACCTCCGTCTCCATCCCAGTGTGGGCAGTCCGGATCCCTTAGTAGGCTTTTTTAAAGACAGACTAATTCCTGCAGTGACTAGAGTACAGACTGATCAGTTATTTCTGCTAGGTCAACCTCTAGTAGTCAAGGACAGAGAGGGGGGATCTCCCAAACATTATTTCAAATGGGGTCACCTTTCTTAAATAGGGTGTACATTGTGCCCTGAGGAGGGTGAAAGGAAGGAGATCTACCAATCCACCGCTAGTCTCCAGAATTAGTTTTGTCAAGGTGTCTTTAAGAGTCCGGTACATTCTCTCTACTTGCCCAGAACTCTGAGGCTGGTAGGCACAATGTAATTTCCAATTAGTGCCCACAGCCTTGGCCAATGCCTGTGAGACTGAACTCACAAGTGCAGGGCCATTGTCTGACCCAATTGCAAAAGACAGCCCAAACCTAGGAATTATTTCTTCTAGTAGCTTTTTGGCTACCACTCCTGCCATCTCATGTTTGGCGGGAAAAGCCTCTATCCAGCCTGAAAATGTATCTACAAAAACTAACATGAAAATGTATCTACAAAAACTAACATGTACTTGTGCCCATATTTTCCAGGTTTCATTTCTGTAAAATCTATTTCCCAATAAATTCCTGGTTCCTTACCTCTTTCTCTTTCCTCTTCCCATTTTCGTTCTTCCCACACTAACTGCCTGGCATTGAGCACATCTATCGACTACATCCTGAACCATACGCCCTAATTTAGAAACCTGGAACTGCTTGCCTATAAGCTCCTTGAGTTTGCGTATCCCCAAATGAGTACCCTGATGTATCTGGTCTACTAACTTCTTATCTAATCTTCGAGGGAGAATTATTTTTCCTGCTTCAGTCTTAACCCAGTCCCCTTCATAGTTCAATTTAACCAATTTCTGTAAATACTTTAATTCTTCTTCTGAAGAGTTCGGTTTTTCTGCTAGGGCTGGAGCCAGGAGTGTAACCAGTTCTTGCTCTGTTTCTTGGGCTGCTTGCTTTATGGCTTGATCTGCTAATTTGTTTCCTTTTGACATCAGATCAGTCCCCTTTTGGTGTCCCGGACAATGCATAATGGCCACCTCTTTTGGGTCCCAATAGCCTGGAGGAGACCCAATATTTCTCCTCTATTTTTAATTCCTTTTCCTTCTGCTGTTAATAGGCTCCTTTCTTTATAAATAGCCACATGTATATGAAGAGTAGCAAAGGCATACCTACTGTCTGTATAGATGTTGACGGTTTTACATTTGGCCATCTGCAGTGCCTTAGTGAGTGCAATCAGCTCCGCTTTTTGTGCCGAAGTTCCATGTGGCAGGGGTGCTGTCCAGAGTCTCTGCCCAGGAGAAACTACCGCAGCCCCCGCATACCTCTTTCCATTGACCATATAGCTACTCCCATCTGCGAACAGAGTCATCTCGGCATCCGGGAGGGGAATGTCTCTGAGATCCAGCCTTATACCTGAAACTTGGGTTAGGACCTCCCCACAGACATGTGGACGGCCAGCCAGCTCCTCTGGTAGCAGCGTGGTTGGATTTAGCACTTCCAGTGGCTGGATGGTCACTCTTGGTTTGTTGAAGAGGAGGGCCTGATACCCCATAACTCAGGCGTTTGTCATCCATCGGTCTGGTGGAGTCCGGAGAAGGCCCTTGATGGCGTGTGTGGTGGCAAAATGAGATTTTGACCCAAAGTCAATTTACTTGCATCCTTGACCAGGAGGGCCATGGCAGCAATTATGCAGAGGCAAGAGGGGAACCCAGCCACTACTGGATCTAGTTCCTTGCTAAGGTAGGCTACTGGCCTTTGCCAAGGCTCCAGAGTCTGAGTCAAAACTCCTTTGGCCACCCCTGCTTTTTCATCCACATACAAGTGGAAGGGCTTGGTAACATCTGGGATGGCCAATGCTGGGGTACTCAGTACAACTGTTTGTAATTCCCAAAATGCTCCTTCTGCCTCATCTGTCTACTCTATCATAGTGAGCCCCCCCCCCCTTTTGCCATTTCATACGGAGCTTGGGCAATCTCCACAAACTGCAGTATCCACAGCCTACAGTAGCCCACCATCCAAGAATCTTCCTCAGATTTCGGGACGTGATGGGGCGGGGGTATCCGGTGATCACCTGTTTCCTGGACTCAGACAGTGAATGCACTCCCTCATGAAGATCAGAGCCTAGATAAGTGGCATGACTCTGACAGAGCTATGCTTTCTTTGCTGACACCCAATACCCTTTTCCCTGCAGAGTCTGTAAAAGAGCTCTTGTCCTCCACAAACATGACTCATAGTTCTCAGTGGCTACTAGCAAGTCATCAACATACTGTAGCATAGTGAATCCTGGGTTGGAGGTTCTGTACTCACGCAAATCCTCACATAGGGCCTTGTCAAAAAAAAAAAAATGGTGGGTGAATTATTGAATCCTTGAGGAAGTCTTGTCCAGGTGAGCTGGCCTTGGAATCCTTCCTGTGGGTCGGACCACTCAAAAGCAAAAAGGGTTTGAGATTCCCTTGCTAAATATATGCAGAAAAATGCATCCTTGAGATCTAAGACAGTATACACAGTTCTTTGGGGGCCCAGGAGGGAGAGTAGGGTATAGGGGTTAGGCACCATCGGGTAGATATCTTCAACCTGTTTATTAACTTCCCACAAGTCCTGAACGGGTCTGTACTCCCCAGTCTTGGCCTTTTTGATGGGCAGCAAAGGTGTGTTCCATGGAGATTTGCAAGGAACTAGGATCCCTTCTCCTCGGAGGTGGTTAATGTGTTTTCTGGTCCCTTCCTTTGCTTCCCGGGGAAGGGGGTGCTGCCGATTGTGAACAGACATAGCCATCGCCTTTAATTGTACCACCACTGGAGGTTGTCCCCTGACCAAGCCAGGGGTCTTCCCTTCAGCTCAGATCTCAGGAAACTTGACCTATAGGATTTGGAGAAGGCTCCCCGCCTTTGTCTCCTCTGGTTTTGAGACTGGCTCTTAAAGGAGGTATTCATCTACTGCTTCCATAAGCACCTGTACAGTGGGTTATCTCAAGGTTACAGACATGTCTCCTTCCGAGAACTGAATGCCAGCTCATAACTTGTGGAGGAGATCTCTTCCCATCAAGTTATATGGGGCATTAGGGCAGACCAAAAATCGATGTTTAACTACTCCTGAGGCCAAATTTAAAGTCCTTTCTATTGTCCATTTATGTCTCTCTGTGCTATTTGCTCCTTGTACCCAAACTTCCTCTCCAGATAGTTTTCCCATAGGTTCAAGTAATGATGAAAACTGGGTTCTCGTGTCCTCCAAAAAAATAAATTGATTTCCCCTCCACTTGAATTTTTACTCTGGGGGCCAGCATTGCCGTCTTCCTTTTGGGGCACTCCCTGGCCCAGTGTCCTTTTTCCTTACAGTAAGCACACATATCTGAATCTATGTCTTCCCACCTGCCTTCTCTGTGCTTAGGCTTTTCCTTCCATTTACTATCCCCTACCTATCTCATGTAATGCCAAAACCTTAACCAGCTTTTTGTCTGTTTTCATCCTCCTGTGCATCCCTGTTGTTAAACATCCTTTCTCCTATTCCCAATAACTCAATCAGATTCTTCCCCTCAAATCCTTCAATTTTCTGAAGTTTCCTCCTTGTATCCAGGACTGACTGACTGGCAAAATCAAGATTTACTGCCCCCTGATTTTCAGGTTCCTCAGGGTCAATCAGGCTATACATTTTATAGGCTTTAATAAGCCTTTCTAGGAAAGCTCCTGGAGACTCATTCGTACCTTAAGTCACTGTACTAATTCTGGTTTAGTCTGATGGTTTAGTCTGAGCGCAACTTTTACTTCTGGAAATTCAGTTCCAGGATTTCAACATATCAAAGACCTGTATTTCTTCTGAAAGTCTCCATATTAATTTCCTTTAAGGCAGAATTCATCTTACAAGAGAATTAAAACAATTACAAATGACAAAAAAACTCAGAATAATTATGGTTAAATATCAAATGATGACCCTTATCAAAACATTAAAGCTTTAGGAAATGTATAGAACCTCTGGAGTTCTTACAGCATTTACCCAAATGTAACCCAAGGTTTATCATTGATTTAGCAGTACTTCCTGAGTAACTTAGCACATCAGGGAAAAGCCTTATGAGTCAAAGAGTTCTCATTTACAATTCTAGGTGGGCAAAGAGAAAACCATTCACATTTTAGCCACTTGTGAACTCTTACGACAGCCGTTAAGCACAAAACTTGTTTACTAACAGATTTCAAAAGCACAAACCCAGTTCCAGCAACTAGCACCCTAGCACTTCATCCCATTTGTCATCCAAGCCAATCTTCAAAGCTTCAGGTTGCCAAAGACTCTGAAAGCTACTTTAACAATTACCCATTAAAACCCTGAGACAGACAATTAACCATCAGTTCAGTCATCTCTTTGCTAACAGATTTCATGTTCCATCTGGGCCCATTCCACTTCAGATGCCATGTTTCCCGCCAGCAATGGGGAAGGGCTAGGCAGTCCACATCGGGCCAGAGAAGGCAAGGAATTCCCCGAAACAAAGGGAGTTTTGGCAGCTGCTTGGGAATATTCCTTAAATTCTCTGTCCTGACTTAGACTAACCCCAGTTGGCTCTAGTGATACCCCTTAACACACGAAATGAATGAGGGAGAAGCCCCATATCTATTATGAGGAACAGAGGGATGAAAGTCAGAGTCCCCTTACTCTTTGCTTGCCCAATTCCTTCAAACATAACAACACAGCAGACAACAAAAAGACAAGACAAAGACAACCACAGGCCCAGCGGTCCTGCCACCAGTGGGGATTACCTAGGGGGACTCAAACCCCATGACCGCCTAGGGGGACTCGAACCCCCGACCATCCGGGGGACTCGAACCTCCAATGACCACCTCGGGGGACTCGAATCCCCGATGATCATCTTGGGGGACTTGAACCCCCGATGACCACCTAGGGGGACTCGAACCCCCTGACCATCTTGGGGGACTCAAAACCCCAGTGACCGCCTCGGGGGACTCGAACACCCTGGTGACCATCCAGGGGAGCTCAAACCCCCTGTCGATCCACCAGCAGAGGGATGGGGCGTCCCCGCATCCACTCCAGCCCTAGGGAGCATGGCTGCATCCAGCTTCTCCCCGGTGGGCCATACCCTGGAGCTCCAACCAGACAGACAGATAAAATCCTAACACCTCCGGAGGCTTTTCCCATAAGTTCCGATGCTGGCTCAGTTCTCGTTGTTTGATACCGGATGAGCCCCCAATGTCAGGGTCCGTGATCAAAGGAACGAGACTGACACAAAGCGAAAATCAAGCAAAGTTTTATTTCGCGCCATGCATCAGAAACCAAACCGTATCAGAAACCAAACTGCATCAGAAACCAAACAGCATTAGAAACCAAACTGCATCAGAAACAAAACAGCATCAGAAACAAAACGGCATTAGAAACAAAACTGAGCTCCTGGATTGGAAGAATAAATATTGTGAAAATGTCCATGCTACCTAAAGAAATCTACACATTTAATGCAATCCCTATCAAAATACCATCCATTTTTTTCAAAGAAATGGAACAAATAATCCTAAAATTTATATGGAACCTGAAAAGACCTCGAATAGCCAAAAGAATATTGAAGAACAAAGCCAAAGTTGGTGGCATCACAATTCCAGACTTCAAGCTCTATTACAAAGTTGTCATCATCAAGACAGCATGATACTGGCACAAAAACAGACACATAGATCAGTGGAACAGAATAGAGAGCCCAGAAATCGACCCTCAACTCTATGGTCAACTCATCTTCGACAAAGCAGGAAAGAATATCCAATGGAAAAAAGACAGCCTCTTCAATAAATGGTGCTGGGAAAATTGGACAGCCACATGCAGAAAAATGAAATTGGACCACTTCCTTACATCACACATGAAAATAGACTCCAAATGGATGAAGGACCTCAATGTGAGAAAGGAATCCATCAAAATCCTTGAGGAGAATGCAGGCAGCAACCTCTTCCACCTCAGCCATAGCAACATCTTCCTAGGAACAATGGCAAAGGCAAGGGAAGCAAGGGCAAAAATGAACTTTGGGATTTCATCAAGATCAAAAGCTTTTGCACAGCAAAGGAAACAGTTAACAGAACCAAAAGACAACTCACAGAATGGGAGAAGATATTTGCAAACAACATATCAGATAAAGGGCTAGTATCCAAAATCTATAAGGAACTTAGCAAACTCAACACCCAAAGAACAAACAATGTAATCAAGAAATGGGCAGAGGACATGAACAGACATTTCTGCAAAGAAGACATGCAGATGGTCAACAGACACATGAAAAAGTGCTCCACGTCACTCGGCATCAGGGAAATACAAATCAAAACCAAAATGAGATATCACCTCACACCAGTCAGAATGGCTAAATTTAACAAGTCAGGAAATGACAGATGCTGGCGAGGATGCGGAGAAAGGGGAACCCTCCTCCACTGTTGGTGGGAATGTAAGCTGGTGCAACCACTCTGGAAAACAGCATGGAGGTTCCTCAAAATGTTGAAAATAGAACTACCCTATGACCCAGCAATTGCAGTATTGGGTATTTACCCTAAAGATACAAACATAGTGATCCGAAGGGGCACGTGTACCCGAATGTTTATAGCAGCAATGTCTACAATAGCCAAGCTATGGAAATCACCTAAATGTCCATCAACAGATGAATGGATAAAGAGGATGTGGTATATATACACAATGGAATACTATGCAGCCATCAAAAGAAATGAAATCTTGCCATTTGCGACGACGTGGATGGAAATAGAGCATATCATGCTTAGTGAAATAAGTCAATCGGAGAAAGACAACTATCATATGATCTCCCTGATATGAGGACATGGAGAAGAAACATGGGGGGTTAGGGGGATAGGAGAAGAATAAATGAAACAAGATGGAATTGGGAGGGAGACAAACCATAAATGACTCTTAATCTCACAAAACAAACTGGGGGTTGCTGGGGGGAGGTGGGGTTGGGAGAGCGGGAGCGGGCTATGGACATTGGGGAGGGTATGTGCTATCGTGAGTGCTGTGAAGTGTGCTGGCGATTCACAGACTTGTACCCCTGGGGATAAAAATACATTATATGTTTATTAAAACATTAAATGTTTATTTAAAAAAATTTGGAAGGGGAGGCGAACCATAAGAGACTATGGACTCTGAAAAACAACCTGAGGGTTTTGAAGGGTCAGGGGTGGGAGGTTGGGGGAACAGGTGGTGGGTAATAGGGAGGGCACGTTTTGAATGGAGCACTGGGTGTTGTGCAAAAAGAATGAATACTGTTAGGCTGAAAAAATAAATAAAATGAGAAAAAAAAAAAGAAACCAAACTGATTGGTAGGTGCCTGAGTCTTGCTGGGGACCACCACCTCCCAGTCCCTCGGGTCCCTCCTGGAGGCTCCCTGCCTCACCCTCACAGTACCACAGACCCACTCCCGGCGTGGCTGCACCGTTGGCTCCTGAGAGGCTGCTCCTGATGGTGGCACTGCCCGAGGTGGTGTGGCTGCTTGTGGCGGCGCGGCTGCTGATATTCTGGCTCATGGTGGCATTGCTCACGGCAGCGCCGCTGCCACTGCTGCTCTGGGCGGTGCTGCTTGTGGTGGCGCCGTTGCCTGCTGCTGCTCTGAGCGGTGCCACTCGCAGTGGCGCCGCTGCCACTGCTGTTCTGGTGCACGGGGTGGTGCCGCTCGTGGCGGCGCTGCTGCCGCTGCTGCTCTGGGTGGTGCACGGGGCGATGCCGCTGGAGGTGGCGCCACTGCCGCTGCTGCTCTGGGCGGTGCCCGGTGTGATGCCGTTCGAGAATCAAACCGACCGGTCGGGGCCATCTCTTACGCAAAGGTGACAACGACAAGGATGCCACTCCCGATGACAAAGAGGCGAGGATGACAAGGACAACAACCCCGACGACACAGACTCTGCTCCCCATGATGCCACTCCAGCAAGGCCACTCCCCAGACGAGGCCACACACTGGAAGTGGCCGCTTCTGACGATGAAGAGACTGCTCTAGACGAGGCCGCACAAGGACGGGGACGCATGCCAACGAGGCCACTCCCCGGAATGACGCCGCTCTGGCGAGGCCGCTCTGGACCAGGCCACTCCAGCAAGGTCACGGCTCGGAGCAGTGAGGCCGCTTGCAGCGGGGCCGCAACTGGGGGCAGCGAGGCTGCTGGAGACAGCAAGGCTGGTCGCGGTGGGGCTGCGGCCCAGGGCGGTGAGGCCCCTGGTGGCGGGGCTTTGACTTGGGGCACCGAGGCTGCTGGAGGCGATGAGGCTGGTTGTGGTGGGGCTGCGGCTCAGGGCGGCGAGGCCCCTGGCAGCGGGGCTGTGGCTTGGGGCAGCGAGGCCCCTGGCGGCGGGGCTTCAGCTGGGGGTGGCGAGGCCGCCGGCTAGGGAGCCGTGGCTTGGGTCGGCACTGTTCCCGATGACCCCGACTCTATCACTCCTATGACTACCCTAATGGCTCCCAAAGGCTACCCTAACGGCTACTCTAACGGCTCCCAAAGGCTACTTTAACAGCTACTCTAATGGCTATTCTAACTGCCATTCTTACTCCTCCCACTTCTCCAACGGCTATTCTAACACCTCCTACATCTCCCCAACACAGCCTCACAGACTAACCTTTATAGAGGTGGTTGAGCCCGGCCCACAGACATGTGGCCAATGAGATTTCAACTCACCACAGTTAATATATGCATACCCCACTGATTGGGTACAGCTATCTGGCCTGGCCTGCCCCTTTATCCTGGGTTTACAGTTCCTCTGCCTAATCAGGCCCCTACAATGGGGAGGCGTGAGGGCAGGCATTTCTTTCTCTGTTGTGTGTCTCTATTGGCTATAGAATGGAGGGGTGGCCTCATGGGTATATGGGAGATTCTGCCTCTGTGGGGATTTTGCTTGGCTCCCAAGGTTTCTGGATGAAGGGAGGAGAGGTGTTTTCCGAAGAAGGGGTCCCTCCGTTTCAGGATACCAGAGTTGGCTTCTTGGTCCGGGCGCCTAGACAACCCGACTGAGGGTGAGGATTTGGGCCTACGCGCATGGCAGGCCTGATATGCGGGCTCCTGGTCCAGATAGCGAGGGGGCTTGTTTGAAAGCAGGCTCAGGCTGATGATCACAATGCCTGTTTGTGCCCAGGGTGGACCTCCTGGGTGGGTGTGGTCTCATGGGCCATGCAGCTGGCTCCCACTCTGAGGGTTTGACCCCCAACCCCACAGCAAGCTTTTCTGACTGAAGGGAAGGAGGAGTGCTCTTTTGGGCTTGAGGTTCCCCATAGGCCGTGATTTGAGCTATAGTGTAGGCACAGATGCCTGAACACCCATTTTAGGGAGAGATGACAGCCTCAGGCCATGGCCAGTCCCACCTGCAAGATATGGCGCCCGCTAACTGGGGTGCTGACTGGAAGTTTTGGCTCAGACTGTGTCAGACAGAGCATGAGTTCACAGTACTGCCTGGATATTGGTGTTCCATATAGGGCCGTGCAGGTTGATCCTCACATGGGGATTCTGGGCAAACCCAAAGGGACCTTCTTTTTTTGGAGGGCAGGCAAAAGGCTGCCTTGTGGCTCCAGAGTTCCCAGTCTGGAGGGCTTGTTGGCCAGAAGGGTGAGGACAGAAATCTGAACGCACAAGCTCCGGGTCACTTCAGTGCCGAGCACACGGGAGTTTCAATGTGCAGCATCTGACTCGAGATCTCCATCATCTGAGTCAGGGCGATTGACGGATGGTTGCTCACGCTGAAGTGTGTGTCCATGATGCCCGATGAATGGTGGGGTGGCCTCATGAGGCCGTGGACGTTTTCCCAGGCTGGGGTTTCTGAGCTGCTCCGTACAGCAAGCTTTCCTTCTGCGGGACAGTGAGAGTCCATTTTGATGGCTCCAGGTTTCCCCATATGGAAAGACATGGTAGCAGAGCTCACCACATATGTGTGTGGAAAGCCTAGCTCCGCTTATCCTTTCAGCCCAGGAACAAGGCAGTTTTGATCTGGTGGCTCTGGGTACAAGTGCCCAGGGGCTGGGTTGACAGGGAACCTCTCCTGCTGATGGGTCACAATGCTGGCTTGTGTCCAGGAGAACTTAGAATGTGGTGGGGGCTCTGGTGTCATGCAGGATTCTCCTCCCCTGAGGGTTGGACAAAGCTCCCAAGAGCCATGTTGCCTTCTGGGGACAGGAGGTGTTCCGTTTTGTGGCTCAGGGACCAAGTGTTGGACCATATGTAGGTATTCCAGAACCTGCCTCTGGGGAGAGATGCCTGCAAACCTAAGCTAGGGTTCCGTTGAGGACCTCGGGCCATGTCAGGTTCCATATTCGGACTCAGGGCCATTGTCCTGGGTGTCTGCCTGGAGGTAGGTGTCTGGCATGTGTCAGACAGTGCTTTTCTGTCCAGAGTGGCCAAGAAATTGGGTGTGCTCAGGGGCCTACAGGTGTCTCTCAATCTGAAGGGTTTGAGCAACTGTGACAGGAAGAGTCCCATCGAGAGGGCAGGCAGAATCCTGCGCTGTGGTTCCAGAGGCCCCATCCTGGATGGTCTGTCAGCCAGGGCTTTGGGTAAAAAAGTCTGTAATCACAAACTCGGGTTAGGGTCAGGGGCGAGGCAAGGGCAGGCCCAATCTGCAGACCCTGAGGGTGGTGCCTCGGGATCTGAAATTAGAGCGACAGGGAAGTGGGAGTGCAGGCTTTTCTATCTGGGTTGTGTGTCTTGGTTCTCCCCGGATTGTAGGGGTGCCCTCATGGGGCTATAGGAGATTCGGCCTCTGTGGGGTTTCTGCCTGGCTCCCAAGCGTTTGCTGTCTTTTGGGAGGAAGGGAATAGTGCTGTTTTCCATCTCAGGAGTCCCGCCATATGAGGGATTCCATAGTGGGCTTCTGGGTCCGGGCGCCTGGTGATCAAGACGTAGGGTGAGGATTTGGGCTTATGGGCATGGCAGGACTTATAGGCGGGCCCCTGGTCCAGCTAACGAGGGGGCTTGTTTGTAAACAGGCTCAGGCTGAAGGTCACAATGCCTGTTTGAGGCCTGTGAGGCCCTCCTGTGTGGGCATAGTCTCATGGGCCATGCAGCTTCCTCCTACTCTGAGGGTTTGACCCTCACCCCACAGAAAGCTTTTCCTGCCTTATGGAAGGAGGAGTGCTCTTTTGAGCTTGAAGTTCCCCCATTGGCCGAGATTTGACCTAAGGTCTGTGCACAGATGCCTGAATTTCCAGGTTGGATAGAGATGAGAGCCTCGATCCATGGCTGGTCCCACTTGCAGGAGATGGCACCGCTACCTGGGGGTCTGAAGGCCGGTCGGGGCTCAGGCTCTGTCAGGCGGAACATGAGTGCACAGGGCGGCCTAGGTTATTGGGATTCCATCTAGGGCGGGGCAGGTTGATCCTCACGTGGGGATTTTGTGCAGACCCAGAGGGCCCTTCTTCTTCTGGAGGGCAGGCAGAAGGCTGCGTTGTGGCTCCAGAGTTCCCGATCGGGAGGGCTTGCGGGCAAGGAGGGTGAGGACAGAATTCTGAGTGCACAAGCGCCAGTTCAGTTCAGTGCCGAGCACATGGCACTTCCAATGTGCAGCATCTGACTCGATATCTCCAGCACCATAGTCAGTGCGAGTGTCAGATGATCGCTCACACTGGAGTTTGTGTCCGTGATGCCAGAAAATGGAGGGGTGGCCTCATGAGGCCATGGAGGTTTTCCCAGGCTGGGGCTTGGGAGCTGCTCCGAACAGCAAGCTTTCCTTCTGCGGGAACAGCAAGCTTTCCTTCTGCGGGACAGTCCATTTTGATGGTTCCAGGGTCCCCCATATGGAAAGACATGGTAGCAGAGTTCATGATATAGATGTCTGGAAAGCCCAGCTCAGCTTATCCTTTCAGCCCAGGAACAAGGCAGTTTCAGTCTGGTGGCTCTGGAGCAAGTGCCCAGGGGGCTGAGTTGACAGGGAGCCTCGTGTGGAAGGGTCACAATGCTGGCTGGTGTCCAGGGAGACCTTAAAATGTGGTGCAGCCTCAGGCACCATTCAGGATTCTCCTCTCCTGAGGGTTGGACGCAGCTCCCAAGAGCCAGGTTGACTTCTGAGGAGAGGAGGTGGTTTGTTTTGTGGCTCAGGGACCAAGCCCTGGACCATATGTAGGTATTCCAGAACCTGCCTCTGGGGACAGATGCCTGCAAACCTCAGCTAGGGTTCCGTTCATGTTCTAGGCGTGTGTCTGTTTCCATCTTCGGACTCAGGGCCAGTGACCTGGTTGTCTGCCTGGAGGTTGGTGTCTGGTATGTGTCAGACTGCGCATTTCTATCCAGAGTGGCCAATGAAATTGGGTGCGCTCAGGGGCCTTGCAGGTGTCTCCCAAACTGGAGGGTTTGTACAACTGTGACGGGCAGAGTTTCCTTTGGGAGGGCAGGCAGAGTCCTGCGCTGTGGCTCCAGAGACCCCATCTTGGAGGGCACGTCAGCCAGGGCTTTGGGGACAAAATTCTGCAAACACAAACTCGGGTTAGGGTGAGGAACGAGGAGATGGCAGGCCCCTTTTTCAGACAGTGAGGGCAGTGCCTTGGGATCTGAAATTAGGGCGACTGATAGGTGGGAGCACATGCTTTTCTGTCTGGGTTGCATGTCTCGTTTGGCCGCGAGTGGAGGGGTGGCCTCATGGGTCCATGGGAGATTCTGCCTCCGGGGGTTTTGCATGGCTCCCAAGATTTTGGTGTCTTTCTGAATTAAGTGAAGAGAGCTGATTTCAGTCTCTGGGGTCCCGCCATAGCCGGGATTCCAGAGATGGTTTCTGTATCAGGCGCCTGGAGAACATGACCTGTTAGGGTCTGTGATCAAAGGAACGAGAGTGACACAAAGCAAAAATCAAGCAAAGCTTTATTTCGTGCCATGCATCAGAAATGAAACTGACCGGTAGGTGCCGAGCCCTGTGCATTAGAAATGAAACTGACCGGTAGGTGCCCGAGCCCCGTGCATTAGAAACCAAATTGACCGGTAAGTGCCCAAGCCCCATGCATTAGAAACCAAACTGACCAGCAGGTGCCCGAGCCCAGAAACCAAACTGACTGGTAGGTGCCCAAGCCCCATTCATTAGAAACCAAACTGACCGGTAGGTGCTCGAGACTTGCTGGGGGCCACAGCCTCCGTGGCCTGGGGTCCCTACTGGAAGCTCCCTACTCCACCCTCACTGTACGACAGGCCGCTCCCGGCAAGGCAGATCCTTGTACGAGGCCACAACCAACGTGGCTCTCAGCAATGTCAAGCATCGAAAATCAAATCAACCAGTCGGGGCCGTCTTTACAAAGAGGCGACGATGACCAGGACACCGACCCCAATTACTTCCCTTACTCAACGACTCCCACTAACCAACAACTCCCGCTACCCGACAACTCCCGCTTCCTGATGATGACACTCCGGCAGCATTGCTCCCTGGCGAGGCCGCTGTCTGGCGATGCTCACCATGCCCGGGCAGTGCTGCTCCCAGCGAGGCCACTCCCGATGACGAGGTTGCACCCCCGGGTCCTGAAAGGCTGGTCCCAGCAGCGGCACTGCTCGGGGCGGCGCTACCGCTGCTGGTGCTACTGCTCGGGGTGTCAAGGCTGATGAGGCTTCTCCCAATAGCTCCACTACCAGCTACTCTGACTCCTCCTGCTATATCCCCCTGCAGCCTCACAGACCAGCTTTTATAGAGGTGGTTGAGCCCTGCCCACACACAGGTGGCCAATGGGATTGCAATACACAGAGAAAAATGCACAGTCATGCTAGATCTGCCACACACAGGAAAAAACTGCTAGGTAACACAGAGGTGGCCAATTGAATTTCAATTTACCCTTGTAGATATATGTGATGCCCACTGATTGGATGTCTTCACCTCGCCTGACCCGCCCTTGTATCTAGGCTTTGCAAGTAAGTTCCTCTGGGAGGGGTGGGGTCAATCTAAGTTCACTACAAAAACACAGAATGACTCCCTCTGGTGAAACAGGTCCTTACAGACCGATGGTGAGTATTTGTGCTAAGGAGCTTGGCAGGACCAATATTTGGGCTCCTGGTACAGCTAGCAAGAGGGCTTGTTTAAAGCAGGCTAAGGCTGATGGTCACAATGCCTGTTTGTGCCCAGGGTGGACCTCCTGCATGGGCTTGGTCTCATGGGTCATGCAGCTGGCTCCCACTCTGAGGGTTTGACCCCCATCCCCACAGAAAGTTTTTCCTGCCTTCAGGAAGGAGGAGTGCTCTTTTGTGCTTGAGGTTCCCCCATAGGCCGGTATTTGAGCTTGGGTCTGGGCACAGATGCCTGAACACGCAGGTTGGGTAGAGATGACAGGCTCGGGCCATGGCAGGAGATGGCCACCTGCTACTGCAGGAGATGGTGCCTGCTACCTTTGGGGCTTACTGGAGATAGCCGCCCAGGCTGTGTCAGACAGAGCATTAGTGCACAGTGCGACCTGGATATTGGGGTTCTGTCTAGAACCGTGCAGGTTGATCCTCACATGTGGATTCTCAGCATACCCATAGGGCCCTTCTTCTTTTTAGAGGGCAGGCAGAAGCCTGCATTGTGGCTCCAGAGTTCCCAATTGGGAGGGCTTGCTGGACAGGAGGTTTGAGGATGGAAGTCTGAATGCACAAGCGCCGGTCACTTCAGTGCTGAGCACATGGCAGTTCCAATGTGCAGCGTCTGACTACGGGTCCCCAGCAAGTGAGTCAGAGTGAGTGTTCGAAGGTTGCTCACACTGGAGTTTGTGTCCATTATCTCCGATGAATGGAGGCGTGGCCTCATAAGGTCATGGAGGTTTTCCCAGGCTGGGCTTGTGAGCTACTCCGAACAGCAAGCTTTCCTTCTGTGGGACAGGGGGAGTCCGTTTAGATGGCTCCAGGGTCCCCCATATGGAAAGACATGGTAGCAGAGCTCAACGCATAGATGCCTAGAAAGCCCCGCTCAGCTTATCCTTTCAGCACAGGAACAAGGCTGATTCAATCTGGTGGCTCTGGGGCAAGTGCCCAGGGGGCTGAGTTGACAGGGAGCCTCATGCTGATGGGTCACAATGCTGGCTTATGTCCATGGAGACCTTAGAATGTGGCAGGGGCTCAGGTGACCTTCAGGATTCTCCTCCCCTGAGGAGTCTGGGCATTTCTGTCCAGAGTGGCCAACAAAATTGGGTGGGCTCAGGGGACTTGCAGGTGTCTCCGAATCTGGAGGGTTTGTGCAACTCTGACGGGCAGAGTTTCCTTTGGAAGGGCAGGCAGAATCTTGCGCTGTGGCTCCAGGGTTCCCATCCTGGAGGGACTTTTGGCCAGTGCTTTGGGGACAAATGTCTGCAAACACAAACTCAGGTTAGGGTAAGGGGCAAGGTGATGGCAGGCCTAAACTGCAGACCGTGAAGGCAGTGCCTCGGGTTCTGAAATTTGGGTGACAGGGAGGTGGGAGCACAGGCTTTTCTGTCTGGTTTGTGTGTTTCACTTGGCCACCGATTGGAGGAGTGGCTTCATGGGTGCATGGGAGATTCTGTCTCTGTGGGGATTTTGCACAGCTCCCAAGGTTTTGGTGTCTCTCTAGATGAAGGGAAGAGAGCTGTTTCCCGTCTCAGGGATCCAGCCATAGCAGGGATTCCAGAGTAGGCTTCTGCATCCAAACGCCTGGATAACCCGACCAAGGGTGAGAATTTGGGCCTAGGGGCATTGCAGGCACAATAGGCAGGCTCCTGGTACAGCTACTGAGGGGATTGTTGGAAAGCAAGCTCAAGCTGATGGTCAAAATGTCTGTTTGTGCCCAGGGCGGACCTCCTCGGTGGGCGTGGTCTCATGGGCCATGCAGCTGGCTCCCACTCTGATGGTTTGACCCCCATCCCCACTGCAAGCTTTTCTGGCCGTGAGGATGGAGGGGTGCTCTTTTGCGCTTGAGGATACCCCATAGGCCCGGATTTGAGCTATGTTCTGGGCACAGATGCCTGAACAACCAGGTTGGGTAGAGATGACAACCTCGGACCATGGCCGGTCCCACCTGCAGGAGATGGCGCCTGCACCTGGGGAGCTGACTGGAGGTCAGGACTCAGGCTGTGTTAGAGCATTAGTGCACAGTGAGCCCTGGGTAATGGGGTGCCGTCTAGGGCCGTGCAGGTTGATCCTCACATGGGGAATCTGACCAGACCCATAGGGACCTTCTTCTTTCTGGAGGGTAGGCAGAAGGCTGCGTTGTGGCTTTAGAGTTCCCATTCTGGAGGGCTTGTGTGCCACACGGGTGAGGACAGAATTCGGAACGCACATGCGCCAGTTCAGTTCAGTGCCAAGCACATGGCAGTTCCAATATGCAGCGTCTGACTTGAGATCTCCAGCACCTGAGTCAGGGCGAGTGTCGGATGGTCGCTCATACTGGAGTTTGTGTCCATGATGCCCGATGAATGGAGGGGTGGCTTCATGAGGCCATGGAGGTTTCCCCAGGCTGGGGCTTGGGAGCTGCTCTGAACAGCAAGCGATCCTTCTGTGGGACAGGGAGAGTCCGTTTGGTTGGCACCAACGTCCCCCATATGGAAAGACATGGTAGCAGAGCTCACCGCATTGATGTCTGGAACGCCATGACAACTTAACCTTTCAGTCCAGGAATATGGATTTTCGATCTATTGGCTCTAGGGCAGGTGCCCAGGGGGCTGAGTTGACAGGGAGCCTTATGCTGATGGGTCACAATGCTGGCTTGTGTCCACAGAGACCTTAGTATGTAATGGAGGATCAGGCGCCATGCAGCATTCTCGCCCCCTGAGTGTTGGACGCAACTGCCAAGAGCCAGGTTACCTTCTGGGGACAGGTGGTGTTCTGTTTTGTGCTTCAGGGACCAAGAGCTGGACCATATGTAGGTATTCCAGAACGTGACTCTGGGGACAGATGCCTGCAAACCTCAGCAAGGGTTCCATTGAGGTCCTAGGGGCTTGTTTGAAAGCAGGCTCAGGCTCATGGTCACAATGCCTGTTTGTGCCCAGGGCAGACCTCCTGGGTGGACGTGGTCTCATGGGCCATGCAGCTGCCTTCCACTCTGATGGTTTGACCCCCATCCCCACTGCAAGCTTTTCCGGCCATAAGGATGGAGGTGTGTTCTTTTGCGCTTGAGGATCTCCCATAGGCCAGGATATGATCTATGGTTGGTGCACAGATGCCTGAACATCCAGGTTGGGTAGAGATTATAGCCTCGGGCCATGCCCTGTCCCATCTGGAGGAGATGGCACCCACTACCTGGGGGACTGACTGGAACTCGGGGCTCAGGCTGTGTCAGACAGAGCATTAGTGCACAGTGCAGCCTGGATATTGGGCTTCCATCTAGGGCAGTGCAGGTTGATCCTCACATGGGGATTTTGGGCAGACCAATAGGGCCCTTCATCTTTCTGGACGGCAGGCAGAAGGCTGCGTTGTGGCTCCAGAGTTCCCAATCTGGATGGCTTGCACGCCAGGAGTGTAAGGACAGAAGACTGAACGCACTAGCGCCGGTTCAGTTCAGTGTCAAGCACATGGCAGTTCCAATGTGCAGCGTATGACACGAGATCTTCAGCACCTGAGTCAGGGCCAGTGTCGGAAGGTCACTCACGCTGGAGTTTGTGTCTATGATGCCCGATGAATGCAGGCATGGCCTCATGGGGCCATGGAGGTTTTCCCAGGGCTTGTGAACTGCTCTGAACAGCAAGCTATCCTTCTGTGGGACAGGAGGAGTCTGTTTTGATGGCTCCAGCGTCCCCCATATGGAAAGACATGGTAGCAGAGCTCACCACATAGATGTCTGGAAAGCCCAGCTCAGCTTATCCTTTCAGCCCAGGAACAAGGAGGTTTCGATCTGATGGCTCTGGGGTAAGTGCCCAGGGGACTTTGTTGACAGGGAACCTCATGCTGATAGGTCACAATGCTGGCTTGTGTGCAGGGAGACCTTAGAATATGGTGGGGGCTCAGGCGCTATGTTGGATTCTCCTCCTCTGGTGGTTGGACGCAGCTCCAAAGAGCCAGGTTGCCTTCTGAGAACAGGAGGTATTCTGTTTTGTGGCTAAGGTCCAAGTGTTGGATCATATGTAGGTATTCCAGAACATGCCTCAGGGCACAGATGCCTGCAATCCTACGCTAGGGCTCTGTTGAAGTCCTAGGGCCATGTCAGTTTCCATCTTCGGACTCAGGGCCACTGTCCTGGGTGTTTTCCTGCAGGTAGGTGTCTGGCATACGTCTGACTGCGCATTTCTGTCCAGAGCAGCCAACGAAATTATGTGGGCTCAGGGTTTTGCAGGTGACTCCCAATCTGGAGGGTTTGTGCAACTGTGACTGGCAGAGTTTCCTTCAGGAGGGCAGGGAGAGTCCTGCGCTGTGCGTCCAGAGGCCCCATCCTGGAGGGCCCGTCGAGCAGGGCTTTGGGGACAAAAGTCTGCAAACACAAAGTCAGGTTAGGGTGAGAGTCGAGGCGATGGCAGAGGGCAATGCCTCGGGATGTGAAATTAAGACAATGGGGAGGCGGGAGGGCAAGGTTTTCTGTCTGGGTTGTGTGTCTCAGTTGGCCACTCAGTTGGGTGGCCTCATGGATCCATGGGAGATTCTGTCTCTGTGAGGTTTTTCCACGGCTCCCAAGGTTTTGGTGTCTTTCTGGATGAAGGGAAGAGAGCTGTTTTCCGTATCAGGGGTCCTGCCATAGCAGGGATTCCAGTTTCGGCTTCTCGGTCCGGTCGCCTAGAGAACCCGACCGAGGCTGAGGATTTGGGCATAGGGCAATGACAGGCCCGATATGCAGGCTCCTGGTCCAGCTAGAAAGGGGCCTTGTTTTAAAGCAGGCTCAGGCTCATGGTCACAATACCTGTTTGTGCCCAGGGCGGACTACCTGGATGGGCATTGTCTCATGGGCCATGCAGCTGGCTCCCACTCTGAGGGTTTGACCCCCATCCCCACAGCAAGCTTTTCTGACTGTGGCGAAGGATGAATGCTCTTTTGGGCTTGAGATTTCCGATAGGCTGGGATATGAGCTATGATCTGGGCAAAGATGCCTGAACACCCAGGCTGGGTAGAGATGACAGCATCGGGCCATGGCCAGTCCCATCTGCAGGAGGTGGCGCCCACTACCTGGGGGTTCACTGGAGTTGGGGATCAGGCTGTGTCAGACAGTGCATTAGTGCACAGTGCGGCCTGGATATTGGAGTTCCGTCTAGGGCCATGCAGGTTGATACTCACATGGGGATTCTGGACAGACCCATAAGGCCTTTCTTCTTTCTGGAGGGCAGGCAGAAGGCAGCATTGTGGCTCCAGAGCTCCAATCTGGACAGCTTGTGGGCAAGGAGGGTGAGGACGGAAGTCTGAACGCACAAGCGAGGGTTCAGTTCAGTGCTGAGCACACGGCAGTTCCAATGTGCAACGTATGACTTGAGATCTCCAGCACCTGATTCAGGGTGAGTGTCAGAGGGTCTCTCATGCTGGAGTTTGTGTCCATGTTGCCCGATGAATGAAGGGGTGGCCTCATGAGGCCATGGATGTTTTCCCAGTCTGGGGTTTGTGAGCTGTACCAAAAAACAAGCTTTCCTTCTGCAGAACAGGGGAGTCCGTTTTGATGGCTCCAGGGTCCCCCATATGGAAAGACATGGTAGCAGAGCTCACCGCATAGATTTCTGGAAAGCCCAGCTCAACTTACCCTTGCAGCCCACGAACAAGGCAGTCTCTATCTGGTGGCTCTGGGGGGACGTGCCCAGGGGACTGAGTTGACAGGGAGGCTCATGCGGATGGGTCGCAATGCTGGCTTGTGTCCAGGGAGACATTAAAATGTGGCAGTGTCTCAGACACCATGCAGAATTCTCCTCCCCTTGTGGTTGGATGCAGCTCCCAAGAGCCAGCTTGCCTTCTGGAGACAGGAGGTGTTCTGTTTTGTGCTTCAGGGACCAAGTGTTGGACCATATGTAGGTATTCTATCACTTGCATATGGGGACAGAAGCCTGAGAACCTAACCTAGGGTTCTGTTGTGGTCCTAGGGGCATGTCAGGTTCCATCTTATGACTCAAGGCCATTGACCTGGGTGTCACCCTTGAGGTAAGTGCCTGGCATGTGTCAGACTGTGCATTTTTGTCCAGAGCAGCCAATGAAATTTCATGGGCTCAGGGACCTTGCAGGTGTCTCCCAATCTGGAGGTTTTGTGCAATTGTGACGGGCAGAGTTTCCTTTGGGAGGGCAGACAGAGTCCTGCGCTGTGGCTCCAGAGACCCCACTCTGGAGGGCCTGTGGGCTAGGGCTTTGGGGACAAAAGTCTGCAAACAAACACGGGTTAGGGTGATGGGCGAGGTGATGGCAGGCCTGATCTGCAGACCATGAGGGCAGTGCATTGGTATCTGAAATTAGGGTGATGGCGAGGCGTGAGCACAGGCTTTTCTGTCTGTGTTGTGTGTTTCGGTTGACCTCGTTATGTCTGGGTGGCCTCATGAGGCCATGTGAGATTCTGACTCTGTGGGGATTCTGCCCACCTCCCAAGGGTCTGGTGTCTTTCAGGGGAGAGGGAAGATTTCTGAGTTCCGTCTCAGGGGCCCAGCCATAGCAGCGTTTCCAGAGTCGTCTTCTGGGTCAGGGCACCCTTAGAACCTGATGAAGGGTGAGGATTTCGGCCTAAGGGCATGGCAGGCCCAATATGGAGGCTCCTGGTCTAGCTATCGAAAGTTCTTGTTTGAAAGCATGCTGGCTCACAATGCCTGCTTGTGGCCAGGGCGTCCCTACTGGGTAGGCATGGTCTCATGGGCCATGCAGGTGGCTCCAACTCTGAGGGTTTGAGCCCCATCCCCACAGCAAGCTTTTCCTGCTGTGGGGAAGGAGGATTGCTCTTTTGTGTTTGAGCTTCTTCCATAGACCAGGATTTGAGCTACGGTCTGGGCATAGATGCCTGAATACCCAGGTTGTGTAGAGATGACAGCCTTGGGCCATGGCCGGTCCCACTTTCAGGATATGTGGCCTGCTATCTGGGGGGGCTGAAGGGAGGTCAGGGCTCAGGCTGTGTCAGACAGAGCATTAGTGCACAGGGCGTCCTAGGATATTGGGTGCCCCTGAGGGCCTTACAGATTGATCCTCTTGGGTATTCTAGGCAAACAGCTATTGCCCTTCTTCTTTCTGGAGGGCAGGAAGAAGGCTGCACTGTGGCTCCAGAGTTCCCCGTCTGGAGGGCTTGCGGGTCAGGATGATGAGGACGGAATTCTGAACGCTCAAGCGCCAGTTCAGTTCAGTGCCAAGTGCATGGCAGTTGCCGCGCCACGAGTCCCCCAATAATCCCAGCGCAAAAGGTGCCTTTCAGAGCTGCATCCCAGCCTTCAAGCGAGAGATACATACTTTCCCCCACAGAGGCCAACCCCATCCCTGGGTGCCCCAGTCGCCAAAAATTCGGAGGCGGACACTTGGCCACATCCCCTCCATCAACACTGCTTCGGAAAATCTACCATGCGCCGGTTCCACCAGCTGGGCCGCGTAACCTCGGTGCTCTTGCAGGGGGCTCCGAAATTCCCCAAGCGTGAAAGGGACTTGGGACACAGGAAACAGGGCGGTCCCCAGTGCTGCCCAACGCCAGCCAATTCTAATGAGCCTTCTGTTCAAATCGATCCCGATTTGGGCAGAACGCTTGTGAGAATTGGCTGGAAACCCCCCAGCGAACTTGCTTCGGGCGCTGCACGTCTGCATGTCCTCCCCGTGGGCCTGGCGCGGGATTCTGATCTGAGTGTTCATGTCCCATCAACGCCAGAGAGACCTCCGTGAGTCAGGAGCTGGCTAGGCTGACGCCTCCTGCACCTCAGCTTCTGGGGGTCCCCTCCCTAGCGCTGACAGATGGGGCCAGGCCTGCCCCAAAAGCCGGGCCCAGGTCCTTGCCTGCTTGCTCAGCCTTCCATTTCCAGGGTCCTGTCCCTGGGTCCTCCAACTGGGGAACTCTGAATCCTGCGCCATGAGTACCCCAACTATCCCAGCACAAACAGTGCCTTTCAGAACTGTGTCCCAGCCTTTGAGCGAGAGATTAATTCATTCCCCCACATAGGCCAGCCCCATCCATGGGTACCCGAGCCACCCGAAAAGTCAGAGGCGCACGCCTGGCCACAGACCTTCCATCAACATTGCTTTGAGAAAGCTTCCCTCCGCCAGGGCCCCCGGCTGGGCCACTTTTTCTCGGCATGTTTTTCTGGGTGGACTCGACATGCCCCGAGCGAGAAAGGGCCCTGGGCCATGCGGAACAGGGCGGTCCCAAGGGCCACACAATGATGGCCAATTCTCCCAATCCTTCTGCCCAAATCAATCCCTATTTGGGGAGAACGCTCGTGAGAATTTACTGGGAAACACCCGGTGAACTTGCTTCGGATGCTACATGTCAGCGTGTCCACCCCCTTGGCCTGGCCTGGGATCCCGAGTGGCTGTGTGCCAGGACCACCAGAGAGACCTCCGTGAGTAAGGCCCTGGTGAGGCCGATGCCTCCTGCTCCTCAGCCTCCAGGGGTCCCCTCCAGGGCGCTGGCAGATGGGGCCCAGCCTTCCATGAAAACCGGGCCCGGGCCTTGGCCTGCTTGCTCAGCCATCCCTTTCCAGGTCATGTACCTGGGGGCCTCCACCTGGGGAACCCTGAGTCCCGCACCATGAGTCCCCCGATCATCCCGCCACAAATGGTGCCTTTTGGACCTGGGTCCCAGCCTTCATGCGAGAGATACATTCGTTCCCCATGGAGTCCAGTCCCATCCCTTGGTGCCCCAGCCACCCGAAATGTCGGAGGTGAATGCCCAGCCACAAACCCATGATCAAGTCTGCTTCGGGAAACCACCCCTGCGCTGGGGCCCCCAGGTGGGCCAGTCTTCTCAGTGCTTTTTCCATGTGCCGTGACATTCCCTGAATGAGAAAGGGACCTGGGTCACGGGGAACAGGGCGGTCCCTGGGCTGCCTAATGCCAGCCAATTCTCACGAGCCTTCTGCCCAAATTGATCACGATTTGGGCAGAAGGCTCGTGAGATTTTGCCAGAAAACGCCCAGCGAACTCGCTTCGGGAGCCACACATCTGCATGTCCTCCTCCTGGGCCTGGCCCAGAATCCCAAGTGGTCGCGTCAAACACCTGCAGAGAGACCTCCATGAGTCAGGAGACAGTGTCTTGTCGTCTCGGCACGTTTTGCAGGGGGCCGCGACATGCCCAGAGTGAGAAAAGGCCCTGGGCCACGGGGAACAGGGCGGTCCCTAGGGCCACCCAACACTGGCCAATTCTCATGAGCGTTCTGCCCAAACAGATCCCGATTTGGGCAGAACACTGGTGAGAATTGGCCTGAAAACGCACAGCGAAATTGCTTCGGAATCCGCACGTCTTCATGTCCGCCCCCTGGGCCCGGCCCGCTATCCCGAGTGGTTGCATTCCAACATTGCCAGAAATACCTCCATGAGTCAGGCAAGGCAAGGCTGACGCCTACTGCTCCTCAGCCACACGGAGTCCACTCCCTGACACTGGCAAATGGGGCCGGGCCTTCCATGAATGTCAGGCGCAGGCCTTGGCCTGCTTGCCCAGTCTTCGGTTTCCAGGGTCTGTCCCTGGGAGCCTCCAACTTGGGAACACTGAGTCCCATACCATAAGTCCCCCGACCATCCTGGAACAAAAACTGCCTTTTGGAGCTGCATCCCAGCCTTCAAGCAAGAGATACATTTGTTCCACCACAGAGGCCAGCTCCATCCCTGGGTGCTCCAGCTGCCCATAAAGTTGGAGTCGGACGCCCAGCCACAACCCCTCCATCAACTCTGCTTCGGGGAAGCTGCTCTGCACCGGGGCCTGCGGCTGGGTCACGTTGTCTCGGCACATTTTCCGGGTGGCCGCGACATACCTCGATCGAGAAAGGGCCCTGGGACACGAGGAACAGAGTGGTTCAAAGGGCTGCCCAATGCCTGCCGATTCTCATGAGCTTTCTGCCCAAATCAATCCCGATTTGGGCAGAAGGCTTGTGAAAATTGACCGGAAAATGCCCAGCAAACTCGCTTCAGGCACCGCACATCTACAAGTCTGTCCCCTGGGCCCGGCCTGGGATCCCGAGTGGTCATGTCCCAGCACCGCCAGAGAGACCTCTGTGAGTCAGGTGCCAGCGAGGCTGATGGGGGTCCCCTCCCTAGCGCTGGCTAATGGGGTCAGGCCTGCCTCAAAAGCCGGACCTGGGCCCCAGCCTAATTACTCAGCCTTCCGTTTACAGGGTCCTGTTCCTGGGGGCCTCCAACTGGGGAACTCTGAGTCCCACGCCACTAGTCCCTTGACCATTCCAGAGCAAACGGTGCCTTTCGGAGCTGGGTCCCAGCCTTTGAACGAGAGATACATTCGTTCCCCACAGAGGCCAGCCACAACCCTGGTGTCCCAGCCACCCAAAATGTCGGAAGTGAACGCCTAGCCACAACCCTTCGACCAACTCTGCTTCAGGAAACCTCCCCTGCGCCATGGCCCCTGGCTGGGCCACAACTACTCAGCGCTTTTTCCGTGTGGCCGCGACATGCCCTGAGGGAGAAAGGAACCTAGGCCACGGGGAACAGGGTGGTCCCCAGGGCTCCCCAACGCTGGCCAATTCTCACGAGCCTTCAGCCCAAATCGATCCTGATTTGGGCAGAAAGCTCATGAGATTTTGCAGGAAAACACCCGGCGAACTTGCTTCGGGCGCCACATGTATCCATGGCCCCCTTCTGGGCCTGGCCCAGAATCCCAAGTGGTTGCATACCACACATGCAAAGAGACCTCCCTGAGTCAGGTGACAGCGTCTCATCATCTTGGCGCGTTTTGGAGGCGGCTGCGACATGCCCAGAGCAAGAAAAGGCCCTGGGCCAAGGGGAACAGGGTGGTCCTCAGGGCTGCCCAACACTGGCCAATTCCCATGAATCCTCTGCACAAATCGATTCCGACTGTGAGTATTGGCCGGAAAACACCCAACGAACTCGCATCGGGAGCTGCACGTCTGAAGGTGCGCCCCCTGGGCCTGGCCCGGGATCCCGAGTGGTCCTGTCCCAGCACAACCAGAGAGACATCCGTGAGTTGGGTGCCGACGAGGCAGATGCCTCCTGCTTCTCAGCCACCAGGGTTCTCCTCCCTGGCACTGGCAGAAGGGGCCGGGCCTTCCCTGAAAGCCTGGGTCCTGGGCCTTGGCCTGCTAGCTCAGCCTTCTGTGTTCAAGTCATGCACCTGGGGGCCTCCAACTGGGGAACCCTGAGTCCCACGACACGAGTCCCCCGACGATCCTGGCACAAACGGTGCCTTTCTGAGCTGCGACCCAGCCTTTGAGGGAGAGATACACTCATTCCCCCACAGAGATCAGCCCCATCCAGGGTACCCCAGGCGCCCACAGGGTCGGAGCTGGACGACGGGCCACAACCCCTCCATCAAATCTGCTTTGGGAACACTCCTCTGTGCCGGGGCCCCAACTGGGCCCTATCGTCTCATCTCGTTTTCTGGGGGGTCGCGACATGCCGAGTGAGAAAGGCCCCTTGGCCATGGGGACCAGTGCAGTCCTCAGGGCTGCCCATTGCTGTGTAATTCTCACAAGTGTTCTCTTCATGTTGATCCCGATTTTGGAGTCGAAGTAACCTTGTCTCCTTTGTAAACCAACCCCACCATCATTGTTCTTCCTGGCCAGAATCCCAGATTCTGCCACACTGCGGGACACATTTCCTCAACACAACCTCGAGGGGAGCCCGCTCAGAGCTGGCAGATCGGAGCAGCCTTTCCTAAGGCCATACACCTAACCCTAAGTTGCGTTTTCATGCTTCCTTCTATAGGGGCCTGTCCCACAAACTCTCTGGCTTGGGAACCCTGAAGTCACACTGTAGGAGTCAGCCTCCCACCTAGCAGGTAGCCAAACTCTTTGGGGCTTCACAGGGCCGTCAGAGCCAGTGGAAAATTGCGTGTCCCCATGAGTACTCCCCCACGTTCTGCTGCCCCCCGGATCATGATGCGCTGCCTGACCACCATCCTCAACTCGGCTCCTCGGGGAACCATTCTCCAGACCTGCAGTTCGGGCATGCCACACCCGTACCTCAGCTCTCCTCAGGGACCCCTGTCAGCTATAGGCAGAACTGGACCTCCCCTGCCTGCCTAAAAGCTCTGGGAGCCCCTCTCCTTCTTCTCAATGGACATCGGCCCAAGGCTTTCTTGACAATTGGGGAAGGCTACCTCCTGACTGCTTCACACCTCCTTTCCTCTTCTGCCTTATTTCTCTCCAATTACCTTTGTACCTGGGCAGACTGGAGTAACATATCCATGAAACATGGACATGCTCTGACATCCGAATCTTCCTGGCAGCTTTCTGAGGGCTCCTTAGGCAAACAGAAACTAGTGTATTGTACCATGGCGTGTTTGCAAATGATCATCAAGAGAACAAGAGAGTGACCATCACTCCATTTTTACCTTACTCATCATGAAGTAGAACATGGTCTCCTTCTTTCCTTCCTTGACCTCCATTCCAATTTGTTTCAATGCAGTGTTCATTCCTTTGCTTCAGGGGTAGGATTTCATGATTCCTTGCCCGCACAGAATACCCAGAGCTCATTGCAACGAGTGCCCTCCCTAGTAGCCGTCACCAATTGAACCCTTCCCCTCCACACCCCTGCTCTCTAGCCGCCCTCGGTTGGTGGTCTAAGTTGAAGTCTCTTTCCTCATTGACCTATCTTTCTACCCTCACTACGTTCATGTTTTCTTTCTGAAATTCCATAGAAGTCAAATTATAGGCTCTTGGTCATTTCTTACTGATTTTGCTTAGCTAAGTCCACTCTAGATAAATCCACATGCCCCTAGGTCCTAACACTAATCCTATGATGACTTTTCTGGCTTCCATACCCAGAGAACTGGCCCCCAAGTCCTGCAGGCTGGGGACACCTGAGCCACACCCCAGGACTCTGGCTGCCACCCAGGAGGAATCTGCCCATCAGAGCTGCGCAAAACCCTCAGAGCATGAGAAATCTGCATGCCCCCCCCCTAAAGCCACCCCAAGCATCACCAGCCCCCAGCCATAAAGCCGGATTCTGCCACAGTGCTGGAGAATTGCCCTCAACTCGTTCCTGAGGGGAGCCACCCTCAGCGCTGGCAGATTGGGTCTGTAATGCTCTTATGCCCTAACCCTTACCCTAGGTCAGTTGTACAGGCTTTCGTGCCCAGAGTGCAGGCTCCCAAGCCCACCAGATTGGGGATGCCTGAGACTCACACAGGCAACTCCACCTCCAACCTAGGGAGAAATGGTGCCATTTTCAGCTGCACAGAAAGCTCAGAGCGAGAGAAACATGCATACCCCTGGAGGGCAATCCCAGCATCTGTGCCCCACTGACAAAAACCCCCAAGACTCTGAACTGCCGCTTGATGCCAGCCCTCAACTCAGTCCTTCGGAGAACCCTCCACAGCTCTGAGAGATCAGGCCTGCCATGCCCTAGGCCCTAACCCTCACCCTACCTTGCGTTTTCAGACTTCCATCATCAGAGTCCTGGCTGACAAATCTTCAACACTGGGGACTCTGTAGCGACACCACAGGACTTCTGCCTGCCCTCTAGAAGAAAAAGAAGTCCTAAGAAGCTGCACAAAACCCACAGATTATGAAAAACCTGCACAAACCCTGAGACCACCCTCATCTATGGAGGACATCCCTGGATAGTAATACACATTTCTACACTCAGTTTGAGACCCGACCTTGAGTCAGGCACCCAGGTAGCTGTCCCCAGAGCCAGAAGATCAGACCTGCCATGCCCCTATGCCCTAATCCTAACCCTACCTTGGGTTATCAGGCATCTGTCCCTAGAGGAATGGTCTCAAATCCCTCCATATGGGGGACCCATGGGCCACAAAATAGAACTCTCCTGCCCCCACAGAAGGAAATCTTGCTATTTGGAGCCATGTAAAACCCTCAGAGTAGAGGAAACCTGCATGGCCCCTGAGGCAACCCTCCCATTCAGAGGCCGTCCTGGACACATACCTGCATTTTTACCCTCATCCCGAGCCCCGTTTTCAACACAGGCCCTTGGTTATCTCACTACAGAGCCAACATATCAGGCCTGCCATGACCCTAAGCCCTAATCCGAACCCTAGGTTGGATTTTCCAGCATCCATATCCAGAGCCCTGCTCTCAAATCCCTCCATATGTGGAATGCATGAGCCATAAAAGAGGACTTCTCCTGTCCCCTAGAGTGAAACCTTGCTATTTGGAGCTGTGCAACATCCATAGAGCAGGAGAAACCTCCATGGCCCAATGAGGCCACCCTCATATTCAACAGCCCTCAGAGACACAAACTACAAACTAAGCAACTGCATGACACTCGCCCTAACTACACATCCCAGGGAGCTCCAGTCAGCATCTTCAGATCATACCTGCCATGCCCTATGCCCTAACCCTAACCCTAGCATGGGTTTTCAGACTTCCTTCCCCAGTGTCTGGGCCCAAAAGCCCTCTAGATTGGGGACTCTGGAGCTACAACACAGGATTCTGCCTGCCCTCCAGAATGAAACTGTGCCCTATAGATCTGCACTAAACAGCCAGATTAGGAGAAACCTGCATGGCCCCTGATGCCACCCCACTTTCATAGGACGCCATGGACACAACCCCTCATTATGAACCTCAGTCTGAGCCATTTTTCAACCTAGCACCTTGAATAGGTCGCCCCAGAGCCAGAAGTTCAGGCCTGTCATGCCCCTAGGCCCTAATCCTAACCCTATGCTGGGTTTTCTGGCATCTATACCCAGAGCCCTGCTCTAGAATTCCTCCATATGGGAGACCCCTGAGACATAAAACAGGATTATTCCTGTCCCCTGAAAGAAACCTTGCTATTTGGAACTGCACAAAACCCCCAGAGGGGGAAAAACATACATGGCCTCATGAGGCCACCCTCACATTCTGTGGCCCTGTGGACACAAACTCAAGCCTGAACGACCTCCTGACACTAGCCCTAACTGAAGATCCCAGGGGACTCACCCCAGAATCTGCAGATCGGGCCTGCCGTGCCTAAGCCCTAAAACTCACCCTAGGTTGGGTTTCAGAATTCTGTCCCCAGAGTCCTGGCCCACCAGCCCTCCAGACTGCGGACTCTTGAGCCTCATCACAGAACTTGACCAACCCTCCAGAAGGAAACTGTGCCCTATAGAGCTGCCCAAAACACCCAGATTAAGAGAAACCTGGACGGCTCCCAAAGGACACCCCCATTTACTGAGGCCATCCCTGGAGAGTGATACACATTCTGACACTCAGCTTGAGCCCTCACCTCCACTCAGCCTCCCAGGTAGCCCCCAGAGCCAGCAGATCAGACCTGCCATACCCCTAGGCCCTAATCCTACCCCTAGTATTGGTTTTCAGACATGTCTCCATAGAGGCCTGGTCTCGAATCCCTCCATATGGTGGACCCCTGAGCCACAAAACAGAACTCCTCCTGCCCCTAGAGAAGAAAACCTTGCTATTTAGAGCTCTGAAAAACCTCAGAGCAGGAGAAACCTGCATGGCCCCTGAGGCCTCCCCCACTTTCAGAGGTTGCCGTGGACACACACCCCCATTGTGACCCTCAGCCTAAACCTGTTTTCAACTCAGGACCCTGGGGAGCTCACCCCTGAGTCAGCAGCCAGTCAAGTCCCTGCACCCTATTCCTAATCCTAGGTTGGGTTTTCCGGCATCCATACCCAGAGGCCTGCTCTCAAATCCCTCCATATGGAGGACCCCTGAGCCATAAAGTAGGACTCCTGTCCCCCAGAATGAAATCTTGCTATTTGGAACTGCGCAAATCCCCCAGAGTAGGAGAAACATCCATGGGGTCATGAGGCCAGCCCCACATCCGGCAGACCTAATGGACACGAACTCTAGCCTGAGCGACTGCCGGACACTCGCCCTAACTGCAGATCCCAGGGAGCTCGTCTCAGAGTCTGCAGATTGGTTCTGTCAGGCCCTAGGCCCTAAACCTAACCCTAGCTTGGGTTTCAGACTTCTGTCCCCACAGGCCTGGCCCACAAGCCCTCCAGATTGGGGCTCTGAAGCCACACCAGAGAACTCTACCTGCCCTCCAGAAGGAAACCATGCCCTTTGGACCTGTAAAAAATCCCAAATTAAGGGAAACCTGGAAGCTTCCGATGCCACCCCCATTTAAGGAGGCCATCCCTGGACAGTGATACACATTCTGGCACTCAGCCTGAGCCCTGATCTCCAGTCAGCCACCCAGGTAACTGGCCCCAGAGCCAGCAGGATGGACCTGCCATGCCACTAGGCCCTAAACCTAACACAAATTTGGGATTTCAGGCATCTGTCCCTAGAGGCCTTGTCTCAAATCCCTCCATATCGGGGACACTGACCACAAAACAGAACTCTTCCTTCCCCCCACAAGGAAAACATGCTATTTTGAGCTGTGTAAAAACCTCAGAGTAGGAGAAACCTGCATGGCCCCTGAGGCCACCCCCACTTCCATAGACCACCCTGGACACAACCCCACATTTTGAGAGTCAGCCTGAGCCCCGTTTTCAACTCAGCCCCCTGGGTAGCTCGTCCCAGAGCCAGGAGATCGGGCCTGCCATGCCCCTAGGCCCTAAGCCTAACCCTCAGTTGGGTTTTCAGACATCCATATCCAGAGCCCTGCTCTCAAATTCCTCCAGATACGGGACCCCTGAGCCATAAAACAGGACTCCTCCTGGCCCCCAGAAGGAGCACTTGCTATTTGCAGCTGTGTAAAACCCTGAGTGGGAGAAAGCCTCCATGGCCCAATGAGGCCACCCTCACATTCAGGAGTCCTCATAGAAACAAATTTCAGCCTGAGTGACTGCTTGACACTTGCCCTATTTGAGATCCCGGAACCTCACCTCAGCTTCTGCAGATCAGGCCTGCAATGCCCTAGGCCCTAATTATAACCCTAGCTTGGGTTTCAGCCTTCCGTCCCCAGAGTCCTGACCCACAAACTCTCTAGATTGGGATCTCCAGAGCCACACCACAGGACTCTGCCTGCCCTCCAGAAGGAAACTGTGCCGTATGGAACCGCACAAAATCCCCAGTTTAGGAGAAACTTGCATGGCTCCGAGGCCACCCCCATTTAAGGAGGTCATCCCTGGACAGTGATACACATTCTCACACTCACCTTGAGCCCCAACCTCCAGTCAGCCACCTAGGTAGATGGCCGAAGAGTCAGCAGATCGGACCTGCCATGCCCCTACACCATAATCCTAACCCTAGCTTGTGTTTTCAGGCATCTGTCTCCAAGGCCTGGTCTCGAATCCATCCATATGGGTGATCTCTGAGCCACACAAAGAACTAATCCATCCCCCAGAAGTAACCATTGCTATTTGGAGCTGTCTCAAACCCTCAAAGTAGGAGAAACCTGCATGGTCCCAAAGGCCACCCACACTTTCAGAGGCTGCCTTGGACACAAACCCTCATTGTGACCCTCAGCATAAAATCAATTTTCAACTCATTCCCCAGGGTAGCTCGCCCCAGAGACAGAAGATGGGGACTGCCATGATGCTAGGCCCTAATCTTAACCCTAGGTTGCATTTTCCAGCATGCATACATAGACACCTCCTCTCAAATCCCTCCATATGGGGGACCCCAAAGCCATAAAACAGGACTCCTCCTGTCCCCCAAAAGGAAAGCTTGCTATTTGGAGCTGAGCAAAACCACCAGAGCAGGAGAAACATCCATGGCCACATGAGGCCAGCAACACATTCAGCAGCCCTCATGGACACAAACTCCAGCCTGAGCGACCACCTGACACTTGCCATAACTGCAGATCTCGTGGGGGCTTGCTCAGCATCTGCAGATCAGGTTTGCCATCTCCAAGGCCATAACCCTAACCCTCGCTTGGGTGTTCAGACTTTCATCCGCAGAGTCCTAGGCTACAAGCCCTGCAGGTTGGGACTCCATTGCCACACCACAGGACTCTGCTTGCCCTCCAGACAGAAACTGTGCCCTACAGAGTTGAATAAACCCCCAGTTTAGGAGAAACTGCACTACCCTCGATGCCACACTGTTTTCGTAGGCTGCCCTTAACTTAATGCACAGTCTGTCACACAGCCTGAGCCCTGACCTCCAGTAAGCCACCCATGTAGCTGGCCCCAGAGCCAGCAGATATGGCCTGCAATGTCCCTAGGCCTTAATCCTAAACCTAGGTTGGGTATGCAGGCATCCATACCCAGAACCCTCCTCTTGAATCCCTCCATATGGGGGACACCTGAACCATAAAACAGGACTCCTCCTGTACGCCAGAAGGAATTATTGCTTTTTGCAGCTGAGCATAAACCCCAGAGCAGGAGAAACCTCCATGGCCCCATGAGGCCACCCACATTCGACAGACCTCATAGACACAAACTCCAGCCTGAACGACTGCCGGAAACTCTCCCCTATATCAGATTCCAGGAAGCTCGCCTCAGCATCTGCAGATCAGGCTGGCCATTCCCTAGGCCCTAACTGAAACCCTAGCTTGGGTTTGCAGACTTCCTTCTCCAAAGTCCTGGCCCATAAGCTCTTAAGAATGGGGACTCTGGAGCCTCACCACCAGACTCTGCCTGCCCTCCAGAAGGAAACTGTGGCCTTTGGAGCTGCACAAAACTCCCAGATTAGGAGAAACCTGCATGGTCCCTGAGATTGTCCCCAAGTTAGGAGGCCAGAATGGACACAAACCCATATTGTGACCCTGAGCCTGAGCCCCATTTTCAAATCAGCCCCCTGGATAGCTTGCCACAGAGCCAGAATATCGGGCCTGCCATGCCCCTAGGCCCTAATCCTAGCCCTAAGTTGGCTTTCAGGCATCCATACCCATAGACCTGGTCTCCAATCCTTCCATATGGGGAACCCATAAGCCATACAGTGGGACTCCTCCCGTCCCCCAGAATGGGGACCTTGCTATTTGCCCCTGCACAAAACCCCCAGAGCGGGAGAAACAACCATAGCCCCATGAGGCCAGACCCACATCTGGCAGTCCTCAGGGATATAAATTCCAGCCTGATCGACTGCCTGACACGCACTCTATCTTCAGAACCCAGAGAGCTCACGTCAGAGTCTGCCATGCCCTAGGCCCTAACCCTAACCCTAGCTTGCATTTTCCAAATTCCATCCCCAGAGTCCTGGCCCCCAAGTCCTCCAGATTGGGGACCCTGGAGCCACACTACAGGACTCTGCCTGCCCTCCAGAGGAAACCGTGCCCTATGGAGCTGCACAGGCTCACAGATTAGGAGAAACCTGCAAGGCTTCTGAGGCCACCCCCATTTATGGAAGCCGGCATTGAACCTAATACTCATTCTGGCACACAGTCTGAGCCCCAACAATAGTCATCCACCCAGGCAGCTGGCCCCAGAGCCAGCAGATCAGACCCGGCATGTCCCTGGGTCCTAAACTTAATCCTAGCTTGGGTTTTCAGACATCTGTCCCCAGAGGCCAGGTCTAGAATCCCTCAATGTGGGGGACCTCTGAGCCACAAAGCAGAACTCATCCTGCCCCCCCCAGAAGGAAAACTTGCTACTTGGGGCTGTGTAAAACCCTCAGAGTAGGAGAAACCTGTATGGCCCCTGAGGCCACCCCCACTTTGGAGTCTGACCTGGACAAAAACCCGTATTGTGACCCTCAGCCTGAGCCCCATTTTCAACTCAGTATCCTGGGGAGCTCACCCCAGAGCTTGCAGATCAGGTTTGCATGCCCCTAGGTCCTAATCTTTTGTTTTAAAGATTTTATTTATTTATTTGACAGAGATCACAAGTAGGGAGAGAGGCAGGCAGAGAGAGAGGAGGAAGCAGGCTCCCTGCTGAGCAGAGAACCCAATGCGGGGCTCAATTCCAGGACCCTGGGATCATAACCTGAGCCGAAGGCAGAGGCTTTAACCCACTGAGCCACCCAGGCACCCCCCTAGACCCTAATCTTAACCCAAGTTTCGGTTTTCAGGCATCCATACCCAGAGCCCTTCTCTTGAATCCCTCCATATGAGGGACCCCTGAGCCATAAAATAGAAGTCCTCCTGACCCCCAGAAAGAAACCTTGCTATTTCAACCTGTGCAAAAACCTTACAGTGGAAAAAACTCCATGGCCCCATGAGGCTACCCCCACATTAGTGACCCCATGGACATAAACTACAGCCTGAGTGACCACATGACACTCCCCCTAACTTTAGGTACTGGGGAGATCATCTCAACGTCTATAGATCAGGCCTGCCATACCCTAGGCCCTAACCCTAGCTTGGGTTTTCAGACTTTCATCCCCAGTGTCCTGTCCCACAAGCCCTCCAGATTGGGGACTCCACTGCCACACCACAAGATCTGTCTGCCCTCTAAAAGAAAACCATGCCCTAAGGGTCTGTACAGAAACCCCAAATTAAGAGAAAACTGCACAGCCTTTGAGGCCACCCTCACTTACATGGACCTGCTCTGGAAACTAATACATATTCTGAAACTCAGCCTGCACTGCGACCTTAATCAGCCACCCATGTAGGAGCCCCAGAGGCAGAAGATCAGGCCTGCCATGCCCCTAGGCCTTAATCCTAGCCCTACCTTGGGTTTTCAGGCATCTGTCTCCAGAGGCCTAGTCTTGAATTCCTTCATATATGGGAGCCCTAAGTCAGAAAACAGAGAATTCCTCTTTCCCCCTGTAAGGGCCTAGTTGGCCAGAGGGAGCCATTTTGTGTTTATGTAGTGAAATTAGATTGACCCCACCCCTCCCAGAGGAACTTACTTGCAAAGCCTAGGTACAAGGGCGGGTCAGGCCAGGTAAAGACATACAATAAGTGGGGAACACATATATCTACTAGGGCAAATTGAAATTCAATTGGCCACTTCTGTGTTACCTAGCAGTTTTTTCTGTGTGTGGCCGACCTAGCATGCCTGTGCAGTTTTCTCTGTGTATTGCAATCCCATTGGCCACCTGTGTGTGGGCAGGGCTCAACCACCTCTATAAAAGCTGGTCTGTGAGGCTGCAGTGGGATATAGCAGGAAGAGTCAGCAGTGTGGCGGGAGCAGGAGCGGGAGCAGCAGCACCAGCAGCACCGTGAGCATCTTTGACAGGAGCGGCATTTGCAGCGGCCTCGCTGGGAGCGACTTTGACAGGAGCTGCCTGTGGTAGAGTGAGGGTGGGGCAGGGTGCCTCCTGGAGGGACCCCAGGGCAGGGAGGCCGTAGCCCCCAGCAAGGCTCAGGCACCTACCGGTCAGTTTGGTTTCTAATGCACGGGGTTCGGGCACCTACCAGTCACTTTGGTTTCTAATGCACGGGGCTCAGGCACCTACTGGTCAGTTTGGTTTCTAATGCACGGGGCTTGGGCGCTTACCGGTCAGTTTCATTTCTGATGCATGACACGATATAAAGCTTTGCTTGATTTTTCCTTTGTGTCAGTTTTGTTCCTTTGATCACGGACCCTAACACCCCCCAGTTAGAAACCTTGCTATATGGAGCAATAAAATACCTTCAGAGTAGGAGAAACATGCATGGGCCCTGAGGCCACTCCCATGTTCAGAGTCACCCTGGACACAAACCCGCATTGTGACTCTCAGCCTGAGCCCTATTTTCAACTCAGCCTACTGGGCAGCTTGCCTCAGGGACACTAGATTGGGTCTGCCATACCCCTAGGCCCTAATCCTAAACCTAGGATGGGTTTTCAGTCATCCATACCCAGAGCCCTGGTCTCAAATCCTTCCATATAGGAGATCCCTGAGCCATAAAACAGGACTCCACCTGTCCCCAAAATGAAACCTTGCTATTTGGAGCTGCACAAAGCCCCCAGAGCTAGAGAAACCTTCATGGCCTCGTGAGACCACCTGCATATTCGGTGGCCCTAATAGACCCAAGCTGCAGTCTGAACAACTGCCTGGCACTCGCCGTAACTTCAGTTCCCAGGGAGCTCATCTCAGAATCTGCAGATAAGGCCTACTTGTTCTAGACCCTGACCCTAACCCAACCTTGGGTTTTCCGACTTCTGTCCCCAGTGTCCTGGCCCACAAGCCTAGACTCCGGAATCACACCACTGGACTCTGCCTGCCCTCCACAAGGAAACCGTGCCTTATGGAGCTGCACAAAACCCCCTGATTAGGAGAAACCTGCACAGAACCCCCAGATTAGGATAAAGGACCCCAGAGTTCTCTCCACAAACATAGGGCTCCCTGGACACTAATGCTCAGGCTGACACTCAAAAGAACCCCATGCCCCTAGGCCTTAATGCTAACCTTGTGTGGGTTTTAAGGCATCTGTATCCAGAGGCCTGGTCTCGAATCCATCCATATGTATGGAGCCCTGAGCCACAAATCAGAACCCCTGTGCAACAGAAGGAAATCTTGCTATTTGGAGCTGTGTTAACCCTCAGAGTAAGAGAAACATGCATGACCCCTGAAGCCACACCCACATTCGGAGGCAAGCCCTGGACACAAGCCCACACCGTGACCCTCAGCCTGAGCCCCGTTTTCAACTCAGCCTCCTTGGTAGCTGGCCCCAGAGACAACGGATAATCATGCCAATCTGTAGGCCCTAATAACTAACCCTATGTTGTGTTTTCAGGCATACATACCCATAGGCCCGGCCTTGAATCCCTCCATACTGGGGACCTCTGATCCATAAAACAAGACTCCTCCTGTCTCCCAGAAGAAAACATTGCTATTTGGAGCTGTGCAAAAACCCCAGAGAGGCATAAAACTCCATGGCCCCTTGAGGTTACCCCCACAATCACTGGCCCTCATGGACATAAACTCAAGACTGAGTAAGCGCCTGACCCTTGCCCTAACTTTAGATCCAGGGGAGCTAGCCTCAGCATCTGCAGATCAGGCATGCCATGCCCTAGGCCCTAACCCTCACACTAGCTTGGGTTTTCAGACTTCCTTCCCCAGATTCCTGGCCCACAAGGCCTCCAGACTGGGGAGTCTGGAACCACACCACAGGACTCTGCCCGCCTTCCCAAGGAAACTGCGCCCTATAGAGTTGCACAAAACCCACAGATTAGGAGAAACCTGCTGTCTCCTGAGGCCAACCCAATTTCAGAGGCTTGTCCTGGACACTAATATGCATTCTGACCCTCGGCTTGAGCTCAGCTCTAAACTTAGCCCACTGGGTACCTTGTCCCAGAGTCACCAGATTGGGACTGCCATGCCCTATGCCCTAACCATAAGCCTAACTTGGGTTTTCGACTTCAATGCACAGAATCCTGTTCCAAAAGCCCTCCAGACTGGGACTCCAGAGCCACACCACAGGAGTCTGCCATGCCTTCAGAAGTAAACCATGTCCTATGGAGCACACAAAAACCCTGGAATAGCAGAAACCTGCATGGCCCCCAATGCCACCCCCAGTTTCAGAGTTCCACTCTGGACACTAATGCTCATCAGACACTCAGCCTGAGACCTGTCCTCCACTCAGCAAACCCTGGCATCTTGTCCCACAGCCACCAGATCTGGCCTGCAATCTAGGCTCCATTCTAACCCTAGCTTGAATTTTTAGACATCCATGCTCAGAGGCCTGGTCTCATATCCCTCCATATGGGGGACGCCTGAGCCACAAAACAGAACTACTCCAACTGCCCAAGAAGGAAATCTTGCTATTTGGGGCAGTGTAAAACCTTCAGTGTAGGAGAAACCTGAATTGCCCATGTGTCCACCACCACTTTCAGAGGCTATCCGGCACACAAACCCGCATTGTGACCCTCAGCCTGAGCCCTGTTTTCAACTCAGCCCCATGGGTAGCTCACCCCAGAGCCATCAAATCAGGCCTGCCATACTTCTAGGCCCTATTCCTAACCCTAATTGGGCTTTCAGGCATCCATACACAAAGGCCTACTCTTGAATCCCTCCACATAGGGGACCCCTGAACCATAAAATAGTACTCCTCCTGTCCCCCAGAATGAAATCTTGCTATTTGGAGCTACACAAAAGCCACAAAGTTGTAGAAACTTTCATGACCCCTGAGGCTACACCCACATTCAGTGGCCCCCATGCACACAAACTCTCCAGCCTGAGGTACAAACCGACACTTCCCTAATTTTGTAACCTTGGGAGCTTGCCTCAGTGTCTGCAGATCAGGCTGGCCATGCCCTAGGCCCTAACCCTAACCCTAGCTTGGGTTTTCAGAATTCCATCCCCAGAGTCCTAACCCACAATCCGTCTAGATTGGGGACTCTGGAGCCACACCACAGGATTCTGCCTGACCTCCAGAAGGACTATGCCCTATGGAGCTGCACAAAATCCCCATATTAGGAGAAATCTGTATGGCCATCGATACCACGCCTTTATAGTAGGGCACCCTGGACACTAATGTGCAACCTGACACTCAGCTTGAGCCTGCCCTCAACACAGGCCCCTGGGTAGCTTGCTCCACGGCCAGCAGATTTGGCCTGCCAAGCTCCAAGGTGCTAATCCTAACCTTAGATTGGGTTTTCTGGCATCTGTCCCCAGAGGCCTGGTCTCACATCCCTCCATATGGGGGACCCCTGAGCCACAAAACAGAATTCTTCCTGCCCCAGAAGGAAACTTTCTATTTGTAGCTGTGTAAAATCCTCAGAGTAAGATAAATCTGCATGGCCCTTAGGCCACTCCCACTTCTGAAGGATGCCCTGGACAAAAAACTGTATCGTGACCCTCAGCCTGAATCCCACCTTCAACCCAGCCTACTGGGTAGCTTGCCCCAGAGCCAGAAGATGAGACCTGCCATGAACCTAGGCCCTGATCTTAACCCTAGCTTGGGTTTTCAGGAATCTATCCCCAGATAGGGGATAGAATCCCTGGTCTTGAATCCCTCCATATAGGGACCTCTGAAGAAAAAAATAAAGTTCCCCGTGCCCCCAGGAGGAAACCTTGCTGTTTGGAGCTGTGTAGAACCCTCAGAGTAAGAGAAACCTGCATGGCACCTAAGGCCACCACCACTTTTGGAGGCCACCCTAGACACACACCCACATTGTGACCCTCAGACTGATCCCTGTTTTCAATGCAGCCCCCTGGGCAGATCACCCCAGAGTCAGCAGATTGGGCCTGCCATGCCCCTAAGCCCTAATCCTAGCCCTAGGCTGGGTTTTAAGGCATCCATACCCAGAGGCCTGGTCTTGAATCCCTCCATATGGGGGACTCCTGAGCCTCAAAGAGAACTCCTGTCCCACAGAATGAAACCTTGCAATTTAGAGCTGCGCATAACTGTCAGAGTGGGAGAAACCTTCATAGAACCTGGAGGCCACCGCCACATTCAGCGGCCCCCATGGACACAATCTCCAGCCTGAACCATATCTTGACACCCGTCCTAACTTCAGATCCTGGGGGAGCTCGCATCAATGTCTCTAAGTTGGGCCTGTCATGCTCTAGGCCCTAACCCTAACCCTAGCTTCGGTTTTCAGGCTTCCATCCCCAGAGTCCTGGCCCACAAGCCCTGGAGTTTGGGGACTCTGGAGCCACACCACAAGATTCTGCCTGCCTTCCAGAATGCATCGCCATATGGAGCTACACAAAACCCACAGATTAGGAAAAACCCGCATGGACCCCGAAGCCTCCACCACTTTCAGAGGCCCGCCCTGGACACTAATGAGCATTCTGACCCTCAGCATGAGCCCAGCCCTCAACTCAGCCTCCCAGGTAGCTCACCAGAGGGTCAGCAGGTTTCACCAGCCATACACCAAGGCACTAATCATAACCTTAGCTTGGGTTTTCAGACTTCTGTCCCATGAGTCCTGGCCACAAGCCCTCCAGACTGGGGATTCCACAACCACACCACAGGACACTGCCTGCCCTCCAGAAGTAAACTGTGCCCTATGGAGTTGCATAAAGCCCCAGAGTAGGTGACACCTGCATGGCCCCAAGGCCACCCCCTCTTTCAGAGGCCAACACTGGACACTAACGCATATTCTGACACTCAGCCTGAGCATCACCCTCCACTCAGCCACGGCCCCACAGCCAGAAGACCCAGTCTTCCATGCCCCTAGGCCCTAATCCTAACCCTAGCTTGGGTTCTCAGGCATGCATCATCAGAGGCCTGGTCTCGAATCCCTCCATATGGGGACCCCTGAGCTAAAAAACAGGATTTTTCTTGTCCCCTGAATGAAATCTATTTTGGTTTATGCAAAACCCCTAGACTGGAGAAACCTCCATGGCCCCCTGAGGCTGCCCCACATTCGGCAGCCCTCATGGACACAAACTCCAGTCTGAGGTGCAGCCTGGCAGCCGACCTAACTTCAGATCCAAGGTAGCTCAACTCAGCGTCTGCAGATCAGGCCTACCATGCCCTAGTCCTATCACTATCCCTAGCTTGAGTTTTCACACTTCCGTCCCCAGACTCCCAACCCACAAGTCCTCTTGATGAGGGACTTAGGAGCTACACCACAGGACTCTGTCTGCTCTCCAGAAGGAAAACATGTCCTATGAAGCTGCATGAAGCCCCAATATTAGAGGAAACCTGCAAGGACCCAAAGCCACCCCATTGTTATAAGCTCCCCTGGACACTGATGCACAGTCTGACACTCATCCTGAGCCCCTCCCCCATCAAACAACCCCTTGGGTAGCTGGCCCCAGAGCCACCAGCTCAGACCTGCCATGCCCCTAAGATGTATTCCTAACTCTACCTTAGGTTTTCTGGCATCTATTCCCAGAGACCTGGCCTCAAATCCCTCCATATGGGGGAATGAGCCACAAAATGGAAATCGTCCTGACTTCCAGAAGGTAACACTGTTATTTAGAGCTCTGTGAAACCCTCAGAGTAGGAGAAACCTGCACAGCCCCGAGTGGCCTCCCCACTTTCGGAGTTCTGCCATGGATATAAACTCGAGCCTGAGCCACAGCCTGACAGCCGCCATAAACTCAGAACCCAGGGAGCTCAAATCAGCATCTGTAGATCTGGCCTGCCATGCTGTAGGCCCAAACCACAGACCTCCGTTCCCAGAGTTTTGGCGCCAAAGTACTCCATATCAGGGACCTGGGGCCACACAGATTACATGGGGCACCACATTCTTTCAATACTCCATCCTCAGAAAAAACCATGAACTGTCCTTCTCAGTCCTGTGTGCAGGTTCACAGTGGGTCCTGCAAAAGCTGGACACCTTCTTGAGAGCACTCAGCCTCTCAGTCGTCTCCTAGCAGATGGAGGGTTCTGCTCTCCCTGACTTCTGTACCAGCTAGAGAATACTTGGAATAAGTCTTGCCATACTCCATGCAAATGCATGTTCTTCATCTACAAAATGACGGAGCGTGAAACACCACAGATTCCCTGCACCTTCTTGAACCTAGGTAAGTTGGAGATACAGTTTGGCCAGAGCTATTATCCCCAATGCCCTACACACACACATCCTTCCCTTGTGTACTCCAGACCCATTTCCATACACTTTGATTATTCTCAGCCATGGTCTCTGCAGAGAAGTACAGTATCACCGAGTTGCTGGGACTAAGGTGCTAGGTGTTAAGACATCACCTTGGACCCAGTTACTATCAGAAATTAATATTCATTTTATTAACAGTTGCATCCCAGGAGATCTTGCCACCACAGCCAATAGAAAAGTCATTACAACAGAGGTCCTAACAATGTGTGTCAATCTCCATGGCTCTACTCCCAGGTTCCGGGGATTGGCTCATCCACAGGCATGTGACCTGGCCCCAGCCAGGGAGGAGCCTGCAGAGCTAAGCATGGGCTGGGCAACCCAGGCCAGGGGCTTTTCCATTGTGACTGCAGAAGTGGTCTAGGCCAGGCCCATGCCAGTGCCAGAGAGGGCTCAGAAGACATGTGTTCTGTAACATTGCTGATGGCTGAATCAGACTCATCCTGAGGCCCACACATGCTAGATCCTGTGCTAAGTCAGGAGAACCCTAAATGTGCTCATGGTCTTGGCCTGAAAAGATGACCATCTGTGTGGTATATAACCCGCAAGATATACCCACCCAGCAATGGGGACTTACTCAGACAAATAATACCTACACAGAATTCAACCACTGATAAATGTGTTGGGGAAAGCCCGAGGCCTACAGAGAAGTTGGGGGGGTGGTTCCTGAAAGCTTAATTGTTGGCCAATTTCAGTATCATCTTCTTTTCCTTTCAAGTGGAGGGGCCGGGGTCAGGCAGGATAGATCCCAGTGTACTCCCACTCTGACATGGGAAAAGAAGAGCCCTCTCCCTCATCCATCATGTTGCAAATCTGGGTTGTGAGAAATGACCACTCATGTGCCAAAAGAACCTCCCCCTATATTCTGTCAACCAAATGTGGCTGGAACATGAGTTATGGATAGTCTGTGGCTGCTCTCAATCCACAATGCAAGAGTGGAGTCATTGCCAGAGACACCAGATGGACTGCAACACCTAACATAAAATCTTTACAGAAGATTTTATATAAAAGTCTATGCAGATCCCTAGTCCCAGAGATCCTAGGATCATGTCCTTCTTTGAGTAGAACGTAGTGCCTTCTGGGTAAAATCTAATTTCTTCATCCCCAGAGAAAAGGACTTCATCCTTTTAGCCAGAACTGCATCTCATGCGTCCTCTATTTACACCTTGAATGGCACATCTATAGGTCTGCAGCCCAACGGGAATTCCCTGTTGTTTCCATGATAGTGATGCTTAGAAACAGAAGTGTAATTGTGAACTTCTGCAGATGAGCATGTGTTTCCCCTTAGCCACGGTGTGCAAGGAGAAGACAATAGAGTACCATGCTTTCTGTCCCCCAGGAATGGCCAGCCACATCATGCGGTTCCATAATGATCTCAGAACGAAGCCACCTTCACAGAACAAACTTCATCTGGGAGGACTCCCAAATCCCTTGTCCTGGATACTAGATCCCTCCGAGGCTGGGGGCACAAAGAGGGACAGAGACTCCCCCTGCCCATCTGGGTTTTGAAGGACGCCTGCTGTTCCAGGACAAAAATCCTGAAACCATTCCTGGGCCTGTCACCCTGTCAGTCAGGCATCTGGGAGAGATATCTACTCCAAGCAGGAAGAACAGACCAAGAGACAACAACTGACAGCTTGTGTGACATGTGCCATGATATGGGACACACAGGAGGACTGGGGATATGCACGGTTGGCCAGACCTGGGGGTAGGGGGACCAAAAATGCTCCAGGAGGGGGATCACAGCTGGGTCACGATGGGGAATGCTCGGGAGGACTGGCGGTGTGCAGGGTTGGCCAGAATGGGGGTCGGGGGACTGGGAGTGCTCCGGGAGGATGTGGCAGCTGTGCCCTTGTGTGACTACATGCGTCAGTGTGATTGGGCATTGGCCAGACCAGAAATGAGAGTGTAGGCGAGGGGCAATGTCCCTAAACTCTCTTCTGCAAGGCAAAATTTAGGGAACGAGATTTCTTTCAGTACGATTTCATGTCACATGCCTCTGGGAGACCCTAAAGCTGATTGTGTAGAACATGAAGTATGTAGTTGGCTGTGGCTTTCAAGCCTGAGGTGTGGGGGTCAGATGACTTTTCCCACCTTCATCTCTGACACAAGCACAGGGAACAAAGGTGACACAGACCTCCACTTCGAAATGCCAACAGAAATCTGAAAACCCAAGTTCTCCCAGGAGCTAAAGCTTCAGGACCAGCATGATGGTCAGGGGAGGCAGAGAGCAAGGAACTGAAATAACACACATCATGTGCATGTGAGCTGGCCAACTTCCCTACCTGTCGGAAGCAAGCTGTACCTGCCGGAGGGAGTTCCCCCTGCACCCGGTCCATCTGTTTGCTGCCCTTGAGCAGAGCAGAGGATGGGCTGAGCTGGGTGTGGGTGTCAGGGGAGATGGCCAGCTGGCCACATGTGCTACCTGCCGAGCACCTATATAGCACCAGCTCCTGGTCCTCAGCTAAGATGAAACAATATTTATGTTTAGTGACCTATTTCTGGGGACAGGAAATGTGCTCAGTGCTTTGGTGACTATATCCTCTCCCATTTTATTTTTTAAAAACCCCTTAGGCATCTAAGATTGACCCACAGAAATCTGTCCACACTTAATGTAAACAACTTGGCCCTGACGCTAACCCTCATCTCTAGTTAAGATATACTCACTTTGGAATATTGCTCGCAAATTAGAGGATGGTTCTTAGGAGCTAAGGAATTCAGGGACCAACCCTCATCTGCTCCCTGGAAGCTGGTACATCGGAATACATTCGGCCACGTGCTACCTGGAGAGTGGCCACACGGGGGCAACAGGAAGACAACAGTGCCCCAAACCCCACTGCAAAGCCCATGCTTCCTTCATCCTGTCAAACCTTGTCCATTCAATGTTTACAATCATGGCAGAGATTAAGAAAAGTGTGACTAGGCTGAAGTTTTTAAAACCAAGCGAATTCTTTCAACCTGTTCAGAATAGAAGATGTTTTCTAAAATCTCAGAGTTGGTGAGCAGAGGAAGGCCCAGGGACCTGGGAAAAGGCTATTACTGTTGAATTTCTTCAGGTCTGCTTAGGAAACGATGATGACTTCTATTCCACTTCATTGCAGGAAGAATGGGCATCCGCTCACAATACTGAATCCACACAGACTAGTGCAGCTCAGAGGAAAACAAAGGAGAATCCACAGCCTCCAGAAGCAGAGAAAGAGCCCCACCCAGGAAGCAAGAAGGCAGACCAGGAAGACTCTGTGCAGGCCAGTTTGCATTTCTGGAGATCCTCTGGAGATAGACTGCACCCAGTGCCCCCGGAGTCGTGGGTCAGGCCCAGCACAAACCTGACACTGCACTGTTGGAACCCTGACAAGCCTTCTGTTCCCTTCCTCCATGACCTCCTACCCCTGGACGACTCCAGCCTGCTTCTTGGGCCTCCCACTCCCCTTTCTGACCCCATCATTCACTTTTCCCATCATGGCCATAATACAGAGTACGTTGAACTACCTTCTATTCTGTCATTTAAATGTGGGTTTTTTTGTCGTGCTTGTTCTAAAACTAAACCTTGCATCATCTACCCGATGTAGAATCACTTGTTGCTTTGTATGACTGAACTGTGGACTCTGAGTGCCCTCAGTGTCACGGGGCTAGTGTACAGGGTGAGGTCCTCACTAAGCCGACCCAGTGGTTACAGTGAAGGCCTGACCCAGGCACTGCTGTCTTTGTGTAAGTAAGGCAGCACAGCCAAAACCTGGGTTTGGGTTCAGAATGGCTCACGGCCCCTCAGCCACATCGGATGTCATGGGGCACACCCTGAAAACAGTTGGTGTCCAGTGTCACCCTAGAAAATTTCTAAGGAGTAGCCATTGTGTCAAAAGGGGGAACTCAATAGAAGCCGGGGCGATAGGAGTCAGAACTCTTGAGATAGAATCCACCTGTGAGACTGCCCAGAACTTCCTAGGAGTTCATTCCATCGTCTTGCATGAATCAATTCAACTAAAAACATTTCCTCATTTTAGAAATGATGAGCCTTGGCGTGTCTAGGTGGCTCAGTTGGTTAAGTTGCTGCCTTCAGCTTAGGTCATGATCCAAGCATCAGGGATCAAGTCCCACATTGGGCTCCTTGCTCAGAAGGGAGCCTGCTTCTCCCTCTGCCTGCCATTCTGTCTGCCTGTGCTCTCTCTTTCTCTCTCTCTAACAAATAAATAAATAAAATCTTTAAAAAAAAGAAAGAAAGAAATGATGAGTCTCAAACTCTGATAAAATGACTCTCCTAGGTCATATTGGAAATCAGTGAAAGAGCCAGACTGAGCCTGGAGATGGCCTCCAGCAGGATCCCCTAACCGGCTTCAGCTAGAGCTGCAATCACCCATTTATCTTTCCTGCACTCCCCCACTGTCATGGGACCCTTCATGGGGCCCATTTTGAGAACAAGGGTCATGTCAGTGACACAGAAACCTCTGACACTGGTTCTAATGAGACTCTGTGATGTCAATGGAGTCCCAAGCCATAGGCCATCTCAGAGTTTGTCTGCAAAGATATGGTTGGTGGGAAAGCCACATGCTGACAGAGGGTGGAGGAAAATGGAAAAGCTAGGGAAAAAAGGGTTGCTCACGTCACATCTGGCCCCACATGATACGTGGTGTTCAGCAGTGTATGTCCCCCAAATGCCATTCAGCGGCTTCACAGAACTCACCCCTACATTTTGCGTTTTGAAGCTGAGCTTCTACATGGGTCATAAGCATTCCAGCTAGCTTAGGGAAGCATTACACAGGACATAATGAAGCCACAGCCTTGACAAATATATAGTCATGGAGCAATAGCTTTCTCCAAAATTATTCTGATACGGCAAATAATTCATTGATAAAACATGGATACTTTTGATTAAAAAGAAAACCATACTTGTTGGATTAATAAATATTTATGGAGTATCTACTTAGTGCAAATGTATAGCTCAGGTCCCACCTGGGAGCTTGCAACAAGTGTGGGATATAATCAATAAATCAACGATAGGAAGGAATGCAGGCTGAGGGCTAAAAGAACCATTCCATTCAGAGACACCCATTAAAGGAGCCCACTGAGAAGATGCTTTTAGCCAAGACTGGAAAGACAGGGCCAGCAAATTCATCTGTGAGACAAGTCACAGAGCAATTCAATTTTTAATTATTTTGACTATAAAACATAAATGTCAAGAAGTTTGTCTTAAGTGTTGCTTTGGAACATTTTGTTCTTCTCCATAACTATCTGGGTTACATGCTAAACTTTGCTCACTGTAAAATACTCTCAGAAAATGTCTTATTTAAGCATGGACATCTTGTATTAAAGGGAAATAAATTAATCCTAGAAAACCCCTAAACCCTAACCCTAACCCATGACCCTAAATCCTGACCCCAACCTGACCCTTGGCTGGGATCCAAGGGGTCTTTCCCCAGAAAACTGGCTGACACCACAGTCCCAGGGACTGTGGGCACCTGAACAATTTCAGAGGACTCCGCCTGCCACCCAGAAGGAAACCACGACATTTGGAACTCTGGAAATGATTCAGAGCAGGAGAAATCTGCATGGCCACCTGAGGCCACCCCCACATTCCGTGGCCCACAGGACACAAGCCACACCCTCAACTCAGCCCTCTGGGAGTCTGGCCACACAGCTGGAAGGTTGAACCTGCCATGATCCTAGGCCTCAATCCTAACCCTAGGTTGGTTTCTTAAAGGACCACACCCAGAGGCCTAGCTCCAAATCCCCAGGAATGGGGACACCTGAGCGAAGCTCAAGCTCATCCTACAACAAAGTCAGAAATCATGCCCTTTGGAACTGCAGAAAGGATTTAGAGCAGGAGAAATTTGAATGACATATTGAACCAATCCCTGCTTATATATACTTTCATACCAGACTGAACACAGAGTCAGAGCCTGATACTCTCCTTAACTCCAGCCCTTAATTCAGATGTATCTGAAGGTCTCCACACCTAAGCAGATCGCACCTTCCATGATCCCGGGACTACCCCAATCTAGCTGAAAACATAGGTGAAAACATGAACATACCTTTCTACCAAGAGGACATAAAAGTGACCAAGAGACAAACAAAAGTGTGCCACAGCAATAGCCATCAGGAAAATATAAATCAAAACTATAGTGAGATACCACCTTGCAACAGCTGGCATGGCTAAAATTGTCAAGACAGGGAAAACAAATGTTGGCGAGGACATGGTGACAGGGAAACACTCTTACACTGCCGGTGGGAATGCATGCTTTTACAACCACTCTGCCACATGTTATCCAGTTTCTTCCAGAACTTAAAAATAGAGCTACCCTACCACCCAGTAATTGCACTACTAGGTATTTAACCCAAAGATACAGATTGTGGGGCATCTGGGTGGCTGAGTGGGTCAAGCCTCTGCCTTTGTCCCAGGTCATGATCTCAGGGTCCTGGGATCAAGCCCCGCATCAGGCTGTCTGCTCAGCAGGGAGCCTGCTTCCCCAACCCCCTGCCTGCCTCTCTGCCTGCTTATGATTTCTCTCTCTCTCTCTCGCTGTCAAATAAGTAAATAAAATATTAAGAAAATACAAACTGAGAGAAAAATAGTGGCATCTTCCCCCCAGTGTTCATTACAGCATTATCCACTCTAGCCAAACTATGGAAAGAGCCCAGATATCCATGGACAGATGAATGGATAAAGAAGATGTGGTTCATATCTACAACGGAATATTATTCAGCCATCAGAGAGGGTGAAGACTAACCATCCCATCCACCTGGATGGAACTGGTGGGTATTACGCTGGATGGAACTGGTGGGTATTACGCTGAGAGTAATAAGGTTATCAGAGAAAGACAATTGGCACATGGGTTCACCCATGAGTGAAATAGAAGAAACACCACAGAGGATCAGAGGGCAAGGGAGGGAAAACTGAATGAGAAGTCATCAGAGAGGGAGAAAAACCATGAGAGACTCTTCTCTTCATTACAGAAATGAAATGAGGGTTGTTGAAGGGGAGGGGGATGGGGGATGGGGTAACTGGGTTGTGGGCATTAAAGAGGGCATGTGATGCAGTGAGCACTGGGCGGTATACACATCTGATCTATTATTGAGCACTACATCTGAAACTAATGATGTACTATAAGTTGGCTCAAAACAAAAGACCTCAAGAAAACACTCCTAAAAATTTGTATGAAACCACCAAAGATACTGAACCGCCAATGCAATGTTGAGAAGAAAAACAAGGCTGGAGGAGTCACAATTCCAGATTTCAAGTTATACTACGAAGCTGTGGTCATCCCAACAGTATGGCACTGGCACAAAAATACACACAGCGACCTAGGGAACAGGGTAGAAGCTCATATATAAACCCACAATTTGTGGCCTATTAGTCTTCCACAAAGCAGGCAAGAATATTGAAAGGAAAAGAAAAGTCTCTACAGTGTTGGGAAAACAGGACAGCTACGTACAGAAGAATGCAATTACTCTGCTTCCTTATGCCATACAGACACATAAGCTCAAAACAGTTTCAAGACTTCAATGGGAGACTGGAAACCATAAAAATCATCCAAGAGGGCACAGACCATAACTTCTTGACATGGACCAAAGCAACATTTTTCTAGACTGTCTCCTGAGGCAAAGAAAATACAAGAAAAATAAAAAACTGGGACTGTATCACAATAAAGTTTCCACACAGCAGAAGAACTAGGAAGAAGTAATAATAATAAGACAACCTACTCAAAGGGAGAAGATACTTGCAAATATCCTATGCAGTAAATGGATAGTGTCCAAAATATGTGGAGTGGATACAACTTAACACCCAAAAACAAATGATCCAGTTAAAAAATAGTCTGAAGACACGAACAGACATTTCTCCAAAGAAGAAATACAGATGGCCAATGGTCCCATGAAAAGAATTTCACTGTCACCCAAGCTCAGGAAGATGCAAATCAGAAATACAATGAGATATTACCACATACTGTCAGAATGGCTCCCACCAACAGCACGAAGAACAGCAGGTGCTGGGAGGATGTGGGGAAAGGGGACCCTCGTACACTGTTGGTGGAAAAGCAACCTGATGCAGCCACTCTGGGAAACAGTATGGAAGTTTCCATACTTCCATACTTCCAAGGCATTAAACGCAGAGCTGTCTTGGGATCCAGCAACCACACTACTGGGTGTTTACCCAAAGCATATGAAAACAGTAACTCAAAAGCATACACGCATCACTATGTTGCTTGCAGCATTATTTACAAGATCACAATACGGAAGCAACTCAAGTGTCTGTGGATAAAGTGCTAAATGAGATGAGAGATGTGTACACACATGCATGCACGCACACACACACACACACACACACAGTGGACTATTATTCAGGTGTAAAAAGTTATTTCTTGCCATTTGCAGCCACATGTAATGGATATACAGCCACAGGATGGACGTAGAGAGGATTATCCTAAGTGAAATCAGTCAGTCAGAGAAAGACAATACCACAGGATGTCACTCTTGTGTAGAATTGAAGAAACAAACATACATAAATGAAGGAGAAAAAAGAGACAAACCAAAATACAGATTCTTAACAATAGAGAACAAACCGATGGTTACCAATGGGGAGGTGGCTGGAGGGATGGGTGAAGCAGAGGAAGAGGACTGAGACTACCCTTTCCTGATGAGCACTGAGTGATATAGAGAATCACTGACATGCTAGTGTACACCTGAAACTCATATAGCAATGTATGTCAACTCGACTGGAATTAAAATAAACAATAAAAAAGATTTTTTCCCCACTAACTTATTTTATTTATTTATTTATTTATTTATTTATAATATTTATTTATTTATTTGTGAGAGAGACAGTGAGAGATAATGAACGAGGAGAAGGTCAGAGGGAGAAGCAGACTCCCCACGGAGCTGGGAGCCCCATGCGGGACTGGATCCTGGGACTCCAGGATCAGGACCTGAGCTGAAGGCAGTCACTTAACCAACTGAGCCACCCAGGCGCCCTCCAGTAACGTATTTGTAAAAGCTTTGGTACACAACATCTGCATGTCCTACTTGGGAGTATTTCCTTGACAATATCCGTTCATTCTATGCCTGTAATTCAAATTTCACTGAATTCTTCTATTTTCCCTGTTAATCCTAGCCCACAGGAGCCATGGCCCCTTTCCATCCAGGATTAGAACCTATGCATTCAAGAGCGTGTAAGCAGAGATGGAAGCCACGTCATAATCCAGAAAGCTATTACTGTTTCTGTTTTAGGATGAGATGGTCACAGAGGGAGGGACAGGTTTCAGAGCAGTTTGTTCTCTATCCTGGGTCGCTACTTCAGTGGTCATTCCCTGGATCCATTTGGCAAATAGTTTCCCTGTGGATGATCGTGCTTCCAAGCACATCCATTGGAGACACAAAGGGGGTGGGCTCAGTGTGGGACAGGAAGCAGGTCAAGTACAGACAAGCGTACAATCCCTCTCCTGATCCAGGAACAGCCATAGGTGTGGGTATGGGAGACAGAAACAATGGGAATCCACCAAGCTCACCAGCTGAAGGCAGGAGGCACAGATCAAGGGATCTCAAGATGCTGGGCATGGAGGCTGCTCTGAGCTACTTCTGGGACGGAGAAGGGGGAAGGCATGAGAAAGAAAAACTGCCTGCACCTGGCTCATGCCAGCTGCTCACTGCTCCTGGCACACATCAGTCTACACAGCTGACACAGCCCGGACTCACGATGGGCTGGCTCGGGTCCCTCAGCGCTCTGTGAGACAGCTGGCTCCAGGGCTCAAGGACATGCTGAGAGAGGTGGCAGAGAAGGCTGCCCCTCCCAGGTCATTGCCTCTTTGAGCGGACAGCCCTGCAGGACTGCTGAAAACCCACTGAGAGGTTCAAAAGACATGCCATGGATGAACTAAGACATGGAAAAACAGAAAACAATAGTATTATTAAGGTCAGAGCTATCAGCTCAGGACGTGGGGACAGCTTCCCTGAGGAGGACTGAGGGGAGTGCAGGCCATCCTGAAAAGGAAGACATGGTTCTCCTGATTGGGGACCTGAGGCCCCCTTCCAGGGAAGGGCATCGTCCTCACTCACAGGGGACTGATGGAAGTGTTCCATCAGGGGACTGACAGGTGCTGACTCTTGAGAAAACTACCCTGGCATCGGGTCGCACAAGGCAGAGATGAGGGCCAGATGGAGGCAGACAATCCCCCGGGGGGTCATGGAGCAAGAGCAGAGGTTCATGGCCATGACTATGATGAAAAGTAGGAGGCAGCTGAAACCCTAACCCTAACCCTTGCCCACAACAAATCACAATATCGGAACTTCCATGCCCCTTGGCCTTAACACTAACCCTACAGACTTCCGTGCCCAAAGGACTGTCCCCCAAGACCGCCAGACTGCAGATGCCTGAGACTCTGTCTGGAACTCTTCCAGCCACCAGGGTGTTATGGTGCTATTTGGAGCTGCACAGAAACCTCAGAGTGGGAGAAACCTGTGTATCCCCAGAGGCAAGTCCGAGCATCTTCATCCCTCCTGAACACAAACCCGGACTCAGATGCATCGCCTGCTACCTGCCCTCAACTCAGCCAAGTGGGAAGCCTGCCTCAGTACTGGCAGATATGGCCTGCCATGCCCCAACATCCTAAGGCTAACCATAGTTGGAGGTTTCAGGCTTCCATCCTGGGAGGCCTAGCCCCCAAACCCCCTGGATTTAGGACCTCTGAGTGACACTGTAGGACTCCAACCATCAAGTGGGATGATACCTTGCAGTTTGGAGCTGCGCCAAACCCTCAGAGGGGGAGAAAACTTCAAGCCCCCCTAAGCCACCCCCAACATCAGCGGCCCCCCGCCATAGAGCCAGATTCTGCTGAGCTGTCGGATGCATGCCCTCAACTCAGCCCTGAGGGGAGCCCACCTCAGCACCAGCAAATCGGGCCTGCCATGCCCCTAGGCCCTAACCCTAACCCTAGGTGGTGTGTACAGGCTTCTGCGCCCAGAGGCCTGTACCCCAAGCCTATCAGACAGGGGATGCCTGAGACTCCTGCAGACACTGTGCTGCCTGCCTAGGGCAAAATGGTGCCATTTGGAGCTGTGCAGAAATCTCAGAGCAGGAGAAACCTGCATGCCTCCCAAGTCCCCCGCCAGGATCTGTGCCCCAACCTCCCCCCAACACAAACCCAAACTCCAGCCCCCACCTGACAGACGCCCTCCAATCAGCCCACAGGGAGACCGCCACAATACCAACAGATTGGGCCTGCCATGCCCCTAGGCCTAAACCCTAACACTAGTTTGGTTTCCCAGGCTTCCCTCCCAAGAGGTCTGGCCCCCACACCCACCGGATTTAGGACTACTGAGCGACACCAGGACACTGCCTGCCACGTGAGTGGAATCCTTGTGGTTTGGAGCTTCGACAAACCCTCAGAGGGGGAGAAACCGGTATGCCCCCTAATGCGAACCCACCATCGACACCCCCCACCACCGACCATAAAGCCAAAATTGACCACGCTGCCCGATTAATGACATTATCAAAGCCCTGAGGGGAGCCCGCCTCAGTGATTGAAGATTGGGCCTGCCATGACTCTAGGCCCTAATCCTAATCCTAAATTTGGGTTTCCAGGAATCCATACCCAGAGTCTTGCTCTTGAATCCCTCCATATGGAGGACCACTGGGCCATAAAGCAAGACTCCTCCTGTGCTCCAGAATGAAACCTAGCTTTTTGTATCTGCACAAAACCCCCAGAGAGGGAGAACCCTCCATGGCCCCATAAGGTGCCCCCGTCATTTGGTGGTCCTCAGGGACACAAACTCCAGCCACAGCAACTGCCTGATCCTCACCCTAACTTCAGATCCTGGGGATCTCGCCTCAGCTTCTGCAGATCGCACCTGCCATACCCTGGGCCCTAACCCTAACCCTAGCCTGGGATTTCAGACTTCCATGCCCAGAGTCCTGGCCCACAAGCCTTCCAGATGGGGACTCCAGAGCCAAACCACATGATTCTGCCTGCCCGCCAGAAGGAAACTGTGTCCTATGGAGCTGCAAAACACCCCATCTTAGGAGAAACCTGCACAGCCCCCGAGGTCACCCCACTTTCATAGGCCATGCTGATCAATAATGCGCAGTCTGACAAAGGCTGAGCACCAATCTCGAGTCAGCCTCACAGATAACTGGCCTCAGAGCCAGCAGATTGGATGTGCTATGCCCCTGGGCCCTAATCCCAATGGTCTTGTGTTTTCAGGCATCTGTCTCCAAAAGTCTGGTCATAAATCCCTGCATATGGGGAGCCACTGAGCCACAAAACAGAACTAGTCCGACACCATGAATGGAAACCTTGCTATTTGGAGCTGTGTAAAACCCTCTGAGGAAGAGAAACCTGCATGGGCCTTGAGACCACCCAGATGTGGGGAAGCTGCCCTGGACACAAACCTTCATTGTGACCCTGAGCTTGTGCCCATTTTCAACTCAGGCCCTGGGTAGCTCACCCGTGAGTGAGCAGATCAGACCTGTCATGCTGCTAGGACCTAATCCTAACCCTAAAGTGGGTGTCCAGGCGTCCATCCCCAGAGCTCCGCTCTCAAATTCCTCCATCTGGGGGACCTCTGAGTCATGATAAAGGACTCCTCTTGTCTCCCAGAATGAAACATTGCTATTTGGAGCTGTGCAAAACTCCCAGAGCACAAAAACCTCCATGGCCCCATGAAGTCACCCATACATTCGGTGACCATCAAGGACACAAACTCCAACCTGTGCAACCACCTGACACTGACCCCAACTTCAGATCTCGGGGAGCTTGCCTCAGCATCTGCAGATCGCGCCTGCCATGCCCTAGGCCCTAACTCTAACCTGAGCTTGTCTTTTCAGACTTCCATCCCCAGAGTCCCGGCCCACAAGCCCTCCAGACTGGGGATTCCAGAGCCACACCACAAGACTCTGCCTGCCATCCAGAAAGGAAGGCGCATGGGCCCCTAAACACACTCCCACTATTGGCAGCTCCCTGGACATAATGCTGGATTCTGCTGCGACTCCAGATTCCTGTCCTCCACTCAGCCCTGAGGTGGCCCGCCTCAACACCAGCATATCGGAACTTCCATGCCCCTAGGCCTTAACCCTAACCCCAGACTGGGTGTACAGGCTTCCATACCCAGAGGCCTAGCCCCCAAACCCGCTAGATTGGAGATGCCTGAGACTCACTCTGGTAGTCTGCTGGGCACCTATGCTGTTAAGGTGCCATTTGGAGCTGCTCAGACCTCAGAGCGGGAGGAAACTTCATGCCCCCCCAAGGTAAGCCCTAGCATCTGCGCCCTTCCTGGACAAAAACCCAGATTCACACAAGCCACCTATCACCCGCCCTTAACTCAGCCCACCAGGGAGCCCGTCTCAGCACTGGCAGATCGGGCCTGCCATGCCCCGAGACCCTAACCTTAGTTTGGGTTTTCAGGCTTCCATCACAAGAGGCCTAGCCTCCAAGCTTCCGGGATTAAGGACCCCTGAGTGATATTGCAAGACTTCAACCACCACGCGGGATGAAACCTTGCAGTTTGGAGCTGCAGAACCCTCAGAGGAGGAGAAACCTTCAAGCCCCTGTAAAGCTACCCCCACCATTGAAGGCAACCCAAGCCATAAAGCCAGTTTCTGCCAAGCTACTGGACACGTGCTCTCAACTCAGCCCTGAGGGGAGCCCTCTTTGCACCAGCAGATTGGGCCTGCCATGACCCGAGACCCTAACCCTAACCCTAGGTGTGGTGTATAGGCTTTCATACCCAGAGGTCTGGCTCCCAAGCCCAGCACACTGGGGATGCCTGATACTCACGCCGACAATCCGCCAGTCTCCTAGGGCGAAATGGTGCCATTTGGAGGTGCAGAGAAACCTCAGAACAGGAGAAATTTGCACCCCACCGAGACCACCCCCAGCATCACCACCCACTTGACCCAAACCCTGACTCTGACCCACCCTGAGGCCCGCCCTCCACTCAGCACACAGCAGAGCCCAGATCAGCACTGAGAGATTGGACCTGTCATCCCCCTTGGTCCTAACACTAACCCTAGTTTGGGTTTTAAGGCTTCAATCCCAAGAGACCTTGCCCCAAAGTCCCCCTGATTAAGGACCCCTGAGTGACAACACATGACTTCGCCCACCACACAGGAAATCTTGCAGTTTGGAGCTGCACCAAACCCTCAGAGGGGGAGAAACCTGCATGCACTGCTAAAGCCACCCTTACCATCAGCAGCCCCTGGCCATAAAGCCAGAGTCCGCTGCACCAGGGGACGCAGATCCTCAAATCAGCCCTGAGGGGAGCCCATCTCAGTGCTGCCAGATCGAGCCTAACATGCCCCTAGGCCCCAACCCTAACCCTAGTTTGGGTTTTCAGGCTTCCATCCCAAGAGGTCTTGCCCCCAAGCCCCCCCGATTAAGAACCCCTGAGTGACAACCTGACTCCGCTAACCACAAGGGAGGAAACCTTGCAATTTGGAGCTATGCTGAACCCTCACAATGGGAGAAACCTGTATGCCCCCCTAAAGCCACCCCTACCATCGGTGGTCCCCTGGCCATAAAGCCGGATTCCGCTGTGCCATTGAATGCATGTCCTCAACTCAGCCCTGAGGGGAGACTGAGTCAGTGCCAGCAGATCAGTCGTGCCATGCCCCTAGGCCCTAACTTTAACACTACTTTGGGTTGACAGCCTTCATTCTGAGGAGCCTGGCCATCAAGCCCCACAGATTAAGGGCCACTGAGCTACCCCCCACGACTCCACCTGTCATGTGGTAGGAACCCGTGCTGTATGGAGCTGCAATGAACCCTTAACGGGGGAGAAAACTGCAATGTCCCCCTAAACCACTCCCACCATCTGTGTACCCCTGGCCATAAAGCCGGATTCTGCCGCGCCACTGGACTCATGTCCTCAACGCAACCCTAAGAGAAGCCTGCCCCAGCACCATCAAATCAGGCCTGCCATGCCCCTACAACCTAACCCTAACACTAGTTTGGGTTTTCAGTCTTCCATCCAAAGAGGCCTGTCCTTCGAGCCACCCCACTCCAGATAAAGGACCCCTGAGCAACACCCCAGAAACAACCCACCATGTGAGAGGAAACCTTGCAGTTTGGAGCTCACTGAACTCTCAGAATGGGAGAAAACTCTATGACCCCCCAAAAGCCACCCATACCATCGGCTGCATACCTGGCCATAAAGCCAGAGTCTGCTGTAGTGCCGGACAAACTCCCTCAACTCAGACCTAAGGGGAGCCTGCCTCAGCACTGGCAGATTGGGCCTGTAATGCCCCTAGGCCCTAAACCTAACCCTAGTTTGGGTTTTCAGGCTTCCATCTGAAGAAGCCTGGCCCCCAAACACCCGGATTAAGGACGCCAGAGTGACAACCCATGACTCCACCCCCACACGGAAGGAAACCTTGTGGTTTGGAGCCCGCCGATCCCTCAGAGTGGGAGAAAACGGCATGCCCCCCTAAAGACACCCCATCATCAGTGGCCCACCAGGCCGTAAAGCTGTATTCTTCCGAGCTGCCAAATGTGTGCCCTCAACTCAGCCCTGAGAGAAGCCCACATCAGCACCATCAGGTAGGTTCTGCCATGCCCGTAGGACCTAATGCAAAGGATTTCATCGAAAGAGGCCAGACCCTCAAGCCCCCTGGATTAAGGACTCCTGAGGGACACTCAAGGACACCACCCACCAAGCGGGAGGAAACCTTGCCATTTGGAGCTCACTGAACACTCAGAGTGGGAGAAACCTACATGCCCCCCACCAAAGCCACCCCACCATCGGCGGCTCACCTGGCCATAAAGCTGGATTCTGCCATGGCCCTGGACGAATGCCCTCAACTCAGCCCTGAGGGGTCCTGCCACAGCACCAGCAGATAGGGCTTCTAATAGCCCTAGGCCCTAACCCTAACCATAGCTTGGGTTTTCAGGCTTCCATTCTGAGGTACCTGGCCACCAAGCCCCAAGGATTAAGGACCCTTGAGCTATATATGATGAATTCCCACACCACATGGTAGGCACGTGTGCCTTGTGGAGCTGCACCGAACCCTTAGTGGGGGAGAAAACTGCATGCCCCTTTAAAGCAACCCCCATCTTCGGCAGCCTTCCTGGGCATAAAGCCAGATTCTGCTGCGGTATCAGATGAATTCCCTCAATTCAGCCCTGAGAGAAGCCTGCCTCAGTGCCGCCACATTGTGCCTGTAATGCCCCTAGGCCCTAACTGTAACCCTAGTTTGTGATTTCAGGCTTCCATTCTGAGGGACCTGGCTCCCACGACCCCAGATAAAGGACCCTGAGAGACACTCCAGGACTTTGCCAGCCATGCAGTAGGAAACTGTGCCATTTGGAGCTGTGCTGAACCCTCAGAGGACAAACCTGCTACCCCCCTAAAGCCACCCCAAACATCAGTGGCCCCCCTGCCATAAAGCCATCTTCTTCCACGGTGCTGGACGCATGCACTCAACTCAGCCCTGAGAGGAGCACCCCTCAGTGCCAGAAGATTGGGCCTGCCATGCCCCTAGGCCCTAAGCCTAACCCTAGGTGGGGTGCACAGGCTTCCTGAGTCCACCCCCACCTCTGGGGGCCACTTGGTCACAAAACACATAGCTGGACACACAGCCTGTCACACATCCTTGACTCAGCCAAATGGGGATCCTGCCTCAGTGCCGACATATCAGCCCTGCCATGCTCCTAGGCCCTAAACTTAACCCTAGTTTGGCTTTTCAGGCTTCCATCCCCAGAGATCTGGCCTCCAAGCCCTCCAGTTTCGGGAACCCTGAGCCACAACCCAGGACTCTGCCTGCCACCCGGGAGGAAACCGTGCTGTTCAGAGCTGTACAAAACCCACAGAGCAGGAGAAACCGGCATGACTCCTGGAGGCCACCCCAACATTTTGTGCCCCACCAGGCCACAAACATGAAGGCTAATATTCAGCAAGACCTCCTGACTCAACACAGCCCCCTGGAAAGCTCCACTGGGTGGGGGCCCTCGGGGGAGCCACGTGGGCCCAGCCACTGTTCCTGGATGGCCAGGACACACACCTAGTAAGAAACTGCTATAGACCGTGGGCGCCAGCACAGCCCAAATTGCCGCCCAACGCTGGCCAATTCTCATAAGCTTTCTGCTCAAATCGATGTTGATTTAAGCATAAAGCTCATGAGAATTATTCAGAAAACCCCCAGCGAACTAGCTGGCAGTGGTGCGGGCCACCACAGGGCTGCCGTCTGGGCCTGCCCTTGAATCCCGAGTGGTCGCAGCCTGAACCCTGTGATATAGACCTCTATGATCCAGGGTCATGTGCGACCTACCCCTCCTGCTATTCAGTCCCATAGGGTGTCTGCCCCAGTGCTGTTGGTTTGGGCCTGCCAGGCCCCTAGGCCCTTGCAGTAAGTCTCCATTGGGTTTTCAGGCTTCAGACCCTGGGACCTGTCCTGAGTGCTCCAGATTGGGGACCCTAGAGCCACACCCCAGAAGTCCACCTGCCACCCTAAAGGATACCGTGGCCATCGGAGCTGCGCAGAACGCTCAGACTGCGAGAAAACCACATGCATCCCTGAGGCCCCCCCCACCTCTGTTGCCCCACCCCCATACACAAAACCCAGAATCTGACACACCACTTGACCCTCATCCTCAACTCACACCCCCTCCGGGGATCCCACCTCAGAGTTGGCTTATCAGGCCTGTTATTACCCTAGGCCCTAATGGTAACCATAGGGTGGGTTCTAAGACTTCTGTCCCCATAGAACTGGCCCCCAATCACTCCAGATTGAGGACCCCTGAGCCAGATACCAGGCCTCCGCCTGCCACCAGGAGGAAACCGTGCCATTACGAGCTGACCAAAAGCCTCAGAGCAGGAGAAACTGCATGCCTCCTGAGCCCAACCCCCACCTTCGGCACTCCAGCGGGCCACAAACATGGAGGCTGACACTCAGCTGGACCGCTTCCCTCAACCTGGACTCTGACTCCCTGCCTGACCCTTGTCCTTATCTCAGTCCCCGAGGGATCCCACCACAGTGCCAGCTGATCGGGCCTGCCATTCCCCTTGGCCCTAACCCTAACCCTAGTTTGGATTTTCATGCTTCCATCCAAAAAGTTCTGGCCTCCAAGCCCCACAGATTAAGGACACCTGAGAGACAGCTCAGGACTGCACCCACCATGTGGAAGGAAACCATGCCATTTGTAGCTGTGCGGTACCCTCAGACAAGGAGAAACCTGCATGCCACCCTAGCTTCTACAGCCCCTGGACACAAACACAGACTCTGATATGCTGCCTGATGCCTGCCCCCAAGTCAGCCCAGCAGAGAGCCCACCTCCTCACCAGATGATCAGGCCTGCCATGCCCCAAGGCCCTAAACCTAACACTAGGTGTGCTGTACAGGCTTCCATGCCCAGAGGTCTGGCCCGTAAGACCTCCAGATTGGGGACCCTTGTACTCAACCCCAGGACTCCACCTGCTTCCCAGAGTGAAACATGTCCATTTGGTTGTGCAAAACCCTCAGAGCGGGAGAAACCTGCATGTTGCCTGAGGTACCCTCAGCTTCTGCGGCACCCCTGGACACAAACCCAGAATCTGACATGCCATCTGATGCCCACCTTCAACTCAGCCCACCATGGACCCTGCCTCAGCACTGGCAGATCAGATTAGCCCCTAGGCACTAAACATAACACAAAGTTGAATTTTCAGGCTTCCTTCCCCAGGGGCCTGTCCCCCAAGCCCTCTAGATTGGGAGCCCTGGAGCCACACATAGGAATCTGCCTACCACCCAGCAGGAAAAGAGTCCGTTTGGAGCTGTGCAGAACCCTCAGAGCTGGAGAAACCTGCATGCCCACATGAGAACTTCCCCACGTTGTGCAGCTCCCCAGTTACAAACCCGGAGCCTGATGCACTGCCTGACCTCCAACCTCGACTCAGCCACTTGGGCAACCCATCTCAGCACCAGGAGTTCTGGCCTGCAACGCCACTAGCTCATCTCTCCACAACAACCCCATCAGCTCTAGGCAGACCTAGAACTCACCTGTCTGTGGCAAAGCTCTGGGAATCCCCCCTCCTTTTCAATTTACACTGTCACAGGTGTTCATGAGAAAGGGGGAAGACTACCTCCTGAATTCTTAACACCTCCTTCCTCTTCTGCCAAATTTCTTTCCACATACATTTGTCCCTGGGCAAACTGGAAGTAGCATATCAATGGAACGTGTACATGCTCTGAGATATGAGTCTTTCATTGAAGCATTATGGGGACTCCTTATGCAATAAGAAACTAGTGTATCCTGCCACAGAGTGTTTCAAAATCATCATCTACAGAACAGGAGAGTGAAAATCACTCCACTTTTACCTCAGACTTCATGAAGTAGAACATGGTCTTCTTCTTTCCTTCCTTGACTTCAATTCCAATTCGTTTCCATGCAATGTCCATTCCTTTGTTTCAAGGGTAGGATTTCGCAATTCCTCATCTGCATAGAAAACCCAGAGCTCATCACAACAAGTACCCTCCCTAATAGCCGAACTCACTTCCCGTGACTCACGTCTACAGGTCTGCCCCTGGGGACTGGCCTGAGATCAAGAGGGGTCGTGCCCAAGCACCGCCAAAAAGACTTCCATGAGTCAGGCACTGGTGAGGCCAATGCGTCCTGCTGATCACCCTCTGGGGGTCCCCTCCCTGGCACTGGCAGATGGGACAGGGCCTGCCACAAAAGCTGGGCCCGGGCCCTGGCCTGCTTGCTCTGCCTTGCTTTGCCAGGGTCCTGTCCCTGGGGGCCTCCACCTGGGGAACCCTGAGTCCCGCACCATGAGTTCTGTGACCGTCCTGACGCAAACAGTGCCTTTCGTGGCTGTGTCCCAGCCAGCGAGAGAGAGATCCATTCATTTCCCCACAGAGGCCAGCCCCATCCCCAGGTGCCCTGGCTGACCGGATAGGCGGAGGCATACGGCTGGCCACAACCCCTCCATCAACTCTGCTTCAGGAAAACTCCCCTGCGCTGGGGCCTCCGGCTGGGCCACATCATCTCGGCGTGTTTTCCGGATCACTGTGACATGCTCCGAACATGAAAGGGCCCTGGGCCACGGGGAAAGGGGCGGTCCCCAGGGTCGCCCAACGCCGGCCAATTCTCACGAGCATTCTGCTCAAATCGATCCCAATTTGGGCAGAACGCTCGTGAGAATTGGCTGGAAAACACCCGGCGAACTCTCTTCGGGTGCCCCATGTCTGTAGGGCCGCCCCCTGGACTTGGACAGGGATCCTGAGGAGTTGCGTCCCAGCTCCACCAGAAAGAACTCCCTGAGTCAGGCGCTGGCGAGGCTGATGCCTCCTGTTCCTCAGCCTCCAGGGGTCCCCTCTCAGGCCCTGGCAGAGGGGCCCATGCCTGCCCAGAAAGCTCTGCCTGGGCCCGGGCCTTCTTGCTCTGCCTTCCATTTCCAGGGTCCTGTACCCTGGGGCCTCCGCCTGGGGAACACTGAGTCCAGCGCCACGAGTCCCCGACCGTCCTGGCGCAAACTGCCTTTTCCGGCTGCATCCCAGCCATCAAGGGAGAGATCCATTTGTTCCCCCACAGAGGCGAGCCCCAGACGTGGGTGCCCCGGCCATCCGAAAAGGCGGAGGTGGATGCCCAGCCTCAACTCCTCCATCAACTCTTCTTCAGGAAAGCGGCCTTGCACCGGGGCCCCCGATGGGCCTCGTCGTCTCGGTGCGTTTTCAGGTTGGCCGCGACATGCTCCAAGCGAGAAAGGGCCCTGGGGCACGGGAAAAAGGGCGGTCCCCAGCACAGCCCAGCGCCAGTGTTCTCTTCATGGTCATCCAATTTTGGAGCGGAAGTAACTTTGTCTCGTTTGTAAACCACTCGCACCATCATTTTTCTTCCTTTCTCGCTCGGGGCATGTCGCAGCCCCCTGGATAACGTGCCGATACAATGTGGCCCAGCCAGGGACCCCGGCTCAGGGGAGCTTTCCAAAAGTAGAATTGATGGAGGGATTGTGGCCAGGCGTCAGTCTCCACCTTTTCGGGCAGCTGGGGCACCCATGGCTGGGGCTGGCCTTGTGGGAGAAGGAATGGATCTCTTGCTCGACGGCTGGGAGGCAACTGCGAAAGGCACCATTTGTGCTGGGATGGTCAGGGGACTCATGGCGCGGGACTCAGAGTTCCCCAGGCGAACGCCCCCAGGGACAGGACCCTGGCAACGAAAGGCTGAGCAAGCAGGCCAGGGCCTGGGCCCGGCTTTCAGGGCAGGCCCGGCCCTATCTGCCAGCGCCAGGGAGGGGAACCCCAGCAGTTGAGCAGCAGGAGGTGTCAACCTCGCCGGCACCTGCCTCATGGAGGTCTTTCTGGCAGTGCTGGGATGCGACCCCTCGGGATCCCGGGCCAGGCCCAGGGTGGTGGTCCTGTGGACGTGAGACACCCGAAGCAAGTTCGCCGGGTGTTTTCCAGCCAATTCTCACGAGCGTTCTGCCAAATCGGGATCAATTTGGGCATAACGCTCCGACAATTTGCCAGCGTTGGGCAATCCTATGGACTTTCCTGTTCCCCGTGGCCCAGAGCCCTTTCTTGCTTGGGGCATGTCTTGGCCACCAAGGAAATGCGCTGAGAGTCATGGACCAGCCAGGGGCCTCAGCAAAGGGAAGGTTTCCCGAAGCAGATTTGATGTAGTGGTTGTGGCCACCCTGCCGCCTTCGCCTTTTCGGGCCAGGGCACCCAGGGCTGGGGCTGGCCTCTGTGGGGGAACAAATGGATATCTCGCTCAATGACTGCGATGCAGCCACAAATGGCACTATTTGCGTTGGGACTGTCGGGGGTCTCCGGGCATGGGACCCTGGGTTCCCCAGGCAGAGGTCCCCAGGTACAGCTTCCTGGCAATGGAAGGCTGAGAAAGCAGGCCAGGGCCCGGGCCCAGCTTTCGGGCAGCCAGGGCACCCAGGGCTGGGGGTGGCCTCTGTGGGGGAATGAACAGATATCTTGCTCCATGGCTGGGACGCAGCTGCAAAAGGGACCTTTTGGGCCATGATGGTCGGGGGACTCGTGGTTCCGGACTAAGGGTTCCCCAGGCGGAGGCCCCCAGGGAAAGGACCCTGGAAATGGAAGGCTGAGCAAGAAGGCCAGGGCCCGGGCCCAGCATTCGGGGCAGTCCCAGCCCCATCTGCTAGCCCCAGGAAGGTGACCCCCGGAGGCTGAGGAGAAGGAGGCATCAGCCTCGCCTGCGCCTGACTCACGGAGGTCTTTCTGGCTGTGCTGGGACACGACCCTCAGGATCCCAGGCCAGGGCAAGGGGCGGACCTGCAGATGTGCAGCACCCAGAGCGAGTTCACCGGGCGTTTTCAGGCCAATTCTCATGAGCGTTCTGCCCAAATCGGGACCGATTTGGGCAGAACGCTCATGAGAATTGGCTGGGGTTGGGCAGCCCTTGGGACGGCCTGGTTCCCTGTGGTCCAGGGCCCTTTCTCGCTCTGGGCATGTCGCAGCCACCCAGAAAACGTGCCATCCACTTAACTCAGAGTATCCAACCTGCCAAACGTCTGTTCTTGTTCTAACTTCTTTCCTCACCTGGGATAACACTGCCATTTATGAGTGTTCGCCTTAAGAGCGATTATAAGTTTTGGAAGCATAAGGGCCTTGGCGTGCACTTAACTCAGAGTATCCAACCTGCCAAGAGTCTGCCCTTGTTCTAACTTCTTTCCTCAACTGGGAAAACATTGCCATTTATGAGTGTTGGCTTAAGAGTGATTATACACTTTGGAAGTATAAGGGCCTTGCCATCCACTTAACTCAGAGTATCCAACCTGCCAAGAGTCCGTCCTTGTTCTAACTTCTTTCCTTCACTGGGAAAACACTGCCATTTATGAGTGTTCGTATTAAGAGGGATTGATTTGGGCAGAACGCTCGTGAGAATTGGCCGGCATTGGGCATCCCTGGGTACCGCCCTGTTCCCTGTGGCCCAGGGCAATTTCTCGCTCTTAAGGATGCCCGAGGTCATGTCCCTACATGGGACGGGGTGGGTAACTCTCCCCAAGTGTCTGAGGGGCTCTCACCCTCAAAGCAAACTTCATGGAAGTGTCGGGGCTTGCCTAGGACTGGAGGGAAGCTCTGCTCCTTGGACTCTGTACCCGTCTTTTGTCCTGGGCCAGTCCCTGCCTCTCTTGACCCCAGGTTCCCAATTTTCCCTGAGGGTTGGACATGGAAATGCTTGAAATTGGCCGTTCCTCCAGGGATAGGTGGAGGAGGAGGAAAGGTGCATCAGGCACACAGACCTCCATTCTGAGAGGGCCAAGTGTGCACAGGAGACCTGCACACAGCACCTGTCCCATGACCCAGTCTTGCAGTGGATGTGTACATGACCCATGGAGCTGTACCTGACTGGTCCCCCATGTTCCCTCACCACTGCCCAGTGGTCTGTGGCCCTGAAGTCTGCTGAGCACCAGAACCATGCCTATCCTGGGAAGCAAGGCTCAGGGTGCAAGGCCAGGCGGGTTGGACATCTGGGGATGCAAAGGTCACCAAGTACCCCCCACCAAGCTGGCCTGGAATTCAGAATCCCTCCCAGGATCCCTCTAAATGTGGGGTTGTGCCAGAGGCTTTGGAGACATCAGTGGAGGCCAAATCAGGGCTGGGAGATCCGTGGGCCCCTTCGACTGCTCTTCTCTCCATCTGCTTGGTCTTCCTGGCTGTACCCGGGGACAGAGGTCCAGTCTGTCCTTGGATTTAGCCCTAGCTTGAGTCAGTGAGTGGGAAGGAGGGCAGGGAAGGTTAGGGTTTGGGATAGGGGTTTGGGTTAGGGTGAGGGTCACAGTTAGAGTTAGGGTTAGGGTTAGCCCCGACCATCCCATGATGTTTGCTTTGAGGGTGAGAGCCCCTCAGATCCTTGGGGAGAGCTACCCACTCCGTCCCATGTGGGGACATGACCTCAGGCATCCCCAGGCCGGTAGAGGCATATGTGCTTGAGCACACACATGTGCACACACACACACACACACACACGCACACCACTGTTCTCAGCTAGGGGTCAGAGGGGGAGACACCCTGAGAAAATGGTGGGCAACAAGGGGAAAAGAAGGAAGACGTTGGAAACAGCTGGACCATGGGGTCAGAGGCATCAGGACTCCTGGCAAGGACCAAGATCCATAGCATGGGGAGGGGAGACAGGACGGGCTGATGGTCAAGGGGTCCTCAAGGGGCCCAGGGGCTTTGCCAGGTCACTGGGTGAGGACAGGGTCTGGGGCCTGGTGTCCATCACCAACCTGGACTACTGGAAGTAGAAAGAGCCCCCCCCCCGTGTGAACAGGCTACAACACCAAAGGCCTCCCCTTACTTTTCTATCAATGGGGCCATAGACACAGGGTGTCCCTAGGCTCCACAGGCGTGTAGAAGATCCTGTTGGCCTTGAATCTCTATCCCTGCCCCACTGTGCTCCCAGTCTTGGGAACATGCTTTGTTCTCCCTCGAGGTCCTTCTGAGCAGAGGACAGCCTGCAGGCTTGGGGGGCTGACATTGTGGGCTTGCAGAATGTGGCAGAGCACTAGACCCCTGGTCTGGGGATCAAGGTCAGGACCCTCCTTGTTGCAGCCTCAGGGGCCCCATTTGGAAGAGGTTCCAGAGTCAGTGCTCTGCTCAGGAGGAGAAGGCCTTAGCAAGGAACCAAGCACCAGCACAGGAGAGGGAAACAGGAACAAGGGAGAATTCTGAGGTTTCTCCCATCACCCCTGGAGCACACAGATCCTGCTCCTGTGAGACACAGAAAAACAGAGACAGAGACAGACACAGAGACAAAGACAAAGACAGAGACAGACACTGAACACAGGAGAGAGGGAAACAGGAGAAGTCACAGACTTTCCTCCATCAGCTGGGAAATGACCGCCAAACATTTTGTCCCCTTCTCAGTCACACGGGCCATCCACCCTGGGAGGACGGATTCAGGAATGCCCGGGAACCATGGTGGGGGCTGCCCAACACATGGGCACAGACAAGGCCCTTGGAACAAAACCTAATGGGAGACCCTGGAAGTCTGTGTCCCTAAGGTCAGAATACATGCACTGCAACCTTGCCATGGCTGATGGGACCCGGGCAGGAGGAGGGTGGCTTTTCCTGGATCCTAGACCAGATCCAGGTCCCTCTGGGCTGTGTTCCATGCCCCCACCCAGCCCCTGGCTCACCCGTGAATTGCCCAGTGTGTGCACCAGCCTCCGTGAGAGCGGGTATGAAACGTATGGAGAGGTCCCACCCATGATGGCATCCCTAGAAGTAGAAGCCAGAACACACCCAGTGTGCACACGGGGAGACTGGGGAGACCCTGAGAACCACAGGGTATGTCCGGGGTCACAGTCCTGGGCAGGAGCAGGAGCCCAGTCTGAACCCAGCTCTGGGCCCTCACAGCGGGGACAACAGCTGCACCCAGGCCCCCCAGAGGCTGTGAGTAGGCTATGTGGGGGTCACTGTGTACATAGGGCATGGGGTGGAGGGTGAGCCTTGAGCATCTGGGGGAGGGACGCCCTCAGGGAGCTCTGGCGTGAGGAGGAAGTCGGGTAAGGAGCCCCCAGGCAGTGGTGACCTCACTTCCCTGATGACAGAGCCCAACGGAATTGGAACCCACGTATCCAGGCACCCGTATTCCAGAGAAAACCCCCTTCCCAGCTCATTTCTTTGGAGATCCTGAAAGAAGCGACATGTTTCTGTGTTGCATACTGAAGTCCAGAGGATGCGGGCAGAGGAGAGCTCGCCCGCCAAACACTTCCCCTCACTGGGGAGGTCCTGTGAGGGCTCCCGGACACCTCTGGCCCTTTGGCAAGAAGAATCAAAAGATGACACCGGGAGGCTCAGAGTCAGCCAGCCCCACATCTTCTGATCGACCCTGTGGTCCCAAGCCTCCTCTGTGTGTGTGTGTGTGTGTGTGTGTGTGTGTGTGTGTGTGTGTGTGTGTAAAGAGAGCTCATTGGGGGTGGAGACGTCCCGAGCAGGAGCAGGCTGATGAGGGTTCAGATGCCTGGTAGGCAGGTCATGTTCACACCCCAGGTTAAGGCTGGCTAGGTGTGATGGGGTGTGGGGCCTGCACCCTTCTGCCCAGGGTTTATCCTGAAACCCTACAGGGACGGGTCCCTGACCCAGGTACAGGGCTGTGCACGCACAGGTCTGCGTGTGATCTGGGAGAAACTAGGGGACTGAGCTGGAGGACAGTGGGTATGGCCGGGCAGGGCTCTGTGGCCTCTTGCATGCTCCCCATCTCTGCCTTGGCAGGCCACTGATGAAATAGGAAGGAGGCGGGAAGACACGCACTCCTCCCTGACCCTGGAGTCTCTGGTCCTGGGAAGGCCTCCGGTACCTCCCAGACCACTGCCCCTGCTACTCCATTGGACTGTGGTCCTGGATACGGAGCCCACAGATGCCAAGTCCAAGGGTGAGAAGGCTGGGATGGGGTGCCTGTGGCTGTGTAGGGAGAGGTCAGTGCTGGGCCCCACAGGGAGAAGCCCCCACAGGCTGGTGTGTGGCCAGGAGCCACGACTTGGCTTGGAGCACCCAGGGGGTGGACTGCCATCGGGGAGACGTCCCGGTGAGGGTACCTTCATGGCTGCAGCTTCTCTGGGAGGCCCTGGGCTGTGCTCTGTCTCTGCCAAGCCACAGGGAGAGGCAGGCCCGCGGGTGACCTTCTCTCCTCTCACAGCTACTCCAGCGGAGGAGCTAGACCCACTCCCAACTTTAGCAACTCTGGAAGGGGACATGGTGACTGGAGACACTTCAGCAGGAGACTGGGAGCTGACAGGTGACCGGGCGCCTGCCCACATAGCCATTGGTGCTGTCCAGGGAGAGCTGGCTCCTGCCCCCAGCCCTGCTCCTGCCGCTCCCCCTGCCCCTGCCCCTTCCAGAGCTGCTCTCACGTGCCCTGCCCTTGCCTGTGCTCCTGTTCTTGCACCTGACCCAGATCCTCCCTTGGTCTCACCACTTCCCCTGGCCCTCCCTGTGCCCCTGCTCCTGCCCCAGACCCAGCCCCTGCCCTTGACCCTGCACCTGCCATCACCCCTGCACTTGCCCCAGCTCCTGCTCCTGCCCCTGCCCCTGCCAGGACGGCCTCCCCTTCGCCTGCCTGTGCCCCTGTACCCACCCCATAGCCAGACCCTGCCCATGCTTCTTCCCCTTCAACTTCCCCCCGCCCTTCCCTGGCTCTGCCAAGACCACTTCCCCTTCCCCTGCCCCTGCCTATGCCCCTGTTCCCGCCCCAGACTCAGCCCCTATCCCTTGCTCCTGTTCCTTTCCCTGCCCTTGCCTGTGCTCCTGGTCCTGTCTCTGACCCAGCTCCTGCTCTGGATCCTGCGCTGGCCACTACTGCGGACCATGTCCCCACCCCGATCCCGACCCCTGCCCCTACACCTGCTCCTGCGGTGCTCCCAGACCCGCATCCAGAGCCCACAACTCTGTGGGGAGATCTCCCCGTAAAATTACCCTCAGTTCCATCCCCTGACCCTGACATCCCCCCAGAATGTTTCATCCCCTCCCCCTGTGTTCTTCCTCTCCTGTATGTAGTCACCGTTATAGTCACCTTCCATCTCCTCTATGCTGTGTATTATTTATTTTAAATAAAAGTTCTTGTTTCCCCTTGAACACGTCATGAGCATGAAGTACATTCCCAACACTGTGACACCACACCCCAGAACATCGCTGCAGGATATCTCCTTCCCCAAAGGAGACCCTGAGCCTAAGCCCACCCTGTCCATTGCTCCCCCAGCCTGGCACCTCGCAATCCCTAAGCTCCTTTCTCTTTATGTTCCTGCACGTGTTCTGGAGGTTTCTAGAAGTGGAATCACTCAATAGTTGCCTTTGTGTCTGCACCTACTTTCAAAGGGCACTCGTTTTGGTTTTTTCCTCTGTTTGACATAGAATTGCCTTTATTTGATGTTGAAACGCCCAATGGATTACAGAGGAGATGTCATCATAGGGACCCCTTTAGGAATTCTGGGCACAATCTTGGGGCCAAGGACCCTGTTCCTGCTGGGACACCAGGACCCCAGACAGGACACGGCTGTTTCCTCCCATTGCCCACACAGAAACCAGGGAAATGCAGAAAGCTGGAAGACACACCACAGAGGGCAAACGCATCGATCCCAACCCAAGGCCAGAGAAAAGTTTCCCATGGGTATGCTCCAGTTCATGCTCCAAGTCACTGGGTCCCACAGGGACACAGACTAAACATGTGCACGTTCAAGGCGGAGGCTAGGCACACAGGAAGTATGTGTCAGGAGATGCAGGAGCTCCTGGGGAAGGACTCAGGCAAAGAAAACCCTGGGAGACAGTGCTGGTCACCCTCAGAATGGCAGATTTCTGGTCTTGGGACCAGCAGCCCTGGGGAGAACGTGAGGAAGAAGAGGTCCAAGGCAGGTCCCCTGGAGAGAAGGGTGTCAGGCACCCCTGTCTGGGACCACAGTGAGCAGCACCTATGCCAGGCCACAGCTGCACCTCTCAACTAGCAGGGCTGAGCCTGGGACTCACCCCCAGAAACTCTGTCTCAGGTTTTCACAGATGTGTTTTCAGTAGTATTTGGCAGCAGTGGTAGAGACAGCAGGGAATAGAACCATGTTCATGCCCAAGGAGATGGATGGGATCCTCCTCCCAGTCTTCATGACAGAATGTCCTCTGGCTACTTTCTCAGTGTTGTCTGGGGCACAGGGTCGCGGAAGTCGCTCCTGAGACAACATTCTTGCCACCCTGCTCCTGGGGACATTCATAATTGCTTAAGGAGGAGCTGGAGAGGATCCAGGATGACAGATGGCCAAGCAGAAGGAAGGTCAGCATGGAGACAACAGATGGACCTGCGCCGAGCCACCATTCAGGGCCTAATCCAACCCAAACCAGAAGCCCAATACTAAACCTAACCCAAACGAGAACCCAAACCAGAACCCGAACCTGAACCCGAACCCAAACCCCTAACCCTAACCCTAACCCCTAACCCTAACCCTAACACCTAACCCTGCCCCTAACCCTAACCTGTGGGTTCTCTCCTTGTGAACATCATTCTTGGGAGGACGTTTTCCCTGGAGCACGGTGTCGCTCTGAATTCGGGACCGCGCTGTCTCCTTCAGCTTCCAGGTCCCTGGGGTGGAGGTCCAAGCCATCAATGTGGGCGCACTTTCATCCATGTCAGAGAGAAGGCTTTGGGCTTTAGGGGAAGGTGGAGCTGACAGGGCTCCCTCCGTTCAGCTCCTTCAAGGAGCTGAGGGGTTGGCGCCTTGCTCTGTGCTTCAAGGTGTCACCACGGCTTCTCTCTTGGTGGGACGGAGTGGGGTTTGCAGGGCTAGTGCGTCGTCCTGAAGTCATCCCGTGGTCCTGGCTCTGCGCTTCCACTGGCTGTTTTGGGCAGGCCTCGTGTGGCCCCTGTGGAAAACAATATGGAGTTTCCTTAAAAAAATTAAAATAGAAATACTCTATAATCCAGTAATTCCACGACTGGATATTTACCCAAAGGAAGTGAAAACACTAATTCAAAAAGATATATATATATACCCCTATGTTCATTGAGACATTATTTACAATAGTCATGTATGCAAGCAGCCCAAGGGTCCATCAACAGATGAATGGATAGGGCGCGTAGGGGGTCTCAGTTGTTTAACCGACTGCCTTCGGCTCATGTCATGATCCTGGAATCCCAGGATCCAGACTCCCTGCTCAGTGAGGAGTCTGCTTCTCCCTCGAATCCTCCCCCATATCATGCTCTCTCTCATGCTCTATCTCTCATTCCCTCTCAAATAAATAAAATATTTTTAAGAAATGATGAATGGATAAAGAAGATGTGGTATGTATATACAATGGAATATTACTCAGCCACAGAAAAGGATGAGATCTTGTCATTCTGAACAACATGGATCAACCTCGAGGGCATCATGCTAAGTGAAATAAGTCAAGCAGAGAAAGACAAATACCATATGATTTCACTTATGTGTGGGTCTAAACAAACAAGCAAAAGCAGAAATAGGCCCATAAATACAGAGAACAAAATCACGCATTGCCAGAAGGACAGAGGGGGGAAATGGGCAAAACGAGTGAAAGGGTGTGGCAAGTAGAAGCTTCCAGTTTGGGTGAGTAAGTCACAGGAATGAAAGACACAGCATAGACAATATAGTCAGTGATATTGTAATAGGGTCGTATAGTTAGATTGTAGCTACATTTGTGCATAAGGTGCACACGCGTCCAATCACTATGTTGTGCACCTGAGACTAATGTGACACCGTGTGTCAACTATACTTCAATAAAATATTTTTTTTAAATTTTCTTAAAGATTTTAATTTATTTATTTGAGAGAGAGAGTGAGAGCAAGGGAGATTACAGAGGGAGAGGGAGAAGTGGACTCCTGCTGAGCAGGGAGCCCAATGCGAGGCTCCATCCAAAAACCCTTAGATCATGACCTGAGCTGAAGGCAGAGGCTCAACCAACTAGGCAACCCAGATACCCCAAAAAATAATTTTAAAAATTAAGTATTTTTAGAAAGCCTATGCAAACCATATATCAGATAAGAGGTTACTTTCCAAACGATACAAGAAACCCCTAGAACTCAATAGCAGAAGAAAATTAACTCATATTAAAAATGGACTAAAGGGGCACCTGGGTGGTTCAGTGGGTTAAAGCCTCTGCCTTCAGCTCAGGTCATGATCCCAGGGTCCTGGGATCAAGCCCCGCATGGGGCTTTCTTCTCAGCGGGGAGCCTGCTTCTCCCTCTCTCTGCCTGTCTCTCCATCTATTTGTGATCTCTGTCTGTCAAATAAATAAATAAAATCTTTAAAAAAATGGACTAAAGACTCTAACAGACACTTCTCTAAAAGAAACACACAGTTGGCCAATGGGCACATGAAAAGATGCTTAATGTCACTAATCATCAAGGTAATGCAATCAAGACCACGACAAGATGTCACCTCACATGTGTTAGGATGGCTATTATCAAAATAACAAAAGACGTTGGCAAAGATGTAGAGAAATTGGAACTTTTCTACACTGTTGGTTGGAATCCAAGTAGTTCAGCTGCTATGGAAAACAATATGGCAGCTCCTCTACAAATGAAAATAGAACTTCCTTATAATCCAACAATCTCATTTCTGAGTATTTATCCAAAAAATGAAATCAGGACCTTGAAGAGATATTAGCACTCCAGCATTCAGTGCTCCACTATTCATAGGAGCCACAACGTGGATGGAAACAACGTTAAGTATCCATCAGGAGTTGAATGGATAAAGAAAATGTGTTGGTGTATACATACAATGGAATATTGTTCAGCCTTAAAAATCAAGGAAATCCTGTGATATACAATGACCTGAATGAAACTTGAGGATATTGTGCTTCGTGAAACAAGCAAGTATAGAAGGACAAATACTTCGTGATTCCACTTACATGAGATGCCTAAAAGAGTCAGACTCGTAGGGGCACCTGGGTTAAGTTGGTTAAGCGACTGCCCTCAGCTCAGGTCGTGATCTCACAGTCCCAGGTTCGAGTCCCACATCAGGCTCCCTGCTCTGCAGGGAGTCTGCTTCTCCTTCTGACCTCTGTCCTCTCATGCTCTCTCTCTCTCTCTCTCTCCCAAATAAATAAATAAAGTCTTAAAAAAAAAAAGAACCGAACTCGTAGAATCAAAGTGTACAGTGGTAATTGCCAGGGGACTGGGTAGAGAAGAAATGGCATTGCTAATCAATGAGCATAAAGTCTCAATTGTGCAAGATGAAAAAGTTCTAGAAGTCTGCTGTAGAAAACTGTCCCTATAATTAGTATTACTGTCTCACACACTTAAAAATTTACTAGCAGGGTAAATCTTATGCTGTATTAATGCACAAGAAAAGAAAATTTGAAGAAGCCTAACTGGAAATTTAAAAACAATTACAGAAGTAAATTTACTACAGGGATCTACAGCAGTTTTGAGATGGCAGAAGAGGGGCGCCTGGGTGGCTCAGTGGTTTAAGCTGCTGCCTTTGGCTCAGGTCATGATCTCAGGGTCCTGGGATTGAGTCCCACATCGGGCTCTCTGCTCAGCGGGGAACCTGCTTCCCTCTCACTCTCTCTGTCTGCCTCTCTGCCTACTTATGATCTCTCTCTGTCAAATAAATAAATAAAATCTTAAAAAAAAAAAGAGATGGCAGAAGAATCCGTGACCTCAGAGACAGATGGAGAAAAATCATCTAATCTGAAGAATAGAGGGAAAATAAACAGATCAGAGGTCTGTAGGATACTGTCAAGCATCTCAACATACAAGCAATGGGAGCCCCAGGAAAAAACCTGAATCATTGATGGTTGAAAAAAATCCCAGGGGTGCTTGTGAGGCTGTCTATTAAGCATCTGCCTTCGCTCAGGTCATGATCTCAGGGTCCTGGAATCGAGCCCCAGGTCAGGCTCCACACTCATCAGAGAGTCTGCTTGTTCCTTTCTCCCTCTGCCCCCCACCTTGTGCTCTCTCTGTGTGTCTTTCAAATAAATATTTTTTTTTTTAAAAAAAGAACATCCCAAATTTGATAAAAAAAATATTAACTGTGGTGCCTGGGTGGCTCATACATTAATCGTGTGACTTTGGCTCAGGCCATGATCTCAGGGTCCTGGGATTGAGCCCTGAAGTGGGCCTTCTACTTGGTGGGAAGCCTGTTTCTCCCTCTCCCTCTCCCCCTGCTTATGTTCCCTCTCTCGCTGTGTGTGTCTCTCTCTCAAATAAATAAATGAGATCTTAAAAATATTAACCTACAGATCCAAAAAGTGTAACAAACTGCAAGTAGCTCAAATGTAAAAAGAACACCTAATTAATCATAATCAAATATTTGAAACCCAGAGAGAAAGTGAAAGTATTAAAAGCACAAGAGAAGGGCTGCCTGGGTGGCTCAGTCAATTAGGAGACTGACTCTGGATTTCATTTGGCTTAGGTCATTGATCTCAGAGTCATGGGATCGAGCCCCATGTCAGGCTCCATGCTGGCTGCAGAGTCTGCTTAGAATTCTCTCTCCCTTTGCCCCCCCAACATCTCTCTCTCTCTCAAAATACTACTACTACTACTACTACTACTACTACTACTACTAATTTTTAAAAATTTTTTAAAAAGCACAAGAGAAAAGCAACTCATGTACGGGGAAAGAACAAGGATCTCAATAGTACAAGCAATTCACATTTGACCAGTTACCAGAAACCAGGGAGGAGAGAATGCAGGGGAGTGATACATTCAGAGTGTTGAAAAAAGAGAAAAAACTGTCAACCAAGAATTCTAAGCCAGTGAATATATTCTTCAAAAATGAAAGTGAAATAAAAACATTCCCAGGTAAAAAGAGAGAGAACTCCTTCACAGCAGGCATGCCCTCCCCAAACCACTGAAGGAGCTCCTTCAGGCTAAGGGGAGGGGGCAATCGCTGGAGCTGAGACCCACAGGAAGAAATGGGGGAACTGGGAATGGTAAAGATAAATGATTGTGATTTGTGTCTTATCTTTTTTCTCTTAATTTCTTTTTAGCACACAAAATAATTTAAACAATAATTATAGCACTGTATTGTTTGGTTAATGTATACAGACTTAATACATATGATAATAATAGCACAAAGCAGGGAGGAGGAAATGGAGCTGTACTGGAGTAAAGTTGCTATATTTTTTGGAATTAAATCAGCATTAACCTGCAGTAGCTCATGATAAAAAAAATTTTTAAGGGACGCCTGGGTGGCTCAGTGGGTTAAACCTCTGCCTTCAGCTCAGGTCATGATCTCAGGGTCCTGGGATCGAGCCCCATATCAGGCTCTCTGCTCAGCAGGGAACCTGCTTCCCCGCCTCTCTCTGCCTGCTTCTCTGCCTACTTGTGATCTATCGCTCTCTGCCAAATAAATAAATAAAATCTAAAAAAAAAATTAAGATGCTATTTATTTATTTGTTCAAGAGAGCGAGCACAAACAGGGGGAGTGGCAGGAGAGGGAGAGGCAGGATCTTCACCGAAGAGGGAGCCCAATGTGGGACTCAATCCCAGGACCCCGGGATCATGACCTGAGCTGAAGGCAGAGGCTTAAGCCACTGAGCCACCCAGGTGCCCCTAGATTGTGATAAATTAAAAGATGCATATTTTAATCCCCAGAGCATCTTAAATAAATGAACAAACAAATAAATAAATAATACAACTTTAAAAAAGAGGTTTAAAATAAGAAATTAAAATTATGTACTAAAAATGTTCCTTACTCATTCAACAAAAAATGAGGACATTAAAAACAAGAACAAAAAGACATGAGATGCAGTATAAATATAATTATGCCACTGATTTGTATTCTTCTAAATAGTTTAAATGGCAAATTTTAGATTACATATGTTACCACAGTAAAAACATTTTTAAGTCTTGGGGTACCTGGGTGGGTCAGTCGTTAAGCATCTGCCTTCGGCTCAGGTCATGATCCTAGAGTCCTGGGATGGAGCCCCACATTGGGCCCACTGCTTGGCGGGGATCCTACTTCTCCCTCTGCCTGCTGCTCCCCCTGCTTGTGTTCCCTCTCTCTGTCCCTCTCTCTCTCTCTCTCTGTCAAATAATTAAAAAATAGATAAATCTAAAAAAAAGATTCTTAACTCTTAAATATTTTCTGTATGTCATATAGAAACATACAGGCATATAGAAATGGACATAATAAGAGATACAGAAAACAGCAAAATGGCGACTGTGCATCTAACCACATCAAGGATTATACCTTACATGAGGGTAGACTCAGAACTCCAAATAAAAAAGCAGAAATTGTCAGACACACTACAAAGCCAAGCTCATATATATGCTGTCCACAAGAGACACACTGCAGACTCAAAGACATGAAGAGGTTCAAAGTAAGAGGATGAGAAAAGGTGCGCCACGCAGATGGCAACCATAGGAGGTGGACCCGCCATATTGACAGCAGATAAAACAGACTGTGAGACAGTATCCAAAATAAAAAGTTAAGATACTAACTTTAGCAGCAGTTAAAAAGAGGTGTTTTAAATACCACTAGTATTTAATGGGACATTCTTAAGAATGACAAATGGAGGAATTTAGCAAAGATGTTTAATTTCCCAATAATCTGTGTATTTGCTGTTCTTGGTGTCGGTGTAAGTATTGAAACTCTTGCCTGCCTTCAAAGGGAAGGCTCAAGACCCAGTATTGTTTTTCTCTAGCAGTCATGGCAGAACACTGCAAAGACACTGTAAGGGCCTGGTTGGCCAGAGGGAGTCATTCTGTGTTTATGTAGTGAACTTAGATTGACCCCAACCCTCCCTGAGGAAATTACTTGCAAAGCCTAGATACAAGGGCGGGTCAGGCCAGGTGAAGACATCCAATCAGTGGGGAGCACATATATCTACTAGGGCAAATTGAAATTCAATTGGCCACCTCTGTGTTACCTAGCAGTGTGTGTGTGTGTGTGTGTGTGTGTGTGTGTGTGTGTGTGTGGCAGACCTAGCATGCCTGTGCAGTTTTCTCTGTGTATTGCAATCCCATTGGCCACCTGTGTGTGGGCCGGGCTCAAGCACCTCTATAAAAGCTGGTCTATGAGGCTGCAGGGGGAGACAGCAGGAGGAGTCAGGGTAGCCGGTAGGGGAGCCATTGGGAACAGCCTCATCATCCTCACCAGGAGAGGGAGCAGCAGCAGCAGCAGCAGCAGCGCCTCCACGAGCAACCTCGCAGCCTTGATCTGTAGCACAAGCAGCGCCTTCAGGAGCAGTCTTGACAGGAGCGGCATCTGCAGCAGCGCCGCGGGAATTGAGAGCAGCAGCACCAGCAGTGACACCACAAGCAGCCTCGCGGACTCGAGCAGCAGCAGCAGCAGCAGCGAGCCAGGAGTGGCTTTGACAGGAGAGGTATTTGCATCAACCTTGCCGGGAGCGGCTTTCACAGGAGCGGCCTCTGCGGAACGGCCTGTGGTACAGTAAGGGGGGGCAGGGAATCTCCAGGAGGGACCCCAGGGCAGGGAGGCATTGGTCCCCAGCAAGACTCAGGCAACTACCAGTCAGTTTCATTTCTGATACATGGCACTAAACAAAGCTTTGCTTGATTTTCGCTTTGGGCCAGTCTCATTCCTTAGATCACAGACCCTAACACTGCTACAACATGTTTCCATTAGCGGGACACTGGTGCCATCAAAACGACTCTCCCTGTCCCCCAGAAGGGAAGTTTGCTGTTCAGAACAGCTCACAATCCCCAGACTGGGAAGACATCCATGGCCTCCTGAGGCCACCCCTCCATTCATCGGGTATCAGGGACACAAACTCCAGCATGAGTGACCATCTGACACGTGCCCTGACTCAGGTGCTGAGATCTCGAGTCACACGCTGCACTTTAGAAATGCCATGTGCTTGGCACTGAAAGAAACTGGCACCTGTGTGTTCAGAATCCCATCATTACCCTCTTGGCCCACCAGCCCTCCAGATTGTTCATTCGGGATCTACAACGCAGTCTTCTGCCTGGCCTCCCGAAAGAAGAAGGGCCCAGAATCACCATGTGAGCATCAACCTACCCGGACCTCGATGGCACCCCAATGTCCTAGGATGCCCTGTGCACTAATACTCTGTCTGACACAGCCTGAGCTCCGACCCATCAGACACCAGGTAGCGGGCCCCATATCCTTCAGGTGGGATGTGCCAAGGCCAAAGACTGATACCTCTAACCCACCTGGGTATTCATGGGTCTGTGCCCAAATCATAGCACAAATGCCGGCCTATGTGGGAACATCAAGCATCAAAGAGCACACCTCCTTCCCCACGACGGGAAAAGCTTGCTGTGGGGATGGGGGTCTAACCCTCAGAGTGGGAGCCAGCTGCATGGCCCATGAGATCACGCCCACCCAGGAGGGCTGCCCTGGACACAAACAGGAATTGTGACCCTCAGCCTGGGACCGCTTTCAAACCTGCCCTCTCGCTAGCTGAACCAGTCGCCCGCAATCGGGCGTGACATGCCCCTAGAACCAATCCTCACCACGGTCGGGTCCTTCCGGCACCAGGACCCAGAAACCAACTCTGGAACCCTGCTATGGCGGGACACCTGAGATGGAAAACAGCTCTCTTCCCTTCCCCTCGAAAGACACCAAAGCCTTGGGAGCCAGGCAGAATACTCACAGAGGCAGAATCTCCCATGGCCCCATGAGGATACCACTACGTTCCGTGGCCAACAGGGACACACAAACCAGCTAGAAAAGCCTGCACTCCCACCTGCCCGTAGCACTAATTTCAGATACAGCGGCACTGTCCTCATGGTCTGCAGATTGGACCTGCTATCACCTCGCCCAGAAGCCTATCCCGTGTTTCTGTTTGCAGACTTTTGTCCCCAAAGCCCTAGCCAACAGGCCTTAAAGGATGGAGCCAGTGGAGCCACAGTGCAGGACTCTGCCTGCCCACCCGGTGTAAGCTCTGCCCATCACATTTGCACAAACCCTCCAGTTTGGGAGATAACGGCAATGCCCCAGAGCCCACACCAAATTTGTTGGCCGCCTTGGAAAAAAGGCGCATTTGGATACATGCCAGACACCTACCTCCAGGCAGACACCCAGGTCAATGGCCCTGAACCAGAAGATGGAACCTGACATACTGCCAGAACTTCAACAGAACCCTAGCTTAGATTTGCAGGCATCTGCCTCCAGAGGCAAACTCTGGAATACCTACATATGGTCCAACACTTGATCCCTGAATGACAAAACAGAACACCTCCTGTCCCCAGAAATCAACAAAACTCTTGGAAGCTGCGTCCAACCCTCAGGTGAGGAGAATCCGGCATGGTGCCTGAGCCCCCGCCACATTCTAAGGTTTCCCTGGACACAAGCCAGCATTGTGACCCATCAGAATGAGGCTCCTTATCACCTCAGTGCAATGGGCACTTTTCCCCAGAGCCACCAGATCAAACGGCTTTGTTCCTCGGCTGGGAGTGTAAGCGGAGATGGGCTTTCCAGTCATTTATGCAGTGACTTCTGCTGCGATGTCTTTCCATATGGGGGACCCTGGTGCCATCCAAACTGACTCCCACTGTCCTGCAGAAGGAAAGCTTGCTGTTCAGAGCAGCTCACAAACCCCATCCTGAGAAGACCTCCATGGCCTCATAAGGCCACTCCTCCATTTGTCCGCGATCAAGGACAGAAACTTCAGCGTGACCTACATCTGACACATGCCCTGACTCAGGTGCTGGAGATCTCAAGTCGGACGCTGCACATTGGAAATGCCATGTGCTCGACACTGAACGGTACCGGCACTTTTGAGTTCAGAATTCAGTCCTCAACCTCCTGGCCCAACAGCCCTCCAGACTGTTCATTCAGGAGCCACAAAATAGTCTTCTGTCTGCCCTCCAGAAAGAAGAAGGGCCCTAGGGGACTTCCCAGAATCCCCACTTGAGGATCAACCTGGACGGACCTCAATGGCAACCCAACATTGTAGGCTGCACTGTGCACTAATGCTCTGTCTTACACAGCCTGAGCTCGGACCTCCCTTCAGCCCCCCAGGTATCAGGCCACATATTCTGCAGGTGGGACCTGCTATGGCCTGAGACTGTCATCTCTACCCAACCTGGGTATTCAGGCGTTTGTGCCCAGATCATAGCTCAAATCACAGCCTATGAAAGAACCTCAAGAATCAAAGAGCACTCCTCCTTCCCCACCAGGGTAAAAGCATGCTGTGGGGATGCGGGTCTAACCCTCAGTGTGGGAGCCAGCTGCATGGACCATGAGACAATGCTCACCCATTAGGGCTGCTCTGGACACAGACAGGCATTGTGACACTCAGCCAGAGCCCGCTTTCAGACCAGCCCCCTCGCTAGCTGGACCAGGAGCCCGCATATCAGGCATAATATGCCCCTAGGCCCAAATCCTCACCCTTGGTCGGGTTCTCCAGGCACAGGGTCCCAGACACCGACTCAGAATCCCTGCTGTGGCGGGACCCCTGAGACAGAAAACAGCTGTTAGGGTCCATGATCAAAGGAATGAAACTGACACAAAGTGAAAATCAAGAATAGCTTTATTTAATGCCAAGCATCAGAAACTAAAACGAATGGTCGGGGCTGTCACTTACATAGAGGCAATGATGACAAGGAGGATGCCGCTCCCAATGAAAAAAAGGCAAGGATGATGAGGACAACAATCCTGATGACAGAGACTCTGCTCCCCATGAGGCCACTCCGACAAGGCCACTCCCCGAAGGAGGCCTCTCCCCAGACGAGGCCACACGCAAGATGAGGCCGCTCCCAACAATGAAGAGGCCGCTCCGGACAAGGCCGCTCCTGACGATGAAGAGGCCGCTCTGGAGGAGGCCCTCGATGACGAGGCCTCATGCCAAAGAGGCCGGTCTCCGGAATGACACCACTCTGCTGATGCCGCTCCATCCAGGCCACTCCATCGAGGCCATGGCTCAGGGCAGTGAGACCACTGGCAGGAGGCCACAGCTCCGGGCAACGCTGCTCCCCACGACCCAAATGCTATGACTCCTATGACTACCTAACGGCTCCCAATGGCCACTCTATTGGCTATTGTGCTATTCTAATGACTATTCTAACTCCTCCTACTTCTCCAACAGCTATTCTAACTCCTCCTAGTTCTCCCCCATCCCAGCCTCACAGACTAACCATTAGAGACGTGCTTGAGCTCGGCCCACACACAGGTGGTCAATGAGATTTCAACTCACCACAGTTAATATATGCACACCCCACTGATTGGATATGGCTATCTGGCCTGGCCCACCCTTATATCCAGAGTTTACATTTCCTCTGGCTAATCAGGCCCCTACATTCCCCCCCCCCCTTTTCTTTGGAAATTAGTCAAATCCTTGATTTTCAGCCAGTTCTATGTTCTCCTGTTGTAAGGGGGTTTATTAACATGTAAGACTAACATTTTTATCACTCCAATTTTCTTTGGTACAAATGATATTAGGGCGTTTATAATACAGGGGCCAAAAAGTAACCGTAACGCACAGTCGGCTGATGAGATAGCCATTGAACACTTTGTATAACCTTTCCATTTTTTTTCCTAATTCCGCTCGTCTAATTTCCCACCTATACTTTCATGAATAGGTAACAATAGGGGCAACAATAAACTCACAGTTTTTTTAGTCTTCGCTTTAGTCCATGGTCAATGGGGTCTGTCGGCTGCAGCTTCCATCTCTAGGGGGCGTCCTCATCCTTGGCTTGTTTGACGTGACCCACGTGAATCCAGGCCCTGATGCCTTCTACTTTTATTGCCATGGGGGTGGTCAGGATAACAGTAAATGGTCTCTTCCAGCGAGGCTCCAAGTTTCCCCCGTGATAGCAAAATATCCAAACCAAGACCCCATGTGGGTAAGGATGTGTTTCCACCTCCGTCTCCATCCCAGTGTGGGCAGTCCGGATCCCTGAGTGGGTTTTTTAAAGACATAATGTAATGCCTGCAGTGACTGGAGTACAGACTGCTCAGTCATTTATGCTAGGTCAACCTCTTGTAGTCGAGGATGGGGGGGGTCTCCCAAACATTATTTCAGATGGGATCACCTTGCTTAAATAGGGTGTACATTGTGCTGTGAGGAGGGCAAAAGGAAGGAGATCCACCCATCCACCGCCAGTCTCCAGAATTTGTTTTGTCAAGGTCTCTTTATGAGTCCGGTTCATTCTCTCTACTTTCTCTGAATTCTGGGGCCGGTAGGCACAATGTAGTTTCCAATTAGTGCCCACAGCCTTGGCCAATGCCTGTGAGACTGAACTCACAAATGCAGGGCCATTGTCTGACCCGATTGCAAAAGACAGCCCAAACCTAGGAATTATTTCTTCTAGTAGCTTTTTGTCTACCACTCCTGCAGTCTCATGTTTGGCGGGAAAAGCCTCTACCTAGCCTAAAAAGGTACCTACAAAAACTAACATGTACTTGTGCTCATATTTTCCAGGTTTCATTTCTGTAAAATCTATTTCCCAAGAAATTCCTGGTTCCTTACCTCTTTTAGGTAAGGAACCTTACCTATTTAAGCTCTTCCCACATAAACTCTCTGGCATTGAGCACATCAACTACATCCTGAACCATACACCCTAATTTAGAAACCTGGAACTGCTTTCCTATAAGCTCCTTGAGTTTGTGTTTCCCCAAATGAGTACCATGATGTATCTGGTCTACTAACTTATTGCCTAGTCTTCGAGGAAGAATTATTTTTCCTGCTTCAGTCTTAGCCCTGTCCCCTTCATAGTCCAACTTAACCCATTTCTGTAAATACTTTAAATCTTCTTCTGAATAATTCAGTTTTTCTAGTAGGGCTGGGGCCAGGAGTGTAACTAGTTCTTGTACTGTTTCTTGAGCTGCTTGCTTTGTGGCTTGATCTGCTAATTGGTTTCCTTTTGAAATCAGATCAGTCCCCTTTTGGTGTCCGGGCAATGCATAACGGCCACCTCTTTTGGGTCCCAAATAGCCTGGAGGAGAGCCAATATTTCTCCTGTGATTTTAATTCCTTTTCCTTCTTCTGTTAATAGGCCCCTTTCTTTATAAATAGCCCCATGTATATGGAGAGTAACAGAGGCATACCTGTTGTCTGTATACATGTTAGCGGTTTTACCTTTGGTCATGTGCAGTGCCTTAATGAGTGTAATCAGTTCTTCTTTTTGTGCCAAAGTTCCGTGTGGCAGGGCAGCTGTCCAGAGTTTCTGCTCAGGAAAAACTACTGAGCCCCCACATTCCTCTTTCCATTGACCACGTAGCTATTTCCATCTGTGAACAGAGTCATCTCGGCATCTGGGAGGGGTATGTCTCTGAGATCCGACCTTATTCCTAAGACTTGGATTAGGACATCCCTGCAGTCATGTGGATGGTCAGCCAGTTCTGCTAGCAGAAGCGTGGCTGGATTTAGCACTGCTAGGGTCTGAAAGGTCACTCTTGGTTCGTTGAGGAGGAGGGCCTGATACCCCGTCACTCAGGTGTTTGTCATCCATCGGTCTGGTGGAGTACCCAGAAGGCTCTCAGTAGCATGGGTGGTGGTCAAGATGAGATTTTGACCCAAATTCAATTTACTTGCATCCTTTGTATAACCTTTGTATAGACCAAGAGGGCCATGGCAGCAATTATGCAGAGGCAAGAGGGGAATCCAGCCACTAATGGATCTAGTTTCTTGCTAAGATAGGCTACTGGCCTTTGCCAAGGCCCCAGATTCTGAGTCAAATCACCTTTGGCCACCCTGCTTTTTCATCCACATACAAGTGGAAGGGCTTGGTAACATTTGGGATGGCCAATGCCGGGGCACGCAGTAAGGCTGCTTGTAATTCTCGAAATGCTTCTTTGGCCTCAGCCAAATTCTATCATAATGAGCCGGGGGGGGGGGGGGGCTTTGCCAGTTCGTAGAGAGGTCGGGCAATCTCTGCAAACTGCGGTATCCACAGCCTACAGTAGCCCACTGTCCTAAGAAACTCCCTCACTTGTCGAGATGAGGTGGGGCAGGTGTATTGTGTGATGACATGTTTCCTGGACTCAGCCAGTGAACACACTCCCTTGTGAAGATCAAAGCTTAGTTAAGTGGCATGGCTCTGACAGAGCTGTGCTTTCTTTGATGACACCCGATACCCTTTTTCCTGCAGAATCTGTAAGAGAGCTCTTGTCCCTCACAAGCATGACTCATAGTTCTTGGCGGATATCAGCAAGTCATCAAAATACTGTAACAGAGTGACTCCTAGGTTGTAGGTTCTGTACACGTGCAAATCCTCATGTAGGGCCTCATCAAAAATGGTGGGTGAATTCTTGAATCCTTGGGGAATTCTTGTCCAGGTGAGTTGGCCTTGAAACCCTTTCTGTGCGTCGGATCACTCAAAAGCAAAATGTGGCTGAGATTCCTTGCTAAAGATATGCAGAAACATGCATCCTTGAGATCTAAGATAGTATACATGGTTCTTTTGGGGCCCAGGATGGAGAACAGGGTGTAGGGGTTAGGCAATGTCAGGAGGATATATTCAACCCGTTTATTAACTTTCTGCAAGTCCTGAACAGGTCAGTACTCCCCAGTCTCTGCCTTTTGATAGGCAGCAAAGGTGTGTTGCATGGAGATTTGCAAGGAACTAGGATCCCATCTCCTCGGAGGCGGTTAATGTGTTTTCTGATCCTTCCTTTGCTTCCCAGGGAAGGGGGTACTGCCGAACGCGAATAGCCGTAGCTGTCACCTTTAATTGTACCACCACAGGAGTTTGTTCCATAGTCAAGCCGGTGGGCTTCCCTTCTGCCCAGACCTTGGGAAACTCGACTTTTAGGATTTGGAGAAGGCTCCCCTCCTTTGTTTCCTCTGGATATGAGACTGGCTCATAAAGGAGGTATTCATCGGGGCACCTGGGTGGCTCAGTGGGTTAAAGCCTCTGCCTTCGGCTCAGGTCATGATCCCAGAGTCCTGGGATCGAGCCCCACATCAGGCTCTCTGCTCTGCAGGGAGCCTGCTTCCTCCTCTCTCTCTGCCTGCCACTCTGCCTAGTTGTGATTTCTCTCTGTCAAATAAATAAAAAAAATATTAAAAAAAGGAGGTATTCACCTACATCTGCCATAAGTACCTGTACAGTGGGTTGTCCCAAGGTTACAGTCATGTCTACTTCCAAGAACTTAATGCCAGCTCTTAACTTGTGGAGGAGATCTCTTCCCATCAAGTTATATGGGGCATTAGGGACGACCAAAAATTGATGTTTCACTACTCCCGAGGCCAAATTTAAAGTCCATTCTGTTGTCCATTTATGTCTTCTCCAGATACTTTTCCCATAGGTTTAAGTAATGATGAAAATTGGGCTCCAGTGTCCACCAAAAAATCAACTCATTTCCCCTCCACTTCAATTTTTACTCAAGGTTCAGAGAGGGGCTCCAAACCATGACCTCATCAGTCTCTGGTGGCGAGCTTTGCTGTCTTCTTTTTGGGGCACTCCCTGGCCCAATGACTTTTACCTTAACAGTAAGTGCACTGATCTGAATCTAAGTCTTTCCACCTGCCTTCGCTGTGCTTAGGCTTTTCCTTCCATTTACTATCCCCAACCTGTTTCCTCCCCACCTTATGTAATGCCGAAACCTTAACCAGTTTTTTTTTTCTGTTTTTCATCCTCTTGTGCATCCCTCTTGTTAACCACCTTTTCTGCTATTCCCACTAACTCAATCAGATTCTTCCCTTCAAACCCTTCTATTTACTGAAGTTTCCTCCTTATATCTGGGGTTGACTGACTAACAAATGCAAGATTCATTGCCCTCTGATTTTCGGGTGCCTCATGGTCGATTGGGTTATACATTTTATAGGCTTCAATTAGCCTTTCTAGGAATGCTCCTGGAGACTCATTCTTACCTTGAGTCACCATACTAATTTTGTATAAATTTATGGGTCTCCATGCAGCTGCACGGAGGCCTCCCAGTAGGGCCTGGTGGTAGAAACGTAAGTTCTCCTTACCTTCATCGCAATTTGGATCCCAGTCAGGGGGTTCCCTTGGGCAGTAGTCTTCCATTCGGCAGGGATCGAGGTCCCTGCCAAGTCTCTTGGCTATCACCTTATGGGTTTCTCACATGATGCGATCCCTCTCTTCTGTGTTAAAGAGAGCCATTAGGAACTGTTGAATATCCACCCAGGTAGGTTGGTGGGTAAGAAAAACAGTCTCCAAGAGACTAAGTAAATCCTGAGGGTAGACAGAAAAGGATTTGTGTTGGGTCTTCCAATTATAGATGTCAGAAGAGGAGAAAGGGATATAGTCTAGGTGGGGGCGCCCTCTCCCATCTGGTAGAGCAACTTCACGGAGAGGCAGCATTGGTGCAGACAGTACTGGTGAAGTAAAGGGAGGATGAGGGGGATAGAGGAAAGGGGAAGGATCAGGGCGGTCTCTCTGCTTGGTGGTCCCATAGGTAGATCCCGACCGCATATGAGATGGACTGGTAAAGACATCTTGGGACCAAGAGTCGGATTTAGGAGACAGATAAAGGGGGGGGGAATTCCACATCCTCCTCATCCGATGGAGGTAGGACGGTCTTCTTCCCTGGCTCCCCCTCATCTGTCTGCTCTGATGTTGGTGCTCTGACCTGCCTTAGAGGAAGAGAGATGGTTTCATTAGCAGGGTGAAGGTGGGACTTGAGCCATGATGGTGGCTTTTCTATCAGATATCGCCAGGCCACAATGTATGGTATTTGGTCTCGATGTAGAACGAAGACCTCACTCAGGGTAGAAGAGATCCGAGTCAAAGCAGATGTACCTTCTGGCGGCCACCCTGTGGAGAAAGTGGGCCACTCTAATTGACAGAGTGTTTTTAGTATTCCCAGGTAAACCTTGTCACCTGACTGAGTGACTTTACCTTGGAAATCCTCGAAATGTTTGAGAACAAGTCCTGGGGTGTCACAGTTCCCTTACTCCCTGCTGTCCCATTTCTTCAAATACAACAAAAAACACAACATACAATTAAAAAAAAAAAGGCAGAGACATCCACAGGCACAGCGATCCCCATCCAGAGCCTGCTGCTGGTGGGGACTTCCTTGGTCCCTAACACAACAAACACAACAAACCACACAACAGACAACAAGATCCAGACAAAGACAACTGCAAGCCCAACGATTCTTACCCAGAACCTGCCACTGTTGGGGGCTTTCTTTATGCCCCAACTGTCTAGGGACACTCGAAACCCCTGACCAACTAGGGGAACTCGAACCCCCCGAACGTCTAGGGGGACTCAAAACCCCCGACTGCCTAGGGGGACTTGAACCCACTGTACGTCTAGGGGGACTCAAAACCCCCGACCACCTAGAGGAACTTGCGCCCCCCGACCTCCCAGGGGGACTCAAACCCCATGTACACCTAGGGGGACTCGAACCGCCCGACTGCCCAGGGTGACTTGAGACCCCTTTCGATCTACCAGCAGAGGGATGGGGCGTCCCCACATCCACTCCAGCCCTGGGGAACTTGGCCACGTCCAGCTTCTCCCTGCTGGGCTATACCCTGGAGCTCTACAAACAGACAGACAGATAAGATCTCAATAGAGGCTTTTTCCAGAAATTCCGATGGTGGCTCTGTTCTTGTCGTTTGATCCTGGTTCGAGCCCCCAATGTTGGGTCCGTGATCAAAGGAAAGAATTTGACACAGCGAAAATCAAGCAACACTTTATTTCGTGCCATGCATCAGAAATCAAACTGACCGGTACGTGCCCTAGCCTTGCTGGGGGCCACCGCCTCCTTGCCCTGTGGTCCCACCTGGAGGCTCCCTGCCTCACCCTTACTGTACTACAGTCCACTCCCTGGGACAAGGCCACTCCTGATGAGGCCGCTCCTGATGTGGCCGCTCACGACGAGTCCCCTGCAAACAAAGCCCCTCCCTGTACGAGGCCGCTCCTCATGAGGCCCCTCCCTGGACTCATGACAGCATGAGCAGCGGCGGCACTGCCAATGAGGCCACACCGGATAAGGCCGCTCACGAAGAGGCCGCTGCCAATGAGGCCGCTCCCCAGGATAAGGCCGCTCCCCGACGGTCTAGTGACCATGCCACTGCCCATCCGCGCCACTTCTCAGGGTGGATAGGCCACTGCAGATGAGGCTTCTCCCCAGGATGAGGCCACTGGCGATGATGCCGCTTGCGTTGAGGCCACTCGGGATGATGCCGCTCTGGACAGGGGCACTCCTCGGGACGAGGCCACTGCTGATGAGGCCGCTCTCAGACTGTCTAGTGACAGCGCTGCTGCTCAGGTGGCGCCGCTGCTTGGGGCCACGAGGCCACTGCAGATGAGGCAGCTCCCTGGGACAAGGCTCCCAGCAATGCTGCTCCTGAACAGGGCCGCTCCTGGCGGCGGCACTGCTCAGAGCGGCAAAACTCCCAGCAGTGCCTCTCTTGAAGCTCCCGATTATGGAAAAGGAGCTGTCACTCTCCACAACCCTGACACTATCACTCTTACCACTACCCTAATGGCTCCCAATGGCTTCCCTAATGGATACTTTAATGGCTCCTGCTAACCCCTACTCTAACACCTCCTGTTACCCCACACCAGCCTCATGGACCAGCCTTTATAGAGGTGGTTGAGACGGCCCACACACAGGTGGCCAATGGGATTGCAACTCACCTCAGTAAGTATATGCATGCCCCACTGATTGGCCATCTCCATCTAACTGGCCTAGCATGCCCTGACAGATGGGGCCTCTGGATCCACAGTGCAGGACTCTGCCTGCCCACCTGAAGGAAACTCTGCCCGTCACATTTGCACAAACACTCCAGATTGGGAGACACCTGCAATGCCCCTCAGCCACCCCAAATTTGTTGGCTGCCTTGGAAAAAGGGCGCATTTGGACCCATGCCAGACACCTACCAGCAAGCAGACACCCAGGTCAATGACCCTGAGTCAGGATGGAACCTGACATAGCCCTAGGACCTCAACAGAACCCTAGCTTAGGTTTTCAGCCATCTGCCTCCAGAGGCAAACTCTAGAATACCTACATATGGTCCAACACTTGAACCCTGAGCCTCAAAACAGAACACCTCCTGTCCTCAGAAGGCAACCTGGTTCTCGAAATCTCCATCTAACTCTCAGGGAAGGAGAACCTGCATGGCGCCAGAGCCCCCGCCACATTCGAAGGTCTCAACAGACACAAGCCAGCATTGTGACCCATCAAAATGAGGCTCCCTGTCACCACAGCACCCTGAGAACTTTGCCCCAGAGCCACCAGATCCAAACGGCCTTGTTCCTGGGCTGGAAGGGGAAGCTGAGCTGGGCATTCCAGGCACCCATGTGGTGACATCTGCTATGACGTCTTTCCATATGGTGGACCATGGTGCCATCAAAATGGACTCCTGCTGTCCCGCAGACAGAAAGCTTGCTGTTCAGAGCAGCTAACAAGTCCCAGCCTGAGAAAACCTCCATGGCCTCATGAAGCCATCCCTCCATTCATGGGCCATCATGGACACAAACTCCAGCATGAACAACGATCTGACATGACCCCTTACTCAGGTGCTGGAGATCTCGAGTCAGACGCTGCACATTGGAAATGCCAGGTGATTGGCACTGAACTGAACCAGTGCTTGTGCTTTCAGAATTCTTCCCTCACTCTCCTGTCCCAAAAGCCCTCCGGATTATTTATTCGGGAGCCCCAACACAGGCTTCTGCCTGCCCTCACAGGCTTCTGCCTGCTCTCCAGAAAGATGTATGGCCCTAGCTATCTGCCCAGAATCCCCACGTGTGGATCAAACTGAAAGGACCTTGATGGCACCCCAATGTCCTAGGCCACCGTGTGCACTAACACTCTGCCTGACACAGCCTGAGCCCGGAACTCCCTTCAGCCTCACAGGTAGCGGGCACCATATCCTGTAGGTGGGACATGCTAAGGCGTGAGACTGTCTTCTCTACCCAACCTGGGTATTCAGGCATCTGTGCTCAGACCATAGCTCAAATCCTGGTCTATGAGGGAAACTCAAGCATCAAAAAGCACTCCTTCCCCACGACGGGAAAAGCTTGCTGTGGGGATGGGGATCTAACCCTCAGAGTGGGAGTCAGCCGCATGACCCATGGGACCACGCCCAATCAGGAGGGCTGCCCTGGCCACAAACAGGCATTGTGACCCTCAGGCTGAGCCCGCTTTCAAAACAGCCCCCTCGCTATCTGGACCAGGAGTCCGCATAGAGGGCCTGACATGCCCCTAGGCCCAAATCCTCACCCTCGTTAGTGTTCTCCAGGGGCCCGGACCCAGATTCTGACTCTGGAATCCATGCTATGGCGGGACCCCTGAGATGGTAAACAACATTCCTCCCTTACCCCAAAATACACCAAACCCTTGGGAGCCAGGCAGAATCCTCACAGAGCTAGAATCTCCCATGGCTCCATGAGGCTACCGCTCCATCTCAGGCCAACCGAACACACAACCCAGACAGAAAAGCCTGCACTCTCGCCTCCCCATCGAACTAATTTCAGATCCCGTGGCACTGCCCTCAAGGTCAACAGATCTGGCCTACAACACATTGCCCAGAACCATTTACCGAGTGTGTGTTTGTAGACTTTTGTCCCAAAAGCCCTGGCCGACAGGCCCTCCATGATGGGACCACTGGAGCCACAGCGCAGCTGACCTGAATGAAACTGCCTGTCACATTTGCACAAAACCTCCAGATTGAGAGACACCTGCAATGCCCCTGAGACCACCCAAATCCATTGGCCACCTTGGAAAAAAGGCGCCTTCAGACACATGCCAGACACCTACCTCCAGGCAGGCCCCCAGGTCAATGGCCCTGAGTCAGAAGATGGAACCTGACATAAAACCTAGGACTTCAATGGAACCCTAGCTTAGGATTGAAGCCATCTACCTCCAGAGAAAAACTCTGGAATACAACATATCGTCAAGCACTTGATCCCTGAGCCTCAAAACAGAACACCTCCTGTCCCCAGAAGACATTCTGGTTCTTGGAAGCTGTGTCCAACCCTCAGGGGAGGAGAATCCTGCATGGCGCCTGAGCCCCCGCAACATTCTAAGGTCTCCCTGTACACAAGCCAGCATTTTTTCCCATCAGAATGAGTCTCCCTGTGACCTCAGTCCCCTGCGCATTTTGCCCCAACCCACCAGATCAAAATAGCCTTGTTCCTGGGCTGGAAGTGTAAGCGGAACTGGGCTTTCCAGGCAGACATGCGGTAACTTCTGCTACGACGTCTTTCCATATGGGGAACACGGGTGCCATCTAAAGGGACTCCCACAGTCACACAGAAGGATAACTTTCTGTTTGGAGCATCTAACAAGCCCCAACTTGGGACGACCTCCATGGCCTCATAAGGCCACCACTCCATTCGTCAGCCATCATGGACACAAACTCCACCATGAGCGACCATCTGACACGTACCATGACTCAGGTGCTATAGCCTCGACTCATATGCTGCACATTGGAAATGCCATGTGCTCGGCAGTGAACGGAACCGGCACTTGTGCGTTCAGAATTGTCCATAACTTCCTGGCCCGCCAGCCCTGCAGATTGTTCATTTGGGAGTCACAACGTAGTCTTCTGTCTGCCCTCCAGAAGGAAGAGGGTCCCTAGATGTCTGCCCAGGATCCCCACGTGAGGGTCAACCTGCACGGACCTCAATGGCACCCCAATATCCTAGGCCGCCCTGTGCACTAATGCTCTGTCTGACACAGCGTGAGCCCCGGACTCCCATCAGCCCCCCAGGTAGCGGGCCCCTTATCCTGCAAGTGGGACCTGCCAAGGCAAGAGACTGTCACATCTATCCAACCTTGGTATTCAGGCGTCTGTGCCCAGACCATAGCTCAAATCCCGGCTAAGGGGGAACCTCAAGCATCAAAGAGCACTCCTTCTTCCCCACGACAGGAAAAAGTTGCTGTGGGAATGGGGGTCTAACCCTCAGAGTGGGAGCCAACTGCATGGCCTATGAGACCACGCCCACAAAGGAGGGCTGCCCTGGCCACAAACAGGCATTGTGACCCTTAGCCTCAGGCTGCTTTCAAAACAGATCTCTCGCTAACTGGACCAGGAGCCCGCATATTGGGCACGACAAGCCCCTAGGCACAAATCCTCACTCTCAGTTGTATTCTCCAGGCGCCCGGACCCAGAATTCAACTCTGGAATCTGTGCTATGTCGGGACCCCTGAGACGGAAATCAGCACTCTTACCTTCCCCCTGAAAGACACCAATCCGTTGAGACCCAGGTCAGAAAGAATCCTCACAGAGGCAGAATATCCCATGGCCCCATGAGGCTACATTACATTCCGTAGTCAGCTGCGACACACAACCGGATAGAAAAGCCTATAATCCCAACTCATCTTCCCCCTCATTTCAGATAATGTGGCACTGCCCTCACCATCCACAGACCGGGCCTGCCACCATGTCGCCCCACACCCTAACCCGAGCATGTGTTTGCAGACTTCTGTCCCCAAAGCCCTGGCCGACAGGCTCTCCATGATGGGGCGTCTGGAGCCACAGTGCAGGACTCTGCCTGTCTTCCCAAAGGATACTCTGCCCATCATATTTGCATAAACCCTCCAGATTGGGAGACGCCTGCAAGGCCCCTGAGCCCACCCAATTCTTATGGCCGCTCTGGACATAGAAGCACAGTCTGACACATGCCAGACACCTAACTCCAAGCAGACACCCGGGTCAATGGCCCTGAGTCAGAAGAAGGAAACTGACATGCCCCCAGGATATCAACAGAACCCTAGATGAGGTTTGTAGGCATCTGTCCCAAGAGGAATGTTCTGCAATACCTACATATGGTCCAACACTCGATCCCTGAGCCACAAAACAGAACACCTCCTGTCCCCTGAAGGCTACCTGGCTCTTGGGAGCTGCGACCAACACTCAGGGGAGGAGAATCCTGCATGGCGCCTTAGCCCCCTCTGCATTCTAAACTCTCCCTGGACACAAGCCAGCATTTTGACCCTATAGCATAAATCTCCCTGTCAAATCTACCCCATGGCCAATTGCCTTAGATTCTCCAGATCCAAAATGCCTTGTTCCTTGGCGAAAATTATAAGCTGAGCTGGGATTTCCAGAATCTATTTGGTGAGCTCTGCTACCATGTCTTTCCATATGGGGGACTCCGCAACCACATAAATGTAGCCCCCCTGTACCGCAGAAGGAAAGCTTGCTGTTCAGAGCAGCTCACAAGCCCCAGCCTGGGAAACCTCCATGGCTTCATGAGGTCACCCCTAAATTAATCAGGCATCATGGACACAAACTCCAGCCTGAGTGACTGTCTGACAAGTGCCCTGACTCAGGTGCTGGAGATCTTGATTCAGATGCTGCCCATTGGAAATGCAAGGTGCTCTGCAATGAATGGAACCAGCGCTTGTGCGTTCAGAATTCTGTCCTCAGCCTCCTGGCTCCGCAGCCTTCCAGATTTTTCATTCAAGAGCCCCAACGCAGTCTTCTGCCTGCCCTCCAGAAAGAACAAGGGCCCTAGGACTCTGCCAGAATCCCCACGTGAGGTTCAAATGCACGGACCTCGACGGCCCGCCAATGTCCTAGGACATGCTGTGCACTAATGCTCTATCTGACACAGCTAGAGCACTGACCTCCCAACAGTCCCCCAGGTAGCGGGCCCCATAACCTTCAGGTGGGACGTGCCAAGGCCAGAGACTGTCATCTCTACCCAACCTGGGTATTCAGGCGTCTGTGTCCAGACCATAGCTCAAATCCTGGGCTATGGGGGAACCTCAAGCATCAATGAGCACTCCTCCTTCCCCACGAAGGGAAAAGCTTGCTGTGGGGATGGGGTACTAAGCCTCCAAGTGGGAACCAGCTGCTTGGCCCATGAGACCAAGCCCAACCAGGACGGCTGCCCTGGGCACAAACAGGCATTGTGTGCCTTAGCCTCAGCCCGCTTTCAAAATAGCCCCCTCGCTAGCTGGACCAGGATCCCGCATAACTGGCCTGACATGGCCCTAGGCCCAAATTTTCACCCTCGGTCGGGTTCTCTGGTCGCCTGGACTCAGAAGCTAACTCTGGCATTCCTGCAGTGGCAGGACCCCTGAGACGGAAAACCGCACTCTTCCCTTTCCCCCGAAAGACACCAAACCCTTGGATGCCGAGCAGAAACCTCACAGAGGCAGAATCTCTAATGGCCACAGAGGGCAACCCTCCACTCCATGGCCAACAGAGACACACAACCCAGACAGAAAAGCCTGCACTCCTGCCTCCCCATCGCCCTAATATCCGATCCTGTTGCACTGCCCTCCTAGTCTGCAGATCGGGCCTGCCATGACCTTGCCCCTCACTCTAACCTGAGATTGTGGGTCCAGAATTTTGTCTCCAAAGCCCTGGCCAACAGGATCTCCATGATGGGGCATATGGAACCTCTGTGCAGGATTCTGTCTGCCCTCCCTTGGGAAACTCTGTCTGTCACTATAGCACAAACCCTGCAGATTGGGAGACACCTGGAATGCCCCTGAGACGACCCAATTTCATTGGCCACTCTGGACAGAAATGCACAGTCTGACACATGCCAGACACCTACCTCTAGGCAGACACACAGGTCAACAGCCCTGAGTCAGAAGATTTAAATTGACATGCCCCTAGGACCTCAACGGATCCCTAACTGAGATTTGCAGGCATCTGTCCCCAGAGGTACGTTCTGAAATACCTACATATGCTTCAACACTTGGTCCCTGAACTACAAAACAGAACACCTTCTGTCCCCAGAACCGTACCTGGCTCTTGGGAGATGCGATCAACCTTCAGGGGAGGAGAATCCTGCATGAAACCTGAGGCCCCACCACATTCTAAACTCTCCCTGGACACAAGCCAGCATTTTGACCCTATAGCATGAGGCTCTCTATCAACTCAGCCCCCTGGTCAATTGCCCTAGAGTCTTCAGATCCAAAATGCCTTGTTCCTGAGCCCAAATGATAAGCTGAGCTGGGCTTTCCAGAATCTATTTGGTGAGTTCTGCTACCATGTCTTTCCATATGGGGGACTCTGCAGCCACCAAAATGGAGCCCCCATGTACCGCAGAAGGGAGCTTCCTATTCGGAGCAGCTTACAAGCCCCAGCCTGGGAAAACCTCCATGGCTTCATGAGGCCACCCCTCCATTACTCAGGCATCATGGACACAAACTCCACTGTGAGCGACCATCCGACACTCGCCCTGACTCAGGTGCTTGAGATCTCGAGTCAGACTCTGTACATTGGAACTGCCATGTAATAGGCACTGTACTGAACCGGCACTTGTGTGTTCAGTCTTCCATCCTCACCCTCCTGGCCCAAAAGCCCTCCAGATTGGGAATTCTGGAGCCACAACGCAGCCTTCTTCCTGCCCTCCTTAAAGAAGTAGGGCCCTATGAGCTGCTAAGAATCCCCATGTGAAGATCAACCTGCATGGACCTCAACGGCACCCCAATTCTCAGGAGAAATCACCGAGCCCACGCATTCCTCTTTCGATTGACCACGTAGCTATTTCCATCTGTGAACAGAGTCATCTCGTCATCCGGGAGGGGAATGTCTCTGAGACCTGGCCTTATTCCTGCAACATGGGTTAGGACCTCCCTGCAGTCATGTGGGTGGTCAGCCAGCTCCACTGGCAGCAGCGTGGCTGGATTTAGCACTTCCAGGGACGGAAGGTCACTCTTGATTCGTTGAGGAGGAGGATCTGATACCCCGTCACTCGGGTGTTTGTCATCTGTCGATCTGGTGGAGTCCGGAGAAGGCCCTCAATAGCATGGGTGGTGGTCAAGATGAGATTTTGACCCAAATTCAAATCACTTGCATCCTGGACCAAGAGGGCCGTGGCAGCAATTATGCAGAGGCAAGAGGGGAACCCAGCCACTACTGGATCTAGTTTCATGCTAAGATAGGCTACTGGCCTTTGCCAAGGCTCCAGATTCTGAGTCAAAACATCTTTGGCCACCCCTGTATTTTTTATCCACATAGAAGTGGAAGGGCTTGTTAACATCTGGGATGGCCAATGCACTCAGTACAACTGTTTGTAATTTCCGAAATGCTCCTTCTGCCTCAGCTGTCCACTCTATCATAGTGAGCCCTCCCTTTTGCCAGTTCATAGGGAGGTTGGGCAATCTCTGCAAACTGCAGTATCCACAGCCTACAGAAGCCCACCATCTAAGAATTTCCCTGACTTGTCGGGACGGGGTAGGGTGGGGGTATTGAGTGATCACCTGTTTCCAGGACTCAGTGAACGCACTCCCTCGTGGAGATCAAAGCTTAAATATGTGGCATGGCTCTGACAGTGCTGTGTTTCTTTGCTGACCTGATACCCTTTTCCCTGTAGAGTCTGTAAGAGAGATCTCATTCCCACAAACATGACTCATAGTCCTCAGCGGCTACTAGCAAGTCATCAACATACTGTAGCAGAGTGACTACTGGGTTGGAATTTCTGTACTCACGCAAATCCTCGTGTAGTGCCTCGTCAAAAAATAATGGTGGGTGAATGATTGAATCCTTGGGGAAGTCTTGTACAGGTGAGTTGGCCTTGGAATACTTCCTTTGGGTCGGACCACTCAAAAGCAAAAAGGGGTTGAAATTCCCTTGCAAAAGATATGCAGAAAAATGCATCCTTGAAATCTAGGATGGTATACACAGTTGTTTTGGGGCCCAGGAGAGAGAGTAGGGTATAGGGGTTAGGCACCTTCGGGTGGATATCTTCAAACTGTTTATTAACTTCCCACAATCTTGAACGGGTCAGTAATCCCCAGTATTGCCCTTTTTGATGGGCAGCAATGGTGTGTTCCATGGAGATTTTCAAGGAACTAGGATCACATCTCCTCAGAGGTGGTTAATGGGCTTTCTGATCCCTTCCTTTGCTTCCCAGGGAAGGGGGTGCTGCCGAACACAAATAGCCGTAGCCATCGCCTTTAATTGTACCACAACTGGAGGTTGTCCCTTGGCCAAGCCAGAGGGATTCCCTTCTTCCAAGACCTCGGGAAACTCGACCAGTAGGATTAGAGAAGGCACCCAGCCTTTGTCCCCTCTGGTTTTGAGACTGGCTCATAAAGGAGGTATTCATCTAGTGCTGCCATAAGCACCTGTACAGTGGCTTGTCTCAAGGATACAGTCATGTCTCCTTCCAAGAACTGAATGCCAGCTCGTAACTTGTGGAGGAGATCTCTTCCCATCAAGTTATATAGGGCATGAGGGAGGACCAAAAATCGATGTTTCACTATTTCCGAGGCCAAATTTAAAGTCCTTTCTGTTGTCCATTTATGTCTCGCTGTGCCATTTGCTCTTTGTACCCAAACTTCCTCTCCAGATAGTTTTCCCATATGTTTAATTAATGATGAAAATTGAGCTCCCATGTCCACCAAAAAAATCAATTGATTTCCTCTCCACTTCAATTTTTACTCTGGTGGCCAGCATTGCCATCTTCCTTTTGGGGCACGCCCTGGCCCAGTGTCCTTTTTCCTTACGGTAAGCACACTGATCTGAATCTATGTCTTCCCACCGGCCTTCTCTGTGCTTACGCATTTCCTTCCATTTACTTTCCTCTACCTATCTCATATAATGCCAAAATCTTAACCAGCTTTTTCTGTTTTTCATCCTCCTGTGCATCCCTGTTCTTAAACACTTTTTCTGCTATTCCGAAGAGCTCAATCAGATTCTTCCCTTCAAATCCTTAAATATCCTGAAGTTTCCTCCTTATATCCGGGACTGACTGACTGGTAAAAGCAAGATTCACTGCTCCCTGGTTTTTGGGTGCCTCAGGATCATTTGGGTTAACATTTTATAGGCTTCAGTGAGCTTTTCTAGGAAAGCTCCTGGAGACTCAATCTTATCTTTAGTCACCGTACTAATTCTGGTTTAGTACGAGTGCAACTTTTACTTCTGGAAATTCTGGAAATTTCCAGAATTTGATTCCAGGATTTCAATATATCAAAGAACCGTATTTGTTCTGAAAGTCTCCTATATGAATTTTCTTAAGGCGGAATTCATCTTACAGGAGAATTAAAACAATTACAAATGACAAAAAACTCAGAACAGATATGATTAAATATCAAATGATGACCCTTATCAAAACATTAAAACTTTAGAAAATGTATAGATCCTCTGGAGTAGTTACAGCATTTACCCAAATTTAACCCAAGGTTTATCATTGATTTAGCAGTACTTCCTGAGTAACTTACCATATCAGGTAAAAGCCTTATGAGTCAAAGAGATCTCATTTACAATTCTGGGTTGGCAATGAAAACCAGTTACATTTTCTTAGAAACATCTCAATCTCTAGTGAAGACTAAATATTAACCATTTGTGAACTGTTGCAATAGAAGTTAAGCACAAAACATGTTTACCAACAGATTTCAAAAGCACAAGCCTCATTCCAGAAACCAGCTCCCAAGCACGTCATCCCATTTGTCATCCAAGCAAAACTTCAAAGCTTCAGATTACCATAGGCTCTGAAAACTATATTAACAATTATGCATTAAAACCCTGAGACAGACAATTAACCATCAATTCAGTCATCTCTTTGCTAAGAGATTTCATGTTCCACATGGGTCCATTCCACTTCAGATGCCATGCTTTGCCGCCAGCAAGGGAGAGTTGCTACGCAGTCCACTTCAGGCCAGAGAGGCACGGAATTCCCCCAAACAAAGGGAGTTTCGGCAACTGCTTGGGAATATTCCTTAAAGTCTCTGTCCCAAGTTAGACTAAACCCAGTTGGCTCCGTTTATAGCCCTTAACTCACGAAATGAGTGAGGAAGAAGCCCCACATCTATTATGAGGTACAGAGAGACGAAAGTCAGAGTCCCCTTACTCTCTACCTGTCCCATTTCCCCAAACACAACAAACAACACAGCAGACAACAAAAAGACAAGACAAATACACTGCAGATTCAGCGGTCCTGCCACGGGTGGGGATTTTCTAGGGGGACTCAAACTCCCTGACTGCCTAGGGGAACTCAGACCCCCTGAAGACCACATAGGGTTACTCGAACCCCCTGGTGACCATCTAGGGGGACTCGAACCACCTGACCACCTAGGGGGACTCAAACCCCAGACCGCCAAGGGGGACTCAAACCTCATGTTGATCTGCCAACAGAGGAATGGGGAATCCCTGCATCCACTCCAGCCCTGGGGAGCATAGCTGTGTCCAGCTTCTCCCCTGTGGGCCATACCCTGGAGTTCCAACCAGACAGACGCACAAGATCCCAACACCTCTGGAGGCTTTTCCCATAAAGTCCGATGCTGGCTCAGTTCTTGTTTTTTGATCGCGGGCGAGTTCCCAGTGTTAGGGTCCCTGATCAAAGGAAGGAGACTGACATGAAGCGAAAATCAAGCAGCGCTTTATTTCACACCAAGCACCGAAAATCAAACTGACCGGTCGGGTCCATTTCTTACGTAGTGGTGATGACGATGAAGACACTACTCCCGATGACAAAGAGGCGAGGATGACGAGGATGGCAACTCTGATGTCACAGACTCTGCTCCCCATGACCCACTCCGACAAGGCCGCTTCCCAGACGAGGCCGCTCTGGACAGGGCCACACGCTGGACAAATGCCACAGCTGATGATGAAGAGACTGCTCCAGACCAGGCCGCTTTCTGATGAGGCCCCACTGACAAGGCTGCTCTCTGGAATGACGCCGCTCTGGCAAGGCCACAGCACTGGGCCTCGAGGCAAGTCGTGGCAAGGCCGCGGTGAGGCCGGTCGTGGGCGGCACTGCTGCTCGGGGAGGCGAGGCCTTTCATGGTGGTGCCGCTCCCAGCAATGCTTCTCCCAATGCTCCTGATGATCCTGAAACTTCGACGCTCCCGATGAACCCGATGCTATCACTCCTACGACTATTCTAACAGCTCCCCATGGCTACTCTAATGGCTACTCTAACTCCTTCTACTACCCGTCAGCATGAGGATCCCTGTCAACTCAGTCACCTGGACACTTGCCCAAGAGCCATCAGATCAAAACTGCCATATTTAGGCTTTTCTAACTGGGTTAGAATCTAGGCAGACATCCAGGTCAATGGCCCTGAGTCAGAAGATGGAACCTGACATGACCCTAGGACTTCAATGGAAACCTAGCTTAGAATATAGGCATGTCAACAGAGGCAAGTTCTGGAATACACATATATGGTCAAGCACTTGATCCCTGAGCCAAAAAATAGAACACCCCCAGTTGCCAGAAGGCAACCTGGTTCTTGGGAGCTAGGTGCATACCTCAGGGGAGTAGAATCCTGCATGACGAATGAAACCCCGTGACATTCTATGTTCTCCCTGGACACAAGCCAGCATTGTGACCCATCAGCATGAGGCTCCCTGTCAACTCAGCGTCCTGGGCACTTCACACCAGAGCCTCCAGATCGAAACTGCCTTGTTCCTGGGCTGCAAGTGTAAGCTGTGCTCTGCTTTCCAGACATCCATGTGGTGAGATCTGCCAATAAGTTTTTCCATTTGGGGGACACTGGAGCCATCCAAATGGACTCCCCCTGTCCCACAGAAGGAAAGCTTGCTGGTTGGAACTGTTCACAAGCCCCAGCCTGGGAAAACCTCCATGGCCTCTTGAGGCCACCCCGCCATTCCTTGGCCATCATGGACACAAACACTAGCGTGAGTGAACATCTGACACTGAACTGAACTGGTGATCATGCGTTCAGAATTCAGTTCTCACCCAACTGACAACAAGCCCTCCATATTGGGAATTCTGGAGCCACAATGCAGCCTTCTGCCTGCCCTCCAGAAAGAAAAAGGACCCTATGGGTCTGCCCAGTATCCCTATGTAGGATCAACCTGCACTGCAATAGACAGAACACCAATAACCAGGCTGCACTGTGCACTAATGCTCTGTCTGACCCAGCCTAAGGGCCGACTTCCAGTCACAGCCCAGGTATCAGGAGCCATCAACTGCAGGTGGGACTGGCCATGGCCCAAAGCTGTCATCTCTACCCAACCTGAGTGTTCATGCATCTGTGCCCTGACCATAGCTCAAATCCCAGCCTATGGGGGATCCTCAAGCACAAAAGAGCACTCCTCCTTCCCCACGGTCAGAAAAGCTTGCTGTGGGGATGGGGGTCTAATCGTCAGAGTGGGAGGCAGCTGCATGGCCCATGAGACCACGCACAACCAGGAGGTACACCCTGGTCACAAACAAGCATTGTGACCATCAGCCTGAGCCTGCTTTCAAACAAGCCCCCTGGCTAGCTGAACTAGGAGCTCACATATCGGGCCTGCCATGCCCCTAGGCCCAAATCCTCACCCTCGTTTTGTTTCTCCAAGCACTCGGAACCCGAAGCCGACTCTGGAATCAGTGCTATGCCGGCACCCCTGAGATGGATAACAGCTCTCTTGCCTTCATCCAGAAAAACACCAAAGCCTTGGGAGCTGTGCAAAATCCCCCCAGCTGCCGATTCTCCCTTGGACCCATGAGGACACCCCTGCATTCCGTGGACAACCGAGACACACAACCCAGACAGTAAAGTCTGTGCTCCCACCTCCCCGTCGCCCTCATTTCAGATCCTGTGGCACTGTCCTCACTGTCTGCAGGTAAGGCCTGACATCACCTTGCCTGTCACACTAACTCGAGTTTGTGTTTGCAGACTTTTGCCCCAAAGCTCTGGCCCACAGGCCCTCCAGGATGGGGCCTTTGAAGCCAACAGTGCAGGACTCTGCCTGCCCTCTCAAAGGAAACTTGCCCATCACAGTTGCACAAACCCTCCAGATTGGAGACACCAGCAAGGACCCTGAGCCCACCCAATTTCATTGGCCACTCTAGACAGAAATGCACAGTCTGACACATGCCAGACACCTACATCCTGGCAGACATCCAGGTCAATGGTTTTGAGTCAGAAGATGGAAACAGATATGCCCCTAGGATTTCAATGGAATCCTAGCTTAGGTTTGCAGGCAAATGTACCCAGAGGAAAGTTCTGGAGTATCTACCTATGTTCCAATTCTAGGTCTCTTATGCAAAAAACAACACACCTCCTGTACCCAGAAGGCAACCTGGTCTGAGGTGCTGCGTAAAACTCTCGGGAGTGGAGAATTCTGCATGACGCTGGAGTTCTGCCATATAGTGAGGTCTCATGGGACAAAATTAGCATTGTGATCCATCAGCTTGAGGCTCCCTGTTAACACAGCCCCCTGGGCAATTCGCCCCAGAGCCCCCAGATCGAAACTGCCTTGTTCCTGCAATGCAAGTGTAAGCTGAGCTGGGATTTCCAGGCGTCCATGCGGTCAGCTCTGCTACCAAGTGTTTCCATATGGGGGATCCTGAATCCATCAAAATGGGCTCCCCCTGTCCCTCAGAAGGAAAGTTCCTATTCAGAGCAGTTCACAAGTCCCAGCCTGGGAAAACTTCCCTGGTATCTTGAGGCCTCCCCTCCATTCGTCAGGAAACATGAACACAAACTCCAGCGTGAGCGACCATCGGACACTCACCCTGACTTGGGTCCTAGAGATCTCGAGTCAGATGCTGAACATTGGAATTACCATGCGCTCATCACTGAACTGAACCTGCCCTTGTGCGTTCAGATTTCTGTCCTCAACTTCATGGCCAGCAGGCCCTCCAGACTGCGAATTCTGGAGAGACAACACAGCCTTCTGCATGCCCTCCAGATAGAAGAAGGGCCCTATGCATTTGTCCAGAATCCCCACGAGAGGATCCACGTGCATGGCTCTCGATGGCACCCCAATATCCTAGGCCTCCCTGTGCACTAATGCTCTGTCTGACAGAGCCTGAGTCCTGACCTCTCATCAGCCCCAATGGAGTGGGCCCCATATCCTGAAGGTGGGATATGCCAAGGCCAGAGACTGTCATCTCTACCCAACCTGGGTATTCAGGCATCTGTGCAAGACCATGAGTTAAATTCCAGCCTATGGGGGAATCTCAAGCACAAAAGAAGAATCCTCCTTCCCCACGGCAGGAAAAACTTGCTGTGGGGATGCGGTCAAACCCTCAGTGTGGGAGCCATCTGCATGGCCCATAAGACACGCCCATATATTAGGGTGGCCCTGGACACAAAGAGACATTTTGACCCTCAGCCTGAGCCCGGTTTCAAACAAGACCCCTCTCTAGCTGGACCAAGAGCCTGCCTAGCTGTCTGCCATGCCGCTTGGCACAAATCCTCACCCTCCATCTCATTCTCAGGAAGCACGAACCCAGAAGCCAACTCTGGGATCCCTGATATGGCCCGACACCTGAGACAAAAATAGGACTCTTCCCTTCCCCCCAAAAGACACCAAACCCTTGGGAGCCAGGCAGAATCGCGACAGAGGCAGAATCTACCATGGCCCCATGAAACCACTCCTCATTTCCGTGGCCATCGAGACACACAACCCTGACAGAAAGATTGCGCTCCTGCCTCCCCAATCAACTAATTTAAGATCCCGGGGCACTGCCCTCACAGTCTGAAGATTGGGCCTGCCATTACTTCGACCTTCACCCAACCTTAGATTGTGTTTGCAGACTTTTGTACACAACCCTGGCTGACAGGCACTCCAGGATGCAGCCTCTGGAGCCAAAGTGCAAGACCATGCCTTCCATCCCGATGGAAACTGTGCTCATCACAGTATACAAACCCTCCAGATTGGGAGACACCTGCAAGGCCCCTGAGCCCACCAATTTCGTTGGCCGCTCTGGATAGAAATGCACAGTCTGACACATACCAGACACCTACCTCCAGGCAGACATCCATGTTAATGGCCCTGAGTCAGAAGATGGAGCCTGACGTGCCCTTAGGACCTCAACGGAAAACTAGGTGAGGTTTGCAGGCATCTGTCCCCAGAGGCAAGTTCTGAAATACCTTCGTATGTTCCAACGCTTGGTCCCTGAGCCAAAAAAACAGAACAGCTCCTCTCCCTAGAAGGCAACCTGCCTCTTGGGAGCTGGTCCAAACCTCAGCGGAGGAGAATCCTGCATGGCACCTGAGCCCCCATCACATTCTAAGGTCTCAATGGACACAAGCTAGCATGGTGATCCATCAGCATGAGGCTCCCTGTCAACTCAGCCCTGTCAACTCAGCGCCCCAGAGCCACCAGATAGAAACTGCTTTGTTCCTGGGCTTCAAGGGTAAGCTGAGCTGGGCTTTCCAGGCATCTATGTGGTGAGCTCTGCCACCAAGTCTTTCCATATGGGGGAGTCAGGAGCCATCAGAATGGACTCCTCCTATCCCAGAGAAGGAAAGGTTGCTGTTCGGAACAGCTCATAAGATCCAGCCTGGGAAAACCTCCATGGCCTCCTGAGGTCATCCCTCCATTCTTCGGTCATGATGGACAAACACTCCAGCGTGAGCTACCATCTTACACTCACCAAGACTCAGCTGCTGCAGATCTTGAGTCAGATGCTGAACACTGGAACTGCCATGCGCTTGGAACTGAACTGAACCGGCGCTTGTGTATTCTGGCTTCTGTCCTCTCCCTTCTGGCCCGCAAGCACTCCAGATTGGGAATTCTGGAGCCACAACGCAGCATTCTGCCTGCCATTGAGATAGAAGGAACCTATGGGTTTGCACAGAATCCCCACGTGAGGTCAACCTGCACGGCCCTTGATGGCACACTAATATGCTAGGCCTCCCTGAGCACTAATGCTCTGTCTGACAGAGCTTGATCCCCGAATTCATATCAACTCCCAGGTAGCATGCTCCATATCCTGCAGGTGTGACCGGAAATGGCCCGAGGCTTTCATATCTACCCATCCGGGGTATTTAGGCATCTGTGCCCAGACCTTAGCTCAAATCCCGGCCAATGAGGAAACCTCAAGCACAACAGAGCACTACACCATACCCATGGCAGGAAAAGCTTGCTGTGGGGATGGGGGTCAAACCCTCATAGAGGGAGTCAGCTGCTTGGCCCTTTAGACCAGGCCCACACAGGATGGCCACCCTGGGCAAAAACAGACATTGTGACCTCATACTGAACCCACATGTAAAGAAGCCCCCTTGCTAGCTGGATTAGGAGATCGCATATCAGGCCTGCCATGCCGATTACTCAAATTTGGACCCTCAATCAGGTGCTCCAGGCGTCCGGACTCAGATGTCGACTCTGGAATCCCTGCTATGGCCCAATCCCTGACACGGAAAACATCACTCTTCCCTTCCTGGCAAAAGACACCAAAGCCTTGGGAGCTGGGCAGAATCCCAAGAGAGGCAGAATCTCCCATGGCCCCATGAGGCCACCCCTCCATTCCGTGTCCAACTGAGACATACAACCCAGACAGGAAAGCTTGCATTCCCACATCTCCATCGCCCTAATTTCAGATCCCAAGGCACTGACCTCATGGTCTGCAGATCGGTCCTGCCATCACCTCGCCCCTAAACCTAACCCGAGTTTGTGTTTGCAAACTTTTGTCCCCATAGCTTTGGGTGACAGGCCTTCCAGGATGGGGCCTCTGGAGCCACAGCGCAGGACACTGCCAGCACACCCGAAGTAAGCTCTGCCCGTCATATTTGCACAAACCCTCCAGATTGGGAAAAACCTGCACTGCCCCTGAGCCCAAAACAAATTCTTGGCCGCCTTGGAAAAATGTGCATTCGGACACAGGCCAGACACCTACCTCCAGGCAGAGAGCCAGGTCAATGGCCCAGAAGATTGAACCTTACATACCCTAGTACCTCAATGAAACCCTAGCTTAGGTTTGCCAGCATCTGTCTCCAGAGGCAAACTCTGGAATAACTACATATTTTCCACATTGATCCCAGAGCCACAAAACAGAACACCTCCCGTCCCCAGAAGGCAACATGGCTCCTGGGAGCTGCTTCCAAACCAAGGGGAGGAGAATCCTGCATGGCGTCTGAGCCACCGCCACATTCTAAGGTCTCCCTGGACACAAGCCAGCATTGTGACTGGTCAGAATGAGGCTCCCTGTTACCTCAGCCCCCAAGGGCGTTTGATCCATAGCCACCAGATCAAAACGGTCTTGTTCCTGGGCTGTAAGGCTAAGCAGACCTGGGCTTTCCAAGCATCCACACGGTGATTTCTGCTACAATGTCTTTCCATACGGAGGACCCTTGTGTCATCCAAATGGACTCCACATGTCCCACAGAAGGAAAGCTTGCTGTTCGGAACAGCTCACAAGCTCCAGCCTGGGAAGACCTCCATGGCCTCATGAGGCCACCCCTCCACTCTTGGCGAACATGGACACAAACTTCAGCGTGAGTGACCATCTGACACATGCCTGGACTCAGGAGCTGGAGATCTCACGACAGACACTGCACATAGAAATGCCATGTGCTCGGCAGTAAAAGAAACCGGTACCTGTACATTGAGAATTCTATCCTCACCCTCTTGGCCCACCAGCCCTCCACATTGTTCATTCGGGATCCACAACTCAGTCTTCTGCCTGACCTCCAGAAAGAAGAAGTGCCCTAGGTGTCTGCCCAGAATCCTCACATGAGCATCAACCTGCACGGACCTCGACGGCACCCCAATATCCAAGGCGGCCCTGTGCACCAGTGCTCTGTCTGACACAGCTTGAGCTCCGACCCTCCATCAGGCCCCAGGTATTGGGCTCCATATCCTTCAGGTGAGATGTGCCAAGGCCAGAGATTGATACCTCTACCCAACCTGGGTATTCAGGCATCTGAGCCCAGACCATAGCTCAAATTCCGGCCTATGGGGGAACCTCAAGCATAAAAGAGCACTCCTTCTTCCCCACGATGGGAAAGGCTTCCTGTGGGGCTGGTGGTCTAACCTCAGAATGGGAGCCAGCTGCATGGCCCATGAGACCACGCCCACTCAGAAGGGCTGCCCTGGCCACAAACAGGCATTGTGACCCTCAGCCTGAGACCACTTTCAAACCAGCCCCCTCGCTAACTGAACCAGGCACCCACATTTTGGGCGTGCCATGCCCCTAGGCCCAATCCTCACCCTCGGACGTGTTCTCCAGGCACCCGGATCCAGAAACCGACCCTGGAATCCCTGCTATGGCAGGACCCCTGGAATGAAAACAGATCTCTTCCCTTCTCCACGAAAGACAATAAACCATTAGGAGCTGGGCAGAATCGTCACAAATGTAGGATCTCCCATGGCCCCATGAGGATACCAGTACATTCTGTGTCCAATCGAGACACACAGCCCAGACAGAAAAGCCTGTACTCCTGCCTCCCTGTCGAACTAATTTCAGATGCTGTGGCACTGCCCTCAAGGTCCATAGATTGAGCATGCCATCACCTCGCCCAGAATCCTATCGCGAGTTTGTGTTTGCAGACTTTTGTCCCCAAAGCCCTGGCCAACAGACCCTCCAGGATGGGGCCTCTGGAGCCACTGCGCAGGACTCTGCCTGCCACCTCGAGGAAGCTCTGCCATCATATTTGCACACACACTCCAGATTGGGAGACACCTGCAATGCCCCTGAGCCCACACCAATCCATTGGCCACCTTGGAAAAAAGGCACATTCGGACACATGCCAGACACCTACCTCCAGGCAGACACCCAGGTCAATGGCCCTGAGTCAGAAGATGGAACCTGACATACCCCTTAGGACTTAAACAGAACCCTCACTTAAGTTTGCAGGCATCTGCCTCCAGAGTCAAACTCTGGAATACCTACATATGGTCCAACACTTGATACCTGAACCACAAAACAGAACACCTCCTGTCTCCAGAAATCAACAAGACTTCTGGGAGCAGCGTCAAACCCTCAGGGGAGGAGAATCCTGCATGGCACCCGAGCTTCCACCACATTCTAAGGTCTCTCTGGAAACCAGCCTGCATTGTGACCCATCAGAATGAGGCTCCTTCTCACCTCAGCCCCCTGGCACTTTGCCCAGAGCGATCATATAAAAGGGCCTTGTTGCTGGGCTGGAAGGGTAAGCAGATCTGGGCTTTCCAGGCATTTATGCGGTAACTTCTGCTACGGCGTCTTCCCATATGGGGACCCTGCTGCCATCCAACGGACTCTCCCTGTCCCACCGAAGGAAAGCTTGCTGTTCGGAGTGGCACACAGGCCTCAGGCAGGGAAGTCTTCCATGACCTTATGAGGCCACCCCACCACTCGTCGGCCATCATGGACACAAACTTCAGCATGAGCAACCATCTGACACGTGCTCTGACTCAGGTTCTAGCGATCTGGAGTCAGACGGTGCACATTGGAACTGCCACGTGCTCGGCACTGAACAGGACAGGCACTTGTGTATTTAAATTCCATCTTCACCCTTTGAGCCGCCAGCCCTACAGATTGTTCATTTGGGAGCCACAAAGCAGTCTTCTGTCTGCCCTCCAGAAAGAAAAAAGGCCCTAGGGGTCTGCCCAGAATCCCCACACAAGGATTAACCTGCACCGACCTCAACAGCACGCCAAAGTCCTAGGCAGCCCTGTGCACTAATGCTCTGTCTGACACAGCCTGAGCCTTGACCTCCCTTCAATCCCCAGGTATTGGGCCCCATATCCTGCACGTGGGATGTTCCAAGGCCAAAGACTGTCATCTCTACAGAACCTCGGTTTTCAGGCGTCTGTGTCGAGACCACAGCTCAAATCCCGGCCTATGTGGGAACCTCAAGCATCAAAGAGAACTCCTTCCCCACAACGGGAAAAGCTTCTTGTCCGGATGGATGTCTTACTCTCAGAGTTGGAGCCATCTGCATGGCCCATGAGACCACGCCCACACACGATGGCTGCCATGGCCACAAACAGGCATTGTGAGCCTCAGCCTGAGCCCACTTTCAAACCAGCCCCCTCGCAGGATGGACCAGGAGCCCGCATATCTGGCCTGACATGTCCCTATGCCCAAATCCTCACCTCGGTCGGGTTCTTCAGACTCCCGGACCCAGAAGCCGACTCTGGAATCCCTGCTATGGCGGGACCCCAGAGATGGAAATCATCACTCTTCCCTTCCCCCAGAAAGACACCAAACACCTTGGGAGCTGGGCAGAATACTCACAGAGGCAGAATCTCCCATGGCTCCATGAGGATACCGCTACATTCCATGGCCAACCGAGAGACACAGAACCCAGACAGAAAAGCCTGCACTCCGGCCTACCCGTCTCCCTCATTTCAAATCCCGCAGCACTGCCCTCATGGTCCACAGATTGGGCCTGACATCACCTCGCCCACAACCCTATACCAAGTTTGGGTTTGCAGACTTTTGTTCCCAAAGCCCTGGCTGATAGGCCCTCCAGGATGGGGCCTCTGGAGCCACAGCACAGGACTCTGCCTGCCTACCTGAAGGAAAATCTGCCCATCGCAATTGTACAAACCGTCCAGATTGGGAGACACCTGCAATACCCCTAAGCCCACCCAAATTCGTTGGCCACCTTAGAAAAAATGCGCCTTTGGACACACTCCAGACACCTACCTCCAGGCAGTCATCCAGGTCAATTGTCCTGAGTCAGAAGACAGAACCTGACATACCCGAAGGACCTCAATGGAACCCTACATCAGGTACAGGTCTCTCTATCCAGAGGCAAACTCTGTAATACGTACATATGGTCCAAAACTTGATCCCTGAGCAACAAAACAAAACACCTTCTGTCCCAAGAAGGCAACCTGGCTCTTAGGAGCTGCGTCCAACCCACAGGGGAGGAGAATCCTGCATGGCGGCTGAGTCCCACCACATTGTAAGGTCTCCCTGGACACAAGCCAGCATTGTGACCCATCAGAATGAGTCTCCCTGTCACCTCAGCCCGCTGGGCCGTTTGCCCTAGAGCCACCATATTGAAACGGCCTTGTTCCTGGGCTGGAAGGGTAAGTGGAGCTGGGCTTTCCAGGCATCCATACGGTGACTTCTGCTAAGATGTCTTTCCATACTGGGGACCCTGGTGCCATCCAAACAGACTCCCCCTGTCTTGCAAAAGGATAGCTTGCTGTTCAGAGCAGCTCACAAGCCTCAGCCTGGGAAGACCTCCATGGCCTCATGAGGCCACCCCTCCACTCATGGGCCATCATGGACACAAACTCCAGCATGTGCGACCATCTGACACATGCCCTGACTCAGGTTCTGGAAATCTCGTGTCAGACGCTACACATTGGAAATGGCATATGCTTGGCACTGAACAGAACCGTCGCTTGTGAGTTCAGAATTCCGTCCTCACCCTCCTTGTCCGCATGCCATCCAGGTGGTTCATTGCTGAGCCCCAACGCAGGTTTCGTCCTGCCCTCCTGAAAGAAGAAAGGCCATTGTGGCCAGCCCAGATTCCCCACGTGAGGATCAACCTGCACGGACCTCGACGGTACCCCAATATCCTAGGCCGCCCAGTGCACTAATGATTTTCTTACACAGCCTAGTCACGACCTCCCATCAACCCCCCAGGTAACAGGCCCCATATCGTGCACATGATCCCTACCACTGCTAGAGACTGTCATCTCCACCCAATCTGGGTATTCAGGCATCTGTGCCCAGACCATAGCTCAAATCCCGGCCAATGGGGGAGCCTCAAGCATAACTATTCCTTCCCCATGACAGGAGAAGCTTGCTGTGGGGATGGGGGTCTATCCCTCAGAGTGGGAGCCAGCTGTGTGTCCCATGAGATCACGCCAACCCAGGCGGGCAGCCCTGAACACAAGCAGGCATTGTGACCCTCAGCCCGAGCTCGCTTTCAAACTATCCCCCTGGCTAGCTGTACCAGGAGCCCGCATAGTAGGCCTGACATGCCCCTGGGCCCAAATCCTCACCCTTGGTCGGGTTCTCCAGGCACCCGGACCCAGAATTCGACTATGGAATTCCTGCCTTGGCATGACCCTTGAGAAGGAAAACAGCACTCTTCCCTTCCCCATGAATGACACCAAATTCGTGGGAACTGGGGATTCTCCAATGCCCCATGAGGCTACTGGTACATTCCTTGCCTAACCGAGACACACAAACCAGACAGAAAAGACTGTGCTCCCGCCTCCCTGTCTCCCTAATATCAGAGCCCGGGGCACTTCCATCATGGTCCACAGATCGGGCCTGCCATCACCTCACCCAGAAACCTATCCTGAGTTTGTGTTTGCAGACTTTTGTTCCCGAAGCCCTGGCCGACAGGCCTTCTAGGATGGGGCCTCTGGACGCACAGCACAGGACTCTGAATGCCCACCCAAAGGAAATTCTGCCCATCATTTTTGAACAGTGCCTACAATGCCCCTGAGCCCTCCCCAAATTTGTTGGCTGCCTTGGAAAACAGGCGCATTTGGACACAGGCCAGAAACCTACCTCCAGGCAGAGACCCAGGGCAATGCCTTAAGTCAGAAGATAGGACCCCAGAGATGGAAAAAGCACTCTTCCCTTCCCCCTGAAAGACACCAAACCCTTGGGAGCTGGGCCCCATGAGGCTACCACTACATTCCGTGGCCTACCGAGACACACAACTGAGAAAGAAAAGCCTGTGCTCTCGCCTCCCCAATGCCCTCATTTCAGATACCACGGCAATGCCTTCACAGTCTGCAGATCAGGACTGCCGTCATCTCACCCCTAACCCTATCCAGAGTTTGTGTTTGCAGACTTTTGTCCCCAAGGCCTGGCAGAGAGGCCCTCCAGGATGGGGCCTGTGGAGTCACAGTGCCAGTATCTTCCTGCCCACCTGAAGGAAATTCTGCCCGTCACATTAGCACAAACACTCCAGATAGGCAGAAACATGCAATGCTGCTGAGTCCATCCCAAATTCGGTGGCCGCCTTGGAAAAAATGCACATCTAGACACATGCCAGACACCTACCTCCAGGCAGACACCCAGGTCAATGGCCCTGAGTCAGAAGATCAAACATGACATACCCCTAAGACCTCAATTGAACCCTAGATTAGCCTTGCAGGCATCTGCTTCCAGAGGCAAACTCTGGAATACCTACATATGGTCCAACACTTGATCCCTGAGCCACAAAACAGAACACCTCCTGCCTCCAGAAGGCAACCTGTCTCTTGAGAGCTGCGTCCAACCCTCAGGGGAGGAGAATCCTGCATGGCGCCAGAGTCCCTGCCACGTTTAAGGTCTCCCTGGACACAATCCAGCATTGTGACCCATCAGAATGAGGATCCCTCTCACCTTAGTCCCCTGGGAACTTTTCCCCAGAGCCACCTGATCCAAAGGGCCTTGACCTGGGATGGAAGGCTAAGAGGAGCTGGGCTTTCCAGGCATCCATGTGGTGACTTCTGCTACGACGTCTGTCCATATGGGGGACCCTGGTGCCATGCAAACGGACTCCCCCTCTCCTGCAGAAGTAAAGCTTGCTGTTCAGAGTAGCTCCCAAGCCCAGCCTGGGATGACCTCCATGGCCTCATGAGGCCACCCTTCCACTCGTCGGCCATCATGGACACAAACTCCAGCATGAGTCACATGCCCTGACTCAGGTGCTGAAGATCTCGTGTCAGACGCTGCACAATGGAAATACCATGTGCTCGCCACTGACATGAACCGGCACTTGTGCATTCAGAATTTCGTCCTCACCCTCTTGGCCCTCCAGCCTACCAGATAGTTCATTCGGGAGCCACAACCCAATCATCTAACTGCCCTGCTGAAAGAAGAAGGGCCCTAGGGTACTGCCCAGAATCCCCACGTGACGATCAACCTGCACGGACCTTGATGGCACCCCAATGTCATAGGCCGTCCTGCGCACTATTGCTCTGTCTGACACAGCCTGATCCATGACCTCCCATAAGCCCCCCAGGTAGCGGGCCCCATATCCTGCAATTGGGATGTACCAAGGCCAGAGACGGTCATCTCTAGCCCAACCTGAGTATTCAGGCATCTGTGTCCAGACCATAGCTCAAATCCCAGCCTATGGGGGAACATCAAGCATGAAAGAGCATTTCTCCTTCCCCAAGATGGGAAAAGTTTGCTGTGGGGATGGGGTTCTAACCCTCAGAATGGGATCCACCTGCATGGCCCATGAGATCACGCCCATCCAGGTGGGCTGCCCTGACCACAAACAGGCATTTTGAGACTGAGCCTGAGCCTACATTCAAATGAGCCCCCACGCTCGCTGGACCAGGATCCTGCATATCAGGCGTGACATGCCCCTTGGCCCAAATCCTCACCCTCTGTTGGGTTCCCCTGGCGGCTGGACCCAGAAGCTTACTGTGATCCCTGCTATGGCGGGAAAACAGCACTGTCCCCTTTCCCCTGAAAGACATCAAACCCTTGGGAGCCGGGCAGAATCCTCACAGAGGCAGAATCCTCCACGGCCCCATGAGGCTACTGCTACATTCCGTGGGCAACCAAGACACACAACCCAGACAGAAAAGTCCACGCTCCTGCCTCCCGTTGAACTAATTTCAAATACTGTGGCACTGTCTTCATGGTACGCAGATCGGGTTTGCCATCATCTGGCCCAGAAGCCTATCCCGAGTTTGTGTTGCAGACTTTTGTCCCCCATGCCCTGGCCGACAGGGCCACCATGATGGGCCCTCTGGTTTCACAGCACAGGATTTTGCCAGCCCACCAGAAGGAAACTCTGCCAAAATTTTCACAAACCTTCCAGATTGGGAGACACCTGCAATACCCTTGAGCCCACCCCAAATTCGTTGGCCGCCTTGGAAAAAAGGCGAATCAGGATACATGCCAGACACCTACCTCCAGACAGACACCCAGTTCAATGGCCCTGAGTGAGTCATGGTACCTGACATACCCTAGGACCTCAATGGAAACCTTAGCTTAGCATTGCAGTCATCTGCCTCCAGAGGAAAACTCCGGAATACCTGCATATGGTCCAACACTTGATCCCTGAACCACAAAACAGAACACCTACTGTCCCCAGAAGGCAACCTGGCTCTTTGGGAGCTGCGTCCAACCCTCAGGGGACAAGAATCCTGCATGGCGCCTTAGCCCCCGCCACATTCTAAGATCTCCCTAGACACAAGCCAGCATCGTGACCCATCAGAATGAGGCTCCCTGTCACCTCAGCACCTTAAGCATTTTGCTGCAGAGCCTCCAGATCCAAATGGCCTTGTACCTGGGCTGGAAGGGTAAGCAGAGCAGGGCTTTCCAGGCTTCCATGCAGTGACCTCTGCTACCACGTCTTTCCCTATGGGGAACCCTGGTGCCATCCAAACGGACTCCCGCTGTGCCACAGATGGAAAGCTTGCGGTTCAGAGCAGCTCAAAAGTCCAAGCCTGGGGAGACCTCCATGGCCTCATGAGCCACCCTTCCACTCGACGGCCATCCTGGACACAAACTCCAGCGTGAGCAACCATCTGACACGTGCACTGGCTCAGGTGATGGAGATCTCAAGACAGACGCTGCACTTTGGAAATGCCATGTGCTCGGCAGTGAAAGGAACTTTGGGAGCCACAACGCATACTTCTGCCTGCCCTCCAGAAAGAAGAAGGGCCCTAGAGATCTGCCCAGAATCCCCCCGTGAGAATCAACCTGCACTGTCCTGGACGGCACCCCAATGTCCTAGCCCGCACTGTGCACTAATGCTCTGTCTGACACATCCTGAGCCCCTACCTCCTATCAGACCCCCATGTAGCAGGCCCCATATCCTGCACGTGGGTTGTGCCATGCCCAGAGACTCTCATCTCTACCCAACCTGAGTATTCAGGCATCTGTGTCCAGACCATAGCTCAAATCCCGGCCTATGGGGGAACCTCAAGCATAAAGAGCACTCCTCCTTCCCTACGATGGAAAAGCTTGCTGTGGGGATTGGGGTCTAACCCTCAGAGTGGGAGACAGCTGCATGGCTCATGAGAAAATGCCCACTCAGGAGGGCCGCCCTGGCCACAAACAGACATTGTGACTCCCAGTCTGTACCCGCTTTCAAACCAGCTCCCTCTCTAGCTGGAACAGGTACACGCATATTGGGCCTGACATGCCACTAGGCCCCAATCCTCATCTTCAGTAGCATTCTCCAGGTGCATGGATCCATAAGCACACTCTGGAATCCTAGCTATGGTGGGCACCCTGAGATGAAAACAGCACTCTTTCCTTCCCCCCAAAAGACACCAAACCTTTGGGAATCGGGCAGAATCCTCAGAGAGGCAGAATCTTCCATGTCCCCATGAGGCTACCACTACATTCTGTGGCCAACTGAGACACACAACCCCAACAGAAAAGCCTGCACTCCTGCCTCCCTGTCGCCCTAATTTCAGATCCGGCAGCACTGCCCTCATGGTCTGCAGATTGGGACTGCCATCACCTCGCCTAGAACCCTATCCCAAGTTTGTGTTTGCAGAATTATGTCCCCAAATCCCTTTCCTACAGGCTGTTCAGGATGGGGCCTCTAGAAATACATCACAGGATTCTGCCTGCCCTCCCGAAGGAAACTCTGCCCATCACAGTTGCACAAACCCTCCAGATTGGGAGACACCTGCAAGGACCCTGAGACCACCCAATTTCCTTGGCCACTCTGGACAGAATTGAGCAGTCTGATACATGCCAGACACATGCCTCCAGGTATGTGGGGATTCTGGGCAGACCCTTAGGGCCCATCTTATTTCTAGAGGTCAGGCAGAGAACTGCATTGTTGCTCCAGATTTAACAATCTGGGGGGCTTGTGGCTCAGGAGCGTGAGGACAGAATTCTGAACGCCCAAGCGCTGGTTCAGTTTAAAACCGAGTCCATGGCATTTCCAATGTGCAGCTTCTGACACAAGATCTCCAGCACCTGAATCAGGGCATGTGTTAGACGGTCGCTCACGCTGGAGTTTGTGTCCATGATGGCCAAAGAATGGAAGGCTGGCTTCATGAGGCCATGGAGGTTTTCCCAGGCTGGGGCTTTTGAGCTGCTCGAACAGCAAGCTTTCCTTCTGGGGGACAGGGGGAGTCCATTTTGGTAGCTCCAGGGTCCCCCATAGGGAAAGATGTCCTAGCAGAAATCACTGCAATCATGCCTGTAAATCCAAGCTCGGCTTAGCCTTCCAACCCAGGAACAAGGCCCTTTTCATCTGGTTGCACTGGGGCAAAGTGCCCAGGGGGTTGAGTTGACAGGGAGTCTCATTATGATGTGTCTCACTGCTGGCTTGTGTCCAGGAAGTCCTTAGAATGTGGCTGGTGCTCAGGCCCCTTGCAGGATTCTCTTCCCCTGAGGGTTAGACACAGCTCCCAAGAGCCAGGTTGCCTTGTGGGGCAGGAGGTATTCTGTTTTTTGTCTCTGCGATCAAGTGTTGGATCATATGTAGGTATTCCAGAGCTTGCCTTTGGAGGCAGATACCTGCAAACCTAAGCAAGGGTTTCATTGAAGTCCTGGGGTAAGTCAGATTCCATCTTCTGATTCAGGGACATTGACCTGGGTGTCTCCCTGGAGGTTGGTGTCTGGCATGTGTCAGACTGTGCGTTTCTGTCCAGAGCGGCCAACAAAATTGGGTGGGTTCAGGGGCCTTGCAGTTGTCTGCCATTCTGGAGGATTTTTCAAATGTGATGGGCAGAGTTTCCTTTGTGAGGGCAGGGAGAGTCCTGCGCCGTGGCTTCAGAGGCCCCACCCTGGAGTGCCTGTCAGCCAGGGCTTTGGGGACAAAAGTCTGCAAACACAAACTCGGGTTTGGAGGAGGGGCGAGGGGATGGCATACCGGATCTGCAGAACGTGAGGGCAGTGATTCGGGATCTGAAATTAGGGCAATGGGGAGGCGCGAGTGCAGGCTTCTCTGTCTGGGTTGTGTGTCTCGGTAGGCCAAAGAATGGAGGGATGGCCTCATGAGGCCATGGGAGTTCTGCCTCTGTGGGGGTTCTGCCTGTCTCCCAAGGTTCTGGTGTTTTTCATGGGTAAGTGAAGAGTGCTGTTTACTGTCTCAGGAGTACAGACATAGCAGGGAATAAAGAGTCCTCTTCTTGGTTCAGGTGCCTGGAGAACCTGAACGAGGGTAAAGATTTGGGACTAGGGGCATGTCAGGCCTGCTAGGTGTGATCTTGGTAAAACTAGCAAGGGGGCTTGTTTGAAATCATCTCAGGATTAAGGGCACAATGCCATTTTGCGACCGGGGCAGTCCTGATGGGTGAGCATGGTCTCATGGGTCATGTAGCTGGTTCCCACTCTGAGGGTTTGACACCCACCTCACCCCCCAGGAAGCTTTTCCTGCCTTAGGGAATCAGGAGTTTTCTTTTGTGCTTGAAGTTAGCCGTAGGTTGCGATTTGAGCTAAGGTCTGGGCACAGATACCTAAGCACCTAGGTAGGGTAGAGATGACAGCCTAGGGCCATGGCCTCACCCCCTGCATGATATGGGGTCTGCTACCTATGGGGCTAACTGGAGGTCGTGGCTCAGGCAGAGTCAGATAGAGCATCAGTGCACAGTGCAGCCGAGGATATTGGTGTGCCATTGAGGACCATGCAGTTTGATCCTGACGTGGGGATTCTGGTCAGACCCAATGGGCCCTTCTTCATTTTGGAAGGCAGGTCGAAGTCTGCGTTATGGCTCCAGAATTCCCAATCTGGTGGACATGCGGGGCAGTAGGTTGATGACGGAATTCTGAATGCACCAGTGCCGGTTCAGTTCAGTGGCGAGCGTGTGGCAGTTCCAATATGCAGCGTCTGAATCGACATCTCCAGCACCTGAGTCAGGGCAAGTGTCAGATGGTCGTTCATGCTGGTGTTTGTGTCCATGATAGCTGACGAATGGAGGGGTGGCCTCAAGAGGCCACGGGAGATTCTGCCTCTGTGCGGAATTTGAATGGCTCCCAGTTTTGGTGTCTTTCTGTATGAAGGGAAGAGAGCTGTTTTCCGTCTCAGGGTTCCCGCCATAGCAGGGATTCCAGAGTCGGCTTCTGACTTCAGGCGTCTTGAGAACCTGACCGAGGGTGAGGATTTGGGCCTAGGGACATGGCAGGCCAATATTTGGGCTACTGGTCCAGTTAGCGAGGGGATTTGTTTGAAAGCAGGCTCAGGCTGATTGTCACAATGCCTGTTTGTGCCCATGGTGGACCTGGAGGGTGGGCCTGGTCTCATAGGCCATGCAGCTGGCTCTCGTTTTGAGGGTATGACCCCTATCCACATAGCAAGCTTTTCTGGCCATGCGGAAGGAGGAGTGCTCTCTTCTGCTTGAGGATTCCCCCATAGGCTGGGATTTGAGTTATGGTCTGGGCACTGATCCCTGAACTCCCAAGTTAGGTAGACATGACAACCTAGGGCCATGGCCGGTCCCATCTGCAGGAGATGGCACCCACTACCTGGGTGGGAGAGGAGGTCGGTGCTCAGGCTGTATCAGAGAGAGCATTAGTGCACAGTGCATCCTGGATATTGGGGTTCCGTCAATGGCCGCGCAGTTTGATCCTCACATGGGGATTCTGGGCAGACACAGAGGGACATTCTTCTTTCTGGAGGTCAGGCAGAAGGCTGTTTTTTAGCTCTAGAATTCTAAATCTAGATTGCTTGCGGGCCAGACAGATGAGGACGGAAATCTGAAAGCACAAGCACCAGTTCTGTTCAGTGCCAAGCACATGGCATTTCCAATGTGCAGCATCTGACTCGAGATCTCCAGCACCTGAGTCAGGGCGAGTTTTGGATGGTCGCTCATGCTGCAGTTTGTGTCTTTGATGCTAGATGAATGGAAGGATGACCTCATGAGGCCATGAAGGTTTTCCCAGGCTGGGATTTGTGAGCTGCTCCGAACAGCAAGCTTTCCTTCTGCGGGATAGGGGGAGTTCGTTTGGATGGCTCCAGGGTCCCCCATATGGAAAGACATGGTAGCAGAGCTCACCTCATAGATGTCTGGAAAGCCCAGCTCAGCTTATGCTTTCAGCCCTGGAACAAGGCATTTTCAAACTGTGGCTCTGGGACAAGTGCCTGGGGGATGATTTGACAGGGAGACTCATGTTGATGGGTCACTGTGCTGGCTTCTGTCCCGGGAGACCTTTGAATGTGGCTGGAGCTCAGGCGCCATGCAGGATTATCCTCTCCTGAGGGTTGGACACAGCCTCCAAGAGCCAGCTTGCCTTCTGTGGATAGGAGGTGCTCTGATTTTTGGATCAGAGACCTAGAATTGGAACATATGTAGGTACTAATGTAGGGGCCTGTTTAGCCAGAGGAACTTACTTATAAACCCAGGATATAGGGGCGGGCCTGGACAGATTGCTGGATCTAAACTGTGGGGTGCACATATATTAACTGTGGTAAGTTGAAATTTCATTGGCCACCTGTGTGTGGGCTGGGCTCAACCACATCCATAAAGGTTAGTCTGTGAGGCTGGCAGGGAACCTGGATCAGTAGGAGGAGTTAGAATAGCCGTTAGAGAAGTAGAAGGAGTTAGAATAACTGTTAGAGAATTAGGAGGAGTTAGAATAGCCATTAGAGTAGTAAGAGGAGTTAGAGTAGCCGTTGGGAGCCATCAGGGTAGTTGTAGGAGTGATAGCGTCGGGGTCTTTGGGAGCGTCGGCATTTCAGGATCACTTGGAGCATCGGAAGCGGCCTTGCTGAGAGCGGCACCACTCTGAGCAGCAGCACCGCCATGAGCGGTCTAGCCTCCATGAGCAACAACGCCGTCCATGACCGACCTCGCCACGGCCCCGCCGTGACCGGTCTCACTGCCCTGAGCTGCGGCCTCGCCAGAGGGGCGTCATTCCAGTGAGTGGCCTGGTCAGCATGTTGCCGTGTCATAGTGTGGCCTGGTCCGGAGCGGCCTCTTCATCATCAGTTGTGGCCTTCGTTCAGCGTGTGGCCTCATCCAGAGGGGCCTCATCTGGGGAGCGGCCTGGTCTGGAGAGGCCCATCCACAGCAGCTTCATCTGGGGAGTGGACCTGTTGGAGTGGCTTCATAGGGAGCAGAGTCTGTTCATGAGTGTTGCGTCCTCGTTATCCTCACATCTTTGTCATAGGGAGTGTCGTCCTCGTCGTCATTGCCTCTAGGTAAGAAATGGCCCTGACAGGTCGGTTTCAGTTTCCATGCTTGGCATGAAATAAAGCTTTCCTTGGTTTTCGCTTTGTGTCAGTCTCCTTCCTTTGTCACGGACCCTAAATTGGGGGCTCGCCCAGGATCAAACAATGAGAAATGAGCCACCATCGGAATTTATGTGAAAGGCCTCCAGAGGTGTTTGAATCTTGTTCGTCTGTCTGTTTGGAGCTCCACAGTATGGCCCACCGGGGACAACTGGATGCAGTCATGCACCCCAGGGCTGGAGTGGATGCTGGGATGACCCAGCCCTCTGCTGGTAGATCAATATGGGTTTCAAGTCCCCCTTGGTGATTGGGATGATCAAGTCCCCCTAGATGGTCAGGGGGTTAGAGTCACCCTAGGCCCTAACCAGGGCATTTGAGTCCCCCAAGGCAGTCAGGGGATTCGCGTCTCCCTAGGCGGTCATCAGGGGTTCAAGCCCCCAAGGGAGTCATTGGGGGTATGAGTCCCCCTAGGAGGTCATGGGGTTTGAGTCCCCCTAGATAATCCCCACTGGAGGCAGTACTGCTAGGCCTGCAGTTGTCTTTGTCTTGTCTTTTTGTTGTCTGCTGTGTTGTTTGGGACAGGCAGAGTAACGGTACTCTGACTTTCCTCCCTCTGTTCCTCATAATAGATGTGGGGCTTCTTCCTCACTCATTTCATGTGTTAAGGGCTATAACTGGAGCCAACTGTGTTTAGTCTAACTTGGGACAGAGACTTTAAGTAATAATCCCAAGCAGCTGCATAAACTCCCTTTGTTTCAGGGAATTCCTTGCCTTCTCTGGCCCGACTTGGACTGCCTAGCCCCTAGGCTGGCGGGAAAGCATGGCATCTGAAGTGGAATGGGCCCAGGTGGAACATGAAATCTGCTAGCAAAAAGAGATGACTGAACTAATGGTTAATTGTCTGTCTCAGGGTTTTAATGGGTAATTATTAAAGTAGCTTTCAGAGTCTTTGGTAAACTGAAGCTTTGAAGTTTTGCTTGGATGACAAATGGATGAAGTGCTAGGGCGCTAGTTGCTGGAACTAGGTTTGTGCTTTTGAAATCTGTTGGTAAACATGTTTTTTGCTTAACTTCTGTTGCAACAGTTCACAATTGGTTAATATTTAGTCTTCACTAGAGATTGATATGATTCTAAGAAAATGTAAATGGTTTTCTTTGCCCACCCAGAATTGTAAATGAGATCTCTTTGACTCATAAGGCTTTTCCTTGATATTCTATGTTGCTCAGAAAGTACTTCTATATCAATGATAAACCGTGGGTTATTTTGGGTAAATGCTGTAACTACTCCAGAGTTTCTATACATTTTCTAAAGTTTTAATGTTTTGATAAGGTTTATCATTTGATATTTAACCATATCTAATATGATTTTTTTTGTCATTTGTAATTGTTTTAATTATCTTGTAAGATGAATTCTGCCTTAAGGAAATTCATATATGAGATTTCAGAACAAATACGGTTCATTGATATGTTGAAATCCTGGAACGGGATTTCCAGAACTAAAAGATGAAATCACACTAAACCAAAATTAGTATGGTGAATCAAGGTAAGAATGAATCTCCAGGAGCTTTCCTAGAAAGGCTCATTAAAGCCTATAAAATGTATAGCCTGATCAACCCTGAGACACCCAAAAATCAGGGGGCAGTGAATCTTGCTTTTGCCAGTCATTCAGCCCTGGATATAATGAGGAAACTTCAGTAATTGAGGGATTTGAAGGGAAGAATCTGATTGAGCTATTGTGAATAGCAGAAAAAGTGTTTAAGAACAGGAATGCACAGGAGGATGAAAAACAGACAAAAAGTTGCTTAAGGTTTTGGCATGGCATGAGATAGGGGATAGTAAATGGAAGGAACAGCCTAAGCACAGGGAAGGCAGGTGGGAAGACATAGATTCAGATAAGTGTGCTTACTGTAAGGAAAAAGGACACTGGACCAGGGAGGGCCCCAAAAGGAAGACGGCAATGCTGGCTGCCAGAGTAAAAATTGAAATGGGGGGAAATCAATTGATTTTTTTTTTTTTTTTGGTGGACACAGGAGCCCAATTTTCATCATTACTTAAACCTATGGGAAAACTATCTGGAGAGGAAGTTTGGGTACAAGGAGCAAATGGCACAGCGAGACATAAATGGACAACAGAAAGGACTTTAAATTGGCCTCAGGAGTAGTGAAACATCGATTTTCGTCCACCATAATGCCCCATATAACTTGATGGGAAGTGATCTCCTCCACAAGTAACGAGCAGGCATTCATTTCTTGGAAGTAGACATGACTGTAACTTTGAGACAACACAGTGTACAGATGCTTATGGCAGCAGTAGATGAATACACCCTTTATGAGCCAGTCTCAAAATCAGAGGAGACAAAGGTGGGGAAACTTCTCCAAATCGTACATGTTGAGTTTCCCGAGGTATGGGCAGAAGGGAAGCCCCTTGGCTTGGCCAGGGGAAAAACTCCAGCGGTGGTACAATTAAAGGCGATGGCTATGGCTGTTCACATTTGGCAGCACTCCCTTCCCCAGGAAGCAAAGGAAGGATCAGAAAGCATATTAACCACCTCTGAGGAGACACGATCCTAGCTCCTTGCAAATCTCCATGGAACAAATCTTTGCTGCCCGTCAAAGAGGCCGAGAATGGGGAGTACAGACCCGTTCAGAACTGTGGAAACTTAATAAACAGGTTGAATGTATCCACCCGACGGTGCCTAACTCCGATACCCTACTCTCCCTCCTGGGGCCCAAAAGAACTGTGTATACCATCTTAGATCTCAAGGATGCATTTTTCTGCATAACTTTAGCAAGGGAATCTCTACCCCTTTTTGCTTTTGTGTGGTCCGACCCACAGGAAGTATTCCAAGGCCAGCTCACCTGTACAAGACTTCCCCAAGGATTCTATAATTCTCCCACAATTATTCTGTGATGAGGCACTACACGAGCGTTAGCATGAGTACAGAATATCCAACCCAATAGTCACTCTCCCACAGTATGTTGATGAATTGCTAGTAGCCACTGAGGACTATGAGTCATGTTTGTAGGGGATGAGAGCTCTCTTACAGACTCTGCAGGAAAAGGGTATTGGGTGTCAACAAAGAAATCACAGCTTTGTCAGAGCCATGCCACAAATCTCAGATTTTATCTCCACGAGGGAGTGCATTCACTGGGTCCAGGAAACAAGTGATCACCCAATACCCTCGCCCCACCACGTCCCGACAAGTCAGGGAGTTTCTTGGATGGTAGGATTCTGTAGGCTGTGAATAGTGCAGTTTGTGGAGATTGTCCAACCTCCATACAAACTGGCCAAAGGGGGGACTCACTAAGATAAAATGGACAGCTGAGGAAGATGGAGCATTTCAGGAATTACTAACAGCTGTACTGAGTTCATTGTCATCCCAGATTTTACCAAGCGATTCCACTTGTATGTGCATAAAAAATATAGGGGTGGCCAAGGGAATTTTGACTCAGAATCTGGGACCTTTGCAAAGGCCAGTAGCCTATCTTAGCAAGAAACTAGATCCATTAGTGGCTGGATTCCCCTCTTGCCTCTGCATAATTGTTGCCATGACCCTCCTGGTCAAGGATGCAAGTAAATTGAATTTGAGTCAAAATATCATCTTGACCACCACCCATGCGATTGAGGGCCTTCTCTGGACTCCAACAGACTGATGGATGACAAACGCCTGAGTGACCAGAAACCAGGTCTTCCTCCTCAATGAACCAAGAGCGACCTTCCGGTTCCTGGCAGTGCTAAATCCAGCCACGCTGCTGCCAGAGGAGCTGGCTGACCACCCACACAACTGTGGGAGGTCCCAACCCAAGTTTCAGGAATAAGGCCAGGTCTTAGAGACATTCTCCTCCTGGATTCTGAGAGGACTCTGTTCACAGATGGGAGTAGCTACATGGTCAATGGAAAGAAGAATGCGGGGGTTGCGTTGGTTTCTCATGAGCAGAAACTCTGGACAGCAGCCCTGACACATGGACCTTCAGCACAAAAAGCGGAACTGATTGCACTCCCTAAGGCACTGCACATGGCCCAAGGTAAAACCGCCAACATATATACGGGCAGCAGGTATGCCTTTGTAAGTTTCCATATTCATGGGGCTATTTATAAAGAAAGGGTCCTTTTAACAGCAGAAGGAAAACTAATTAAAATCACAGGAGAAATATTGGTTCTCCTCCATGCTATTTGGGACCCAAATGAGGTGGCTGTTATGCATTGCCCCGGACCTCAAAAGGGACTGATCTGATTTCAAAAGGAAACCAATTAGCGGATCAAGCCGCAAAGCAAGCAGCCCGAGAAACAGTGCAAGAACTTGTTACACTCGCGGCTCCACCTCTCCCAGAAAAACCGAACAATTCAGAAGAAGTTTTAAAGTATTTACAGAAATGGGTTAAATTGACCTATGAAGGGGACTGGGCTAAGACTGAAGCAGGAAAAATAATTCTTCCTTGAAGACTAGACAAAAAGCTAGTAGACCAGATATATCAGGGTACTCATTTGGGGATACGCAAACTCAAGGAACTTATAGGAAAGTAGTTCCAGGTTTCTAAATTAGGGTGTATGGTTCAGGATGTAGTTGATAGATGTGCTCAATGCCAGGCAGTTAATGTGGGAAGAACTAAAATGGGAAGAGGGAAGAGAGAAAGAGGTAAGGAACCAGGAATTTATTGGGAAATAGATTTTACAGAAATGAAACCTGGAAAATATGGGCACAGGTATATGTTAGTTTTTGCAGATTCGTTTTCAGGCTGGATAGAGGCTTTTCCTGCCAAACATGAGATGGCAGGAGTGGTAGCCAAAAATCTTCTAGAAGAAATAATTCCTAGGTTTGGGCTGCCTCTTGCAATCGGGTCAGACAATGGCCCTGCATTTGTGAGTTCAGTCTCACAGTCATGGGCCAAGGCCGTGGGCACTAATTGGTAACTACATTGTGCCTACCAGCCCCAGAGTTCCGGGCAAGGAGAGAGAATGAACTGGACTCTTAAAGAGACCTTGATAAAACAAATTCTGGATACTGGCGGTGGATGGGTGAATCTCCGTCCTTTCACCCTCCTCAGGGCACGATGTGCACCCTATTTAAGCAAGGTGACCCTATTTGAAATAATGTTTGGCAGACCCCCCCCCCCGTCCTCGACTACAAGAGGGTGTCCTTACAGAAATGTCGGATCAGTCTGTACTCCAGTCACTGCAGGCATTACAGTCTGTCCTAAAAAAAGCCCACTCAGGGATCCGGATTGCCCACAGTGGGACAGAGATGGTGGTGGTACCACACCCTTTCAAACCTGGGGACTTGGTTTGTTTACATCGTTGTCAAGTGGGAAACTTGGATCCTCTCTGGAAGGGACCATTTACTGTAAAAGTAGAGGGCATTAGTGGCTGGATTCATGTGGGTCACATCAAATGAGCCAAGGACAAAGACGCCCTCCAGATGGAAGCTGCAGTTGACAGACCCCGCTGACCATTGACTAAAACTAAAACTAAAAAAATCCTGTGAGTTTATTGTTGCTCTTATTGTTACCTGTTCATGTAAAATATAGGTGGGAAATTAGATGAAAGGAATTAGGAAAAAAATGGAAAAGGTTATACAAAGCATTTAATGGCTAACTCATCAGTTGACTGTGCACTACTGTTAATTTTTGGCCCCTGTATTATAAACTCCCTTATGTCATTTGTACCAAAGGAAATTAGAGCGATAAAGAAGTTAGTCTTACATGCTCCATATAACCCCCTTACAACAGAAGAACATAGAACTGGCTGAAAAGTGAACGATTTGACTAATTTCCAATGAAAAGGGGGGAATGTAGGGGTCTGGTTAGCCAGAGGTACTTACTTGTAAACTCTGGATATAGGGTCGGACCATGCCAGATAGCCGTATCCAATCATTTGGGTGCACATATATTAATTGTGGTGAGTTGAAATCTCATTGACCACCTGTGTGTGGCCTGGGCTCAACCACCTCTATAAAGGTTAGTCTGTGAGGCTGGTGCGGGGGAGAAGTAGGAGGAGTTAGAATAGCCATTAGAGAAGTAGGAGGAATTGGAATAGCCATTAGAGAAGTAGGAGGAGTTAGAATAGCCGTTAGAGTTGTAGGAGGAGTTACAGTAGCCTTTTGAGTAGCCATTGGGAGTCGTTAGGGTAGTTGTAGGAGTGATGGCGTCAGGGTCGTCGGGAACATCGGAGCTTCAGGATCATTGGGACCATCAGGAAGGGCATTGCTGGGAGCTGGCGCCCCGAGCAGCCACGCCACCACGAGCGGCCTCGCCTCCCCAAGCAGCAGTGCAGCCCGTAACCCGCCTCATATGGCCCCCCGAGACTGGCCTTGCTGCCCTGAGGGGCAGCCTCGCCTGAGCGGGGTCATTCCGGGGAGCTGCATCGTAGGCATGCAGCCTCATCAGAGAGTGGCCTGGTCCAGAGTGGTCTCCTTATTATCTGGTGCGGACTTCGCCCCGCGTGTAGCCTCATCCACAGCGGCCTCATCTGGGGAGCGGCTTTGTCAGAGTGGCCTCATGGGGAGGAGAGTCTGTGTCTTCAGGGTTGTCATCCTCGTCATCCTCGCTTCTTTGTCATTGTGAGTGTCGTCCTCGTCATCGTCACTAGATGTAAGAATTGGCCCTGAACTCTCGGTTTGATTTTCGATGCTTGGCATGAAATAAAGCTTTTCTTGATTTTCGCTTTGTGTAGTCTCATAACATTGATCATGGACCCTTACACTCCAAAACTTTCCTCTGGAGACAGAAGCCTGCAAACCTCAGCTAGGGTTCCATTGAGTTCCTAGGGGCATGTCATTTTCCATCCTCAGACTCAGGGCCATTTACCTGGGTTTCTGCCTGGAGGTAGGTGTCTGGCATGTCTCAGATGTGCATTTCTTTTTTTTTTTAAAGATTTTATTTATTTATTTGACAGATAGAGATCACAAGTAGGGAGAGAGGCAGACAGAGAGAGAGAGAGGAGGAAGCAGGCTCCCTGCCAAGCAGAGAGCCTGATGCGGGGCTCGATCCCAGGACCCTGGGATCATGACCTGAGCGAAAGGCAGAGGCTTTAACCCACTGAGCCACCCAGGCGCCCCACAGATGTGCATTTCCTTCCAGAGCAGCCAAGGAAATTGCGTGGGCTCAGGGGCCTTGCAGTTGTCTCCCAATCTGGAGGGTTTGTGAAAATGTGAGGGTCTGAGTTTCCTTTGGGAAGGCAGACAGAATCCTGTGCTGTGGCTCCAGAGGCCCCATCTGGAGGGCCTGTTGGCCAGGGCTTTAGGGACAAAAGTCTGCAAACACAAACTGGGGTTAGGGTGAGGGACGAGGTGATGGCAGGCCCAAACTGGAGACCTGAGCCTCAGAAACTGTAATTAGGGCTATGGGGTGGTGGGAGTGCAGGCTTATCTTTCTGGGCTGTGTCTCGCTAGGCCACAGAATGAGGGGTGGACTCATGGGCCCATGGGTGATTCTGCCTCTGGGGGGTTTTTCTTGGCTCCCAAGGTTTCGGTGTATTTCTGGATGAAGGGAAGAGAGATGTTTTCCATCTCAGGGGTCCCTCCATAGCAGCAATTCCAGAGTCTGCTTCTGGGTCCAGGCACCTGGAGAACCCAACCAAGGGTGAACATTGGGCTTAGGGGCATGGCAGGCCCGATATGCAGGCTCCTGATCTGGCTAACGAGGGACCTTTTTTGAAAGCAGGCTCAGGATGATGGTCAAAATGCCTGTTTTTGCCAAGGCGGCACTCCTGGGTGGGCGTGGTCTCATGAGCCATGCAGCTGATTCCCACACTGAGGTTTGGACCCCTATCCCAAAAGCAAGCTTTTCCAGCTGTGGGGAAGGAGGAGTGCTCTTTTCTGCTTGAAGTTCCCCCATAGGCGGGATTTGAGTTATGATCTATGCACAGATGCCTGAACACCCAGGTTCGGTAGAGATCACTGGCCGGTCCCACCTGCAGGAGATGGTGCCCGCTCCTGGGGGGCTGACTGGAGGTCGGGGCTCAGGCTGTGTCACACAGAGCATAAGTGCACAGTGCAGTCTGCATATTAGGGTTCCGTCGAGAGCCATATAGGTTGATCCTCAAATGGGGATTCTCGGCAGCTCATAGGGCCCTTCTTTCTGGAGGGCAGGAAGAAGGCTGTGTTATGGCTTCAGAATTCCCAATCTGGAGGGCTTTCGGGTCAGGAGGGTGAGAATGGAAGTCTGAACGCACAAGTGCTGGTTCAGTACCGTGCCGATTACATGGCAGTTCTAATGTACAGCGTCTGACTCGTGATCTCAAACCCCTGAGTCAGGGCGAGTGTCGAATGGTTGCTCACACTGGAGTTTGTGTCCATTATGCCTGATTAATGAAGGGGTGGCCTCATGAAGCCATGGAGGTTTTCCAAGGCTAGGGCTTGTGATCTGCCCCGAATAGAAAGCTTTCCTTCTGCGGTAGAGGGGGGCTCTGTTTTGGAGGATGCAGAGTCCCACATATGGAAAGACATGATAGCAGCGCTCACCAAATAGATTCTGGAAATCCCAGCTCAGCTTATCATTTAGCCCAGAAACAAGGCATTTTGGATCTGGTGACTCTAGGGCAATTGGCCAGGGGACTGATTTGACAGGGAGCCTCATGCTGATGGGTCAAAATGCTGGCTTGTGTTCAGGGAGAATTTAAAATGTGGCAGGGGCTGAGGCACCATGCAGGATTCTTCTCCCCTGAGGGTTGCTCGCAGCTTCCAAGAGCCAGGTAGCCTTATGGGGAGAGGAGGTGTTCTGTTTTGTGGCTCAGGGATCAAGTACTGGACCATATCTAGGTATTCCAGAATTTTCCTCTGGGGACAGATGCCTTCAAACCTCAGCAAAGGTTCTGTTGATGTCCTAGGGGCATGTCAATTTCCTTCTTCTTTCTCAGGGCCATTGACCTGGGTGTCTGCCTGGAAGTAGGTGTCTGGCATGTGTCAGACTGCGCGTTTCTGTCCAGAACGGTCAACGAAATTGGGTGGGTTCAGGGGCCTTGCAGGTGTCTCCCAATCTGGAGCGTTTCTGCAACTATGATGGGCAGAGTTTCCTATGGGAAGGCAGGCAGAGTCCTGCACAGAGGCTCCATGCGCCTCATCCTGGAGGGCCTGCCGGCCAGGGCGTTGGGAACAAAATTCTTCAAACACATACTCGGGTTAGGGTGTGGGGTGATGTGATGGCAGGTCCGATCTGCAGACCATGAGGGCAGTGGCTCAGTATCTGAAATTAGGGCGACCGGGAGTGAGTGTGCAGGCTTTTCTGTTTCGGTTGTATGTCTCGGTTTGCATGGAATGGATGGGTGACCTCATTGGTCCACGGGAGATACTGCCTCAGTGGAGATTTTTCACAACTCCCAAGGTTTTGGTGTCTTTCTGGATGAAGGGAAGAGAGCTGATTTCCTTCTCAGGGGTCCCACCATAACAGGGATTCCAGAGTCGGCTTCTGGATCTGGGCATCTGGAGAATACGACTGAGGGTGAGGATTTGGGCCTAGGGGCATATCAGGCCCGCTATGCGGGCTCCTGGTCCAGCTAGCGAGGGGGATGTTCTGAAAGCAGGCTCAGGCTGAGGGCCGCAATGCCTGTTTGTGGCCAGAGCATCCCTCCTTATTGGGCGTGGTTCATAGGCCATGAAGCTGGCTCACACTCTGAGGGTTAAACCCCCATCCCCACAGCAAGCTTTTCCCATCGTGGGGAAGGAGGAATTCTCTTTGATGCTTGAGGTTCCCCATAGGCTGGGACTTGAGCTATGGTCGGGGCACAAAAGCCTGAATACCCAGGCTGGGTAGAGATGACAGTCTCACGCCTTTGTACGTTCCACCTGCATAATATGGGGCCTACTACCTGGGAGGATGATGGGAGGTTGGGGCTCAGGCTTTGTCAGACACAGCATTAGTGCACAGGGCGGCCTTGGATTTTGGGGTGCTGTCCAGTTCCTGCAGGCTGATCCTCACGTGGGGATTCTGGGCAGGCCCCTAGGGCCCTTCTGTTTTCTGGAGGGCAGGCAGAAGACTTTTTTGGGGCTCCCAAATGAACAATCTGGATGGCTTGCAGGCCAGGAGAGTGAGGGCAGAATTCTGAACGCACAACTGCTGTTTCAGTTCAGTGCTGATCTCCTGGCATTTCCAATGTGCATCGTCTGACCCGAGATCTCCAGCACCTGAGTCAGGGCACTTGTCAGATCTTCATTCACGCTTGAGTTTGTGTCCATGTTGGCCGACGAATGGAGGGATGGCTTCATGAGGCCATGGAGGTTTTCCCAGGCTGGGCCGTGTGCGCTGCTCCGAACAGCAAGCTTTCCTTCTGTGGGACAGCAAGAGTCCATTTTGATGGCACCATGTTCCTCCATATGGAAAGACGTTGTAGCTGATGTCACCGAATGGATGTCTGGAAAGCCCAGCTCAGCTTCCCCTTCAAACCAAGGAAAAGGCCATTTGGATTTGGTGGCACTGGAACAAAGTGCTCAGGGGGCTGTGGTCCCATGGAGCCACATTCAGATGGGTCACAATGCTGGCTTGTGTCCATGGAGGCCTTAGAACGTATGGGAGCTCTGGCGCCTTGCAGGTTCTCCTCCCCTGAGGGATGGACGCAGCTCCAAGAGCCAGGTTGCCTTCTGGGGACAGGATATGTTCTGTTTTGTGGCTCAGGGATCAAGTGTTAGACCATATGTAGGTATTCCAGAGTTTGCCTCTGGAGGCAGATGGCTGAAAACCTAAGCTAGGCTTCCTTTGAGGTCCTAGGTGTATGTCAGGTTCCATTCTCTGTCTCAGGGCCATTGACCTGGGTGTCTGCCTGGTGATAGGTTTCTGGCATGTGTCCAAATGCACATTTTTTCCAAGGTGGCCAAGGAATTTGGGGAGGCCTCAGGGGCATTGCAGGTTTCTCCCAATCTGGAGGTTTTGTGCAAATGTGATGGGCAGAGTTTCCTTCCGGTGGGCAGGCAGAGTCCTGCGCTGTGGCTCCAGAGGCCCCATCTGTCGGGGCAGGCCAGGCCAGCTAGATGGAGACGGCCAATCAGTGGGGCATGTATATTTTTACTGAGGTGAGTTGCAATCCCATTGGCCTCCTGTGTGTGGGTATGGCTCAATCACCTCTATAAAGGCTGGTCTTTGTCCCTGGGGGTAGCAGGAGGCGTTAGAGTAGGGATTAGTAGGAGCCCTTAAAGTATTCATTAGGGGAGCCATTGGGAGTTGTTAGGGTAGTTGTAGGAGTGGTAGTGTCGGGGTTGTGGAGAGTGACAGTGCCCTTTTCGTCATCAGGAGCATCGGTAGCAGCATTGCTGGGAGCCTCGCTGCCTCGAGCAGAGGCCCCGCCGGGAGTAGCCTTGTCAAGAGTGGCATTGCTGGGAGCCTCGCTGCCTCGAGCAGAGGCCCCGCCGGGAGTAGCCTTGTCAAGAGCGGCATTGCTGGGAACCTCATCGCCCCGAGCAGTGGCGCCACCAGGAGCGGCCTTGTCAGGAGAAGAATTGCTGGGAGCCTCCTCCAGGGTAGCGTCCTCATCTACAGCAGCTTCGCCACCCCAAGCAGCAGCGCTGCCCAAGTAGAGACACTGTCACTAGATGGTCTGCGAGCGGCCCCATCTGCAGCGGCCTTTTCCCGGGGAGTGGCCCTGTCCGGAGCTGCCTCATCACAAGTGGCCTCAACGTAAGTGGCCTCATCACCAGCAGCCTCGTCCCAGAGAGCAGCCTCATCTGCAGCAGCCTCACCACCCTGAGAAGTGGCATTGTCACTAGACGGTCAGGGAGCGGCCTCCTCAGGAGCGGCCTCATCACAGGGAGCGGCCTCTTCTGGAGCGGCCTCGCTGCCCCGAGCAGTGGCGCTACCGTGAGCGGCCTTGCCACCCGAGCAGCAGTGCTGTCACTAGATGGTCGGGAAGCAGACTCGTCAGGAGCGGCCTTATACAAGGGAGAAGCCCCGTTGGCAGCGGCCTCGTCCTGAGCGGCCTCATCCAGAGCATCCTCATTGGCAGCAGTGCTGCTGCTCACGCTGTCACCAGTCCAGGGAGCGGCCTCATGAGGAGTGGCCTCATCCAGGGAGCGGCCTTGTTGGCATTAGCCTGGTCATGAGCAGCCTTGTCAGGAGTGGCCTTGTCCCAGGTACGGCCTGTGATACAGTGAAGGTGAGGCAGGGAGCCTCCAGGAGAGACCCCAGGGCAAGGAGGTGATGGCCCTGAGCACCTACTGGTCTGTCCTCTAAATCTGACTCTCGGACTCGAGATGCCTTTACCAGTCCATCTCATATTCAGTCGGGGTCTACTTATGGGACCACCAAGCAGAGAGACTGCCCTGATCCTTCCCCTTTCCTCTATCCCCCTCATCCTCCCTTTACCTCACCAGTACTGTCTGCACCAATGCTGCCTCTCTGGGAAGTTGCTCTACCAGATGGGAGAGGGCGCCCCCACCTAAGCTGTATCTCTTTCTCCTCTTCTGACATCTATAACTGGAAGACCCATCACAAATCCTTTTCTGTCTACCCTCAGGATTTAATTAGTCCCTTGAAGACTGTTTTTCTTACCCACCAACCTACCTGGGTGGATATTCAACAGCTCCTTATGGCTCTCTTTAACGTGGAAGAAAGGGATCGCATCATGTGAGAAACCCATAAGGGGATAATCGAGAGATTTGGCAGGGACCTCGATCCCTGCTGAATGGAAGACTCCTGCCCAAGGAAACACCATGACTGGGATCCAAATTGTGATGAAGGTAAGAAGAGCTTATGTTTCTACCACCAGGCTCTACTGGGAGGCCTCCATGCAGCTGCATGGAGACCCATAAATTTATCCAAAATTAGTGTGGTGACTCAAGGTAAGAATGAGTCTCCAGGAGCATTCCTAGAAAGGCTAATTGAAGCCTATAAAATGTATAGCCCAATTGAGCCTGAGGCACCCGAAAATCAGAGGTCAATGAATCTTGCGTTTTTTAGTCAGTCAGCCCCAGATATTAGTAGGAAACTTCAGAAAATCGAAGGATTTGAAGGGAAGAATCTGACTGAGTTAGTGGGAATAGCAGAAAATGTGCTTAACAACGGGGATGCACAAGAGGATGAACAACAGAAAAAAGCTGTTTAAGGTTTTGGCATTACATGAGGCGGGGAGGAAACAGGTTGGTGATAGTAAATGGAAGGAAAAGCCCAACCACAGAGAAGGCAGGCAGGAAGACTTAGATTTAGATCAGTGTGCTTACTGTAAAGGAAAAGGACATTGGGCCAGGGATTGCCCCAAAAGGAAGACAGCAATCCTCACTATCAGTGACTGAAAGGGCCATGGTTCAGAGCCTCTCCCGGAACCTCAGGTAAAAATTGAAGTGGAGGGGAAATCAGTTGATTTTTTGGTGGACACGTGAGCCCAATTTTCATCATTACTTAAACCTATGGGAAAACTATCTGGAGAAGAAGTCTGGGTACAAGGAGCAAATGGCACAGAGAGACATAAATGGACAACAGAAAGGACTTTAAATTTGGCCTCGGGAGTAGTGAAACATCGATTTTTGGTCCTCCCTAATGCCCCATATAACTTGATGGGAAGAGATCTCCTCCATAAGTTAAGAGCTGGCATTCAGTACTCAGAAGGAGATATAACTGTAACCTTGAGAAAACCCACTGTAAAGGTGCTTATGGAAGCAGTAGATGAATAACTCCTTTATGAGCCAGTCTCAAATCCTGGTCAAGGATGCAAGCAAATTGAATTTGGGTCAGAATCTCATCTTGCCCACCACACACGCTATTGAGGGCCTTCTCCGGACTCCACCAGGCCGATGGATGACAAATGCCCAAGTGACGGGGTATCGGGCCCTCCTCCTCAATGAACCAAGAGTGACCTTCCGGCCCCCAGCTGTGCTAAATCCAGCCACGTTGCTGCCAGAGGAGCTGGCTGACCACAAACATGACAGCGCAGAGGTCATAACCCAAGTAGCAGGAATAAGGCCGGATCTCAGAGATATTCCCCTCCTGGATGCTGAGATGACTGTTCATAGATGGGAGTTGCTACATGGTCAATGGAAAGAGGGATGCGGGGGCTATGGTAGTTTCTCCTGAGCAGAAACTCTGGACAGCAACCCTGTCACATGGAACTTCAGCACAAAAAGTGGAACTGATTGCACTCACTAAGGCACTGCAGATGGCCAAAGATAAAACCGCCAACATCTATACAGACAGCAGGTACGCCTTTGTTACTCTCCATATACATGGGGCTATTTATAAAGAAAGGAGCCTATTAACAGCACAAGGAAAAGGAATTAAAAACAGAGGAGCAATTTTGGCTCTCTTCAGGGTATTTGGGACCCAAAAGATGGGGCCGTTATGCATTGCCCTGGACGCCAAAAGGAGACTGGTCTGATTTCAAAAGGAAACCAGTTAGCAGATCAAGCCATGAAGAAAGCAGCCTGAGAAACAGTGCAAGAATGGGCTACACTCCCGGCTCCAGCCCTACCAGAAAAAACAAACTATTCAGAAGAAGATTTAAAGTATTTACAGAATGGGTTAAATTGGACTATGAAGGGGACTAGGCTAAGACTGAAGCAAGAAAAACAATTCTTCCTTGAAGACGAGGCAAAAAATTAGTAGACCAGATACATCAGTGTACTCATTTGGGTATACAAAAACTTAAAGAGCTTATAGGCAAGCAGTTCAAGGTTACTAAATTAGGGCATATAGTTCAGGATATAGTTGATAGATGTGCTCGATGCCAGACAGTTAATGTGGGAAGAACTAAAATGGGAAGAAGGAAAAGAGAAAGAGGTAAGGAACCAGGAATTTATTGGGAAATAAATTTTACAGAAATGTAACCTGGCAAATATGAGGTGGGTAGAGGCTTTTCCCGCCAAACCTGAGACGGCAGGTGTGGTAGCCAAAAAGCTACTAGAAGAAATAATTCCTAGGTTTAGGCTGCCTCTCACAATCAGGTCAGAAAATAGCCCTGCATTTGTGAGTTCAGTCTCACAGGCATTGGCCAAGGTCATGGGAACTAATTGGAAACTACATTGTGCCTACCGGCCCCAGAGTTCTGGGCAAGTAGAGAGAATGAACCAGACTCTTAAAGAGACCTTTACAAAACTAATTCTGGAGACTGGAGGTGGATGGGTGGATCTCCTTCCTTTTGCCCTCCTCAGGGCACGATGTACACGCTATAAGCAAGGGGACCCCATTTGAAATAATGTTTGGGAGACCACCCACCATCCTAGAATACAAGAGGTTGCCCTAGCAGAAATGACTGATCAGTCTGTACTCCAGTCACTGCAGGCATTACAGTCTGTCTTAAAAAAAAAAAAAAAAAGCCCACTCAGGGATCCGGACTGCACACACTGGGATGGAGATGGAGGTGGAACCACATCCTTACCAACACGGGGACTTGGTTTGCATATGTCACTATCAAGTGGGAAACTTGGAGCCTCGCTGGAAGGGACCAATTACTGTTATCTTGACCACCCCTATGGCAGTAAATGTAGAAGGCATTAGGACTTGGATTCATTGCCTGTGGCCTCGTCCTGGGGAGTGGCCTCATCTGCAGATGCCTCGCTGCCCCGAGCAGCAGCGCCGCGGTGAGCAGCCTCACCACCCAAGCAGTGGCGCTGTCACTAGAGGGTCGGGGATTGGCATCGTCAGGAGCGGCCTTGTCCTGGTGAGCGGCCCCGTCCAGAGCGGCCACGTCCAGGGAGTGGCCTCATTGGCAGAGGCCTCGTTGTGAGCGGCCTCATCCAGAGTGGCCTCGTTGTGCTGCTGCTCGCACTGTCACAAGTCCTAGGAGTGGCCTCGTGAGAAGCGGCCTCATCTGGGGAGCAGGCTTGTTGGCAGCGTCCTCGTCCTGAGCTGCCTCATCAGGAGAGGCCTTGTCTCAGGGAGCAGCCTCTGGTACAGTGACGGTGAGGCAGGGAGCCTCCAGGAGGGACCCCAGGGCAAGGAGGCAGTGGCCCCCAGCAAGGCTCGGGCACCTACCGGTCAGTTTGATTTCTGATGCATGGCGCGAAATAAAGCTTTGCTTGATTTTTGCTTTGTGTCAGGCTCATTCCTTTGATCATGGACCCTAACACCATCCTGGAGGTCCTTTAGGCCAGGACTTTGGGGACAGAAGTCTGGAAACACATACTCGGGATAGGGTTCTGGGTGCCGTGATCGGAGGCCTGATCTACAGACCGGGAGTGCAGTGCCAGGTGATCTGAAATTAGTTCATAGGGGAGTCGGGAGTGCAGGCTTTTCTCTCTGGGTTTTGTGTCTCAGTTGGCCAAAGAATGTAGCGGTAGCCTCATTTGGCCATGGGATATTCTGCCTCTGTGAGGATTCTGCCTGACTCCGAGGGTTTGGTTTCTTTCAGGGGGAAGGGAAGAGTGCTCTTTTCTGTCTCACGGGTCCCGCCATAGCAGGGATTCCAGAGTCAGCTTCTAGGTGAGGATTTCTGTCTAGGGGGCATGTCAGGCCCGCTATGTGGGCTCCTGGTCCAGCTAGCAGGGTGCTGTTTTGAAAGCAGGCTCAGGTTGAGGGTCACAATGCCTTTTTGTGGCCAGGGAAGCCCTCCTGAATGGGCATGGACTCACTTTTGATGCAGCTGACTCCCACTCTGAGGGTTAGACCACCATCCCCACAGTAAGATTTTCCCATCGTAGGGAAGGAGGAGTGTGTTTTGATGTCTGAGTTTCCCCCAAAGGCTGGGATTTTAGCTATGGTCTGGGCACAGACACCTGAATACCCAGGTTGGGTAGAAATGACAGTCTCAGACCTTGGCATGTCCCAATGCAGGATATGGGGCCCGCTACCTGGGGGGCTGATGGGAGGTCAGGTCTCAGGCTGTGTCAGACTGAGCATTAGTGCACAGGGTGGCCTAGGACATTGGGTGCTCGCTCATGCTGGAGTTTGTGTTCATGATGACTGACGAATGGAGGGGTGGCCTCAGAGGCCATGGAGGTCTTCTCAGGCTGGGGCTTGTGAGCTGCTCCCAACAGCACACTTTCTTTCTGCAGAAAAAGGGGAGTCTGTTTTGATGGTAACTGGGTCCACCAGATGGAAAGACGTCGTAGCAGAAGTCACCGCATGGATGCCTGGAAAGCCCTGCTCCGCTTACCCTTCCAGCCCAGGAACAACCCAGGAACAAGGCCTTTTGGAAATGGTGACTCTGGGAAAAATTGCCCAGGGGACTGAGGTGACAGGGAGTCTCATTCTGATGGGTCACAATGCTGGCTTGTGTCCAGGGAGAACTTAGAATGTGGCGGATCTCAGGCGCCCTTAGGGTTGGAGGCAGCTCCCAAGAGCCAGGTTGCCTTCTGGGGACAGGAGGTGTTCTGTTTTGTGGCTCAGTGATCAAGTTTTGGACCATATGTAGGTCTTCCAGAGTTTGCCTCTGGAGACTGATGCCTGCAAACCTAAGCTAGGTTTCCATTGAGGTCCTAGGGTTATGTCAGGTTCCATTCCATCCAGGGAAATTGATCTAGGTGCCTGCCTGGAGGTAGGTGTCTGGCATGTGTCTGAATGAGCTTTTTTTCCAATGCGACCAAAGAATTTGGGGTGGGTTCAAGGGAATTGCCGGTTTCCTCTAATCTGGAGGGTTTGTGAAAATGTGACAGGCAGAGCATCCTTCGGGTAGGCCGGTAGAGTCCTTCACTGTGCGACCAGAGGCCCCATCATTGAGGGCCTCTTGGACAGGGCTTCTGGGACAAAATCTGCAAACACAAACTCAGGATAGGGTTAGGGGCGAGGTGATGGCAGGCCTGATCTGCAGTCTGTGAGGGCCGTGTCACAGGATCTGAAATGAGGGCCACAGGGAGGCGGGAGCACAGGATATCTGTGTGAGTTGTGTTTCTCGGTTGGTCACGGAATATAGCGGTAGCCTCATGGGGGCCATGGGAGATTATGAGTCTGTGAAGATTCTGCCCAGCTCCCAAAGGTTTGGTGTCTTTCGGGGGGAAGGGAAGAGTACTATTTTCTGTCTCAGGGGCCCTGCCAGAGCAGGGATTCCAGAGTCGGCTTCGGGTCCGGGTGCCTGGAGAACACAACTGAGGGTGCGGATTGGGGCCTAGGGGCATCTCAGGCCCGATATGCGGGCTCCTGTTTCTGCTAGCAAGGGGGCTGTTTTGAAAGCGGCTCAGGCTGAGGGTCAAAATGCCTGTTTGTGGCCAGGGCAGCCCTCCTGTGTTGCCATGGTTTCATGGACCATGTAGCTGACTCCCACTCTGAGGTTAGACCCCCATCCCCACAACAAGTTTTTCTCCTCATAGGGAAGGCGTGTCCTTTGATGCTTGATGTTCCCCCATATCATGGTATTTGAGCTATGGTCTGGGCACAGAACCCTAAAAGCCCAGGTTGAGTAGAGGTGACAGTCTATGGCCTTGGTACGACCCATGTGCAGGATATGGGGCCCGCTAACTTGGGGGCTGATGGGAGGTCGGGGCTCAGGGTGTGTCAGACAGAGCATTAGTGCACAGGGCGGCATGGGCATTGGGGTGCTGTCGAGGTCCATTCAGGTTGATCCTCACGTGGGGTTTGTGGGAAGACCCCTTGGGCCCTTCTCATTTCTTAGGGGCAGGCAGAAGCCTGCATTTTGGCTCCTGAATGAAAAATCTGGAAGTCTTTTGGGCCAGGAGAGTGAGGATGGAATGCTGAATGCACAAGTGCTGGTTCCTTTCAATGCCGAACCCAGGGAATTTCCAATGTGTAGCGTCTGACTCGAGATCTCGAGCACCTGAGTCAGGGCATGTGTTCAGATGGTCACTCACGCTGGAGTTTGTGTCCATGATGGATGACGAGTGCAGTGGTGGCCTCATGAGGCCATGGAGGTCTTCGAAGGCTGGGGGTGTGAGTTGCTCCAAACAGCAAGCTTTCCTTTTGTGGGACAGGGGGAGTCCATTTGATGGTACCAGGTCTCCGTATGTAATGACGTCGTAGCAGAAATCACCCCATGGATGCCTGGAAAATGCAGCTCCGCTTAGCCTTCCAGCCCAGGTACAAGGCCGTTTCGATCTGTTGGCTCTGGGGAAAAGTGTCCAGGGGGCTGAGGTGACAGGGAGCCTCATTCTGATATGTCACAGTGCTGGCTTATGTCCAGGAAGACCTTAGAATGTGGCGGGGGCTAGGTGCCATGCAGGATTCTCCTCCCCTGAGGGTTGGATGCAACTCCCAAGAGCCAGATTGCTCTCTGGGGACAGGAGGTGTTCTGTTTTGTGGCTCAAGGATCAAGTGTTGGACCATATGTATGTATTCCAGAGTTTGTCTCTGGAGGTAGATGTGTGCAAAACTATGCTAGGGTTACGTTCAGGTCCTAGGGATATTTCAGGTTCCATATTCTGACTCAGGGCCATGGCCTTGGGTGTCTGCCTGGAAGTAGGTGTCTGGCATGTTTCTGAATGTGGCTTTTTTCCAAGGCGGCCAAGGAATTTGGGGTTTGCTCAGAGGCATTGCAAGTGTCACCCAATCTGGAGGGTTTGTGTAAATGTGGATGGGCAGAGATTCCTTAGGGTGGGCAGTTAGGGTTCTGTGCTGTGGCTTCAGAGGGCCTATCCTGGAGCCTGTCAGGCAGGGCTTTGGGGATAAAAGTCTGCAAACACAAACTCGGCATAGGGTTCTGGGCGAGGTGATGGGCGGCCTGATCTGCGGACCTGAGGGCAGTGCTGCGGCATCTGAAATGAGGGTGACAGGGAGACAGTAGTGCAGGCTTTTCTGTCTGGGTTGTTTGTCTTGCTTGGCTGTGGAATGTAGCGGTATCCCCATGGGGACATGGGAGATTCTACCTTTGTGAGGATTCTTCCCAGCTCCCAAGGGTTTGGTGTCTTTTGGAGGGAAGAAAACAGTGCTGTTTTCCATCTCAGTGGTCCCACCAAACAGGGATTCCAGAGATGAATTCTGGATCCGGGCGCCTGGAGAACACGACCGAGGTTGCTGATTGGGGCCTAGGGACATGTAAGACTCAATATGTGCGCTGCTTGTCCAGCTAGCAAGGGGGCTGGTTTGAAACCAGGCTCAGGCTGAGGGTCACAATGCCTGTTTGTGGCCAGAACAGCCCTACTGTGTGGGCGTGGTCTCATAGTATATGCATCTGGCTCCCACTCTCAGGGTTAGACCCCATCCCCACAGCAAGCTTTTCCCATCGTGGGCAAGGAGGAGTGCTCTTTGATGCTTGAGGTTACCCCATAGGCTGGGATTTGAGCTCTGGTCTGGGCAGAGATGCCTGAATACCCAGGTTGGGTAGAGGTGACAGTCTCTGGCCATAGCAGGTCCCACCTGCAGAATATGGGGCCCGCTACATAGGGGTCTGATGGGAGGTCGGGGCTCAGGCTGTGTCAGACAGAGCATTAGTGCACAGGGCGGCCTTGGATTCTGGGGTGCCGTCCAGGTCCTGCAGGCTGATCCTCACATAGGGATTCTAGGCAGACCCCTAGGGCCCTTCTTCTTTCTGGAGGACAGACAGAAGACTTCGTTAGGTCTCTGGAATGAACAATCTGGAAGACTTGCAGCCCAGGAGTTTGAGGACTGGATTCTGAATGCACAAGTGCTGTTTCCTTTCAGTGTCGAGGACATGGCATTCCCCTGTGGAGCGACTGACTCGAGATCTGTAACACCTGAGTGAAGGCATGTGTCAGATGTTGGCTCACGCTGCAGTTTGTGTCCATGTTGGCCGACGAATGGAGGTGTGGCCTCATGAGGTCATGGAGGTCTTCCAAGTCTGGGGCTTGTGAGCTGGTCTGAACAGCAAGCTTTCCTTCTGCGAGACAGGGGGACTCCGTTTAGATGGCACCAGAGTCCCCCGTATGGAAAGTCGTCTTGGCAGAAATCACCGCATGGATGCCTGGAAAGCCCAGATCTGTTTACCACTCCAGCCCATGAACAATACTGTTTTGTTCTGGTGGGTCTGGGGCAAAGGCCCAAGGTGGCTGAGGTGACAGGGAGCCTCATTCTGATGGGTCACAATGCGGGCTTGTGTCCAGGGAGACCTTGGAATGTGGCGGGGGCTCAGGAGCCTTGCAGGATTCTCCTCCTCTAAGGGTTGCACGCAGCTCCCTAGAGCAAGGATGGCTTCTGGGGACAGGATGTGTTCTGTTTTGTAGCTCAGGAATCAAGTGTTGGACCATATGTAGGTATTCCAGAGTTTATCCCTGGAGACAGATGCCTGCAAACCTAGGGTTCTGTTGAGGTCCTTGGGTTATTTCAGGTTCGATCTTCTGACACAGGGTCATTGACCTGGGTATCTGACTTGAGGTAGATTTCTGCCCTGTGTCTGAATTCAGGTTTTTTCAAAGGCCGCCAAACAATTTGGGGTGGGCACAGGGGTATTGCAGGTGTCTCCCAATATGGAGGGTTTGTGCAAATGTGGACGGGCAGAGCATTCTTCAGGTGGGCAGTCAGAGTCCTGAACTTTGGCTCCAGAGGCCACATCCTGGGAGGCCAGTTGGCCAGGGCTTTGGGGACCAAGATCTGCAAACACAAACTCGGAATAGGGTTAGGGGTGAGGTGATGGGAGGCCCTTTCTGCCGACCATGGTGCCTGTGTCTCAGGATCTGATATTAGGGCCATGGGGAGGCAGAAGTTGTGTTGTGGATCCTGAATGAACAATTGTTAGGCTGGTGGGCCAGGAGGGAGAGGACGGAATTCTGAATGCACAAGCGCCAGTTCCGTTCAATGCCGAGCACATGGCATTTCCAATGTGTAGCGTCTGTCTCGAGATCTCCAGCACTTGAGTCAGGGCACGTGTCAGATGGTCACTCACGTTGGAGTTTATGTCCATGATGGTTGACCAGTGCAGTAGTGGCCTCATGAAGCCATGGATGTCTTCACAGACTGGGGATTGTTAGCTGCTCCGAACAGCAACCTCTCCTTCTGGGGGACAGGGGAGTCGGTTTTGATGATACCAGGTCCCCTGTATGGAATGACGTCATTTAAGAAGTCACCGCATGGATGTCTGGAAAGTCCAGCTCTGATTAGACTTCCAGCCCTGGAACAAGGTCTTTTTGATCTGGTGGCTCTGATGCAAAGTGCCCAGGGGACTGAGGTAACAGGGAGCCTCATTCTGATGGGTCACAATGCTGGCTTGTGTCCAGGGAGACATTAGAATGTGACAGAGGCTCAGGTGCCATACAAGATTCTCCTCCCCTGAGGTTTGGACGCAGCTCCAAAGAGTCAGATGGCCTTCTCAATACAGGAAGTGTTCTGTTTTGTGACTGAGGGATCAAGTGTTGGAACATATGTAGGTATTCCAGAGTTTGCCTCTGGAGGCAGATGGCTGCATATGTAAGCTAGGGTTCTGTTGGGGTCCTAGGGGTATGTCAGGTTCCATCATCTGACTCAGGGCCATCTACCTGGGTGTCTTCCTCAAGGTAGGTGTCTGGCATGTGTGCGAATGCGCCTATTTTCCAAGATGGCCAACGAATTTGGAGTGGTCTCCGGGGCATTGCAGGTGTCTCCCAATCTGGAGGTTTTGTGCAAATGTGACAGGCAGAGTTTTCTTTGGGTAGGCAGGCAGAATAATGCGCTGAAGCCCCAATACTCCCCTTGACATGAGTGACACAGGGCTGGGTTATTGTCAATGAAATCGGAAGGAGTCCAAGGGAAATATCATATGGCGTCACTCATATGTGGCCCAAGAGGAGAACCATGGACATGATTAAAAGCATGAGAAAACGGAAAGAGAAGTCAGATAGGGAAACAAACCAGGAGAGACTCAGGACTCCGAGAACCAAGCTGAGGGTTACAGAAGGACGAGCCGTGCCAGGAATGAGTTTACTGGTTCATGGTATCGAGGAGGTGTGGAATATATGCTGTTGATGAGCACTCACTGGTATATGCAACTAACGAATCAGGTAACACTATCTCACAAAAGTATGAGGAATGAAAGACTGGCTTCCCGAAGCAAAGAAAAAGTATTGAAAAGAAAGAAAAACAGGGCATTTCCCATGTAGATGAAGAAAGAAATAGGCAAGAAATGAAGTTTAGTTTATTATCTTCCTGATAAAAAAATGGTATGCAATTGGTTTCCTATGAGGTCCTTATCTGAACTGGGTCTTTGGAAATTGCAAATTAGATTCTTCCCTCTTCCTACACTTCGGGAATAGATGAGAAGAACCGGCATTGCCTTCATTAAATGTCTTGGAGTGTTTACCAGCAAACTGGTTTGACCTGGATTTTGGGGTATTGGGAGGTGTTTGTGGAATACTCAAACACGTTTGTCATTACCTGAGATGTCAGATGTATATGTTCATGACCTAGTCTTGGTAGTGGGAATGTGTCTTGGAATTTATCCTTTTCTCTCAGGTATTGGATTTGCTGGCATACTTGTGTTTAGGGGGCTTTTAGGTTAGGTTGTTTAGGAGAGTTTAGTCCTGAATGCTTTAATAAATTCTTGATACGTAAGAAGTTAACTTTTCTAGTTTTGTCGGTTTCTGACATTAATACTTTTTTTCCTTAAGGTATTTTCTCTGAGGTTTGTTTCCATGAGTGCTACTCCTCACTTGCTCCCTAAGTTCTGTGGGACTTAGTGTGTGTGTGGGGGGGTGGATATGGGAGGGAGGATGTGTTTCACAAAACGCTTAGAATGATATTTTAAGATATATGAAGCCACTATTGTTTGGATCACAATTCACCTTCAAAAATATTGAAACTCATGTTCCATCTCGTTTGGCCACACTTTCTGCAATGAATGTCCCATTCAACTCTCTTTTTGAAACACAGACTCTCCCTAACCTGACATGGAAGAAACACCAAATTTTGTGTGCCCGGTTAGAGTCTCATTGTGTGTCCATTTTTTCTTGCTTTTTCACATGTTCCTTTCCTTCCATGAGTGAGTGAAATCGTATGTTATTTGTCTTTCTGTGACTGACAGATGGGCCACAGCCCAATGATCGCCACATTTCTGACGCATGTGCAAGTTTCAAGATTCCATTTTGCTTATGGCTGAGTAAGAGTCTGTGGTGCATTGGGAGGACAGGGAGATTGCAGAAATATCATGGGAGCTCGAGGCTTGTCTTCAGCCATCAGCACAACAGGAATATGACCACATCAATGGAACCATGACGTCAATGACCCTAAAGCCTTGAAATAAAACTCAACGGCAAAAGAGAGAAGTCGCAGAGACTTGGGAGAAGGGTGTAGACATGTCTTCGGGAAGAAATGGACAGTTGGTGCTTCAGAGGGCAGGGAGCCATGGTCAAAAACAAAGGCCCAGGAGAGAGGAGCACCCTGGGAACCCTCAAGTTGAATGCTAACCCCTATCTGTTGGCATAGAAATGGAGACGGTCTGAATGGCACAATTACTTGCAACCAAAGGGTCTTGAGGCTCTGTATCTCAGATAAGCATGCTAGAGAGACATAGACTCCAGAGAACACTATGTTTCTCCTGCAGAGCACACCAACAAGCAACAGGGTGCAGACAGCCTAGAAACCATGATCAGAAACAATACTTATTTGATTATTGTTCCTTGCTGTGCATCCTTGATAGGCACTGTTCGTGGAGATGCCTCGATGGGGGCAGAAGAATCTTGGGGTTCTACAACCGTCAGCATAAAGTCTGAGTTAGTGGCCACCGACAGGACCATGTGGACATTAGCTGCCTAACTTGCAATCACGTAGTCCCAACCCTGGAATCCTGTTGGGACTACCTTCCTAGGACACGTTGCTTAGTACCAGGAGAAAAGACCCTCCATTGGAGACTAGAAGAAAGCCCTGCCCAGATCCTCTCTCTTGACCACAACATTCAGCAGCCCTTAGTAATGTTGAGTGGGTTGAAAGTCTCCTTTCATAGGCACACCAGAGCCGACCAAGATAAAACCACCATATTTGGTCCAGACAACAAACACTCCTAATGGCAGGCAACGAGTGCCTCTGCAAAGGACTGGCCCAGAAGAGAGTGGACAGCCATGCCCCAACCCAGTGGCCATGACACATATACCGGAGAATCCATCAAGGGTCAGCCAGTGACATTCCATGACATCTTCATCCTAAAGGAATTACTCTCAGGGTAGAAAACAGAAGGCGCTTTTCAAATACAGAGAAAAATACAGAGACCTGAACTAATACAATGGTGGAAGAATCAACTGATGCCCAGGCAAAAGAACAGGAACTGCTCATGGCCAAGAAATCAAAGTGAAATCTGTACATGTCACATGCCAGGTGGAGGATTTCAGCAGCAGCCAGGACACTCGCTCTGGATCAGAAAAACATAGATGGAATCAGGGAGTCTCAGACCATAGAGATAAAGGTGGTAAAAAAATAAATAAAATGAAGAGGCCCTTATGAAAAGATTTGTTAGCAGGCTGGATGCAAAGTTCAGGAAGCTGGCAGAACCTGAGGATCTAATGAGGTACCTGGAATACAAGTACTGGGAAAAAAGAAGCGAAGCAAAAGAGAGAAGGAAGAAGGATGGAACATGATAATGGGCATAGGGAAATCTGTAACTGCAATGAATATCAATGGGTGCTTATTGTAGGAGACCTAGAAGAGAGTGAAAATAATGGGCCTAACATTTCTTGGAGAAATCAGAGCTGCAAACATCCCTCATCTGTGGGCAGAAACACAGATCCAGATTCCGAGGCACAGAGGACTCCCTTCCCCATCCACAGTAGCAGATCAACACAAGACATAGTGTCATTCACCTTTCCAAATCTAGCAATGGAGGTATTCTCTTCACCCAAATATGCTCGGGAGAAGAGTGTTCCTAAAGCCAAATGCCTTACTTCAAGGTGACCAGCTATGCCAGCACTAGTAGCACTTTGTATAGAGCAAGCCACAGCAGCCCAAGCCAAAACCCTATCCTCTGCAATTCTAAACAATAACAGAGCAGGAGTTCTCATCTAGAAAAATGAGGTGTTACGAAGAGAAAGATTGTGTCCAGGTGTGTCTCCATCAGTTCGGAAGCGGCCTTCAGCTACTTACCCCAGAAGGATAAGAGCCTCCTTCTCCCAGCCTCATTGGAATATCTCCCACCTCAGGTTCCCCACTCAGAGGCAAGTCTGCTTCTCCCTTTCCAACTCCCTCACAGATTATATTCTCGCTGTTTCTCTCTGTCCCATACATGCAAGCACATCGTTGAAAATAGCAACAACAACAAGAAACAGTAGATAAGTATTGATGGGGCCAGAGCATGCTTTATTCAATTTGGACCTATGCCCCTGTGGAACGAATCCAGGTCCAGAGCACTTCCCACCATCCTAAAATGCCAGACCTTGGCTTGAGTTCCCTTAGTTTTTATCCTTTTTTCGTCTTCCTGCATCTCCCCACCTGCATGGAGCATCCGCTCTCTGTCCTGCTGCAATGGCCCCTTGTTCTCCCATTGTTCCTCCTCACCTGGCTCCTTTTGAACATGCCCATCATCCGCAACAGGCACTGTTTGTTTATCCCATGAAAACCATTACGGAATGAAAATGGGAGGCTTAGGGCAGCCTTATGCTGCAACATCTCCATTTAGTTCCACAGAAGGAAGCTGTGCCACCCTGCGGGAATGCTTAGGGATCTTAGGCTGTCGAATCCTCTTCAAGGTGTACTTTTGTAGATACATGTTGTCTTCCTTAACCTGGCATGGAAGCCTTTCCAATGGCTTCACATGGGCAATGGGTCTCCTCCACCAGACTCCATGCTTGCTCCTGTTGGCTCCAAACTGACGAGTCTGTCCTGGGCCTAAGGTTCTAGGGTGTAGGGTCTACCTTTGGTGCTTGGTCAGCTTGGAAGATGGGGAGGCCTTCTTGGTATGGTTACTGGAGATGCTAGAGGAACTCGTGTCCTCACTGTTGTAGACTACAGACATGTCTCTGTCATGGTTGCGGGTGTTCAATGGGGACTTTTCTTGAGTGGCCCTTTTCCTGGTCACAGGGTTCTGATTGGGTCGGAGTACCATGCACATGTGCGGAGCGTGGAGTTCCTGGCCTAAGGCTTGGTTGTAGATCTGAGCATTTCTTGAATTTTCGGGGGTAAGATGAGATTGTGAATCTTTGCCTTTCTCAGGAGTGCAGAGGGCTGGAGGTGACAGTCCTGGCCAAAGACTATAAATTCGTCCATGGAGAACATGACACCGACTCGCTTCACAAACTGTCTTGGTGAAATACCCAGGCCTCTCCAACGGTTTGGGAGGGCTTTGGCACCTCCTAGCTGACCTATGACTACTAAAGCCATGTGGAGCGATTAGACATGGTTTGGGGAGGAGTGGTTGCTAGGAGCTCAAAACTTTGTGGTGTCACAGAAGCTGACTTCACTGAAGCAGCAATCCCTCTCTCATGAGCTATGAGTCCTATGGTTTTATTTAGGAAGCCCTGGAAAGACAAAAAAAAAAAAAAAACCCTGCTTGCCTACTCATGAACTCAGGTGGTCTCTGCGGTTTCTTTCCCACTTCACCTTTGTATACAAAGAGAAAAGAACATGACATTCGGTGTACCATCCTTTCGGCCAACATTTCTCCAGATGAGCCAGGTGTTCCTATTTCCACTGGAACATCTGGAGATCTCAAACAGCACAGAGACCTCTTGGGTATCATGAGATCTCTGGGAGGTTTGACATCCTATGGGTGAGAGCGTCCTTTCGTAGGTTCTTTGCCCAATTTGTTCTAGGAAGAGGGGTCTTCCCTTGGTGCTAGGTCAGCATGAATGAGAAGGGAAGGAATAAGGGAAGGAAAGTCACGTTTCAAGGAAACGTGGTAGGGTATGGATGCATTGTGCTGTCCGTGTCCTGATCTCCTAGTATTCTGAAACACCAGTCCTAAGGGAGGAGGGCTCTGTCTACCTGAGTTTACCTGAAACACCTTTGCAAAGACTTCAAGGAGAGTGACATTCTTCATGATCGCTACGCCTGAAGGAAGAGCCCTGGACAGCACACGTGTCATCATCAGTTAACGTTACATGCTGAGGTCTTGGAGAGCACCATGATGACCAAATCCCTTAATTCAGAGGAAACACAACTGCCTAAATCAATCGCCTGCAATGCCCACTCTAACCGAACTGTGGAAGGAGCTGAGATGCCATTCAATCGGATAAAGAAGGTGTGGTCCACCCAGGTCACAGATGATACCTATGACATTGAGCGGGATGAATCCCTGATACTCGCCTTGACATGGGTGACACAGGGCTGGGTTATTCTCAGTGAAATCGGAAGGAGTCCAAGGGAAATATCATATGGTGTCACTCATATGTGGCCCATGAGGAATACCATGGAAATTAGCAGAAGTAAGGGAAAACGGAAAGAGAAGATGTCAGACAGGGAGACAAACCAGGAGAGACTGAGAGACTCAGGACTCTGGGAACCAAGCTGAGGGTTACAGAAGGATGAGACATGCCAGGAATGAGGGAACTTGTTCATGATATGGAGGTGGTGTGGCATATATGCTATTGATGAGCACTCGGTGGTATATGAAACTAAAGAATCAGGGAACATCTGCACTGTGGCTCCAGAGGCCCTATTATGGAGGGTCTGTGGGCCAGGGCTTTGGGCACAAAAGTCTGCAAACACAAACTCGGAATAGGGTTAGGGGCGAGGTGATGGCAGGCCTGATCTGCGGACCTTGAGGGTAGTGCCACAGGATGTGAAATGAGGGTGATGGGGAGGCGGGTGATACGGCTTTTCTGTTTGCATTGTGTGTCTCAGTTGGCCTTGGAATGTAGCGATAGCCTCATGGGGCCATGGGGGATTCTGCCTCTGTGAGGATTCTGCCTGGATCCCAAGGGTTTGGTGTACTTCGGGGAGAAGTGAAGAGTGCTGTTTTCCATCTCAGGGTTCCCGACATAGCAGGGATTCCAGAGTCAGCTTTGGGGTCTGGTTGCCTCGAGAACACGACCGATGGTGATGATTTGGGCGGATGGGCATGTCAGGCTTGATATGTGGGCTTATGGTTCAGCTAGGGAGGGGGCTGTTTTGAAATCGGGCTCAGGCTGAGGGTCATAATGTCTGTTGTGGCCAGGACAGCCTGCCTGGGTGGGCGTTGTCTCATGGGCCATGCCGTTGCCTACCACTGTGAAGGTTAGACTCATATTCCCACAGCAAGCTTTGCCTGTCGAGGGGAAAGAGGAGTGCTCTTTGATACTTGAGGTTCCCCCATAGGTCGGAATTTGAGCTATGGTCTGGGCACAGACGCCTGATAACCCTGGTTGGGTAGAGATGACAATCTCTGTCCTTGGGGTGTCCCATTTGTAGGATATGGGGAACGCTACCTGGGAGGCTATTGGGAGTTCGGGGCTCAGGCTGTGTCAGACAGAGCATTAGTGCAAAGGGCAGTGTAGGACTTGGGGTGCCTTCGTGGTTCCTGCTGTTTGAACCTCACGTGCAGATTCTGGGCAGACCCCTAGGGCCCTTCTTCTTTCTGTAGGGCAAGAAGATAGCGTTGTGCCTCCCGATTAGTGGGCCAGGAGGTTGAGGACGGAATTCTGAATGCACAATTGCCGGTTCAGTTCAGTGCCGAGCACATGGTATTTCCAATGTGCAGCGTCTGACTTCAGATCTCCAGCACCTGAGTCAGGCACATGTCAGATAATCACTCAGCCTGGAGTTTGTGTCCATGATGACCAACTAGTAGAGGGATGGACTCATGAGGCCATGGAGGTCTTCCCATGCTGGGGCTTGGGTGCTGCTCTGAACAGCAAGCTTTCCTTCTGTGGGACATGGGGAGTTTGTTTGGATGGCACCAGGGTCCCCCGTATGGAAAGATGTCAGAGCAGAATTCCCCGCATGGATGGCTGGAAAGCCCAGCTCTGCTTATGCTTCCAGCCAAGGAACAAGGCTGTTTTGATCTGGGGGCTCTGGGGCAAAGTGCCCAGGGGGCTGTGGTGACAGAGATCTTCATTTTGATGAATCACAATGTTGGCTACTGTCCTAGGAGACCATAGAATGTGGCGGGGGGCTGAGGCGCCATGCAGGATTCTCCTACCCTGAGGGTTGGACGCAGCTCCCAATAGCCAGGTTGCCTTCTGGGGACAGGAGGTGTTCTGTTTTGTGGCTTATGGATCAAGTGTTGGACCATATGTAGGTTATCCAGGGTTTGCCTCTAGATGCATATACCTGCAAAACTAAGCTTGGGTTCCATTGAGGTCCTAGGGTTATGTCAGGTTCCATCTTCTGACTCAGAGCCATAGACTTGGGTGTCTGCCTGGGGGTAGGTGTCTCGCATGTGTCCGAGTGCTTTTTTTTCTAAGGCTCCAACGAATTTGGGGTGGGCTCGGCGGCATTGATGTTGTCTCCCAATCTGGAGTGTTTGGGAAAATGTGACGGGCAGAGTTTACTTTGGGTGGGCAGACTGAGTCCTGTGCTGTGTCTCCAGAGGCAACATACTGGTGGGCCTGTCCGCCAGGTCTTTGGGGACAAAATTCTGCAAACACAATCTCGGGATACGGATAGCGGCGAGGTGATGGCAGGCCCGATCTGCAGACTGTGAGGGCAGTGCAGTGGGATCTGAAATGAGGTCGACAGAGAGGTGGGATCACAGGCTTTTTTGTCTGGGTTGTGTGCCTCAGTTGGCCACGGTATGTAGTGGTAGCCTCATGTGGCCATGGGAGATTCTGCCTCTGTGAGGATTCTCCCCAGCTCCCAAGGCTTTGGTGTCTTTTGGGGGGAAGAAAACAGTGCTGTTTTCCGTCTCAGGGTTCAAGCCATAGCAGGGATTCCAGAGTCTGCATCTGGGTCCTAGCGTCTGAAGAACCAGACGGAGGGTGAGGATTAGGGCCTAGGGGCATGTCATGCCCAATATGCATGCTCCTGGTCCAACTAGCGAGGGGGCTGGTTTGAAAGCGGGCTCAAGCTGAGGTTCACAATGCCTGTTTGTGTCCAGGGAAGCCCTCCTGGCTGGTGTGCTGTCATGGGACATGCAGCTGGCTCCCACTCCGAGGGTTAGACCCCCATCCCCATAGCAAGCTTTTCCCGTCATTTAGAAGGAGGAGTGCACTTTGATGCTTGAGGTTCCCTCATATTGCGGGATTTGAGCTATCGTCTGGGCACAGACGCCTGAATACCCAGGTTGGTTAGAGATGAAGTATCTGGCCTTGGCAGTTCCCACCTGCAGGATATGAGGCCGACTACCTGGGGGGCTGATGGGAGTTTGGGGCTTAGGCTGTGTCAGACAGAGCATTAGTGCACAGGGCAGCTAAGACATTGAGAGTCTGTCGAGGTCAGTGTTGTTTGATCCACAAGTGGGGATTCTGAGCAGACCCCTAGGGCCCTTGTTCTTTCTGGAGGGCAAGCAGAAGAATGCATTGTGGTTCCCAAATGAACAATCAGGAGGGCTGGATGCCAGGAGGGTGAGGACTGAATTCTGAATGCACAAGCGCCGGTTCAGTTCAGTGCCCAGCATATGGCATTTCCAATGTGCAGCGTCTGACTCATGATCTCCAACACCTGAGTCAGGGCACGTGTCAGATGGTCGGTCATGCTGGTGTTTGTGTCAATGGCTGATGAGTGGAGGGGTGGCCTCATGAGGCTATGGAGGTCTTCCCAGACTAGGGTTTGTTTGCTGCTTCGAATCTCAAGCTTTCCTTCTGCGGGGCATGGGGAGTCCGTTTGGATGGCAGCAAGGTCCCTCATCAGGAAAGACGTCGTAGCAGAAGTCACCAAATGGATGCCTGGAAAGCCCATCTCTGCTGAGCTTTCCAGCCCAGGAATAAGGCCATTTGGATCTGGTGGCCGTGCAAAAAAGTGCCCAGGGTGCTGATGTGACAGGGAGTCTCATTCTGATGGGTCACAATGCTGGCTTGTGTCCAGGGAGACCTTAGAATGTGGTGGGGACTCGGGCGCCATGCAGGATTCCCCTCCCCTGAGGGTTGAACAAAGCTCTCAAGAGCCAGGTTGCCTTCAGGTTACAGGAAGTGTTTTGTTTTGTGGCTCAGGGATCAAGTGTTGGACCATATGTAGGTATTCCAGAGTTTGCCTCTGGAGAGAGATGCCTGCATTCCTTCGCTCCGGTTCCATTGAGGTCCTCGGGGTATGTCAGGTTCCATCATCTGACTCAGGGCCATTGACCTGGTGTCTGCCTGGAGGTAGGTGTCTGGCATATGTCTGAATGTGCCTTTGTTCCAAGGTGGCCAACGAATTTGGGTGGGATCAGGGGCATTGCAGTTGTCTCCCAATCTGGAGGGTTTGGGCAAGTATGACTGGCAGAGTTTCCTTTGTGTGGGCAGGCAGAGTCCTGTGCTGCAGCTCCAGAGGCAACATCTTGGTGGGTCTGTCGGCCAGGGCTTTGGGGACAAAAGTCTGCAAACACAAACTTGGTATTGGGCTAGCGGCGAGATGATGGCCCGATCTGGGGACCGTAAGGGCAGTGCCACGGGATCTGAAATGAGGGCGATAGGGAGGTAGTTGCTCAGGCTTTTCTGTCTGGGTTGTGTGTCTCGTTTGGCCACGGAATGTAGCGGTAGTCTCATGGGGCCATGGGAGATTGTGCCTCTATGAATAATCTGCCTGGCTCCCAACGGTTTGGTGTCTTTCAGGGAGAAGGAAAGAGTACTGTTTCCCATCTCAGGGGTCCCACCATAGCAGGGATTCCAGAGTCAGTTTTGGGGTCTGGTTGCCTGGAGAAACGGACCGAGCATGAGGATTAGGTCCTAGGGTCATGTCACGCCCAATATGTTAGCTCCTGGTCCAGCTATCGAGAGGGTTTTTTTGAAAGTGGGCTCAAGCTGAGGCACCCAATGCCTGTGTTTGCCAAGGCAGCCCTCCTGGGTGGGCATGGTCTAATGGGCCATGCAGATTGATCCCACTCTTATGGTTAGACCCCCATCCCAACAGCAAGCTTTTACCGTCGTGGGGAAGGAGGAGTGTTCTTTGATGCTAGAGGTTCCCCCATAGGCCGGGATGTGAGCTATGGTCTGGGCACAGACCCCTGAATACCCAGGTTGGGTAGAGATGACAGTCTCTTGCCTTGGCATGACCCACCTGCAGCATATGGGGCCCGCTACCTTGGGGGCTGATGGGAGGTCGGGGCTCAGGCTGTGTCAGACTGAGCATTAGTGCACAGGGTGGCCTAGGACATTGGGGTGCCTTCGAGGATCCAGCAGGGTTATCCTCACGTGGGGATTCTGGGAAGACACCTAAGGCACTTCTTCTTTCTGGAGGGCAGGCAGAAGACTGCATTGTGGCTCCCAAATGAACAATCTGGAAGCCTTGTGGTCCAAAAGGATGAGGACGGAATTCTGAATGCACAGGTGCCGGTTCTGTTCAGTGCCGAGCACATGGCATTTACAATGTGCAGCGTCCGACTAGATATCTCCAGCACCTGAGTCAGGGTATGTGTCAGATAGTGGCTCATGCTGGAGTTTGTGTTCATGATGGCCGACGAGTGGATGGGTGGCCTCATGAGGCCATGGAGTTCTTCCCATCCTGGGGCTTTTTTGCTGCTCCGAACAGCAAGCTAGCCTTCTTCAGGACAGGGGGAGTCCATTTGGATGGCATCAGGGTCCCCCTTATAGAAAGATGTTATAGCAGAAGTCACCGCATGGATGCTTGTAAAGCCCAGCACCGCTTACCATTCCAGCCCAGGTACAAGTCTGTATTGATCTGGTGGCTCTGGGGCAAAGTGCCCATGGGGCTGAGGTGATAGGAAGCATTCTGATGGGGCCCAATGCTGGCTTGTGTCCAGGGAGACCTTAGAATGTGGTGGGGGCTCAGGCGCCATGCAGGATTCTCCTCCCCTGAGGGTTGGACGCAGCTCCCAACAACCCGGTTGCCTTCTGGGGACAGGAGGTTTTCAGTTTTTTGTCTCTGGGATCATGTGTTAGAATATATGCAGGTTTCCAGAGCTTGACTCTGGAGACAGATATCTGCAAGCCTAAGCTAGGGTTTCGTTGAGGTCCTGGGGTAAGTCAGGTTCCATCTTCTGACTCAGGGCCATTGACCTCGGTGTCTGCCTGGAGGTAGGTGTCTGGCATGTGTCAGAATGTGCCTTTTTTCCAAGGCTGCCAATGAATTTGGGGTGGGATCTGGGGCATTACAGGTGTCCACTAATCTGGTGGCTTTGTGTTAATGTGACGGGCATAGTTTCCTTCGGGTGACATGCAGAGTCCTTCGCTGTGGCTACATTGGCCCCATACTGGAAGGGCTGTCAGCCAGGGCTTTGGTGACAAAATCTGCAAGCACACTCTCAGGATAGGTTTCGGGTGAGGGGATGGCAGGCCCGACCTGCAGACCATGAGGGCAGTTCTGCCAGATATGAAATGAGGGTGACGAGGAGGCGGGAGCACAGGTTTTTCTCTCTGGTTTGTGTGTCTCGGTTGTTCCACGGAATGTAGCAGTAGCCTCATGGGACCATGGTAGCTTCTGCCTCTGTGGGGATTCTGCCTGGATCCCAAGTGTTTGGTGTCTTTTGCGGGGAATGGAAGAGTGCATTTTTCCATCTCCAGGGTCCGGCCATAGCAGGGATTCCAGAGTCGGCTCCTGGGTTCGGGTACCTGAGATCCCGACTGAGGGTGAGGATTTGGGCCTAGGGACATGTCAGGCCCTATTTTCCAGCTCCTGCTTTAGCTAGCGAGGGAGCTGTTTTGAATGAGGGCTCAGGCTGAGGGTCACAATGCCTGTTTGTGGCCAGGCCTCCCTCCTGGGTGTGCGTGGTCTCATGGGCGTGCAGCTGGATCCTACTCTGAGGGTTAGGACAACATACCCACAGCAAGCTTTTCCTGTCGTGGGGAAGGAGGAGTGCTCTTTTATGCTTGATGTTCCCCCATAGGCCAGAATTGGAGCTATGATCTGTACACAGACACCTGAATACCCAGGTTAGGTAGAGATGACAGTCTCTGGCCATGGCAGGTCCCACCTACAGGATATGGATCCCACTACCTGGGGGGCTGTTGTGACGTCAGGGCTCAGGCTGTGTCAGACAGAGCATTAGTGCACAGGGCGGCCTAGGATATTGGGGCGACATCGAGGTCTGTGCAGGTTGATCTTCACGTAGGGATTCTGGGTAGACCCCTAGGGACCTTCTTCTCTTTGGAGGGCAGGCAGAAGTCTCTGTTTTGGCTGCAGAATTCCCAACCTGGAGATCTTGCCGACCAGAAGGCTTTGGACGGAAATCTGAATGCACAGTCGCCAGTTCAGTTCAGTACCAAGCAAATGGAGGTCCAATGTTGAGCGTCTAACTCGAGATCTCCAGCACCCTAGTCAGGGAGAGTGTCAGATGGTCGCTCATGTTGGAGTTTGTGTTCTTGATGCCTGATGAATGGAGGGGTGGCCTCAGGAGGCCATGGATGTTTTCAAAGGCTGGGTTTGTGAGTAGCTCTGAACACCATGCTTTCTTTCTGCGGGACAAGGGGAGTCCGTTTTGATGGCTCCAGGGTACCCCATATGGAAAGGCATGGTAGCAGAGCACACCACATAGATGTCATGGAAGCCCAGCTCAGCTTATCCTTTCAGCCCAGGAACAAGGTAGTTTCGACCAGGTGGCTCTGGGGCAATACCCCATGGGGGCAGAGTTACAGGGATCCTCATGCTGATGGGTAACAATGCTGGCTTGTGTCCAGGGATACCTTAGAACGTGGTGGGTACTCAGGCGCCATGCAGGATTCTCCTCCCCTGAAAGTGGACACATCTCACAAGAGCCATGCTACCTTCTGTTGACAGGAAGTGTTCTCATTTGTGGCTCAGGGACCAAGCGTTAGTTCATATGTAGGTATTCCCGAACCTGCCTCTGGGGACAGATGCCTGCAAACCTGAGCTAGGGTTCCGTTGATGTCCTAGGGGCATGTCAGTATCATCTTCTGATTCAGCGCCATTGACCTGATTGTCTGCCTGGAGGTAGGTGTCTGGCATGTGTCAGAATGCAAGTTTCTGTCCAGAGCTGCCAACGGAATTGGATGGGCTAAGGGGCATTGCAGGTGTCTCCTAATCTGGAGGTTTTGTACAACTGTGACAGGCAGAGTTTCCTTCGGGAGGGCAGGTAGATTCCTGCGCTGTGGCTCTGGAGGCCACATCGTGTAGGACACGTGGGCCAGGGCTGTGGAGACAAAAGTCTCTAAACACAAACTCGGGTTAGGGGGAGGGGTAAGGTGTTGGCAGACTGGATCTGCAGACCATGAGGGCAGTGCCTCGGATCTGAAATTAGGGCGCCGGGGAGGAGGGACCCCATGCTTTTTTGTCTGGGTTCTGTGTCTCCATTGGCCACGGAATTGTGGGGTGGCTTCATGGGTCCATGGAAGATTCTGCCTTTGTGGGGATCTTGCACACTCCCAAGGTTTTGGTGTCTTTCTGGATGAAGGGAAGAGAGCTGTTTTCTGTCTCAGGGGTCAGCCATAACAGGGATTCCAGAGTCTGCTTCTGGGTCCTGGTGCCTGGAGAACACGACCAAGGGTGAGGATGTGGCCCCAGGGGCATGGCAGGATCGATATGCGGGCTCCTGGTCTAGCTAGTGAGGGGGCTTGTTTGAAAGCAGTCTCAGGTTACTGTGACAATTCCTGTTTGTTCCCAGGGCGGACCTCCTGGGTAGGTGAGGTCTCATGGGCCGTGCAGCTGGCTCCTACTCTGAGGGTTTGACCTCCATCCCCACAGCAAAATTTTCTAGCCATGGGGAAGAGGGAGTTCTCTTTTGTGCTTGAGGTTCTCCCATAGTTCAGGATTTGAGTTATCATCTGGGCACAGAAGCCTGAACACCCAGGTTGGGTAGAGATGAGAGGCTTGGGCCATGGCCGGTCCCACATGCAGGGGATGGTGCCCATTACATGGGGGGCTGAATGGAGGTCGGGACTTAGGCTGTGTCAGACTGAGCATTAGTTCACATTGTGGCCTGGATATTGGGTTTCCATTCAGGGCCGTGCAGGGTGATCCTGACATAAGGATTCTGGGCAGACCCATATGTCCCCTCTTCTTTTGGAGGGCAGGCAGAAGGCTTCATTGTGGCTCCAGACTTCCCAGTCTGGAGGGCTTGTGAGCCAGGAGGGTGAGGACGGAAGTCTGAATGCGCTAGCACTCATTTAGTTCATTGCCGAGCATATGTCAGTTCCAATGTGCAGCATCGGACTCGAGATCTCCAGCACCAGAGTCAGGGCGAGTGTTGTTTCTCACGCTGGAGTTTGTGCCCATGATGCCAAATGAATGGAGGGGTGGCCTCATGAGGCCATGGAGGTTTTCCCAGGCTGGGGCTTCTGAGCTGCTCCCAACAGTAAGCTTTCCTTCTGCGGGACATGGGGAGTTTGTTTGGATGGAACCAGGGTCCCCCGTATGGAAAGTTGTCAGAGCAGAATTCCCCGCATGGATGGCTGGAAAGCCCAGCTCTGCTTACCCTTCCAGGCCAGGAACAAGACAGTTTCGATCTGGTGGCTCTGGGCGATGTATCCAGGGGGCTAGTTGACAGGGAGCCTCATGCTGATGGGTCACAATACCGGTTTGTGTCCAGGGAGACCATAGAGTGTGGTGAGGACTCATACACCATGCAGGATTCTCCTCCCCTGAGGGTTGGCCAGTTCCCAGGAGCCAGGTTCCCTTCTGAGAACAGGGAGTGTTCTGTTTTGTGGCTCATGGAACAAGTGTTGGATCATATGTCGGTATTCCAGAACCTGGCTCTGGGGACTGATGCCTGTGAAATGCATCTAGTGATCCGTTGTGGTCCTAGGGGCATGTCAGTTTCAATATTCTGACTCAGGGACATTCACCTGAGTGTCTGCCTGGAGTTAGGTGTCTGGCATGTGTCAGAATGCACATTTCTGTCCGAAGGAGCCAACAAAATTGGGTGGGCTCAGGGACCTTGCGGGTGTCTCCGAATCTGGAGGTTTTGTGCAACTATGATGGGCAGATTTCCCTTCAGGAGGGCAGGCAGAGTCCTGTACTCTGGGTACAGAGGCCCCATGATGGAGGGCCTGTCGTTCAGGGCTTTGGGGGAAAAAGTCTGCAAACACAAACTCGGGTTTGGGTGAGGGGCGATGTGATGGCAGGCCCCATAGGCAGGCAGTGATGGCAGTGTCTCGGGATCTGAAATTAGGGCAATGGGGAGGCAGGAGTGAAGGCAGATGTCGTTTAGATGGCATTGAAGTCTTCTGTACCTTGATCTCTTGTATGTTGATCTCGATCGTGGCCTCTGGCTGTTTAATAATCATTCTTTAGTCTTCCTTTTAGCAACAGAAACCTCACTTGTTGGGATGTGGTGGGGCGGGGGTATCGAGTGATCACCTGTTTCTTGGACTCAGACAGTGAACACACTCCCTCGTGAGTATCAAAGCCTACATAAGTGGGATGGCTCTGACAGAGCTGTGTTTTCTTTGCTGAAACTCAATACCCTTTTTCCTGCAGAGTCTGTAAGAGAACTCTTGACCCCACAAGCATGACTCATAGTCCACAGAGGCTATCAGCAAGTCATCAATATACTGTAACAGAGTGACTCCTAGAGGTTCTGTACTCACGCAAATCCTCATGTAGGGCCTCGTCAAAAATAGTGTGTGAATTTTTGAATCCTTGGGGAAGTCTTGTCCATGTGAGTTGGCCTTGAATTCCTTTCATGGGTCAGACACTCAAAATCAAAAAGGGGCTGAAATTCCCTTGATAAAGGTATACAGAAGGGGCGCCTGGGTGGCTCCGTGGATTAAGCCGCTGCCTTCGGCTTGGGTCATGATCTCAGGGTCCTGGGATCGAGCCCCGCATCGGGCTCTCTGCTCTGCAGGGAGCCTGCTTCCCTTCCTCTCTCTCTGCCTGCCTCTCTGCCTACTTGTGCTCTCTCTGTCAAATGAATAAATAAAATCTTAAAAAAAAAGAAGAGGTACCAGAAGCCAGCTTCTTTAAAAAAAAAAAAAAAAGGTATACAGAAAAATGCATGCTTGAGATCTAAGAAAGTATACAGAGTTATTTTGGGGCCCAGGAGGGAGAGTAGGGTATAGGGGTTAGGCACTGTTGGGAGGATATCTTCAACCCATTTATTAACTTCCTACAAGTCCTGAACAGGTCGGTCCTCCCCAGTCTCAGCCTTTTTGATGGGCAGCAAAGGTGTGTTCCATGGAGATTTGCAAAGAACTAGGATCCCATCTCCGCGGAAGCAGTTAATGTGTTTTCTGATCCCTTTCTTTGCTTCCCGGGGAAGGGGGTACTGCCAAACGTGAACAGCCGAAGCCATTGCTTTTAATTGTACCACCACTGGAGGTTGTCCCCTGGCCAAGCCAGGGGGCTTCCCTTCTGGCCAGACCTCGGGAAACTGGACTTGTAGGATTTTGAGCAGGCTCCGCCCCTTTGTCTCCTCTGGATCTGAGACTGGCTCGAAAAGGAGGTATTCATCTACTGCTGCGATAAGCACCTGTACAGTGGGTTGTCTCAAGGTTACAGTCATGTCTCCTTCTGAGAACTGAATGCCAGCTATTAACTTATGGAGGAGATTTCTTCCCATCAAGTTATATGGTGCATTAGGACGGACCAAAAATCGATGTTTAACTATTCCCAAGGCCAAATTTAAAGTCCTTTCTGTTGTCCATTTATGTATCTCTGTGCTATTTGCTCCTTGTACTGAGACTTCTTCTCCAGATAGTTTTCCCATAGGTTTAATTAATGATGAAAATTGGGCTCCCGTGTGCACCAAAAAATAAACTGATTTCCCCTCCACTTCAATTTTTACCTGACGTCCGGGGAGGGGCTCCAAACCATGGTCGCTTCAGTCTCTGGTGGCGAGCATTGCTGTCTTCCTTTTGGGGCACTCCCTGACCCAATGTCCTTTTCCCTTACATTAAGTGCACTGATCTGAATCTAAGTCTTCCCGCCTGCCTTCTGTGCTTACGCCTTTCCTTCCTTTTACCATCCCCAACCTGTTTCTTCCCCGCCTCATGTAATGCCAAAACCTTAACCAGTTTTTTTTGGTCTGTTTTTCATCCTCTTGTGCATCCTTTTTGTTAAACACCTTTTCTGCTATTCCCACTAACTCAGTCAGATTCTTTCCTTCATACCCTTAAATTTTCTGAAGTTTCCTCCTTATATCTGGTGCTTACTAACAAACGCAAGATTCATTGCCTTCTGATTTTTGGGTGCCTCAGGGTCGATTGGGCTATACATTTTATAGGCTTCAATTAGCCTTTCTAGGAAAGCTCCTGGAGACTCATTCTTACCTTCAGTCACCATACTAATTTTAGATAAATTTATGGGTCTCCTTGTAGCTGCACAGAGGACTCCCAGTAGAGCCTGGTGGTAGAAACATAAGCTCTCCTTACCTTCATCGCAATTTGGATCCCAGTCAGGTGGTTCCCTTGGGCCATAGTATTCCATTTGGCATGGACTGAGGTCCCTGCCAAGTCCTCGCTCTTCCCCTTATGGGTTTCTCGCATGATGTGATCCCTCTCTTCCGCATTAAAGAGAGCCATAGGATCTGTTGAATATCCACCCAGGTAGGTTGGTGGGTAAAAAAACAGTCTCCAAGAGACTAATTAAATCCTGAGTGTACACAGAAAAGGATTTGTTTTGGATCTTCCAGTTATAGATGCTGGAAGAGGAGAAAGGGATATAGCTTAGGTGGGGCACCTTCTCCCATCCAGTAGAGCAACCTCATTGAGAGGCAGCATTGGTGCAGACAGTACTGGTGAGGTAAAAGGAGGATGAGGGGGATAGAGCAAAGGGGAAGGATCAGGGCGGTCTCTCTGCTTGGTGGTCCCATAGGTAGACCCCAACCACATATGAGATGGACTGGTAAAGACATCTCAGGACTGAGAGTCAGATTTAGGGGACAGATAAAGAGGTTAAAATTCCACATCCTCCACATCTGATGGAAGTAGGACAGTCTTCTTCCCTGGCTCCCCCTAATCTGTCTGTTCTGGTTTTGGTGCTCTGACAAGACTTAGAGGGAGAGAGATGGTTTCATTAGCAGGGGGAAGGGGGGACTTGAGCCATGACGGTGGCTCTTCTATCATATATCACCAGGCCACAATGTACGGTATTTGATATCAATGTAGATCGAAGACCTCACTCAGGGTAGAATACATCTGAGCCGAGGCAAATGTTCCTTCTGGTGGCCACCCTGTGGAGAAAGTGGGCCACGCTAATTGACAGAGTGTTCTTAGTTTTCCCGGGTAAACCTTGTCACCTGACTGGGTGGCTTTACCTTGGAAATCCTTGAACTGATCGAGAAAAAGACCTAGGGTGTCACAGGTCCCTTACTCCCTGCTTGTCCCATTTCTCCAAATACAACAAACAACACAAAAGACACTAAAAAAACAAGGCAGAGACAACCACAGGCCCAGCGATCCCCATCCAGAGCCTGCTGCTGGTGGGGTCTTTCTTGGTCCCCTGAAAACACAGCAAACAACACAACAGACAACAAAAGAACCAGGCAAAGACAACTGCAGGCCCAACGATTCTTACTCAGAACCTGCCATTGGTGGAGTATTTATTTAGCTCCCGACCATCTAGGGGGACTTGAACGCCCTGACTGCCTATCAGGACTCGAACACCCCATTCGTCTAGGGGGACTCAAACCCCCTGACAGCCTAGGGGAACTCGAAACCCCCGACCACCCAGGGGCACTAGAACCCCCTGTACGTCTAGGGGGACTCAAACCCTCCAAACGTCTAGGGGAACTTGAGACCCCCGTACACCTAGGGGACTTGAACCCCCCGACCGCCCAGGGGGACTTGTACCCCCCATACACCTAGGGGGACTTGAATTCCCTGACCACCCAGGGGGACTTGAACCCCCTGGCGATCTACCAGCAGAGGGATGGGGCGTCCACACATCCACTCCATCCCTAGGGAGCATGGCCGTGTCCAGCTTCTCCCTGGTGGGCTATACCCTGGAGTTCCACAACCAGACAGGCAGACAAGATCTCATTAGAGGCTTTTTTTTTTTTTTTTCCAGAAATTCTGATGATGGCTCATTTCTCGTCGTTTGATCCTGGATCGAGCCCCCAATGTTAGGGTCCGTGATCAAAGGAACAAGACTGACACAAAGTGAAAATCAAGCAAAGCTTTATATAGCACAATGCATCAGAAACCAAACTGACCGGAAGGTGCCCGAGCCCCATGCATTAGAAATCAAACTGACCAGTAGGTGCCTGAGCCTTGCTGGGGGCCACCGCCTCCTTGCCCTGGGGTCCCTCCCCCTCCTTGCCCAGGGCTCCCTGCCTCACCCTCACTGTACCACAGGCCGCTCTTGACAAGGCTGCTCTGGACAGGGCCGCTCCCCGGACAAGGCCGCTGGCGATAAGGCCACTCCCCCACCCTCTAGTGACAGCACCGCTTCTTGGGCAGTGAGGCAGCCCGCGGCAGCACTGCTGCAGATGAGGCCGCTCCCAATGAGGCCACTCCCAGTGGCGCATCTGCTCAGGGTGTAAAGGCTGCTGCAGAGGAGGCTCCCAGCAATGCCACTCCTGACTAGGCTACTCCTGGTGGCGCTGTTGCTCGGGGTGGTGAGCCTGCTGCAGAGGAAGCTCTCAGCAATGCCACTCCTGATGTGGCTGAGCCGCTAGCTCCTGACAAGGCTGCTCCCAGCGGTGGCTGCTTGGGGTGGTGAGGCCGCTGCAGATGAGGCTACAAGCAATGCTGTTCCTGACGTGGCTGTGCCGCCAGCTCCTGACAAGACTGCTCGCAGAAGCACCGCTGCTTGCAGCGACTAGGCCACTCCCTGGGATGTGTCCGCTGGTGATGAGGCCTCAGGCGATGAGACTGCTCCGGACAGGGCCACTCCCTCAGATGAGGCTGCCGCAGAGGAGGCTGCTCCCCCAGCGTCTAGTGACAGTGCCGCTGCCCAGGCGGCAAGGCTCCCAGCAATGCTGCTCCTGTCGCTGAAACAGGCGCTGTCACTGTCCACAACCCCGACACTACCACTACCCTAATGGCTCGCAATGGCTCCTGCGACCCGCCACCTAAACTACTCCTGCTACTCTCCCCCTTGCAGCCTCACAGACCAGCCTTTATAGAGGTGGTTGGTCCCGGCTCACACACAGGTTGCCAAAGGGATAGCAACTCACATCAGTAAATTTATGCATGCCCCATTGATTGGCCATCTCCTCTAGGTGGCCTGGCCCACCCCTGCCCCTACAGAGCCATGGGAGATTCTTCCTCTGTGAGGATTCTGCCTGGCTCCCAAGGGTTTGGTGTCTTTCAGGGGGAAGGGAAGAGTGCTGTTTTCCGTCTCATGGGTTCCGCCATAGCAGGGATTCCAGAGTCAGCTTCTGGGTCTGGACACCGGGAGAACATGACCGAGGGTGTGGATTTGTGCCTAGGGGCATGTCAAGCCAGATATGCGGGCTCCTGTCCCACCTAGGAAGGGGGCTGGTTTGAAAGCAGGTTCAGGCTGAGGGTCACAATGCCTGTTTGTGGCCAGGGAGGCAATCCTGGGTGGGCGTGTTCTCATGGACCATGCAGTGGGCTCCCAATATGAGGGTTAGACCCCCATCCGCACAGCAAGCATTTCCCGACATGGGGAAGGAGGTGTGGTCTTTTACGCTTGAGGTTTCCCCATAGGACAGGATTTGATCTATGGTCTGGGCACAGACTGCTGAATACCCCTGTTAGGTAGAGATGACAATCTCTGGCTTTGGCACATCTCACCTGCAGGATATGAGGCCTGCCACCTAGGGGGCTAATGGGAGGTCGGGGCTCAGGCTGTGTCAGACAGAGTATTAGTGCACAGGCCAGCCCTGGACATAGGGGTGCCGTCGAGGTCTGAGAAGGTTGATCCTCACGTGGGGATTCTGGCAGACCCCTAGGGCCCTTATTCTTTCTGGAGGACCTGAGAAGCCTGCATTGTGGCTCCCGAATGAACAGTCTGGAGGGCTTGTGGGTCAGGAGGTTGAAGACGGTATTCTAGCAAAGAAGCACCAGTTCAGTTCAGTGCCGAGCACATGGCTCTTCCAATGTGCAGCGTTTGACTCCAGATCTCCAGCAACTGAGTCAAGGCATGTGTCAGATGTTCACTCACGCTGGAGTTTATGTCCATGATGGCCAATGAATGGAGGTGTGGCCTCATGAGGCCATGGAGGTCTTCCCAGGTTGTGGCTTGTGAGGTGCTCCGAAAGGCAAGCTTTCCTTCAGTGGGACAAGGGGAGTCCGTTTTGATGGAGTCAGGGTCCCCTGTATGGAAAGACGTTGTAGCAGAAGTCACCACATGGATGCCTGGAAAGCCCAGTTCTGCTTAACTTTCCAGCCCAGGAACAAGGCCATTTAGATCTGGTGGCTGTGGGGCAATGTGCCCAGGTGGCTGAGGTGACAGGGTGCCTCATTCTGATGGGTCACAATGCTAGTTGTATTCAAGGAGTCCTTAATATGTGGTGGGGGCTCAAGTACCATGCAAGATTCTCTTCTCGCCTGAAGGTTGGACGCAGCTCCCAAGAGCCAGTTTGCCTTCTGGGGATAGAAGGTGTTCTGATTTGTGGCTCAGGGATCATGTGTTGTACCATATGTAGGTATTCCATAGTTTGCCTCTGGAGACAGATGCCAGAAAACCTCATCTAGGGTTCCGTTGAGGTCCTAGGGGTATGTCAGGTTCCATATTCTGAGTCAGGGCCATTGACCTGGGTGTCTGCCTGGAGGTAGGTGTCTGGTCTGTGTCCAAATGCACATTTTTTCCAAGGAGGCCAATGAATTTGGGGTGGACACAGAGGCATTGCAGTTGTCTCCCAATCAGGAGGGTTTGTGCAAATGTGACACCAGATTTTCCTTCAGGTGGGCAGGCAGAGTCCTGTGCTGTGGCTCCAGAGGCCCCATCCTGGAGGGCCTGTTGGCCAGGGCTTTCGGGACGAAGTCTGAAAACACAAACTCCAGATAGGGTTCTGGGTGTGGTGATGGCAGGCCTGATCTGCAGACCATGAGGATAGTGAAGCGGGATCTGAAATGAGGACGACAGGAAGACGAGAGTGCAGGCCTTTCTGTCTGGGTTGTGTTGTCTCTTGGCAATGGATTGTAGGAGTAGTCTCATGGGGCCATGGGACATTCAGCCTCTGTGAAGACTCTGCACATCTCCTAAGGGTTTGTTGTATATGCTGGGGAAGAGAAGAGTGCTGTTTTCCATCTCAGGGGTCCCACCATGGCAGGGATTCCAGAGTTGGCTTCTGGGTCCGGGCACCTAGAAAACCCAATGAAGGTGATGGATCGGGTCTATGGGCATGTCAGGCCTGATGTGCAGGCTCCTGGTCCAGCTAGCGAGGGGGCTGGTTTGAAAGCGGTCTCAGGTTGAGGCTTCCAATGCCTGTTTGTGGCCAGGGCAGCCCTCGTGTGTGGGCGTGGTCTTATGGGCCATGCAGCTGGCTCCCACTCTGAGGGTTAGACACCCATCCCCACAGCAAGCTTTTCCCATAGTGGTGAAGGAGGAGACAGGATCCCAGGCTTCTCTGTCTGGGTTCTGTGTCTTCGTTGGCCAAGGAATTGTGGGGTGGCCTCATGGGTCCATGGCAGATTCTGCCTCTGTGGGGATTTTTCACAGCTCCCAAGGTTTAGGTGTCTATCTGAATGAAGAGAAGAAAGCTGTTTTCTGTCTCATGGGTCCCACAATAGCAGGGATTCCAGAGTCTGCTTCTGGATCCGGGTGCCTGGAGAACACGACCAAGGGTGAGGATTTGGGCCTAGGGTCATGGCAGGCCCGATATGCGAGCTACTGGTCCAGCTAGTGAGGGGGCTTGTTTGAAAGCAGGCTCAGGTTATGGTGAAAATTCCCGTTGGTTCCCAAGGTGGACCTCCTTGTGGGCGTGGTCTTATGGGCCATGTAGCTGGCTCCCACACTGAGGATTTGATCCCCATCCCCACAGCAAGCTTTTCCAGCCATGGGGAAGGAAGAATGCTCTTTTGTGCTTGAGGTTCCCCCATAGGCCATGATTGGAGCTATGGTCTGGGCACAGATGCCTGAACACACAGGTTGGGTAGAGATGACAGCCTCAGGCGATGGGTGGTCCCACCTGCAGGAGATTTCGCTCGCTACATGGGGGCTTACTAGAGGTCGGAGCTCAGACTGTGTCTGACAGAGCATTAGTGCACAGTGTGGCCTGGATATTGGAGTTCCGTCTAGGGCTGTGCAGGATGATTCTCACATGGGGATTCTGGGCAGACCCATAGGTTCATCCTTTTTTCTGGAGGGCAGGCAGAACGCTGCTTTTCGGCTCAAGAATTACCAATCTGGAGGACCTGCAGGCCAGGAAGGTGAGGACGGAAGTCTGAACGCACGAGCGCTCATTCAGTTCAGTGCCGAGCACATGTCAGTTCCAGTGTGCAGCATCTGACTCGAGATCTCCAGCACCTGATCAGGGCAAGTGCCATATGGTTGCTCACGCTGGAGTTTGTGTCCATGATGCCTAATGAATGGAGAGGTGGACTCAAGAGGACATGGAGGTTTTCTCAGGCTGGGGCTTGTGAGCTGCTCTGAACAGTAAGCTTTCGTTCTGTGGGACAGGGTGAGTTCCTTTTGATGGCTCCAGGATCTCCCATATGGAAATAAATGGCAGCAGAGCTCACCACATAGATGTCTGGGAAGCCCAGGTCAGCTTATCCTTTCAGCCCAGGAATGAGGCAGTTTGATCTGGTGGATCTGAGCAAAGTGCCCAGGGAGCTAGTTGACAGAGAGCCTCATGCTGATGGGTGACAATACAGGTTTGTGTCCAGTGAGACCATAGAATATGATGGGGGCTCAGGCGCCATGCAGGATTCTCTTCCCCTGAGGGTTGTCCAGTTCCCAGGAGCCAGGTTGCCTTCTGAGAACAGGAGGTTTTCTGTTTTGTGGCTCAGGGAACAAGCGTTGGATAATATGTAGGTATTCCAGAACCGGCCTCTGGGGACAGATGCCTGTGCAACGCACCTAGCCTTCCATTTTTTTCCTAGGGTCATGTCAGTTTCCATCTTCTGACTCAAGGCCATTGACCTGGGTGTCTGCCTGGAGTTAGTTATCTGGCATGTGTCAGAATGCGCATTTCTGTCCAGAGCAGCGAACGGAATTGGGTGGGCTCAGGGACCTTGCAGATGTCTCCCAATCTGGAGGATTTGTGCAACTGTGACGGGCAGAGTATCCTTTGGGAGGGCAGGCAGAATCCTGTGCTCTGGGTCCAGAGGCCGAATCATGTGGGCCTTTCGATCAGGGATTTGGGGACAAAAGTCTGCAAACACAAACTCAGGATAGGGTGAGGGACGTGGTGATGGCAGGCCCGATCTGCAGCCCATGAGGGCAATGACTCGGGATCTGAAATTAGGGTGATTGGGAAGCAGGAGTTCAGGCTGTTCTGTCTTGGTTGTGTGTCTCGGTTGGCCAAGGTTTGGAGGGTTGGCCTCATGAGTCCATGGGATATTCTGCCTCTGTGGCGATTTTGCATGGCTTCCAAGGTTTTGGTGTCTTTCTGGAACAAGGGAAGAGAGCTGTATCCGTCTCAGATATTCCGCCATAGCAGGAAATCTTGAGTCTGCTTCTGGGTCCAGGCGCCTGGAGAACCCTACCAAGGGTGAGGATTTGGGCCTAGGGTCATGGCAGGCCCAATATGTGGGCTACTACTCCAGCTAGCAAGGGAGCTGGTTTGAAAGCAGGCTCAGGCTTATGGTGACAATGAATGTTTATGCCCAGCGGGGATGCCCTCAGTGGGTATGGTCTCAAGGTCCATGCAGCTGGCTCCCAAACTGAGGGTTTGACCATCATCCCCACAGCAACCTTTTCTGGTGTTGGGGAAGGAGAAGTGCTCTTTTGTGTTTGAGGTTCCCCCATAGGCCATGATTGGAGCTATGGTCTGGGCACAGATACCTGAACACACAGGTTTGGTAAAGATGACAGCCTCGGGACATGGGCAGTCCCCCCTGTAGGGGATTTCGCCCGCTACTTGGGGGCTTACTAGAGGTCGGATCTCAGACTGTGCCAGACAGAACATTAGTGCATAGTGCAGCATGGATATTGGGGTTCCATCTAGGGCCATGCAGGGTGATCCTCACGTGGGGATTCTAGGGAGAACCATAGTACCATTCTTCTTTCTCGAGGGGAGGCAGAAGGCTGCGTTGCAGTTCCAGAATTCCTAATCTGGAGGGCTTGTGGGCTAGGAGGGTGAGGACGGAAGTTGGAACGCACAAGCGCTGGTTCAGTGTTGAGCGCTGGTATCAGTGTTGAGCACATGGCAATCCCAGTGTGCAGTGTCTGACTCCAGATCTCAACACCTGAGTCAAGGCAAATGTCGTATGGTCGCTCATACTGGAGTTTGTGTCCATGTTGCCCAATGAATGGAGGGGTGGCCTCATGAGGCCATGGAGGTTTTCCCAGGCTGGGGCTTCTGAGCTTCTCAGACAGCAAGCTTTCCTTCTGCTGGACAGGAAGTGTTCGTTTTGATGACTCCAGGGTCCCCCATATTGAAAGACTTGGTAGTAGAGCTCAATGCATAGATGTCTGGAAAGCCCAGCTCAGCTTATCCTTTCAGCCCAGGAACAAGGCAGACCTGGTGGCTCTGGGGCAATAGCCCAGGGGCCTGATTGATAGGAAGCCTCATGCTGATGGGTCACAATGCCTGCTTGTGTCCAAGGAGACCATAGAATATGGCGGGAGCTCAGGTGCCATGCAGTCCGCTGAGGGTTGGACGCGGCTCCCAAGAGCCAAGTTGACTTCTGGGGTCAGGAGCTGTTCTGTTTTGTGGCTCAGGGATCATGTGTTGGACCATATGTAGGTATTCCATAGTTTGCCTCTGGAGACAGTTGCTGCACATCTAAGCCTGGGTTCGATTGAGGTCCTAGGATTATGTCAGGTTCCATCTTCTAACTCAGGGCCATTGACCTGGGTGTCTGCCTTGGGGTAGATGTCTGGCTTGTGTCTGAATGTGGATTTTTTCCAAGGTGGCCAATGAATTTGGGGTGGGCTCAGGGGCATCGCAGGTTTCTACCAATCTGGAGAGTTTGTGCAACTGTGACGGGGAGAGTTTCCTTCAGTGGGAAGGCAGAGTCCTGTGCTGTGGCTCCAGAAGCACCATCCTGGAGGGCCTGTCGGCCATGGCTTTGGGGTAAAGTCTGCAAACACAAAATCAGGATAGTGGTAGGTGCGAGGTGATGGCTGGCCCGTTCTGCGGACCGTGAGGGCAATGTCACAGGATCTGAAATTAGGGCCATGGGAGGCAGAAGCACAGGCTTTCCTCTGTGTGTTGTGTGTCTTGGTTGGCCACAGAGTGTACCAGGAGCCTCATGGGGCCATGGGAGATTCTTGCTCTGTGAGGATTCTGCCCAGCTCCCAAGGGTTTGGTGTCTTTCGGGGGAACGAAAGAGTGCTGACATCCGTCTGAGGGGTCCTGCCATAGCAGGGATTCCAGAGTCGGCTTTTGGGTCAGAGCGCCTGGAGAACCTGACTGAGGTGAGGATTTGGGCCTAGGGGCATGTCAGGCCCGATATTTGGCCTCCTGGTCCAGCTAGCAAGGGTGCTGGTTTGACAGCGTGCTCAGGCTTAGAGTCTCAATTCCTTTTGTGGCCAGGAAAGAAGTCCTCAGTGGGCGTGGTCTCATGGGCCTTGCAGCTTGCTCCCATTCTGAGGGTTAGAACCCCATCCTCACAGCAAGCTTTCCCCATCGAGGGGAAGGAAGAGAGCTCTTTGATGCTTGTGGTTCCCTCATAGGCTGGGATTTGAGCTATGGTCTGGGCACAGATGCCTGAATACCCAGGTTGGGTAGAGACGACAATCTCTGGCCATGGCAGGTCCCACCTGCAGTGTAGAGGCCTGGTTAGCCATAGGAACTTACTTGTGAACACCGGATATAGGGGCGGGCCAGGCCATATAGCCTTCTCCAATCAGTTGGGTGCACATATTTTAACTGTGGTGAGTTGAAATCTCATTCACCACCTGTGTGTGGGTCTGGTTCAACCACGTGTATAAAGGTTAGTCTGTGAGGCTGGAGGTGGGGAGAAATAGGAGGAATTAGAGTAGCCATTGGAGAAGTAGGAGGAGTTAGAATAGCCGCTGGAGAAAGAGGAGGAGTTAGAATAGCCATTTGAGAATTAGGAGGAGTTTGAATAGACGTTAGAGAAGCAGGAGGAGTTAGAACAGCAGTTAGAATAGCAGTTAGAGTAGCCCTTAGGGTAGCCTTTGGGAGCCATTAGGGTAGTCATAGGAGTGATAGCATTGGAGTCGTTGGGAGCGTCGGAGCTTCGGGATCATCGGGAATGTCGGGAGCGGCATTGCTGGGAGTGGGACCATCCCGAGCAGCAGTGCCGCTGCGAGCAGCCTCGCCTCCCACGACCCGCCTCGTTGCAGCACCGTCGCGACCAGCCTCGCAGCACCATCTCGACCGTTCTCACTGCACTGACCTGAAGCCTTGCTGGAGTGGCATTGCCCAAGTGGCCTACCACAGCAGCGTCATTCTGGGGAGCGTCCTCATCAGCGTGAAGCCTCGTTGGCGAGCGGCCTGGTCCAGAAAGGCGTCTTCATCATCGGGAGCGGCCTTCGTCCAGCGTGTGGCCTCATCTGGGGAATGGCCTTGTCGGAGTGGCATCATGGGGAGCAGAGTCTGTGTTGTCAGGGTTGTTGTCCTCGTCGTCATAGCTTCATGGTCATCAGGAGCGGCATCCTCATCATGGTCGCCTCTTCGTAAGAGATGGCCCCGACTGGTCGGTTTGATTTTTGATGCTTGGCATGAAATAAAGCTTTACTTGATTTTCGCTTTGTGTCATCTCATTCCTTTGATCACGGGCCCTAACAAGGAGGATATGGGGCCCGCTTCCTGGGGGGCTGATGGGAGGTCGGGGTTCAGGATGTGTCAGACAGAGCATTAGTGCACAGAGCGGCCTAGGAAATTGGGGTTCCATCGAGGTCCGTACAGGTTGATCCTCACGTGGGGATTCTGGCAAGACCCCAAGGGCCCTTCTTCTTTCTGGGCGTACCCTTTCTGGGCTGAAGACTGTGTTCTGGCTCCAGAATTAACAATCCAGAGGGCTTGCGGGGCCAGGAGGGTGAGGATGGAATTCTGAATGCACAAGTGCCGGATCCATTCAGTGCTGAGCACATGCAATTTCCAATGTGCAGCATCTGACTCGAGATCTCCAGCCCCTGAGTCAGGGCACGTGTCAGGCGGTCGCTCACCCTGGAGTTTGTGTCCATGATGGCCGACAAATGGAGGGGTGGCCTCATAAGGCATAGGCGGTTTTCCAAGACTGGGGCTTTTGAGCTGCTCCGAACAGCAAGATTTCCTTCTGCAGGACAGGGGGAGTCCATTTTGATGGCACCACGTCCCCCATATGGTGGCTCTGGGGAATAGTGCCCAGGGGGCTGTGGTGACAGGGACCCTCATTCTGATGGGGCACAATGCTGGCTTGTGTCCAGGGAGAATTTATAATTTGCTGGGGGCTTAGGTATCATGCAGGAATCTCCACAACTGAAGGCAAAGACCAATTTGCCTTCTGGGGACAGGAGATGTTCTGTTTTGTGGCTCACGGATCAAGTGCTGGTCCATATGTAGGTATTCCAGAGTTTGCCTCTGGAGACAGATGCCTGCAAACCTAAGCTAGGGTTCCTTGAGGTCCTACGGGCATGTCAGGTTCCATCTTCTGATTCAGGGCCATTGACATGGGTGTCTGACTGGAAGTAGGTGTCTGGCATGTGTCGGAATGTGCCTTTTCTCCAAGGCAGCCAACGAATTTGGGGTGGACTCAGGGGCATTGCAGGTGATTCCCAATCTGGAAGGTTTGTGCAACTCTGATGGGCAGAGTTTCCTTCGGGTCGGCAGGCAGAGTCCTGAGCTGTGGCTGCAGAGGCCTCATCCTGGAGGGCCTGTCGCCCAGGGCTTTGGGGACAAAAGTCTGTAAACACAAACTCAGGAAAGGGTTAGGGGCGAGGTATTGGTAGCCCCGATCTGTAGACCGTGAGGGCATTGCCACATGATCTGAAAGGAGTTGGATGAGGAGATGGGAGTGCAGGCTTTTCTGTCTGGGTTGTGTGTCTCGTTTGGCCGCAGAATGGAGTGGTAGCTGCATGGGGCCTTGAGAGATTCTGCCTGTGAGGATTCTGCCCGGCTCTGCAGGGTTTGGTATCTTTCGGGGGAAAGGGAAGAATGCTGGTTTCCGTCTCAGGGGTCCCGGCATAGCAGCGATTCCAGAGTCCACTTTTGGGACAGGGCACCTGGAAAACTGGACCGAGGGTGAGGATTTGGGCCTAGGGGCATGTCATGCCCGATATGTGGGCTCCTGGTCCAACTAGCGAAGTGGCTGTTTTGAAAGCGTGCTCAGGCAGGAGTCACAATGCCGGTTTGTGCCCAGGCAAGTGCTCCTGGGTGGGCGTGGCCTCATGGAACTTGCAGCTGGCTCCTACTCTGAGGGTTAGGCCCCCATCCAAACAGCAAGCACTTATCGTCGTGAGGAAGGAGGAGGTCTTTTTGATGCTTGAGGTTCCCCCATATATCGGGATTTGAGCTATGGTCTGGGCACAGACCCCTGAATGCCCAGGTTGCATAGAGATGACAATCTCTGGCCTTGGCACGATGGACCTGCTGGATATGGGGTCCACTTCCTGGGGGGCTGATGGGACATCAGGGCTCAGGCTCTGTCAGACAGAGCATTAGTGCACAGGGAGACCTAGGACATTGGGGAGCCATCGAGGTTCCTGCAGGTTGATCCTCAAGTGGGATTCTGGGCAGAACCCTAGGGCCCTTCTTCTTTCTGGAGGGCAGGCAGAAGATGGCCTTCTGGCTCCTGAATGAACAATCTGGGGTACTGGCGGGCCAGAAGGGTGAGGACGTAATTCTGAACGCACAAGTGCTGATTCAGTTCGGTGTCGACAACATGGCATTTCCAATGTGCAGTGTTTGACTCCAGATCTCCAGCACCTGAGTCAGGACATGTGTCAGATGGTTGCTCACGCTGGAGTTCATGTCCATGATGGCTGACGAATGGAATGGTGGACTCATGAGGCCATGGATGTCTTCCCAGTCTGGGGCTAGTGAACTGCTCCGAACAGCAAGCTTTCCTTCTGCGGAACAGGGGTAGTCCATTTGGATGGCACCAGGGTCCCCCATATGGAATGATGTCGTAGCAGAAGTCACCACAATCATGCATGGAAAGTCCAGCTTGGCTTACCCTTCTACCCCAGGAACAAGGCTGTATTGATCTGGTAGCTCTGAGGCAAAGTGCCCAAGGGGCTGAGTTGACAGGGAGCCTCATTCTGATGGGTCACAATGCTGGCTTGTGTCCATGGAGACCTTAGAATCTGGCGGGGGCTCAGGCGCCTTGCAGGATCCTCCTCCCCTGAGGTTTGGACACAGCTCCCAAGAGCCATGTTGACTTCTGGGGACAGGTGGTGTTCTGTTTTTTTGGTCAGGGATCAAGTTTGGGCCATATATCGGTATTCAAGACTTTGCCTCTGGAGGGAGATTCCGGCAAACCTCTGCTAAGATTCTGTGGAGGTCATATGGGTATATCCGGTTCCATTCTGTCTCAGGGCCATTGAACTAGCTATATACCTGGAGTGAGGTGTCTGGCATATATCTAAATGCGCCTTTTTTCCAAGGCAGCCAACAAATTTGGTGTGGGCTCATGGGCATTGCAGGTTTCTACCAATCTGGAGGCTTTGTGCAAATCTGACGGGCATAGCTTCATTTGGGTAGCAGGCTCAGTTTTTTGTCTCTGGGGTAAATTGTTGGTCCATATGTAGGTATTCCAGAGCTTGCCTCTGGAGACAGATACCTGTAAACCGAAGCTAGGGTTTCGTTGAGGTCCTGGGGTAAGTCAGGTTCCATCTTCTGACTCAGGGCCATTGACCTGGGTGTCTGCCTGGACGTAGGTCTCTGGCATGTGTCCGAATGCACCTTTTTTTTCCAAGGCGGCCAACGAATTTGGGATGGGCTCAGGGGCATTGCAGGTTTCTACCAATCTGTGGGCTTTGTGAAAATATGACGGGCATAGCTTCCTTTGGGTAGCAGGCAGAGTCCAGGGCTCTGGCTTCTGTGGCCCCATCCTGGAGGGCCTGTTGGCAAGGACTCTTGGGACAAAATCTGCAGGCACACACTCAGGATAGGTTTAGGGGTGAGGTGATGGCCGGCCCGAACTGCAGACCATGAGGGCAATGCCGTGGGATCTGAAATGAGGGCAATGAGGAGACAGGAGCGCTGGTTTTTCTGTCTGGTTAGTGTGTCTCAGTTGGCCACGGAATGTAGCGGTACCCTCATAGGGCTTCTCATAGCTTCTGCCTCTGTGAGGATTCTGCCTGGCTCCCAAGTGTTTGGTGTCTTTTTGGGGGGAATGGAAGAGTGCTTCTTACCATCTCCAGGTCCTGCCATAGCAGGGATTCCAGAGTCGGCTTCTGGGTTCTGGCACCTGGAGATCCCAACTGAGCATGAGGATTTGGGCCTAGGGACATGTCAGGCCCGATTTGCGGGCTCCTGTTTTATCTAGCGAGGGGGAATGTTTGATAGCGGGCTCAGGCTCAGGCTGAGGCTCACAATGTCTGATTATGGCCAGGGCGCCCTCCTGTGTGTGCCTGGTCTCATGGGTCATGCAGCTGGCTCCCACTCTGAGGGTTAGACACCCATCCCCACAGCAAGCTTTCCATGTCTTGGGGAAGAAGGAATGCTCTTTTATGCTTTAGATTCCCCCATAGTCCTAGAGTTGAGCTATGGTCTGGATCCAGACGTCTGAGATTGGGTAGAGATGAAAGTCTCTGGATGAGGCAGGTCCCACCTGCAGGATATGGGGCCCACTACCAGGGGAGCTGTTGGGAGGTCGGGGCTCATGCTGTGTCAGACAGAGCATTAGTGCACAGGTCGGCCTAGGATATTGGGGTGCTCTCGAGGTCCTGCAGGTTTATCCTCAGGTCGGCATACTGGGTAGATCTCTAGGGCCCTTTTCTTTTTGGAGGGCAGGCAGAAGGCTCCGTTTTGGCTGCAGAATTCCCAATCTGGAGGGCTTGCCGACCAGAAGGCTGTGGATGGAAATCTGAATGCACAAGCGCCAGTTCCGTTCAGTACCGAGCAAAGGGCAGTGCCAAGGTGCAGCATCTAACTCGGGATCTCCAGCACCCAAGTCAAGGAAAATGTCAGATGGTTGCTCACACTGGAGTTTGTGTTCTTGATGCCTGATGAATGCAGGGGTATCTTCAGGAGGCCATGGATGTTTTCAAAGGCTGGGTTTGTGAGCTGCTCCGAACATCATGCTTTCTTTCTGCGGGACAGGGGGAGTCCATTTTGATGGCTCCAGGGTACCCCATATGGAAAAACATGGTAGCCGAGCTCACCCCATAGATATCTTGAAAGCCCAGCTCAGCTTATCCTTTCAGCCCAGGAACAAGGCAGTTTCGACCTGGTGGCTCTGGGGCAATAGCCCAGGTGGCTGATTGACAGGGAGCCTCATACTGATGGGTAACAATGCTGGCTTTTGTCTAAGGAGACCTTATACTGAGGCTGGGCCTCGGTCGCTATGCAGGATTCTCCTCCCCTGAGTGTTGGACACAGCTCCCAAGAGCCATACTGCCCTCTGTGGACAGGAGGTATTCTCATTTTTGGCTCAGGGACCATGCATTGGATCATATGTTGATATTCCAGAACCTGCCTCTGGGGGCAGATGCCAGCAAACCTAAGCTAGGTTTCCATTGAAGTCCTAGGGGAATGTCAGTTTCCATTTTCTGATTCAGGACCATTGACCTGGTTGTCTGCCTGGAGGTAGGTATCTGGCATGTGTCAGAATGCACGTTTCTGTCCAGAGATGCCAACAAAATTTGTTGGAATAAGGGGCACTGCAGTTGTCTCCTAATCTGGAGGGTTTGTGTAACTGTGACTGGTAGAGTTTCCTTCGGGTGGGCAGGAGAGTCCTGCGCTGTGGCCCAGAGGCCACATTGTGTAGGGCATGTGGACCAGGGCTCTGGAGACAAAGGTCTCCAAACACAAATCGGGTTAGGGTGAGGGGTGTGGTGTTGGCAGAACAGATCTTCAGACCATGAGGGCAGTGCCTCAGATCTGAAATTAGGGCAGCGGGGAGGTGGGAGACCAGGCTTCTCTGTCTGGGTTCTGTGTCTCTGTTGGCCACGGAATTGTGGGGTGGCCTCAGAGGTCCATGGTAGATTCTGCCTCTGTGGGGATTTTTCACAGCTCCCAAGGTTTTGGGTGCTTCTCTTTCTGGATGAAGAGAAGAGAGCTGTTTTCTGTCTCATGGGTCCCACAATAGCAGGGATTCCAGAGTCTGCTTCTGGGTCCGGGCGCCTGGAGAACACAACCAAGAGTGAGGATTTGGGCCTAGGGTCATGGCAGACCCGATATGAGGGCTACTGTTCCAGCTAGTGAGGGGGCTTGTTTGAACGCAAGCTCAGATTATGGTGACAGTTCCTGTTGGTTCCCAGGGCGGACCTCCTTGTGGGCATGGTCTCATGGGCCATGCAACTGGCTCCCACGCTGAGGATTTGACCCCCATCCCCACAGCAAGTTTTTCCAGCCATGGGGAAGGAGGAATGCTCTTTTGTGCTTGAGGTTCCCCCATAGGCCATGATTGGAGCTATGGTCTGGTCACAGATGCCTGAACACACAGGTTGGGTAGAGATGACAGCCTCGTGTGATGGGCAGTCCCACCTGGAGGGGCTTCCGCCTGCTACCTGTGGGGCTTACTGGAGGTCGGAGCTCAGACTGTGTCAGACAGAGCATTAGCGCACAGTGCGATTTGAATATTAGGGTTCCGTCTAGGGCCGTGCAGGGTGATCCTCATGTGGGCATCTAGGGGGAACCATCAGACCCTTCTTTCTGGAGCACAAGCAGAAGGCTGCATTGTGGCTCCAGAATTCCCAATCTGGAGGGCTTGTGGGCTAGGAGGTTGAAGACAGAAGTCTGAAGGCAGAAGCGCTGGTTCAATTCAGTGTCGAGGCCATGGCATTTCCAGTGTGCAACGTCTGCCTCCAGATCTCAACACCTGAGTCAGGACAAGTGTCGTATGGTCGCTCATACTGGAGTTTGTGTCCATGTTGCCCGATGAATGGAGGGGTGGCCTCATGAAACTATGGAGGTTTTCCCAGGCTGAGCTGCTCCAACAGCAATCTTTCCTTCTGCTGGACAGGACGAGTTCATTTTGAGGGCTCCAGTGTCCCCCATATTGAAAGACTTGGTAATAGAGCTCACTGCATAGATGTCTGGAAAGCCCAGCTCAGCTTATCCTTTCAGCCCAGGAACAAGGCGGTTTTAATCTGGTGGCTCTGCAGTGAAGTGCGCAGGGGGCTGAGTTGACAGGGAGCCTCATGTTGATGGGTCACAATGCTGGCTTGTGTCCAGGGAGACCTTAGAATGTGGCGGGGGCTCAGGCGCCATGCAGGATTCTCCTCTCCTGAATGTTGGACACAGCTCCCAAGAGCCATGTTGCACTCTGGGGACAGAAGGTTTTCTGTTTTGTGGGTCAGGAACCAAGCGTTGGATGATATGTAGGTATTCCAGCACCTACCTCTGGGGAATGATGCCTGCAAACCTCAGCTGGGTATTCCATTGAGGTGCTAGTTGCATGTCAGTTTCCATCTTCTGACTGAGGGCTATTGACTTGGGTGTCTGCCTGGATGTTGGTGTCTGGCATGGGTCAGACTGTGCATTTCTTTCCAGAGTGGCCAACAAAATTGGGTGGGCTCAGGGCCTTGCGGTTGTCAGCCAATCTGGAGGGTTTGTTCTACTGTGACTGTCAGAGTTTCCTTCTTGAGGGAAGCAGTGTCTTGTTCTTTGGCTCCAGGGCCCCATCGTGGAAACCCTGTTTGCCAGGGTTTTGGGGATAACAGTCTGCAAACACAAAGTGGGCTTTTAGTGTGGGGCGAGGTGATGGCAGGCTGGATCTGCAGACCGTGAGTGCAGTGATTCGGGAAGAAATTAGGCGTGAGCGCAGGCTACTCTGTCTGCGTTGTGTGTCTTGGCTGGCCAGGGAATGGAGGCATGGCCTCATGGGGCCATGGGAGATTCTGCCTCCATAGGGATTCTGCCTGGTTCCCAAGGTTTTGGTGTCTTTTGTGGTGAAGTGAAGAGTGCAGTTTTCTGTCTCACGAGTACATCCATAGCAGGGAATCCAGAGTCCACATCTTGGTCCAGGCACCTGGAAAACCCAAACAAGAGTAAAGATTTGGGACTCGGGGCATGTCAGGCCCGTAGGCGGGCTCCTGGTAAAGCTAGCGAGGGGGCTTGTTTGAAACGTCTCAGGATTAGGGTCACAATGTCTTTTTGTTACCAGGGCAGCTCTCATGTTTGACCGTGGTCTCATGGGTCATGCAGGTTGCTCCCACTCTGAGGGTTTGACACCCCCCCACCAAGCAAGCTTTTCCTGCCTTAGGGAATCAAGAGTGTTCTTTTGTGCCTGAGGTTCCGCTGTAGGCTGGAATTTGAGTTAAGGTCTGGGCACAGATGCCTGAACACCCAGAAAGTGTAGAGATGAAAGCCTATGGCCATGGCCTCTCCCACATTCTGGATATGGGGTCTGCTACCTGTGGGACTGACTGGAGGTCGTGGCTCAGGCAGAATCTGATAGAGCATCATTGCATAGCACAGATGAGGATATTGGTGTGCCATCGAGGACAGTAACGGTTGATTCTCACGTGGGAATTCTAGTCAGACACAACGGGCCCTTCTTCATTTTGGAAAGTAGGTCGAAGTCTGTGTTGTTGTTCCAGAATTCTCTATCTAGCAGGCATGCAGGCCAGGAGGTTGATGACGGAATTGTGAACGCACCAGTGTCAGTTCAGTTCAGTGCCGAGCACATGGCAGTTCCAATATGCAGTGTCTGAATCAAGATCTCCAGCACCTGAGCCAGGGCAAGTGTCAGATGGTCGCTCATGCTGGTGTTTGTGTCCATGATGGCCGATGAATGGAGGGGTGGCCTCAGGAGGCCATGGGAGATTCTGCCTCTGTGTGGAATTTGCATGGCTCCCAAGGTTTTGGTGTCTTTCTGGTTGAAGGGAAGAGAGCTGTTTTCCATCTCAGTGTTCCCACCATAGCAGGGATTCCAGAGTGGCGTCTGGGTTCGGGCACCTGGAGAACCCAACTGAGGGTAAGGATTTGGGACTAGGGGCATGGCAGGCCGATATTCAGGCTCCTGGTCCAGCTAGCAAGGGGACTTGTTTGAAAATAGGCTCAGGATGATGGTCACAATGCCTGTTTGTGCCTAGGGAGGACCTGCTGGTTGTGCGTGGTCTCATCAGACATGCAGCTAGCTCCCATTCTAAGGATATGACCCCTATCCCCACAGCAAGCTTTTCTGGCCATGGGGAAGGAGGAGTGCTGTTTTTTGCTTGAGGATTACCCATTAGGCCGGGATTTGTGTTAAGGTCTGGGGACTGACACCTGAATACCCAGGTTAGGTAGACATGACAGCCTAGAGCAATGGCCGGTCCCATCTGCAGGAGATGGCACCCGCTACCTCGGGGGCTGACTGGAGGTCGGGGCTCAGGCTGTGTCATACAGAACATTAGTGCACAGTGCATCCTGGATATTGGGGTTCCGTCAATGGTCATGCAGCTTGATACATGGGTATTCTGGGCAGACCCATAGGGCCCTTCTTTAGGGAAGGCAGGCAGATTGCTGTTTTGTGGCTCTAGAATTCACAATCTGGAGTGCTTGCAGGCCAGATGGGTGAGGACGGAAATCTGAAAGTAGAAGCACCGGTTCTGTTCCGTGCCGAGCATACAACATTTCCATTATGCAGCCTCTGACTCGAGATCTCCAGCACCTGATGCAGGGCGAGTTTTGGATATTTGCTCACGCTGTAGTTTGTGTCTGTGATGCCAGATGAATGCAAGGATGACCTCATGAGGCTATGAAGGTTTGCCCAGGCTGGGGCTTGTGAGCTGCTCCAAACAGCAAGCTTTCCTTCTGCGGGATAGGGGGAGTTCTTTGGATGGCTCCATGGTCCCCCATATTGAAAGACATGGTAGCAGACCTCACTGAATAGATGTCGTAGATTCCCAGCTCTGCTTATCCTTTCAGCCCAGGAACAAGGCAGTTTTGATCTGGTGACTCTGGGACAAGTGCCCAGGGGATGATTTGACAGGGAGATTCATGTTGATGGGTCACCATGCTGGTTTGTGTCCCGGGAGACCGAAGAATGTGGCTGGAGCTCAGGCGCCATGCAGGATTCCCCTCAACTGAGGATTGGACACAGCTTCCAAGAGCCACCTTGTCTTCTGTGGATAGGAGGTGCTCTGATATTTGGATCAGGGGCCTAGCATTGGAACATATGTAGGTACTAATATAGGGGCCTGGTTAGCCAAAGGAACTTACTTGTAAAACCTGGATATCGGAGCGGGCCAGGCCAGGTTCCCATATCCAATCAGTAGGGTGCGCATATATTAACTGTGATGAATTGAAATCTCATTGGCCACCTGTGTGTGGGCTGGGCTCCATCACCTCTATAAAGGTTAGTCTGTGAGGCTGGCGGGAGGGGGGAAGAAGTAGGAGGAGTTAGAATAGCCGTTAGAGAAGTAGAAGTAGTTAGAATAGCTGTTAGAGACAGAGGAGGAGTTAGAATAGCCATTAGAGTAGTAGGAGAAGTTAGAGTAGTTGTTAGAGTAGCCATTGGGATCCATTAGGGTATTCGTAGGAGTGATAGTGTCAGGGTTGTCGGGAGCGTCGGAGCTTCAGGATCATCAGGAGCATCGGGAACAGCATTGCTGGGAGCAGCACCGCCCCAAGCAGCAGCACCACCATGAGTGGCCTTGCCTCCCTAAGAAGCAGCGCCACCCACGACCTGCCTCGACATGGCCCCGCCGTGACTGGCCTTGCTGCCCTGAGCCTCAGCCTTGCCAGAGCAGCATCATTCCAGGGAGCGGCCTCGTCAGCATGCTGCCTCATCAGAGTGCAGTCTTGTCTGGAGCGGCCTCTTCATCATCGTTTGTGGCCATCATCCAGCGTGTGTCCTCATCCAGATTTGCCTCATCTGGGGAGAGGCCTGGTCTGGAGCAGCCTTATCCTGAGTGGCCTCGCCCACAATGGCCTCGTCTCGGGAGAGACCCTGTTGGAGTGGCTTCATAGAGAGCAGAGTCTTTCATCAGGGTTGTCGTCCTCATCATCCTTGCCTCTTTGTCATCAGGAGAGGCATCCTCGTCGTCGTCCCCTCTACATAAGAAATGGCCCTGAACCATCAGTTTGATTTTCGATGATTGGCATGAAATAAATCTTTGCTTGATTTTCACTTTGTGTCAGTCTCATTCCTTTTTCATGGACCCTAACATTGGGGGCTCACCCAGGATCAAACAAAGAGAAATGAGCCAGCATCAGAATTTATGGAAAAAGCCTCCGGATGTGTTGAATCTTGTCCGTCTGTCTGCTTGAAGCTCCAGGGTACGGCCCACTGGGGCAAGATGGACCCAGCCATGCTCCCCAGGGCTGGAGTGGATGCAGGGACACCCCATCCCTCTGCTGGTAGGTCGACATGGGGGTTCGAGTCCCCTAGATGTTCAGAGGGTTTGAGTCCCCCTAGACAGTTACCAGGGGGTTCGAGTCCCCCTAGGCAGTCATCTGGGGTTAGAGTCCCTGAGGGGGTCATCGGGGGTTCCAGTCCCCCTAGGCAGTCAGGAGCTTTGAGTCCCCCTAGAAAATCCCCGCCAGTGGCAGGACAGCTGGGCCTGCAGTTGTCTTTGTCTTGTCTTTTTGTTGTCTGCTGTGTTGTTTGTTGTGTTTGGGGGAATGGGGCAGGCATAGAGTAAGGGGACTCTGACTTTCATCTCTCTGTTCCTCATAATAGATGTGGGGCTTCTTCCTAACTCATTTCGTGTGTTAAGGGCTATAAATGGAGCCAACTGAGTTTAGTCTAAGTCAGGACAGTGACCTTAAAAACATTCTCAAGCAGCTGCTGAAACTGCCTTTGTTTCGGGGATTTCCTTGCCTTCTCTGGCCCTAAGTGGACTGCCTAGCCCCTCCCCCTTGCTGGCAGGAAAGCATGGCGTCTGATGTGGAATGAGCATAGGTGGAAGATGAAATCTGTTAGCAAAGAGATAACTGAACTGATGGTTAATTGTCTGTCTCAGGGTTTTAACGGGTAACGGTTAAAGTAGCTTTCAGAGTCTTTGGTAACCTGAAGCTTTGAAGTTTTGCTTGGATGATAAATGGGATGACGTGCTAGGGAGCTGGTTGCTGGAACTAAGTTTGTGCTTTTGAAAACTTGTGAAACATGGTTTATGCTTAACTGCTATTGCAACAGTTCACAATTGGTTAATATTTAGTTTTCACTAGAGATTGAGATGTTTCTAAGAAAATGTAAATGGTTTTCTTTGCCCACCCAGAATTGTAAATGAGATCTCTTTGACTCATAAGGCTTTTCCCTGATATGCTAAGTTACTAAGGAAGTACTGCTAAATCCATAATAAACCTTGGGTTACATTTGGGTAAATGCTATAACTACTCCAGAGGTTCCATACATTTTCTAAAGTTTTAATGTTTTTCTTTTTTTTTAAGTTTTAATGTTTTGATAAGGGTCATCATTTGATATTTAACCATTTCTATTCTGAGTTTCTTGTCATTTGTAATTGTTTTAATTCTCTTATAAGATGAATTCTGCCTTAAAGGAAATTCATATGGGAGACTTTCACAACAAATACTGTTCCTTGATATGCTGAAATCCTGGAACTGAATTTCCAGAAGTAAAATTTGCAATCACACTAAACCAGAATTAGTACAGTGACTCAAAGTAAGAATGACTCTCCAGGAGCTTTCCTAGAAAGGCTTATTGAAACCTACAAAATGTATAGCCCAATTGACCCTAAGGAACCCGAAAATCAGGGGGCAGTGAATCTTGGTTTTGCCAGTCAGTCAGCCCCAGATTTAAGGAAGAAATTTCAGGAAATTGAAGGATTTGAAGGGAAGAATCTGGATTGAGTTAGTGGGAATAGCAGAAAAATTGTTTAACAACAAGGATGCATAGGAGGATGAAAAACAGACAAATAGCTGGTTAAGGTTTGGCATTACATGAGATTGGTAGGGAGTAGTATATGGAATGAAAAGCCTAAGCACAGAGAAGGCAGATGGAAAGACTTAGATTCAGATCAGTGTGCTTACTGTAAGGAAAAAGGACACTGGGCCAGGACGTGCCCCAGAAGGAAGACGGCAATGCTGGTCACCAGAGTAAAAATTGAAGAGGAGGGGAAATTAATTGATTTTTTTGGTGGACATGAGAGCCCAGCTTTCATCATTACTTAAACCTATCGGCAAACTATCTGGAGAGGAAGTTTGGGTACAAGGAGCAAATGGCACTGAGAGCCATAAATGGACAACAGAAAGGACTATAAATTTGGCCTTGGGATTGTTGAAGCAACCTTGTAACCCAGGGATGAATCGCACCTGGTCATGGTGGATAATCTTTTTAATGTGCTGCTGGATACTATTTGCTAGGATCTTAATTTTTTTTTATTTTATTTCTTTATTTGTTTATTTACAGCATAACAGTGTTCATTGTTTTGGCATCACACCCAGTGCTCCATGCAGTACGTGCCCCCCCATGACCCACCACCAGGTTCCTCAAACTCCCACACCCCCGCCCCTTCAAAACCCTCTGGTTGTTTTTCAGAGTCCATAGTCTCTCATGGTTCAACACCCCTTCCAGTTTCCCTCAACTCCCTTCTCCACTCAATCTCCCCATGTCCTCCATGTTATTGTTATGCTCCACAAAAAAGTGAGACCATATGATACTTGACTCTCTCTGCTTGACTTATTTCGCTCAGCATAATTTCTTCCAGTCCCGTCCATGTTGCTACAAAAGTTGGGTATTCATCCTTTCTGATGGAGGCACAATACTCCATTGTGTATATGTACCACATCTTCCTTATCCATTCATCCGTTGAGGGCATCTTGGTTCTTTCCACAGTCTGGCGACTGTAGCCATTGCTGCAAGAAACATTGGGGTACAGATGGCCCTTCTTTTCACTACATCTGTATCTTTGGGGTAAATACCCAGCAGTGCAATTGCAGGATCATAGGGAAGCTCTATTCTTAATCTCTTGAGGAATCTCCACAACGTTCTCCAAACATTCTCCACAAACGTTCTCCAAAGAGGCTGCACGAACTTGCATTCCCACCAACAGTGTAAGAGGGTTCCCCTTTCTCCACATCCTCTCCAATACATGTTGTTTCCTGTCTTGCTAATTTTGAGCATTCTAACTGGTGTCAGTGGTATCTCAATGTTGTTTTAATTTGAGTCTCCCTGATGGCTAGTGATGATGAACATTTTTTCATGTGTCTGATAGCCATTTGTATGTTTTCATTGGAGAAGTGTCTGTTCATATCTTCTGCCCATTTTTTGATAAGATTATCTGTTTTGTGTGTGTTGAGTTTGAGGAATTATTTATAGATCCTGGATATCAACCTTTTGTCTGTACAGTCATTTGCAAATATCTTCTCCCATTCCGTGGGTTGCCTTTTTGTTTTGTTGACTGTTTCCTTTGCTGTGCAGAAGCTTTTGATCTTGATGAAGTCCCAAAAGTTCATTTTCACTTTTGTTTCCTTGACCTTTGGAGACATATCTTGAAAGAAGTTGCTGTGGCTGATATCGAAGAGGTTACTGCCTATGTTCTCCTCTAGGATTCTGATAGATTCCTGTCTCACATTGAGGTCTTTTATCCATTTCGAGTTTATCTTTGTGTACGGTGTAAGAGAATGGTCTAGTTTCATTCTTCTACATATCGCTGTCCAGTTTTCCCAGCACCATTTATTACAGAGATTGTCTTTTTTCCGTTGAATATTTTTTCCTGTTTTGTCGAAGATTATTTGACCATAGAGTTGAGGGTCCATATCTGGGCTCTCCACTCTGTTCCACTGGTCTATGTGTCTGTTTTTATGCCAGTACCACGCTGTCTTGGTGATCACAGCTTTGTAGTAAAGCTTGAAATCAGGTAACGTGATGCCTCCAGTTTTGTTTTTGTTTTTCAATATTTCCTTAGCAATTCGGGGTCTCTTCTGATTCCATACAAATTTTAGGATTATTTGCTCCAGCTCTCTGAAAAATACCGGTGGAATTTTGATCGAAATGGCATTAAAAGTATAGATTGCTCTAGGCAGTATAGACATTTTAACAATGTTTATTCTTCCAATCCAAGAGCATGGAACGGTCTTCCATCTTTTTGTGTCTTCTTCAATTTCTTTCATGAGTGTTCTGTAGTTCCTCGAGTACAGGTCCTTTACCTCTTTGGTTAGGTTTATTCCCAGGTATCTTATGGTTCTTGGTGCTATAGTAAATGGAATCGATTCTCTAATTTCCCTTTCTGTATTTTCCTTGTTAGTGTATAAGAAAGCCACTGATTTCTGTACATTGACTTTGTATCCTGCCACATTACTGAATTGCTGTATGAGTTCTAGTAGTTTGGGGGTGGAGTCTTTGGGGTTTTCCATATAAAGAATCATGTCATCTGCGAAGAGAGAGAGTTTGACTTCTTCCTTGCCAATTTGGATACATTTTATTTTTCTTTGTTGTCTGATTGCCATTGCTAGAACTTCTAATACTATGTTGAACAAGAGTGGTGAGAGTGGGCATTCTTGTCGTGTTCCTGATCTCAACGGGAAGGCTGCAAGCTTTTTCCCATTGAGGATGATATTTGCTGTGGGTCTTTCATAGATAGATTTTATGAAGTTCAGGAATGTTCCCTCTATCCCTATACTTTGAAGAGTTTTCATCAGGAACTGATGCTGGATTTTGTCAAATGCTTTTTCTGCATCAATTGAGAGGACCATGTGGTTCTTCTCTCTTCTCTTATTGATTTGTTCTATCACATTGATTGATTTGCGAATATTGAACCAACCTTGCAACCCAGGGATGAATCCCACCTGGTCATGGTGGATAATCTTTTAATGTGCTGCTGGATCCTGTTTGCTAGGATCATGTTGAGAATCTTTGCATCCATATTCATCAGTGATATTGGTTTGAAATTCTCCTTGTTGTTAGGGTCTTTGCCTGGTTTGGGGATCAGGGAATTGCTGGCTTCATAAAAAGAGTCCGGAAGTTGTCCTTCTGCTTCAATTTTTTGGAACAACTTCAGGAGAATTGGTGTTATTTTTTCTATGAAAGTTTGGTAGAATTCCCCAGGGAATCTGTCAGGTCCTGGGCTCTTGTTTTTTGGGAGGTTTTTGATCACTGCTTCAATCTCGTTACTAGATATCGGTCTATTCAGGTTGTCAATTTCTTTCTGGTTCAATTTTGGGAGTTTGTAGTTTTCCAGGAATGCATCCATTTCATCCAGGTTGCTTAGCTTATTGGCATATAACTGTTCGTAATCATTTCTGATGATTGTTTCTATTTCCTTGGTGTTAGTTGTGATCTCTCCCTTTTCATTCATGATTTTATTAATTTGGGCTTGCTCTCTTTTTTTTGGATTAGTGTGGCCAATGGTTTATCGATCTTATTGATTCTTTCAAAAAAACAGATTCTAGTTTCATTGATACGTTCTACTGTATCACACATTTCTACCTCATTGATCTCTGCTCTAATCTTGATTATTTCCCTTCTTGCGTGTGGAGTTGGTTTGATTTGTTGTTGATTCTCCAGTTCTTTAAGGTGTAGAGACAGCTGGTGTATTCTGGATTTTTCAATTTTTTTGAGGGAGGCTTGGATGGCTATGTATTTCCCCCTTAGAACCACCTTTGCTGTATCCCATAGGTTTTGGACCGAAGTGTCTTCATTCTCATTGGTTCCCATCAATTGTTTAAGTACATCTTTGATCTCCTGGTTGATCCAAGCATTCTAAAGCAAGGTGGTCTTTAGCTCCCAGGTGTTTGAGTTCCTTCTGAACTTTTCCTTATGATTGAGTTCCAGTTTCAAAGCATTGTGATCTGAGAATATGCAGGGAATAATGTCAGTCTTTTGGTATCGGTTGAGTCCTGCTTTGTGACCCAGTATGTGGTCTATTCTGGAGAAGGTTCCATGTGCACTTGAGAAGAATGAGTATTCTGTTGTTTTAGGGTGGAAAGTTCTGTATATGTCTATGAGGTCCATCTGGTCCAATGTTTCATTCAATGCTCTTATTTCTTTATTAATTTTCTGCTTCGATGATCTGTCTATTTCTGAGAGAGGCGTATTAAGATCCCCTGCTACTATTGTATTCATATCAATATGACTCTTTTTCTTGATTAATAGTTTTCTTATGTAATTGGGTGCTCCCATATTGGGGGCATAGATATTCACAATTGTTAGATCATCTTGGCGGATAGTCCCTTTAAGAATTATGTATTGTCCTTCTGTATCTCTGACTAGAGTCTTTAGTTTCAAATCTAATTTATCTGATATGAGAATCGCTACCCCGGCCTTCTTTTGAGGCCCATTGGCATGAAAGATGCTTCTCCAACCCTTCACTTTCAGTCTGGGTGTATCCTTAGGTTCAAAATGTGTCTCTTGTAGACAACATATGGATGGGTCCTGTCATTTTATCCAATCTGCAACCCTGTGTCTTTTTATTGGTGCATTTAGGCCATTCACATTGAGAGTGATTATTGAGAGATTGGTTTTTATTGACATCGTGTTGCCTTTAAATTCTTTCTGTCTGTAGATTATTTCTATATTTCTGTTAAATGATATTCTTAGGATTTTTTTCTCTTTTATAGGACCCCCCCTTAATATTCCCTGCAGTGTTGGCTTGGTGATTGCAGTCTTTTAAGCCTTGCCGGTCTTGGAAACTCTTTATCTCTCCATCCATTTTAAATGTCAGTCTTGCTGGATAGAGTATTCTTGGTTGCATGTTCTTCTCATTTAGTACTCTGAATATATTTTGCCAGCCCTTCCTGGCTTGCCAAGTCTCTGTGGAAAGATCTGACGTTGTTCTAATGGGCTTTCCTCTGTATGTAAGGAGCTTCTTTGTCCTAGCTGCTTTTAAGAGGGTCTGTCGTGATACATAATTCCCCATTTTAACTATAAGGTGTCGTGAGGACTTTCGAGAATCTAAAATCTTGGGAGGAAATCTCTCTGCCTCTAGTACATGAACGTTGTTTCCATTCGTGAGTTTGGGAAAATTTTTGTAGACAACTTGTTCCACTATATCTTCTAGACTTCTTTCTTTTTCCTCCCCTTCAGGGATTCCAATAATTCTGACGTTGGAACGTTTCATGGCATCGATTATTTCACTGATTCTGTTTCCGTGGCTTCTGAGCTGTTTGTTCCAGGCTTCCTCCTGATCCTTTCTCTCGATCTGTTTGTCCTCAGGATCACTAATTCTATCTTCTGTCTCAGTTACCCTAGCTTTTAGAGAATTTAGATTAGATTGGAACTCATTGAGAGCATTTTGAACATCATCCCTGGTGGCCTTCAGTTCTGCCCTAATCAATTCTCTTTGGTCATCCATGGCTTTCTCCAACCTAGCTCTTGCCTAGATAATTGTTAGTCTGAATTCCTTTTCTGACATATTTTCTATGTCAATAGCTATTAGCTCTGTTGCAGAAGGCCCATCCTCTGAATTTTTCTTCTGTTGGGTATTCCTCCTCCTAGTCATTTTGGTAAGAGATGACTGAACAGATGCCGCTGGACTTATCGATTGTGGTGCAGTCAATGTGCACCCTGGAACCCTTCTGTGCAGTCAGCATTCCCCACCCAAATGAGAGAAAAAAGAAAAGAAAAAGAAATAGAGAAGAAGAAAGAAAAAAAAGGGAAAAGAAAAAAGGAAAAAAGAAAAAAAAAAGAGAAAGATAGGAAAAAAAGGGAAGATAAAAGAGAAGGCTCAGCCCCAATGGGACACAAGGTAAGATTTTTGAAGTATACAAAAAGAAACAGACAAACAAAAAGACTGATAAAAGTATATGACAAGAGAAAAAATATACATATATAAGCAAAAAAAAAAAAAAGGGAAGAACCTCATCAGAAAGAGCATTAAGTATAAGATTTATATATTATCAGGACAAACACAAATTCACAGAAACACTGACACAAGGAAAAATTGGGAGAGTGGTTATCTATTCTCAGTGTGGGTGAGGAAGGTTATTTTGATTCTTCCTGAATGTATCTTGATGTTTTTGTTAAGGGACTCAACTATCCTAAGTTACAGGGGGATTAGAAACTGGTTTGCCTATAGGGTAGCATTGATTGGGGAAATGGGATTACCTTGAAGTTTAACTCTATATGTATAGTAGAAAATAAAAATTAAAAAAGAATAAACTAGACTAAACTAAGTTAAAATTAAAAAAGAATTTAAAAGATAGAAAAACAAAAGAAAAACACGGGTGTATGTATCAAAAAGTTCAGGTTAGAAGGTTATTAAAGAATTTGATATACTGGACATCTCAGTGTGGTGGTAAATAGGTTAAAAATTATCTGTATGTATTAAAAAACAGAATATTGGTAAACAGTTAAAAATAAAAGTTGTAATTTTGAAGTAGTGGTGGTTGTTCTCTTGTAGTCTTTTTTTTTCTTCCTTCCTGGTTGGTTTTCTGGGGGAGGGGCTTTCCACGTATGATTTCAGACAATGATGTTCCCTGAGTTAGATCCTCCCGCTCCCCTCAAGGGGGTGTGCTCTGAGGAAACTGTTTTTTTCAGGTTTTTGTTCTCTGAGGGTTTTTATGTTCTTTCATCTGCTTTCTCTCCCCTTGACAGCTTTTGATGGTTTTTGGAGGTTTAGAGGAGAGCAAACTGCACCCCGACCTCCCTCTCAGAGAGAAGCCTCAGAATGTTCTGCAAGAGCTGCTGGCAGAGTCGGTTCTGAGTCACTGTTCCTGGGGATGCAGGAGCTCCTCATTGTACCCAAAACCAAGTCAGCAATGGCTGTCTGGGCAGCTCCAGACCACCAGAGAGGTTCCGAGCAGAGATCGTACACTGAGATTTTCCTGCTGTCCCGGGCTGGGAATGTCTGTTTTTTCCAGATGCCAGAGCTCCAGGCTAGCACCTATAAGCAACTATCCCAAGGGAGGGTGTGGGATGCCCACGTTTCAGGATTGCCATCTGGCCCGGCTCCCAGCCCCTCATGGGGGCCAGACCCCACTCGTTCTCTGGCACGCTGGCGTTCAGGCACACTGGCGGCTCATGGACAGAGACCTGATTGCTCCACCACACTCTCTTTGGCTCAGCACCAGGGGAGGCTGTCCTGGGTCCGGGGACTTAGGTCCCTGACCCTAACCGCCCAGGTTCCCACTAGTTCCCCCCATGATCCTTTGCTCTTTGTTTTTTGAGTGCTTTCAACCAGACTCCAAGTTAATGCTGGTCCCCAGACGCAGGGCACTCTCATATTGGGGTATTACTTTCCAATCGGTCACCTCTGGTGGCTCCCTCCCCCTTTTGTTTATCTTCTGATATCAGTCTGATGCTCCCAGTCTGCTTTACCTGCCACTGGCATCTTCTGCTCCTGTAGAGATCCAGACGTGTATAATTCTGATCTCAGGCTGATTTCATGGGTGGTCAGAGTTCTTTGGTAGGTAATCAGCTCACTTTAGGGTACAGGTTGAAACGGCGCCTCCTCCTACTTCCCCGCCACCTTGACTCCCCCCCATTTGCTAGGATCTTGTTGAGAATCTTAGCATCCATATTCATCAGTGATATTGGTGTGAAATTCGCCTTTTTGGTAGGGTTTTTGCGTGGTTTGGGTATCAGGGTAATGCAGGCTTCATAAAAAGAGTTTGGAAGTTTTCCTTCTACTTCAATTTTTTTAACATCTTCAAAAGAATTGGTGTTATTTCTTCTTGGAAAGTTTGGTAGAATTCCCCGGGAAATCCGTCATGTCCTGGGCTCTTGTTTTTTGGGAGGTTTTTGATCACTGCTTCAATCTCATTACTAGGTATCAGTCTTCAGGTTGTCAATATCTTCCTGGTTCAATTTTGGGAGTTTATACTTTTCCAGGAATGCATCCATTTCATCCAGGTTGCTTAGCTTATTGGCATATAACTGTTGGTAATCATTTCTGATGATTGTTTCTATTTCCTTGGTGTTAGTTGTGATCTCTCCCTTTTCATTCATAATTTTACTAATTTGGGCTTTCTCTCTTTTGCTTTGGATTAGTGTGGCCAATGGTTTATCAATCTTATTGATTCTTTCAAAAAAACAGCTTCTAGCTTCCTTGATACGTTCTACTGTATCTCTGGTTTTTACCTCATTGATCTCTGCTCTAATATTGATTATTTCCCTTTTTGCGTGTGGAGTTGTTTTGATATGTTGTTGATTCTCCAGTTCTTTAAGGTGTAGAGACAGCTGGTGTATTCTGGATTTTCAATTTTTTTGAGGGAGACTTGGATGTCTATGTATTTCCCCCTTAGAATCGCCTTTGCAAGGTTGGTTCAACATTCGCAAATCAATCAATGTCATAGAAGAAATCAAAAAGTCAAGAGAGAAGAACCACATGGTCCTCTCAATTGATGCAGAAAAACCATTTGACAAAATCCAGCATCCGTTCCTGATTAAAACACTTCAAAGCATAGGGATAGAGGGAATACTCCTGAACTTCATAAAATCTATCTCTGAAAGACCCACAGCAAATATCATCCTCAATGTCAAAAAGCTTGTAGTCTTCCTGTGGAGATCAGGAACATGCCAAGGATGCCCACTCTCACCACTCTGGTTCAACATCGTATTAGAAGTCCTAGCAATGGCAATCAGACAACAAAGTGAAATAAAATGTATCCAAATTTGCAAGGAAGAAGTCAAACTCTCTCTCTTCGCAGATGACATGATTCTTTATCTGGAAAACCTCAAAGCCACCACCCCCAAACTACTAGAACTCATACAGAAATTCAGTATTGTGGCAGGATGCAAAGTCAATGTACAGAAATCAGTGGCTTTCTTATACACTAACAATGAAAATACAGAAAAGGAAATTAGAGAATCGACTCTATTTACTATAGCACCAAGAACCATAAGATACCTGGGAATAAACCTAACCAAAGAGGTAAACGACGTGAGGAACTGCAGAACACTCATGAAAGAAATTGAAGAAGACACAAAAAGATGGAAGAACGTTCCATGCTCTTGGATTGGAAGAATAAACATTGTTAAAATGTCTATACTGCCTAGAGAAATCTATACTTTTAATGCCATTCTGATCAAAATTCCACCGGGATTATTCAAAGAGATGGAGTAAATAATCCTAAAATTTGTATGGAATCAGAAGAGACCCCGAATTGCTAAGGAAATATTGAAAAACAAAAACAAAACTGGCGGCATCACGTTTCCCGATTTCAAGCTTTACTACAAAGCTGTGATCACCAAGACAGCATGGTACTGGCATAAAAACAGACACATAGACCAGTGGAACAGAGTGGAGAGCCCAGATATGGACCCTCAACTCTATGGTCAAATAATCTTCGACAAAACAGGAAAAAATATCCAATGGAAAAAAGACAGTCTCTTCAATAAATGGTGCTGGGAAAACTGGACAGCGATATGTAGAAGAATGAAACTAGACCATTCTCTTACACCGTACACAAAGATAAACTCGAAATGGATAAAAGACCTCAACGTGAGACAGGAATCTATCAGAATCCTAGAGGAGAACATAGGCAGTAACCTCTTCGATATCAGCCACAGCAACTTCTTTCAAGATATGTCTCCAAAGGCCAAGGAAACAAAAGCGAAAATGAACTTTTGGGACTTCATCAAGATCAAAAGCTTCTGCACAGCAAAGGAAACAGTCAACAAAACAAAAAGGCAACCCACGGAATGGGAGAAGATATTTGCAAATGACTGTACAGACAAAAGGTTGATATCCAGGATCTATAAATAATTCCTCAAACTCAACACACACAAAACAGATAATCTTATCAAAAAATGGGCAGAAGATATAAACAGACACTTATCCAATGAAGACATGAAAATGGCTATCAGACAGAAGAAAAAATGTTCATCATCACTACCCATTAGGGAGATTCAAATTAAAACCATATTGAGATGCCACCTCACACCAGTTAGAATGGCCAAAATTAGCAAGACAGGAAACAAAGTGTGTTGGAGAGGATGTGGAGAATGGGGAACCCTCTTCCACTGTTGGTCGGAATGCAAGTTCGTGCAGCCACTTTGGAGAATGTTGTGGAGATTCCTCAAGAGATTAAGAATAGAGCTTCCTTATGACCCTGAAATTGTACTGCTGGGTATTTACCCCAAAGATACAGATGTAGTGAAAAGAAGAGCCATCTGTACCCCAATGTTTACTGCAGCAATGGGCAAGGTCGCTAAACTGTGGAAAGAACCAAGATGCCCTTCAATGGATGAATGGGTAAGGAAGATGTGGTCCATATACACAATGGAGTATTATGCCTCCATCAGAAAGGATGAATACCCAACTTTTGTAGCAACATGGACGGGACTGAAAGAGATTATGCAGAGTGAAATAAGTCAAGCAGAGAGAGTCAAGTATCATATGGTCTCACTTATTTGTGGAGCATAACAAATAACATGGAGGACATGGGGAGATGGAGAGGAGAAGGGAGTTGAGGGAAACTGGAAGGGGTGTTGAACCATAAGAGACTATGGACTCTGAAAAACAACAGGAGGGTTTTGACGGGGTGGGGGGTGGGAGGTTGAGGAACCAGGTGGTAGGTAATAGGGAGGGCACATACTGCATGGAGCACTGGGTGTGGTGCAAAAACAATGAATAATGTTACGCTGAAAATAAATAAATTTAAAAAAATATTAAAAAAATTTGGCCTTGGGATTAGCGAAACATCAATTTTGGTCCTCCCTAATGCCCCATATAACTTGATGGGCAGAGGTCTCCTCCACAAGTTACAAGCTGGCATTCAGTTCTCAGAAGGAGACATGCCTATAACCTTGAGACAACCCACTGTACAGGTGCTTATGGCAGCAATAGATGAATACCTCCTTTAGGAGCCAGTCTCAAAACCAGATGAGACAAAGGCAGGGAGCCTTCTCCAAATCCTACAGGTCGAGTTTCCCAAGGTCTGGGAAGAAGGGAAACCTTCTGGCTTGGCCAGGGGACAACCTCTAGTGGTGGTACAATTAAAGGCGATGGCTACGGTTGTTCACGCTTGGCAGCACCCCTTCCCCGGGAGGCAAAGGAAGGGATCAGAAAACACATTAACCACCTCCGAGGAGACGCGATCCTAGTTCTTGCAAATCTCCATGGAATACACCTTTGTTGCCCATCAAAAAGGCCGAGATTGGAGAGTACTGATGCGTTCAGGACTTATGGGAAGTTAATAAACGGGTTGAAGGTATCCACCCGACGGTGCCAAACCCCTATACACTACGCTCCCTCCTGGATCTCAAAAGAACTGTGTATATCATCTTAGGTCTCAAGGTGCATTTTTCTGCATACTTTTAGTGAGAGAATCTCAACCCCTTTTTGCTGTTGAGTGGTCCAACCCACAGGAAGGAATCCAAGGCCAGCTCACCTGGACAAGACTTCCACAAGAAAGGACTGGGGGGAGGTCCTAACCCAAGCTGCAGGAATAAGGCCAGATCTCAGAGACACTCTCCTCTCGGATGCCGAGATGACTCTGTTCACAGATGGGAGTAGCTTCATGGTCAATGGAAAGAGGTTTGCGGGGGCGGTGGTAGTTTCTCCTGAGCAGAAACTCTGGACAGCAGCCCTGCAACATGGAACTTTGGCAAAAAAGTGGAACTGATTGCACTCACTAAGGCACTGCTGATGTCCAAAGGTAAAACCGCCAACATCTATATGGACAGCAGGTATGCCTTTGTTACTCTCCATATACATTGGGCTATTTATAAAGAAGAGGGCCTATTAACAGCACAAGGAAAAGGAATTAAAAACAGAGAAGAAATATTGGCTCTCCTCCAGGCTATTTGGGACCCAAAAGAGGTGGCCATTATGCATTGCCTGGGACACCAAAAGGGGACTGATCTGATTTCAAAAGGAAGTCAATCAAGCCGCTAAGCAAGCAGCCCGAGAAACAGTGCAAGAACTAATTCTGGAGACTAGTGGTGGATGTGTGGATCTCCTTCATTTCGCCCTCCTCAGGGCACGATGTACACCCTATTTAAGCAAGGTGATCCCATTTGAAATAATGTTTGGAGACCAGCCCTCTTTCCTCATTTTGATGGCACCTACCCCGTGAGGAGAGATGTCATAGCAGAATTCACCATATGGATGCCTGGAAAGCCCGGATCTGCTTAGTCTTCCAGCTCAGGAACAAGGCCCTTTCGATCTGGTGGCTCTGGGGTAAAGTGTCCAAGGTCCTGAGGTGACAGAGGGCCTCATTCTGGTGGTTCACAATGCTGGCTTGTGTCCAGGGAGACCTTAGGATGTGGGGGTGCTCAGGCGCGTTGCAGGATTCTCCACCCCTGAGGGTTGGACGCAGCTCCCTAGAGAAAGGTTGCCTTCTGGGGACAGGAGGTGGTCTGTTTTGTGGCTCAGGGATCAAGTGTTGGACCATATGTAGGTATTTCTGAATTTGCATCTGTACACAGATGCCTACAAACCTCATCCAGGTTTCCATTGAGGTCCTAGGGGTATTTCAGGTTCAATCTTCTGACTCAGGGCCATTGACGTGGGTATCTACCTGGAGGTAGGTGTCTGGCATGTGTCCAAATGCACATTTTTTCCATGTCGGGCAATGAATATGGGTGGGGGTGCTCAGGGACATTATAGGTGTCTCCCAATCTGGAGGGTTTGTGCAAATTTGACGGGCAGATTTTCCTACAGATAGGCAGGCAGAGTGCTGTGCTATGGCTCCAGAGGGCCCATCCTGGAGGACCTGTTGGCCAGGGCTTTGGGGACAAAAGTCTATAAAGACAAACTCAGGATAGTGTTCTGGGTGAGGTGATGGCAGGCCCGATCTGCCAACCCTGAGGGCAGTGCTGCGCGATCTTAAATGTGTGTGACGTGGTGTGAGCAAGGTTTTTCTGTCTGGGTTGTGTATCTTGGTTGATCACGGAAAGGAGCAGTATCCTCATGGGGCCATGGGAGATTTTGCCTCTGTGTGGATTCTGCCAGTTCCCAAGGGTTTGGTTTCTTTCGGGGGGAAGGGAAGAGTGCTGTTTTCTGTCTCAGGAGTCCTGCCATTGCAGGGATTCAAGAGTCAGCTTCTGAGTCTGGGCTCCTGGAGAACCCGAGCAAGGGTGAAGATTTGGGCCTAGGGATATGTCAGGCTTGATATGCAGGCTCCTGCTCCAGCTCACGTGGTGGCTGGTTTGAAAGCAGGCTCCGACTGAGGGACACAATGCCTGTTTGTGGCTAGGTTGGCCTTCCTGTGTGGGAGTGGTCTCATGGGCCAGGCAGCAGGCTACCATATGAGGTTTAGACCACCATCCCCACAGCAAACGTTTCCAGTCATGGGAATGAGGAGTGCTCTTTTACACTTGAGGTTCCACCATAGGTCGGGATTTGTTCTATGGTCTGGGCACAGACACCTGAATACCCAAATGGGGTAGAGATGACAGTCTCTGGCCATGGCACCTCCCACCTACAGGATATGTGGCCCTTTACCTGGTGGGCTGATGTTGGTCGGGGCTCAGGCTGTGTCAGACAGAGCATTAGTGTACAGGGTGGCCTAGGACATTGGGGTGCCATGAGGTCCATGAAGGTTGAATCTCACGTGGGTATTCCAGGCATACACCTAGGGCCCTTCTGTTTTCTACAGGGCAGGAAGAAGACTGCTCTGTGGCTCCCGAATGAACAATCTGGAGGGCTTGCGGGCCAGGAGGTTGAGGGCGGAATTCTGAACGCACAAGTGCTGGTTCAGTTCAATGCCATGCACATAGCATTTCTAACATGCAGCATCTGACTCCAGATCTCCAGCACCTGAGTCAGAGCACGTGTCTGATGGTCGCTCACGCTGGAGTTTGTATCGATGATGGCCGACAAGTGGAGGGGTGGCCTCATAAGGCCATGGAGGTCTTCCCAGGCTGGGGCTTTTGAGCTGCTCTGAACAGCAAGCTTTCCTTCTTCAGGACAGGATGAGTCCGTTTTGATGGCACCAGGTCCACATATGGAAAGAAGTCATAGCAGAAGTCACCACATGGATGCCTGGACAGCACAGCTCCGCTTACCCTTCTAGCACAGGAACAAGGCCAACTATGGAATCCCTGTTATAGCGGGAGCCCTGAGATGGAAAACAAGATGGTTTCAATATGGTGGCTCTGGGGCAAAGGGCCCAGGGCCCTGAGCTGACACAGAGCGTCAACCTGATGTGTCACAATGCTGGCTTGTGCCCAGGGAGACCAGAGAATATGGCGGGGGCTCAGGCATCATGCAGGATTCTCCTCCCTGAGTGTTGGATGCAGCTCCCAAGAGCCAGGTTGCCTTCTGGGGACAGGAGGTATACTCTTTTGTGGCTCATGGATCATGTGTAGGACCATATGTAGGTATTCCAGAGTTTGCCTCTGGGGACAGATGCCTGCATACCTAAGCTAGGGTTCTGTTGAGGGTATGTCAGTTTCCATCTTCTGACTCAGGGCCATTGACCTGGTGTCTGCCTGGAGGTAGGTGTCTGGCCTGTGTCCAAATGCACATTTTTTCCAAGGCAGCCAACGAATTTGGAGTGGGCTCAGGGGCATTACTGTTGTCTCCTAATGTGGAGGGTTTGTGCAAATGTGACGGGCAGAGCTTCTTTCGGGTGGGTAGGCAGATTCCTCTGGTTCTGCTCCAGAGGCCCCATCCTGGATGGCCTGTTGGCCTGGGCTTTGGTGACAAAAGTCTGCAAACACAAACTCAGGATAGGGTTCTGGGCAAGGTGATGGCAACCCAATCTGCAGACCATGAGGCCAGTACTTCAGGATCTGAAATGAGGGTGATGGGGAGGTGGGAAGGCAGGCTTTCCTGTCTGGGTTGTGTGTCTTGGTTGGCCATGGAATGGAGTAGTAGCCTCATGGGGCCATGGGAGATTCTGCCTCTGTGAGTATTCTGCCCGGTTCCCAAGGATTTGGTGTCCTTTGGGGGGAAGAGAAGAGTTTGTTTTCCATCTCAGGGGTCCCGCCATAACAGGGATTCCAGAGTTGTCTTCTGTATCTGTGCGCCTGGAGAACAAGACCGAGAGTGAGCACTGGGGCCTTAGAGCATGTCAGGCACGATATGAGGTCTCCGGGACCATCTAGCGAGGAGGCTGGATTTAATCGGGTTCAGGCTGAGGGTCACAATGCCTGTTTGTTGCCACGGCGGCCCTACTGGGTAGGCATGGACTCATGGGACAGGCAGCTGGCTCCCACTCTGAGTGTTAGACCCCCATCCCCACAGCAAGCTTTACCCGTCTTGGGGAATGAGGAGTGCTGTTTTATGCTTGAGGTACCCTTATAGGCCAGGATTTGAGCTATGGTCTGGGCACAGATGCCTCAATATCCTGGTTGGGTAGAGATGACAATCTCTGGCCATGGCAGGTCCCACCATCAGGATATGGGGCCCGTTACCTGGGCGGCTGATGGGAGGTCAGGGCAAAGGCTGTGTTGGATAGAACATTAGTGCACAGCGTAGCCTTGTATACTGGGGTACTGTCGAGTCCGTGCAGGGTGTTCCTCACATGGGGATTGTGGGAAGACCCCTAGGGCCCTTCTTCTTTCAAACGGAAGGCAAAATACTGTGTTTTGGTTTCCAAATGAACAATGTGGAGCGCTGGCTGGCCATAAGGGTAAGGACGGAATTCTGAATGCAGAAGTGCCAGTTATGTTCAGTGCCAAGCACATGGCATTTCCATTGTGCAGCGTCTGACTTGAGATCTCCAGAACCTGAGTCATGGCACGTTTCAGATGGTCGCTCACACTGGAGTTTGTGTCCATGATGGCTGCCGAATGGAGGGGTGGCCTCATGAGGCCATGGAGGTCTTCCCAAGCTGGGACTTTTGACCTGCTAGAGTTTTGCTCATAGGCCGTGTTTGAGCTATGGTTGGGCACAGATTATTGATACCCCAGTTGGGTAGAGATGAGAGTTTCTGGCTTGGCACATCCCACCTGCAGGTTATGAGGCCCTATACCTGGGGGGCTGATGGGAGGTCAGGCTCAGTCTGCTTTAGACAGAGCATTAGTGCACAGGGCAGCCTATGACATCGGGGTGCCATCGAGGTCTGGGCAGGTTGATCCTCATGTGTGGATTCCGGGCAGACCCCTAGGGCCCTTCTTCTTTCTGCAGGGCAGGCAGGAGACTGCGTTGTGGCTCACGAATGAAATATCTGGAGGGCTCAGGGACCAGGAGGGTGAGGACGGAAATCTGAACGCACAAGTGCCAGTTCCGTTCAGTGCCAAGCACATGGCAATTCCATGTTCAGCGTCTGACCCGAGATCTCCAGCAGCTGAGTCAGGGCATGTATCAGATGGTCGCTCATGCTGGAGTTTGTTTAAATGATGGCCGACGAGTGGAGGAGTGGTCTCATGAGGCCATGGAGGTCTTCCCAGGCTGGAGCTTGTGAGGTGCTTCAAACAGCAAGCTTTCCTTCTGCAAGAGAGGGGGAGTCCGTTTTGATTGCACCGGGTGCCCCATATGGAAAGACATCATAGCAGAAGTCACCGCATGGATACCTGAAAGGTCAGCTCCTCTTAGCCTTCCAGCCCAGGAACAAGGACGTTTGGATCTGTTGGCTCTGTGGCAAAGTGCCCCGGTGGCTGAGGTGACAGGGAGCCTCATTGATATGGGTCACAATGCTGGCTTGTGTCCAGGGAGACCTTAGAATGTGGCGGGGGGGGGTTAAGGCTCCATGCAGGATTCACCTCCCCTGCTGGTCGGACGCAGCTTCAAAGAGCCAGCTTGACTTCTGGGGACAGGACGTGTTCTATTTTGTGGCTCAGGGATCATATGTTGCTTATATGTAGGTAATCCAAAATTTGCCTCTGGAGGAAGATGCCTTCTAACCTAAGCTAGGGTTCCATTGTGGTCCTAGGGGTATGTCAGGTTCCATCTATTGACTCAGGACCATTGACCTGGGTGTCTGCCTGGAGGTAGGCGTCTGGCATGTGTCCAAATGTGCATTTTTTCCAAGGCAGTCACTGAATTTGGGGTGGACTCAGGGGCATTGCAGGTGTCCTCCAATCTGGAGGGTTTGTGCAAATGTGACGGGCAGAGTTTCCTTTGGGTGGGCAGGCAGAGTCCTGTGCTGTGGTTCCTGAGGCCCATCCTGGAAGGCCTGTCGGCCAGGGCTTCGGGGACAAAAGTCTTCAAATACAAACTCAGGATAGGGTTCGGGGCGAGGTGATGGCAGACCCGAACTATAGACCATTTGGGCAGTTCCACGAGATCTGAAATGAGGGCGAAAGGGAGGCTGGAGAGCAGGCTTTTCTGTCTGGGTTGTGTGTCTTGGTTGGCCACGGAATGGAGCGGTAGCATTTAGGGGCCATCACAGATTCTGCCACTGTGAGGATTCTGCCTGGCTCCCTTGGGCTTGTTGTCTTTCAGTGGGAAGGGAAGAGTGCTTTTTCTGTCTCAGGGGTACTGCCATAGAGGGATTCCAGAGTCGGCTTCTGGGTCCGGGCGTCTAGAGAACCCGACCGAGGGTGAGGATTTGGGCGCAGAGGCATGTCACACCAGATATGTGGACTCCTGGTCCAGCTAGTGAGGAAGCTGTTTTGAATGCAGAATCAACTGAGGGTCACAATGCCTGTTTGTCGCCAAGGCAGATCTCCTGGTTAGGCGTGGTCTCATGGGCCATGCAGCTGGTTTGCACTCTGAGAGTTAGTCCCCCATCCCCACAGCAAGCTTTTCCCATTGTAGGGAAGAAGGAGTGTTCTTTGATGCTTGAGGTTCCCCCATAGGCCGGAAATTGAACTATGGTCTGGGCACAGACCCCTGAATACTCAGGTTAGGTAGAGATGACAGTCTCTGGCCTTGTCATGTACCACCTGCAGGCGATGGGAGGTCGGGGCTCAGGCTGTGTCAGACAGAACATTAGTGCACAATGCAGACTAGGACATTCGGGTGACGTCAAATTCCATTCAGGTTGATCCTCACTTGGGGATTCTAGACCAACCCCTAGGGCCTTTCTTCAATCTGGAGGGCAGACAGACGACTGCGTTGTGGCTCCAGATATAACAATCTGGAGGGCTGGTGGGCCAGGAGGGTGAGGACGGTATTCTGTACCCACAAGCACCTGTTCTATTGAGTGCCGAGAACATGGTATTTCCATTGTGCAGCGTCTGACACCAGATTTCCAGCAATTGAGTTACGGCACGAGTCAGATTTTCGCTCAAACTGGAGTTTGTGTCCATGATGGCCAACGAGTGGAGGGGTCTCCTCAGAGGCCATGGAGGTCTTCCCAGACTGGAGCTTGTGAGCTTCTCCAAACAGCAAGCTTTCCTTCTGCAGGACGGGGGTGTCCGTTTGGATGGCACAAGGGTCCCCCATATGGAAATACATCGTATCAGAAGTCACCGCATGGATGCCTGGAAGGCCCAGCTCTGCTTACACTTCCAGCCCAGGAACAAGGCTGTTTCGATCTGCTGGCTCTTAGTTAAAGTGCCCAGGGTACCCAGGTGACAGAGAGACTCATTCTGATGGGGCACAATCTTGGCTTCTCTCCTAGGAGACCTAAGAATGTAGCGGGGGTTCAGGCGCCATGCAGGATTTTCTGCCCCTGAGTGTTGGACGCAGCTCCCAAGAGCCAGATTTCCTTCTGGGGAAAGGAGGTGTTCTGTTTTGTGGCTCAGGGATCAAGTGTTGGATCATATTTAGGTATTCCAGAGTTTGCCTCTGGAGGAAGATGCCTGCAGACCTAAGCCAGGGTTCTGTTGAGGTCCTAGGGTTTAGTCAGGGTCCATCTTCTGACTCAGGGCCATTGACCTCGGGGTAGGTGTCTGGCGTGTCTGAATGTGCCTTTGTTCCAAGGCGGCCAACGAATTTGCGGTATGCTCAGGGGCATTGCGGGTGTCTCCAAATTTGGAGTGTTTGTGCAAATGTGACAGGCAGAGTTTCCTTCTTGTGGGCAGGCAGAGTCCTGTGTTGTGGCTCCAGAGGCCCCATCCTGGAGGGCCTGTCAGCCAGGGCTTCAGGGACAAGAGTCTGCAAAGACAAACTCCGGAGAGGGTCAGGTCGAGGTGATGGCCGGCCCGATCTGGGGACCGTGAGGGCAGTGCCACAGGAACTGAAATGAGGGCGACAGGGAGGCAGGAACGCAGGCTTTTCTGTCTGGGTTGTGTGTCTCATTTAGCCATGGAATGTAGAGGTAGCCTCATGGGGCCATGGGATATTCTGCCTCTGTGAGGATTATGCCCAGCTCAAAGGGTTTGGTGTCTTTCAGGGGGAAGGGAAGAGTGCTGTTTCCTGTCTCAGTGGTCCCGCCATAGTAGGGAATCCAGAGTCGGCTTCTGGGTCTGGGCGTCTGGAGAATCCAACCGAGGGTGTGGATTTGGGCCTAGGGGCATATCACGCCCGATATGCAGGCTCCTCTTCCAGCTAGCAAAGGGCCTGGTTTGAAAGAGGGCTCAGCCTGTGGGCCAAAATGCCTATTTGTGTCCAGGGCCGCCCTCCTGGGTGGTGTGGTCTCATGGGTCATGTAGCTGGCTCCTACTCTGAGGGTTAGACCCCCATCCCCACTGCAAGCTTTTCCGGTGTTGGGGAAGAAGGAGTGTTCTTTTATATTTGAGGTTCCCCCATAGGCCACTATTTGAGTTGTGGTCTTGGCACAGACGCCTGAATAACCAGGTCTGGTAGAGTTGACTGTCTCTGGCCATGGCAGGTCCCAACTGTAGGGTATTATGTCCGGTACCTGGCAGGCTAATGGGAGGTTGGGGCTCAGGCTGTGTCAGACAGAGCACTAGTCCATTGGGTGGCCTAGGATTTTGGGGTGCCGTCGAGGTCCGTGCAGGTTTACATTCACATGGGGATTCTGGGCACTTGCCTAGGGCCCTTATTCTTTCTCAAGGGCAAGCAGGAGACTGATTTCAGTCTCCTGAATGTACAATCTGGACGTCTTGAGACCCAGGAAGGTGAGGAAGGAATTCTGAATGCACAAGCGCCGGTTCATTTCAGTGCCGAGCATATGGCATTTCCAATCTGCAGCATCAAACTCGAAATCTCCAGCACCGGAGTCAGGGCACATGTCAGATGGTCGCTCACTCTGGTGTTTGTGTCCATGATGGCCGACGAATGGAGGGGTGGCCTCACAAGACAATGGAAGTCTTCCCAGGCTGGGGCTTGTGAGCCGCTCCGAACAGCAAGCTTTCCTTCTGAGGGATAGGTGGAGTCTGTTTGGATGGCACCAGGGTCCCCCATATGGAAAGACATCATAGCAGAAATCACCGCATGGCTGCCTGGAAATCCCAGCTCCGCCTAGCCTGCCAGCCCAGGAACAAGGCTGTTTTGATCTGGTGGCTCTGTGGCTAAGTGCCAGGGGGCTGAGTTGACAGGGTGCCTCATTCTGATTTGTCACAATGCTGGCTTGTGTCCAGGGAGACCTTAGAATGTGGCAGGGGCTTCGGTGCCTTGCAGGATTCTCCTCCTCTGAGGGTTGGACGCAGCTCCCAAGAGCCATGTTGCCTTCTGCTTACAGGAGGTGTTGTTTTATGGCTCAGGGATCAAGTATTGAACCATATGTAGGGATTCCAGAGTTTTCCTCTGGAGTCAGATGCATGCAAACCTAAGCTTGGGTTCCGTTGAGGTCCTAGTGGTATGTGAGGTTTCATCTTCTGACTCAGGGCCATTGACCTGGTGTCTACATGGAGATAGTTGTCTGGAATGTGTCTTAATGTGCCTTTGTTAAAAGTTGGCCAAGGAATTTGTGGTGGTCTCAGGGGCATTGCAGTAGTCTCCCAATCTGGAGGGATTGTGCAAATGTGACCGGTAGAATTTCCTTCAGGTGTGCAGGCAGAGTCCTGTGCTGTAGCTCCAGAGGTAACATCCTGGTGGGCCTGTTGGCCAGGGCTTTGGGGACAAAAGTCTGCAAACACAAACTCGGTATAGGGTTAGTGGCAAGGTGATTGCAGGTTCCATCTGTGGACCGTGAGGGCAGTGCTGCAGGATCTGAAATGAGGGTGATGGGGAGGCGGGAGCACAGGCTTTTCTGTCTGGGTTTTGTGTCTCTGTTGGCCACAGAATGTAGCAGTAGACTCAGGGGGCCATGGGAGATTCTGCCTCTGTGAGGATTGTGCCCAGCTCCCACAGTTTGGTGTCTTTGGGGGAGAAGGGACGAATGCTGTTTTCCGTCTCTCTTTTACCACCATATTAGGGATTCCAGAGTCAACTTCTGGGTCCAGGTGCCTGGAGAACCTGGTCGAGGGTTTGGATTTGGGTCTAGGGTCATGTCATGCCCAATAAGTTATCTCCTGGTTCAGCTAGTGAGGGGGCTGGTTTGAAAGTGGGCTCAGGTGAGGGTGCCAATGCCTGTTTGTGGCCAGGGCATCCCTCCTGGGTGGGCATGCTCTCATGGGCCATCCAGCTGGATACGCATCCTCACAACAAGCTTTTCCCTACGTGGGGAAGGTGGAGTGCTCTTTGATGCTTGAGGTTCACCCATAGGCTGGAATTTGAGTATGGTCTGTGCACAGATGCCTGAATAAACAGGTTGGGTAGAGATGAAAATCTCTGCCTTGGCACGTCCCACCTGCAGGATATGGGGCCCGCCATATGAGGGACTGAAGGGAGGTCGGAGCTCAGACTGTGTAAGACAGAGCATTAGTGCACAGGGCGGCCTAGGCCATTGGGGTGCCTTCGAGGATCCAGCAGTGTGATCCTCATCTGGGGATTCTGTACTGACACCTAGGGCCTTGATTCTTTCTGGAGGGCAGGCAGAAGACTGTGTTTTGGCTCCCGAATGAACAATCTGGAAGTCTGGCGGGCCAAGAGGGTGAGGATGGAATTCTAAAGCACAAGCCCAGTTCAGTTCAGTGCGGAGCACATGGCATTTCCAATGTGCAGCATCTGACTCAATATCTACAGCATCTGTCACAGGGCATGTGTCAGATGGTTGTTCACGTTGGAGTTTGTGTCCATGATGGCTGACGAGTGGAGGGGGGTCTCATTAGGCCACTTACGTCTTCCCAGTCTGGAGCTTGGGAGCTGCTCCGAACAGCAAGGTTTCCTTCTGCAGGACAGGGGGAGTATGTTTTGATGGCACCAGGGTCCCACATATGGAGAGACGTCATAGCAGAAGTCACCGCATGGTGGCCTGGAAATACAGGTCCGCTTAGCATTCCAGGCCAGGATCAAGGCCGCATTGACATGGTGGCTCTGGTCAAAGTGCCCAGGGCGCTGTTGTGACAGGGAGCCTCATTCTGATGTGTCACCATGTTGCCTTGTGTCCAGGGAGATCTTAGAATGTGGCGGGGCCTCAGGTGCCATGCAGGATTCTTCTCCCCTGAGGGCTGGACGCAGCTCCCAAGAGCCAGGTTGCCTTCTGGGGACAGGAGGTGTTCTCTTTTGTGGCTTAGGGATCAAGTATTGGACTATATGTAGGTATTCCAAGAATTTGCCTCTGGAAGCAGATGCCTGCAAACCTAAGCTAGGGTTCCATAGAGGTCCTAGGGTCATGTCAGGTTCCATCTTCTGACTCAGGGCCATTGACCTGGGTGTCTGCCTGGAGGTAGGTGTCTGGCATGTGTCTGGGTGTGCCTTTTTTCCAAGGAGGCCAACTAATTTGGGTTGGGCTCAGGGGCATTGCAGGTGTCTCCCAGTCTGGAGGGTTTGTGCAAATGTGACGGGCAGATCTTCCTTCGGGTGGGCAGGAAGAGTCCTGCGTTCTGGCTCCAGAGGCCCCATCCTGCATGGCCTGTCAGCCAGGGCTTTGTGGACAAAATTCTGGAAAAAAAAAAAAAAAAACTCGGGATAGATTTAGGGGCGAGGTAATGGCAAGCCTGATCTGGGGACCATGAGGCAGTGCTGCTCTATCTTAAATGAGGGCTATGCTGAGGCGGGAGTGCTTGCTTCTCTGTCTGAGTTGTGTGTCTCGGTTGGCCACAGAATGTAGTGGTAGCCTAATGGGGCCATGGGATTTTCTAAGTCTGTAAGGATTCTGCCCGCCTTCCAAGGGTTTGGTGTCTTTCGGGTGGAAGGGAAGAGTGCTCTTTTCTGCCTCAGCGGTCCCACCATAACAGGGATTCCAGAGTTGGCTTCTGGGTAAGGGTGTCTGGAGAACCCAACTGAGGGTAAAGACTGGGGCCTAGGGGCATGTCAGGCCCGATATGCGGGCTCCTGCTCCAGCTAGCCAGGGGGTGGTTTGGAAGTGGGTTCAGGCTGAGAGTCACAATGCATCTTTGTGGCCAAGGCAGCCATCCTGGTTGGGCGATTTCTCATGGGCATGCATCTGGCTCCCACTCTGAGGATTAGACACCCATGCCCACAGCTAGCTTTTCTCATCATGGGGAAGGAGGAGTGCTCTTTTAAGTTTGAGGTTCCCCCATAGGCCATGATTTGAGCTTTGTTCTGGGCACAGATGCTTGGATACCCAGGTCTGGTAGAGTTGACAATCTCTGGCCTTAGCAGGTCCCACCTCAGGATATGGGGCCTGCTATCTGGGGGGCTGATTGGAGGTCGGGCTGAGGCTGTGTCAGTCAGAGCATTAGTGCACAGGGAAGCCTAGGATATTGAGGTGCCGTCGAGGTCCGTGCTGGTTGATCCTCATTTGAGGATTTTGGAAAGACCCCTAGAGCCCTTTTTCTTTCTGGAGGGCAGGCAGAAGACTGCCTTGGGGCTCCTGAATGAACAATCTGGAGGCCTTGCGGCTCAGGAGAGTGAGGACGCAACTCTGAATGAACAACCACCAGTCCAGTTCAGTGCCGAGCACCTGTAATTTGCGATGTGCAGAGTCTGACTCGAGATCTCCAGCACCTGAGTCAGGGCACATGTCAGATGGTCGCTGATGCTGGAGTTTGTGTCCATAATGGCCAATGAATGGAGGGATGGCCTCATGAGCCCATGGAGATCTTCCCAGGCTGGGACAGGTGAGCTGCTGCGAACAGCAGGCTTTCCTTCTGCTGGATAGGGGGAGTCTGTTTGGATGGCCCCAGGGTCCTCTGTATGGAAAGATGTCATAGAAGAAGACACCGCATGGATGCCTGGAAAGTCCAACTCCGCTTACCCTTCCAGCCCAGGAACAAGGCCGTTTTGATCTGGTGGCTCTGGGGCAAGGGTCCAGGGGCTGAGTTCACTGGGATAGTCATTCTGATGGGTTACAATGCAGGCTTGTGTCCAGGGAGACCTCAGGCGCCATGCAGGATTCTCCTCCCCTGAGGGTTGGACGCAGCTCCCAAGACCCAGGTTGCCTTCTGGGGACAGTAGGTGTTCTGTTTTGTGGCTCAGGGACCAAGCGTAGGATTATTTGTAGGAATTCCAGAACTGGCCTCTGGAGGCTGATGCCCACAAGACTAAGCTAGGGTTCTTTGAGGTCCTAGGGTCATGTCAGGTTCCATCTTCTGACTCAGGGCCATTGACATTGGTGTCTGCTGGGAGGTAGGTGTCTGGCATGTGTCAGACTGTGCATTTCTGTCCAGAGCACCCAACAAAATTTGGTGGGCTCAGGGGCCTTGCTGGTGTCTCCCAGTCTAGAAGTTTTGTGCAACTATGACGGCCAGAGTATCCTTCGAGATGGCAGGCAGAGTCCTGCACTGTGGCTCTATATGCCTCATCCTGGAGGGCCTGTCAGTCAGGGCTTTGGGGACAAAGTCTAGAAACACAAACTCAGGTTAGGGTTAGGGGTGAGGTGATGGCAGGCCTGATCTGCAGACCATGAGGTCAGTGCCTCGAAATCTGAAATTTGGGCGATGGGGAGGCGGGAGTGCATGCTTTTCTGTCTGTTTGTGTGTCTCGGTTGGCCACAGAATGGAGGGGTGGCCTTATGGGTACATGGGAGATTCTGCTTCTGTGGGGTTTGGCACAGCTCTCAAGGTTTTGGTGTCTTTCTGGATGAAGGGAAGAGAGCTATTTTCCATCTCAGGGCTCCTGCCATAGCAGGAATTCTAGAGTCGGCTTCTGGGTCCAGATGCCTAGAGATACGAGGGTGAGGATTTGCAGCTCAGGCTGATGGTCAGGATGCCTGTATGTGCCGAGGGTGGACCTCCAGGTTGGGCGTGGTCTCATGTGCCATGCACCTGGCTCCCACTCTGAGGGTTTGACCCCCATCCCCACAACAAGCTTTTCCTTCCGTGGGGTAGGAGACGTGATTTTTGTACATGAGGATCCCCCATAGGCTGGTACTGGAGCTATGGTCTGGGCAGAGATGCCTGAAAACCCAGGTTGGGTAGAGATGACAGTGTAGGGCCATGGCGCATCCCACCTTCAAGGGATGGCGCCCCCTACCTGGAGGGCTGATGGGAGATCAGGGCTCAGGCTGTGTCAGACAGAGCATTAGTGCAGAGTGCGGCTGGATATTGGAGTTCCATCTAGTGCTGTGCAGGTTATCCTCACATGGGGATTCAGGGCAGACCCATAGGGCCCTTCTTCTTTCTAGAAAGGAGGCAGAAGTCTGTGTTGTTGTTCCAGAGTTCCCATTCTGGAGGGCTTGCTGGGCAGGAGGGTGAGGATAGAAATCTGAAGATAAAAGCGTCTGTTCAGTTCAGTGCCGAGCACATGGCAGTTCCAATGTGTAGCGTCTGACCCCAGATCTCCAGCACCTGAGTCAGGGCGAGTGTCAGATGGTCGCTCACGCTGTAGTTTTTGTCTATGATGGCCAACCAATGGAGGATTAGACTCATGAGGCCATGGAAATTTTCCAAACTGGTGCTTGTGAGCTGTCTGAACATCAAGGTTTCCTTCTACGGGACAGGGGGAGATCGTTTTGATGGCTCCAATGTCCCCCATATGGAAAGACATGGTAGCAGAGCTCACTGCATAGACATCTGGAAAGCCCAGCTCAGCTTATCCTTTCAGCCCAGAAATAAGGTCGTTTCGATCTGGTGGTTCTGGGCAAGTGCCGAGGGGGCTGAGTTGACAGGGAGCCTGATGCTGATAGGTCACAATGCTGGCTTGTGTCCAGGGAGGCCTTAGGATCTGTCGGGGGCTCAGGCACCATACAGGATTCTCCTCCCCTGAGGGTTTGTTGCAGCTCCCAAGAGCCAGGTTGCCTTCTGGGGAAAATAGGTGTTCTGTTTTGTGGCTCAGGGACCAAGCATTGGACCATATGTAGGTATTCCAGAACCTGCCTCTGGGGACAAATGCCTGAAAACCTCAGCTAGGGTTTTGTTGAGGTCCCAGGGGCATGTCAGTTTCCATCTTCTGACTCAGGACCATTGATCTGGGTGTCTTCCTGGAGGTAGGTGTCTGGCATGTGTCAGACTGTGAATTTCTGTCCAGAGCGGCCAACGAAATTGGGTGGACTCAGGGGCCTTGCAGGTGTCTCCCAATCTGGAGGGTTGGCACAACTGTGAAGGGCAGAGATTCTTTTGGGAGGGCTGGCAGAGCCCTGCGCTGTGTCTCCAGTGGCCCCATCCTGGAGTACCTGTCTGCCAGGGCTATGGAGACAAAGTTCTGCAAACATAAACTCGGGTTAGGATGAGGGGCGAGGTGATGGCAGGCCCAATCTGCAGACCGTGAGGGCTGTTTCTCTGGATCTGAAATGTGGGCGACAAGGGTTGGGAGCGCAGGCTTTTCTGTATGTGTTGTGTTTCTCAGTTGGTAATGGAATGGAGGGGTGGCCTTATTTGTCCATGGGATATTCTGCCTCTGTGGGGATTTTGCATGGCTCCCAAGGTTTTGGTGAATTTATGGATGAAGGGAAGAGAGCTGTTTTCCGTCTCAGGCGTCCCGCCATAGCAGGGATTCCAGAGTTGGCTTCTGGGTCCGGGTGCCAGGAGAACCCAACTGAGGGTGAGGATTTGGGCCTAGGGGCATGGCAGACCCGATATGGGGGCTCCTGGTCCAGATAGTCAGGCGGCTTTTTTGAAAGCCAGCTCAGGCTGATGGTCACAATGCCTGTTTGTGGCCAGGGCTGCTCTCATGGGTGGTCGTGGTCTCCTGGTCTATGGAGCTGGCTCCCACTCTGAGTGCTTGACCCTCATCCCCACAGCAAGCTTTTACTGCCGTGGGGAAGGCTAAGTGCTCTTTTGTGCTTGAGGATCCCCCATAGGCCTGGAATTGAGCTATGGTCTGGGCATGAATGCCTGAAATCCCAGGATGGGTAGAGATGACAGCCTCGGGCCTGTTCCCTTCCCATCTGTAGGGCGTGTCGCCCAATAACTGGGGGCCTGATGGAGGTCGGGGCTCAGACTCTGTCAGACAGAGCATTAGTGCACAGTGCGGCCTGGATATTGGGGTTCCATCCAGGACCGTGCAGGATGATCCTCACATGAGGATCCTGGGCAGACCCATAGGGCCCTCCTTCTATCTGAAGGACAGGCAGAAGGCTGCGTTTGGCTCCAGACTTCCCAATCTTGAGGGCTTCCTGGCCAAAAGGGTGAGGATGGAAGTCTGAACGTACAAGCGCCATTTCAGTTCAGTGCCGAGCACATGGCCTTTCCAATGTGCAGCGTCTCACTCAAGATCTCCAGCACCTGAGTCAGGGCGAGTGCCCGATGGTCGCTCATGCTGGAGTTTGTGTCCATGATGCCCGATAATGGAGGGGTGGCCTTGTGAGGTCATGGAGGTTTTCCCAGTCTGGGGCTTGTTATCTGCTCAGAACAGCAAGCTTTCCTTCTGCTGGACAAGAAGAGTCCATTTTGATGGCTCCAGTGTCCCCCATATGGAAAGATGGTAGCAGAGATCATCGCAAAGGTTCTGGAAAGGCCAGCTCAGCTTACACTTTCAGCCTGGGAACAAGGCAGTTTCATTCTTCTTGCTCTGTGCTAGTGTCCAGGGGGTTGAGTTGACAGGGAGCCTCATGCTGATAAGTCACAATTTTGGCTTCTGTCCAGGAGACATTAGATTGTTGTGGAGGAACAGGTGCCATGAAGGATTCTCCTCCCCTGAGGGTTGGACACAGCTCCCAAAAGCCAGGTTAACTTCTGGGGACAGGAAGTGTTCTGTTTTGTGGCTCAGGGACCAAGAGTTTCACCAAATGTAGGTATTCCAGAACATGCCTCTGGGGACAGGTGCTTCCAAACCTCAGCTAGGGTTCCTTTGAGGTCCTAGGGGCATGTCAGGTTCCATCTTCTGTCTCTGGGCCATTGACATTGGTGTCTGCCAGGAGGTAGGTGTCTGGCATGTGTCAGACTGCGCATTTCTGTCCAGAGTGGCCATCGAAATTGGTTGGGCTCAGGGGCCTTGGATGTGTCTCCCAATCCGGAGGGATTGTGCAGCTATGAAGTGCAGAGATTCATTTGGGAAGGCAGGCAGATTCCTGCGCTGTGGCTACAGTGGCCCCATCCTGGGGGGATTGTGCACCAGGGCTATGGGGACAAAACTCTGCAACATATACTTGGGTTAGGATGAGGGGCGAGATGATGGCCGGCCCGATCTGCAGATCGTGAGGGCAGTGGCTCGGGATCTGAAATTTGGGAGAAGGAGAGGTGGGATTGTAGGCTCTTCTGTCTGGGTTGTGTGTCTTAGTTGGCCATGGAATGGAGTGGTGGCCTCATGGTTCCATGGGAGATTCTGCCTCTGTGGGGATTTTGCATGGCTCCCAAGGTTTTGGTGAATTTCTGGATGAAGTGAAGAGAGCTGTTTTCTGTCTCAGGAGTCCCGCTATAGCATGGATTCCAGAGTTCGCTTCTGGGTTTGGAAGCCTGGAGAACTTGAACGAGGGTGAGGATTTGGGCCTAGGGGCATTCCAGGCCCGATAGGCGGGCTCCTGGTCCAGCTTGCAAGGGGACTGTTTTGAAAGCAGGCTCGGGCTGATGGTCACAATGCCTGTTTTTGCCCATGGCTGCCCTATTTTTGGGGCCTGGACTCCTCGGCCATGCAGCTGGCTCCCACTCTGAACGTTTGATCCAAACCCCATAGCAAGCTTTTACTGCCATGGGGAAAGAGAAGTGCTATTTTGTGCTTGAGTGTCCTCCATACGCTGGTATTGGAGCTATAGTCGGGGCACAGATGCCTGAATACCCAGGTTGGGTAGAGATGACAGTCTCAGGCCATGGCCTGTCCTCCCCAGGAGATGGCGGCCACTACCTGGGGGGCTGACTGGAGTCGGGGATCAGACTGATCAGAGAATTAGTGCACAGTGTGGCCTGGATATTGGGGTTCCATCTAGGGCCGTGAAGGTTGATCCTCCCATGGTGATCCAGGGCAGATCCCTAGGGCCCTTCTTTATCTGGAGGGCAGGCAGATGGCTGTATTGGGGCTCCAGACTTCCCAATCTCGAGGACTTCCTGGCCAAAAGGGTGAGGATGGAAGCATGAATGCACAAGCGCCAGTTCAGTTCAGTGCCGAGCAGATGACAGTTCCAATGTGCAGCGTCTGACATGAGATCTCCAGCACCTGAGTCAGGGCATGTGTCAGATGGTCGCCCACGCTGGAGTTTGTGTCCATGATGGCCGACGACAGGAGGGGTGCCCTCATGAGGCCATGGAGGTTTTTCCTGGCTGGGTCTTGTGAGCTTCTCTGAAAAGCAAGCTTTCCTTCAAGGACAGGAGGAGTCCGTTTTCATGGCTGCAGGGTCCTCCATATAAAAAGAAAGACATGGTAGCAACGTCACGGCATAGATGTCTGGGAAGCCCAGCTCAGCTTATACTTTCAGCCCAGGAACAAGTCAGTTTTGATCTGGTGCCTCTGGGGCAAGTGCCCAGGGGGCTGAGATGACATGGAACCTAATACTGATGACTCACAATGCTGTCTTGTGTCAAAGGAGACCTTAGAATGTTGCGGGGGTCAGGCGCCATGCAGGATTCTGCTCCCCTGGGGGTGGGACGCAGCTCCCAAGAGCAAGGTTGCCTTCTGGGGACAGGAGGTGTTCTGTTTTTTGGCTCAGGAACCAAGCGTTGGACCATACGTAGGTATTCCAAAACCTGCCTCTGGGGACAAATGCCTGCAAACCTCAGCTAGGGTTCCATTGAGATCCCGGGGGCATGTCAGTTTCCATCTTCTGACTCAGGGCCCTTGACCTGGTTGTCTGCCTGGAGGTAGGTGTCTGGCATATGTCAGATTGTGCATTTCGGTCCTGAGGGGTCAACGAGTTTGGGTGGGCTCAGGGGCCTTGCAGGTGTCTGCCAATCTGGAGGGTTTGTGCAACGTGAAGGGCAGAGATTCCTTTGGGAGGGCAGACAGAGTCCTGGGCTGTGGTTCCAGAGGCCCCATCCTGGAGGGCCTGTCGGGCCCTGTCCTTTTGGGACAAAATCTGCAAACACAAACTCGATTTAGGGTGAGGGGCGAGGTGATGGCAAGCCCGATCTGCAGACCATGAAGGCTATGCCTCGGTATCTGAAATTAGGGCAACGGGGAGGCGGGAGAGCAGGCTTTTCTGCCTGGGTTGTGTATCTCAGTAGGCCTCAGAATGGAGGAGTGGCATCGTGGGGCCATTGGAAATTCTGCCTCTGATTGGATTTTGCAAGATTCCCATAGGTTTGATGTCCTTCTTAATGAAGGGAAGAGAGCTCTTTTCCTTCTCAGGGGTCTCTCCATTGCAGGGAATCTTTAGTTGGCTACTGGGTATGGACGTCTGGAGAACAAGACCAAGGGTTGGGATTGGGTCCTAGGGGCATCACAGGCCCGATAGGTGGGCTCCTGGTCCAGCTAGCGAGGGGGCTTGTTTGAAAGCAAGCTTAGGCTGATGGTCACAATGCCTGTTTGTGCCTATGGCTGCCCTCATGCGTGGCGTGGTCTCATGGGCCATGTAGCTGTCACCCACTCTATGGGTTTGACTCCTATACACACAGCAACCTTTTCCAGTATTGGGGAATGAGGAGTTCTCTTTTTTGCTTGAGGGACACCATAGGCCAGGATTGGAGCTATGGTCTGGGCACATATGAATGAACACCCAGGTTGGGTAGAGATGACAGCCTCAGGCCATGGCAGGTGCCACTTGCAGAAGATGGCGTCCCCAGCCTGGGAGGCTGACTAGGGTCAGGGCTCACGCTGTGTCAGACAGAGCATTAGTGCACAGTGCGGCCTGGATATTGGTGTTCCATCTAGGGCTGTGCAGGTTGATCCTCACGTGGGGATTCTGGGCAGATCCCTAGGGCCATTCTCCTTTCTGGAGGGTAGGCAGAATCTTGCGTTGGGGCCCCCGAAAGAACAATCTGAACAGCTTGTGGGCCAGGAGGGTGAGGACAGAATTCTGAACGCACAAGCACCGGTTCAGTTCAGAGCCGAGCACATGGCATTTCCAATGCACAGCATCTGACCCGAAATCTCTAGCAACTGAGTAAGGGCTCATGTCAGATGGTCGTACACGCTGGAGTTTGTGTCCATGATGGCTTACAAATGGAGGGGTGACCTCATGAGGTCATGAAGGTCTTCCCAGGCTGGAGCTTGTGAACTGCTCCAAACAACAAGCTTTCCTTCTGCAGGACAAGGGGACTCCGTTTGGATGGCACCAGTGTTCCCTGGATGGAAAGACGTCATAGCAGAAGTCACCGCATGGATGCTTGGAAAGCCCAGATTCACTTACTCTTCGAGCCCAGGAACAGGGCCATTTGGATCTGGTGGCTCTGGGGCAAAGTGCCCAGGGGGCTGAGGTGACAGGGAGCCTCATTCTGATGGGTCACAACGCTGGTTTGTCTCCAGGGAGACCTTAGAATGTGGCGGCGGCTCATGCACCATGCAGGATTCTCCTCGCTGAATGTTGGACGCAGCCCCCAAGAGCCAGGACGCCTTCTGGGGACAGGTTTTCTGTTTTTTTGGTTCAGGGATCAAGTGTGGAACACATGTAGGTATTCCAGAGTTTTCCTCTGGAGACAGATTCCGGCAAACCTAAGCTAGTGTTCCGTTGAGGTCCTAGGTGTATGTCAGGTGCCATCATCTGACTCGGGCCATTGACCATGGTGTCTGCCTGTACATAGGTGTCGAGAACGTGTCCGAATGCGCATTTTATTCAAGGTGGCCAAAGAATTTGTGGTTGGCTTAGTGGTATTACTGGTGTTTCCCAATCTGGACAGTTTGTGCAAATGTGACGGGCAGTGCGTCCTTTGGTGTGCAGTCAGAGTCCTGCTCTGTGGCTCCAGAGGCCCCATACTGGAGGGCCTGTCAGCCAGGGCTTTGGGGATAAAAGTCTGCAAACACAAACTCGATGTAGGGTTAGGGGCGAGGTGATGGCAGGCCCAATCTGCGGACCGTGAGGGCAGTTCTGCAGGATCTGAAATGAAGGCAATGGGGTGGCGGGATCGAAGGCTTTTCTGTCTGGGTTGGGTGTCTCGGTTGGCCCCAGAATGGAGCGGTAGCCTCATGGGGCCATGGGAGATTCTGCCTCTGTGAGGATTCTGCCTGGCTCCCAAGGAATTGGTGTCTTTTGGGGGGAAGGGAAGAGTGCTGTTTTCCTTCTCAGGGGTCCTGTTATAATAGGGATACCAGAGTCTGCCTATGGGTCCAGGCTCCTGGAGAACCCGACTGAAGGTGAGGATTTGGGCCTAGGTGCATGTCAGACCCGATATGCGGGCTCCTGGTCCAGCTAGCCAGGGGCTGCTCTGAAAGCAGGGTCAGGCTGAGGGAAACAATGCCTGTTTGTGACCAGGGCAGCCGTCCTGTGTGGGCATGGTCATGCACCATGCGGGTGGTGCCCACTCTGAGGGTTAGACCCCCATCCCCACAGCAAGCTTTTCACCTCGTGGTGAGTGTTCTTTGATGCTTGGCATTCTCCCTGGGCCAGGATTTGAGCTATGGTCTGGACACAGACGCGTGAATGTGAAGGATGGGAAGAAATGACAATCTCTGCCCATAGCAGGTCCCACCTGCAGGATATGGTGTCTGGTACCTGGCGGGATGATGGGAGGTCGGGGCACAGGCTGCGTCAGACAGAGCATTAGTGAACAAGGAAGTCTAGGATATTGGGGTGCCATTGAAATCTGTGCAAGATGATCCTCACGTGGGGATTCTGGGTAGACACCTAGGGCCCTTCTTCTTTCTGGAGCGCCAGCAGAATCCTGCATTGGGGTTCTGAATGACCAATCTGGAGGGCTTGTGGCCCAGGAGGATGAGGACGGAATTCTGAATGCACAAGTGCCTGTTCAGTTCAGTGCCGAACTCACGACATTTCCAACGTGAAGCATCTGACTCAAGATCTCCAGCACCTGAGTCAGGGCACGTGTCAGATGGATGCTCACGCTGGAGTTTGTGTCCATGATGGTCAACGAATGGGGAGGTGGCCGCCAGAGGCCATTGAAGTCATCCCACACTGGGGCTTGTGAGCTGCTCCAAACAGCAAGCTTTCCTTTTGCGGGACACAATGCTGGCTTGTGGCCAGGGAGACCTTAGAATGTGGCCAGGGCTCAGGTGCCATGCAGGATTCTCTCCTCCCCTGAGGGTTGGACTCAGCTCCCAAGAGCCAGGTTGCCTGCTGGAGACAGGAGGTGTTCTGTTTTGTGGTTCAGGGATCAAGAGTTGCAAAATATGTAGATATTCCAGAGTTTGCCTCTGGAGACAGATGCTGGCAAACCTAAGCTAGGGTTCTGTTGAGGTCCTAGCGTATGTCAGGTTCCATCTTCTGACTCAGGGTCATTGACCTGGCTGTCTGGCCTGGAGATAGTTGTCTGGCCTGTGTCCCAATGCACTTTTTTTTTTTTTCCCAAGTAGGTCAACAAATTTGGTGTGGGTCAGGGGCATGGCAGGTGTCTCCCAATCTGGAGGGTTAGTGCAAATATGACGGGCAGAGTTTCCTTCAGGTGGGCAGGCGGAGTCTTGCACTGTGTCTCCAGAACCCTATCCTGGATGGCCTGTCACCCAGAGTTTTGGGGACAAAAGTCTGCAAACACAAACTCTGGATAGGGTTCTGGGCGAGGTGATGGCACGCCCGATCTGCGGACTGTGGGGGCAGTGCCCGGGGATCTGGAATGAGTTGGATGAGGAGGCGGGAGTGCGGGCTTCACTCTCTGGGTTGTGTGTCTCACGTGGCCACGGAATGTAGCAGTAGCCTCATGGGGCCTTAGGAGATTTTGGCTCTGTGATGATTCTGCCCAGTTCTCAAGGCTTTGGTGTCTTTCAGGGGGAAGGGAAGAGTGCTGTTTTCCATCTCAGGAGTCCCGCCATAGCAGGGATTCCAGAGTCGGCTTCTGGGTCCACGCGCCTTGAGAACCTGACCAAGGGTTAGGATTTGGGCCAAGGCTCATGGCAGGCCCTATATCCGGGCTCCTTGTCCAGCTAGCGAGAGGGCTTGTTTGAAAGCAGGCTCAGCTTAATGGTCACAATGCCTGTTTGTGCCCAGGGCGGACCTCCTCGGTTGGCGTGGTATCATGGGCTATGCACCTGGCTCCCACTCTGATGGTTTGATCTCCATCCCCACAGCAAGCTTTTCCAGCCATGGGGAAGGAGGAATGCTCTATTGTGCTTCAGGTTTCGCCTTAGGCCATGATTTAAGCTATGATTTGGGCACAGATGCCTGAACACCCAGGTTGTGTAGAGATGACAGCCTCGGGCCATGGCTGGTCCCACCTGCAGGAGATGGCACCCTCTACCTGGGGGGCTAACTGGAGGTCGGTGTTCAGGCTGTGTCACACAGAGCATTAGTGCACAGGGTGGCCTAGGACACTGTGTGCCATCAAAGTCCGTGCAGGTTGTTGCTCATGTGGGGATTCTGCGCAGACACCTAAGGCCCTTGTCTTTCTGGAGGGCAGGCAGAGGCCTGCGTTGTGGCCCCCGAATGAACAATCTGGAGGTCTTGCGGGCCAGGAGGGTGAGTACAGAATTCTGAACGCACAAGCTCCAGTTCAGATCAGTGCCGAGCAAATGGCGTTTCCAATGTGCAGCGTCTGAGTTGAGGCTCCAGTACCTGAGTCAGGGCACGTGTCAGATGGTCACTCACGCTGGAGTTTGTATCCGTAATGGCCGAAGAATGGACGGGTGGCCTCATGAGGCCATGGAGGTCTTCCTCAGCTGGGGCTTGGGAGCTGCTCTGAACAACAAGCTTTCCTTCGATGGGACAAGGGGAGTCTGTTTGGATGGCACCGGGGTCCACTGCATGGAAAGACGTCGTAGTAGAAGTCACCGCATGTATGTCTCAAAAGCCCAGCTATGCTTACCCTTCCAGCCCTGGAACAAAGCCGTTTTGATTTGCTGGCTCTGGGGCAAAGTGCCCAGGGGCTGTGGTGACAGGGAGCACATTCTGATGGGTCACAATGCAGACTTGTTTCCAGGGATACCTTAGAATGTGGCGGTAGCTCAGGCACTTTGCAGGATTCTCCTCCTGTGAGGGCAGGACGCAGCTCCCAGGATCCAGGTTGCCTTTTGGGGACAGGAGGTGTTCTGTTTTGTGGCTCAGGGACCAAGGGTTGGACCATATGTAGGTATTCCAGAACATACCTCTGGGTACAGATGTCTGCAAATCTCAGTAGGGATCTGTTGAGGTCCTAGGGGCATGTAAGTTCATATTTTCTGACTCAGGGCCATTTTCCTGGGTGTCTCCCTGGAGGTAGGTGTCTTGCCTGTGTCTGAAAGCACATTTTTTTCAAGGCGGCCAATGAATTTTTGGTGGGCTCAGGGGCACTGCAGTGGTCTCCCTCTCTGGAGGGTTTGTGCAAATGTGATGGGCACAGCATCCTTTGGGAGGGGAGGCAGAGTCCTGCCCTGTGGCTCCAGAGGCCCCATCCTGGAGGTCCTGTCGGCCCAGTCTTTGGGGACAAAATTCTCAAAACACAAACTCGGGATAGGTTTAGGGGTAAGGTGATGGCAGGCCCAATTTGCGGACCGTGAGGCCAGTGCCGAGGGATCTGAAATAAGGGCGATGGGGAGGTGGTATCGCTGGCTTTTCTGACTGGGTTGTGATTCTCGACTGGCCATGGAATGTAGCGGTAGCCTCATGGGTCCATGGGAGATTCTGTGTCTGTGAGGATTCTGCCCCGCTCCTAAGGATTTGGTATCTTTTGGGGGAAGGGATGAGTGCTGTTTTCTGTCTCAGGGGTCCCGCCATACCAGGGATTCCAGAAACAGCTTCTGGGCTGGGCGTCTGAAGAACCCAATCGAGGGTGATGATTTGGGCCTAGGGGCATGTCACGCCCAATATGCGGGCTCCTGGTCCACCAAGCGAGGCGGCTGGTTTGAAAGCGGGCTCAGGCTGAGGGTCACAATGTCTGCTTTTGGCCACAGCAGTCCTCCTGGGTGGGCGTGGTCTCATGGGACATGCAACTGGATCCCACTCTCATGGTTAGACACCCAACCCCAAAGCAAACTTTTCCCATCGTGGGGAAGGAGTGCTGTTTTATGCTTGAGGTTTTCCCATAGGCCAGGATTTGAGCTATGGACTGGGCACTGACCCCTGAATAACCAGGTTGGGTAGAGATGACAGTTTCTGCCCATGGCAGGGCTCAATGCAGGATATGGGTTCCACTACCTGGGGGGGGGGCTGATGGGAAGTTGGGACTCAGGCTGTGTCAGACAGAGCATTAGTGCATAGGGCGGGCTAGGATATTGGGGTTCTGTCAAATTCCGTGCTGGTTGTTCTTCACGTGGGGATTCTGCCTTGCCACTTAGGGTCCTTCTTCTTTCTATAGGGTAGGCAGAAGACTGCGTTGTGACTCGTGAATGAACAATCTGGAGGGCTTGCAAGCCAGGAGGGTGAGGACGGAATTCTGAATGCACAAGCGCCCCTTCAGTTCAGCGCCAAGCACATGGCATTTCCCATGTGCAGCGTCTGACTCGAGATCTCCAGCACCTGAGTCAGGGCACGTGTCAGATGATCGCTCACGCTGGAGTTTGTGTCCATGATGGCTGACGAATGGAGGGGTGGCCTCATGAGGCCATGGAGGTCTTCCCAGGCTGGGGCTTGGGAGCTCCCCCGAACAGGAAGCTTTCCTTCTATGGGACAGGGGAAGTCCTTTTGGATGGCATTATGGTCACCAGTATGGAAAGACATCGTAGCAGAAGTCACCGCATGAATTCCAGGAAAGCCCAGCTCCGCTTACCATTCCAGACAGGAACAAGGATGCTTAGATGTGGTGGCTCTGGGGCATAGTGCCCAGGGGGCTGAGGTGACAGGGAGCCTCACAATGCTGGCTTTTATCCAGGGAGTCCTTAGAATGTGGTGGGGGCTCAGTCGCCATGCAGGATTCTCATATTCTGAGGGTCAAACGCAGCTCCCAAAGGCCAGGTTGCCTTCTGGGGACAGGTGTTCTGTTTTGTGGCTCAGGCATCAAGTGTTGGAACATATGTAGGTATTCCAGAGTTTTCCTCTGGAGGCAGATGCCTGCAAACCTCAGCTAGGGTTCTGCTGATGTCCTATGAGTATGTCAGGTTCCATCTTCTGACTCAGGGCCATTGACCTGGGTGACTGCATGGAGGTAGGAGTCTGGCATGTATCCAAAGGCGCATTTTTTCCAAGGCAGCCAACAAATTTGGGGTGGGATCAGGGGCATTGCCGTTGTCTCCCAATCTGGAGTGTTTGTGCAAATGTGACGGGCTGAGCTTCTTCAGGTCGGCTGGCATAATCCTGTGCTGTGGATCCAGAGGCCCCATCCTGGATGTCCTGTTGGACATGGCTTTGGGGACAAATGTCTGCAAACACAAACTCTGGATAGGTTTAGGGGCGAGGTGATGACAGTACCGATATGCCGACCATGAGGGCAGCACCGCTGGGTGTGAAATGAGGTTTACAGTGAGGCAGGAGCACAGGCTTTTCTTTCTGTGTTGTGTGTCTCTGTTGGCCAAGGAATGTAGCGTTAGCCTCATGGGGCCCTGGGAGATTCTGCCTCTGTGAGGATTCTGCCTGGCTCCCAAGGGTTTGGTGTCTTTCGGGGAGAAGGGAAGAGTGCTGTTTTCCGGCTCATTGCCCCACCATAGCAGGGAATCCAGAGTCAGCTTCAGAGTCTGGGCACCTGGAGAACTTGAATGAGGTTATGGATTTGGGGCTAGGGGCATTTCAGGCCGATAGGCGGGCTCCTGGTCCAGCTAGAGAGGGGGATGCTTTGAAATTGGGCTGAGGCTGAGATTCACAATGACTGTTTGTGGCCAGGGCGGCCCTCCTGGGTGCACATGGTCTCATGGGCCATGCAGCTGGCTCCCACGCTGAGAATTAGACTCCCATCCCCACAACAAGCTTTTCCCCTCTTGGGGAAGGAGGAATTCTCTTTTACGTTTGAGGTTCCCTCATAGGTAGGGATTTGAGCTATGGTCTGGGCACAGACCCCTGAATACCCAGGTTGGGTAGAAATGACAGTGTCTGGCCATGGCAGGTCCCACCTGCAGGATATGGGGACCACTACCTGGGGGGCTAATGGGTGTGTCAGACAGAGTATTAGTGCACAGGGCCGCCTAGGACATTAGGGTGCCATCAAGTTCCGTGCAGGTTGATCCTCACGTGGGGATTATCGGCAGACCCCTAGGGCCCTTCTTCTTTCTGGAGGGCAGGCAGAAGACTGTGTTGTGGCTCCCGAATGAACAATCTGCAGGGCTTGCCACCAGGAGGCTGAGGACAGAATTCTGAGCGCACAAGAGCTGGTTCAGTTCAGTGCCGAGAACATGGCATTTCCAATTTGCAGCTTCTGACTACAGTTCTCCAGCACCTGAGTTAGGGCAGGTGTCTGATAGACACTCATGCTGGAGTTTGTGTCCATTAAGGGCAATGAATGGAGGGCTGGCTTCATGAGGCCATGGAGGTCTTCCCAGGCTGGGGCTTGTGAGCTTCTCCAAACAGCAAGCTTTCCTTCTCCACGATAGAGGGTGTCCTTTTTGATGGCATCATGGTCCCCCATATGGAATGACATCATAGCAGAAGTCAACGCCTGGATGCCTGGAAAGCCCAGCTCTGCTTACCCTTCCAGCCAAGGAACAAGGCAGTTTTGAACTGGTGGCTCTGGGGCAAAGTTCCCAGGGTGCTGAGGTGACAGGGAGCCTCATTCTGATGGGTCACAATGCTGGCTTGTGTGTTAGGGTCCATGACCAAATGATTGAGACTGACACAATGCGAAAATCAAGGAAAGCTTTATTTCACACCATGCATAAGAAATCAAACTGTCCAGTAGGTGCCCGAGCCTTTCTTGGGGCCACTGCCTCCTTGCCCTGGGGTCCCTCCTGGAGGCTCCCTCCCTCACCCTCACTGTACCACAGACCACTCCCCGGGTGAGGTCGCTCCTGACGAGGCCGCTGGACGTGGTGAGGCCTCTCACAACGAGGATGCTTACGACGGGTCTGCTCCCCGGATAAGGCCACTCTGGATGAGACCGCTCCCAGGACTCGTGACAATGACGCTGCTTAGGGTGGCTAGGCTGCTCTGGAGGCTACTGCTCTGGAAAAGGCTGCTCCCCTGGACGAGGCCGCTCCAGATGAGGGTCCTAGCAATTCTGTTCCCGACAATCCCGATGATGAAGACGACGCTGTCACTGTTGAGGACACCAACACGCTAATGGTTCCCAATGGCTCTCAAAGGCTACTCTAATTTCTCCTGCTACCACGCCCAGCCTCACAGACCCGCCTTTCTAGAGGGGGTTGAGCCCGGCCCACACACATGAGGCCAATGAGATTGTAACTCACCTCAGTAAATATATGAATGCTCCACAGATTGGATGTCTCCATCTAGCTGGCCTGGCCTCCCCCTATATCCGGGTTTTACAGTTCCTCTGGTAATCAGGCCCCTACATTGTGTCCAGGGATACCTTAGAATGTGGTGGGGGCTCAGGCGCCATGCAGGATTCTCTTCCCCTGAGGGTGGACGCAGCTCCCAAGAGCCAGGTTGCCTTCTGGGGACAGGATGTGTTCTGTTTTGTGGCTCAGGGACCTAGCGTTGGACCATATGTAGGTATTCCAGAACCTGCTTCTGGGGACAGATGCCTGTAAAGCTAAGCTAGGGTTCCATTGAGGTCCAAGGGGCATATCAGTTTCCATCATCTGGTTCAGGCCCATTGATCTGGGTGTCTGCCTGGAGGTAGCTGTCTGGCATGTGTCAGATTGTGCATTTCTGTCCATATCCGCCAAGGAAATTGGGTGAGCTCAGGGGCCTTGCAGGTGTCTCCCAATGTGGAGTGTTTATGCAACTGTAATGGGCATAGTTTCCTTCGGGAAGGCAGGCAGAGTCCAGTGCACTGATTCCAGAGACCCCATCCTGGAGGGTCTGTCAGCCAGGGCTTTGGGAACAAAAGACTACAAACTTAATCTCAATTTTTGGTGAGGGGCGATGTGATGGCAGGCCCAACATTAGGACTGTGAGGGCAGTACCTCGGTATCTGAAGTTAGGGCGATGGAGAGGAGCGAGAACAGGATTTTCTGTCTGGGTTGTGTGTCTCGGTTGTCCATGGAATGTAGCAGTATCCTCATGGGGACATGGGAGATTCTGCCCCTGTGAGGATTCTACCTGTCTCCCAAGGGTTTGGTGTCTCTCAGGGGGAAGGGAAGAGAGCTGTTTTCCATCTCAGGGGTCCCACCATAGCAGGGATTCCGGAGTCCACTTCTGGGTCTGGGCGCCTGGAGATCCTAAATGAGGGTGAGGATTGGGGCCTAGGGGCAAGACAGGCACGACATACAGGCTCCTGGTCCAGAAAGCGAGGGACCTGGTTGGAAAGTGGGCTCAGGCTGATGGTCACAATGCCTGTTTGTGGCAAGGGCAGCCCTCTTGTGTGGGCGTGGTCTCATGGGACATGCACCTGGCTCCCACTCTAAGGTTTAGATCCCCAATCCCAAAGCAAGCTTATCCCATCGTTGGGAAGGAGGAGTGCTCTTTTATGCTTAAGGTTCCCCATAGGCCAGGATTTGAGCTATGGTCTGGGCACAGACCCCTGAATACCCAGGTTGGGTAGAGATGACAGTCTCTGGCCAAGGCAGGTACCACCTGCAGGATATGGGGCCCGCTACTTTGCGGGCTGAATGGAGGTCGGGACTTAAGCTATGTCAGACAGAACATTAGTGCACAGTGCGGCCTAGGATATTGAGGTGCCATCGAGGTCCGTGCAGGTTGATACTCACTTGGGGATTCTGGGAGGACCCCTACGGCACTTCTTCTTTTTGGAGGGAAGGCAGACGACTGCGTTTTGGCTCCAGAATGAACAATCTGGAGGGCTTGCTGGCCAGGAGCATGAGGAAGGAATTCTGAAAACACAAGCTCTGGTTCAATTCAGTGCCGAGCACATGGCATTTCCAATGTGCAGCGTCTGACTGGAGATCTCCAGCATCTAAGTCAGGGCACATGTCAGGAAGTCACTCACGCTGGATTTTGTGTCCATGGTAGATGACGAATGGAGGGGTGGCCACATGTGACCATGGAGGTCATCCCAGTCTGGAGCTTGTGAGCTGCCCCAACAGCAATCTTTCCTACTGCTGGACAGGGGAATGTCTTTTGATGGCACCAGGGTCCCCTGATAGGAAAGACGTTGTAGGAGAAGTCACTGCATGGATGCCTGGAATGCCCAGATTCGCTTTGCCTTCCAGCCAAGGAACAAAGCCATTTTGATCTGGTGGCTCTTGTTCAATGTGCGCAGGGAGATGAGGTGACAGAGAGCTTCATTCTGATGGGTCAGAATGTAGGCTTGTGTCCAGGGAGACCTTAGAATATGGCAAACGCTCAGGCATCATGCAGGATTCTCCTCCCCTGAGGTTTGGACACAGCTCCCAAGAGCCAGGTTGCCTTCTGGGAACAGGAGGTGTTCTGTTTTGTGGCTCAATGTTCAAGTGTTGAACCATAGGTAGGTATTCCAGAGTTTGCCTCTGGAGGCAGATGGCTGAAAACCTAAGCTAGGCTTCCTTTGAGGTCCTAGGTGTATGTCAGGTTCCATCCTCTGTCTCAGGGCCATTGACCTGGGTGTCTGCCTGGTGATAGGTTTCTGGCATGTGTCCATGCCAAAGAATTTGTCCAAAGAATTTGGGGTGCGTTCAGGGCATTGCAGGTGTCTCCCAATCTGGAGGGTTTGTGCAAATGTGACGGGTGGAGTTTCCTTTGGGTGAGCAGGCTGAGTCCTGCGCTGTGGCTCCAGAAGCCTCATCCTGGAGGGCCTGTCGGCCAGGGCTTTTGGGACAAAAGTCTACAAACACAAACTTGGAATAGGATTCTGGGCGAGGTGATGGCAGGTCCGATCTGCGGACCTTGAGGGCAATGCTCTGTTATCTGAAATGAAGGCGACCAGAGGCGGGAGCACAGGCTTTTGTGTCTGGGTTGTCTGTCTCCGATGGCCATGGCATGTAGTGTTAGCCTCATGGGGCCATAGGAGATTCTGCCTCTCTGAGGATTCTGCCCGGCTCCCATGGGTTTGATGTCTTTCGGGGAGAAGGGTACAGTGTTGTTTTCCATCTCAGGGGTCCCGCCATAGCTGGGATTCCTGAGTGGGTTTCTTGGTCTGGGCGCCTGGAGAACCTGACCGAGGGTAATGATTTGGGCCTAGGGGCATGTGAGGCCCGATATGCGGACTCCTGGTCCAGGTACAAAGGGGGCTTGTTGGAAAGTGGGCTGTGGCTGAGGGTCACAATGCCTGCTTGTGGCCAGGGCAGCCTTCCTGGGTGGGCGTGGTCTCAAGGGCCATGCAGCTGGCTCCCATTCTGAGGGTTAGACCCCCATCCACACAGTAAGCTTTTCCCATGGCGGGGAAGGAGGAGTGCTCTTTGATGCTTGTGGTTCCCCCATAGGCCAGAATTTGACCTATGGTCTGGGCACAGATGCCTGAATAACCAGGTTGGGTGGAGATGACAGTCTCTGACCTTGGTACATCCAACCTGCAGGATATGGGGCCCGCTACCTGGGGGGCTGATGGGTGTTTGGGTCTCAAGCTCTGTCAGACAGAGCATTAGTGCAAAGGGTGGACTAGGATATTGGGGTTCCGTCAAGGTCCATGAAGGTTGATCTTCACATGGGGATTCTGGGCAGACTCCTAAGGCCCTTCTTCTTTCTGCAGGGCAGGCAGAAGACTGCATTGTGGCTCCCCAGTGAACAATCTGGAGGGCTGGAGGGCTGGAGGGCCAGGAGGCTGAGGACGGAATTCTGAACGCACAAGTGCCGGTTCCGTTCAGTGCCGAGCACATGGCATTTCCAATGGGCAGCATCTGACTCAAGATCGCCAGCACATGGGTCATGGCACGTGTCAGATGGTCGCTCACGGTGGAGTATGTGTCCATGATGGCCGACGAGGGGAGGTGTGTCAACCTGAGGCCATGGAGGTCATCCCAGACATCCGAACAGCAAGCTGTCCTTTTGCGGATCAGGGGGAGTCCATTTGTATGGTACCAGTGTCCGCTGTATGGAAAGACATCGTAGCAGAAGTCACCACATAGATGCCTGGAAAACCCAGCTCCGCTTACCATTCCAGCCCAGTAACAAGGCCATTTCGATCTTGTGGCTGTGGTGCAACGTGCCCAGGTGGCTGGGGTGACAGGGAGCCTCATTCTGATGGGTCACAATGCTAGCTTGTGTCCAGGGTTACCATAGAATGTGGCAGGGGCTCAGGCGCCATGAGGGATTCTCTCCTCCCCTGAGGGTTGGACGCAGCTCCCAAGAGCCAGGTTGCCTTCTGTGGCTCAGGGATCAATTCTTGGACCATATGTAGGTATTCCAGAGTTTGCCTCTGGAGGCTGATGCCAGCAAACCTAAGCTTGGGTTCTGTTGAAATCCTAACATATGTCAGGTTCCATCCTCTGACTCAGGTTATTTTCCTGGCTGTCTGCCTGGAGGTAGGTTTCTGGCCTGTGTCTGAATGCGCCTATTTTCCATGGCGGCCAATAATTTTGGTGTGGGCTCAGGGGCATTGCAGGTGTCTCCCAATCTGGAGGGTTTGTGCAAATGTGGAGGGAAAAGCTTCTTTCAGGTGGGCAGGCATAGTCCTGTGTTGTGGCTCAAGCAGTCCTGTCGTGGAGGTCCTGCCAGCCAGGGATTTGGGACAAAAGTCTGCAAATACAAACTCGGTATAGGGTTAGGGGCAAGGTGATGGCAGGCCCGATCTGCGGACAGTGAGGGCAAAGCCACGTGATCTGAAAGGAGGGCCATGGGGAGGCAGGAGCCCAGGCTTTCTCTGTGGGTTGTATGTCTTGGTTGGCCACAGAATGTAGCGGTAGCCTCATGGTGCCATGAGAGATTCTGCCTCTGTGAGGATTCTGCTCAAATCCAAGGTTTTGGTGTCTTTCGGGGGGGGAGGGAACAGGGCTGTTGTCCGTTTCAGGGGTCGCGCCATAGCAGGGATTCCAGAGTCAGCTTCTGGTTCCAGGCGCCTGGAGAACCCGACTGAGGGTGAGGATTTGGGCCTAGGAGCATGTCTGGGCCAACATGCGGTCTCCTTGTTCAGCCTTCCAGAGGGCTGTTTGGAAAGAGGACTCAGGCTGAGGGTCACAGTGCCCGTTTTTGGTCAGAGCCGCCCTCCTGGTTGGGAGTGGTCTCATGGGATATGCAGCTGGCTCCCACTCTGAGGGTTAGACTACCATCCCCACAGCAAGCTGTTCCTTGTTGGGATGGAGGAGTGCTCTTTGATGCTTGAGATTCCCCCATAGGCCTGGATTTGAGCTATGATCTGGGCACAGACACCTGAATAACAAGATTGGGTAGAGATGACAGTCTCTGTCCTTTGCACATCCCACCTGCAGGATATGTGGCCCACTACCGGGGGTTGGCTGATGGGAGGTCAGGGCTCAGGCTGTGTCAGACAGGGCATTAGTGAACATTGTGGCCTAGGACATTGGGGTGCCGTCGAGGTCCGTGCAGTTTGATCCTCGCGTCGGATTCTGGGTAAACCCCTCTGGACCTTGTTCTTTCTGTAGGGCAGGCTGAAGAACTGTGTTGTGGCTCCCAAATCAACTATCTGGAGGGTTGGCAGGCCAGAAACTTGTGGACGGAGTTTTGAACACACAAGTGCCAGTTCCGTTCATTGCCGAGCATATGGCATTTCCAATCTGCAGCGTCTGACTCGAGATCTCCAGCACCTAAGTCAGGGCATGTGTCAGATGGTCGCTCATGCTGGAGTTTGTGTCCATGATGGCCGACGAATGGAGAGTTGGCCTCATAGGCTATGGAGGTCGTGTCATTCTGGGGCTTGTGAGTTGCTCCGAACAGGAACCTTCCTTCTGCGGGTCAGGATGAGTCCATTTGGATGCCACTAGGGTCTGGTGAGGACATAGGGTTATGTCAGTTTCCATCTTATGGCTCAGGGTCTTTGACTTTGCTGTGTGCCTGGAGGTGGGTGTCTGGCATATGTCCTAATGCACCTTTTTTCCAAGGCAGCTAATGAATTTTGGGTGGGCTCAGGGACATTGCAGGTGTCTCCCAATCTGGAGGGTTTGTGCAAATGTGACATTCAGAGTTTACTTCAGGTGGGCAGGCTGGGTCCTGTGCTGTGCCTCCAGAGGCCTCATCTGGAGGGCCTCTCATCCAGGGCTTTGTGGACAAAATTCTGCAAACACAAACTCGGGATAGGGTTAGGGGCAAGGTGATGGCAGGCCCGATCTGCAGACTGTGAGAGCAGTGCTGCGAGATTTGAAATTAGTTGGACACAGAGATGAGAGTGCAGGCTTTTCTGTCTGAGTTGTGTGTCTCGGTTAACCACAGAATGTAGTGGTATCCTCATGGGTCCATGGGAGATTCTGCCTCTGTGAGGATTCTGCCTGGCTCCCAAAGTTTGGTGTCTTTCAGGGGGAAGGTAACAGTGTCCTTTTCCTTCTCAGGTGTCCCGCCATGTTCAGCGTCTGACTCGAGATCTCCAGCACCTGATTCAGGGCACTTGTCAGATGGTCGTTCATGGTGGTTTTGTCTACATGATAGCTGACGAATGGAGGGGTGGCCTCTTGAGGCCATGGAGGTCGTCCCAGGCTGTGGCTTATGAGCTGCTCTGAACAGCAAGCTTTCCTTCTGTGGGACAGGGGGAGTCCATTTTGATGGTATCATGGTCCCCATATGGAAAGACGTCATAGCAGATGTCATCGCATGGATGCCTGGAAAGCCCAGCTCCACTTAGTCTTCCAACACAGGAACAAGGACACTTGATCTTGTCACTCTGTGGGAAAGTGCCCAGGGGGCTCAGGTAACAGGGAGCCTCATTATGATGGGTCGCAATTTTGGCTTGTGTCCAGGGAGATGATAGAATGTGGCAGAGGCTCAAGCGCCATTCAGGATTCTCCTCCCCTGAAGGTTGGACGCAGATCCCAAGAGCCAGGTTGCCCTCTGGGGACAGGAGGTGTTCTGTTTTTTGGCTCAGGGATCAAGCCTTGAACCATAAGTAGGTATTCCAGAGTTTGCCTATGGATACAGATACCTGCAAACCTAAGCTAGGGTTTGGTGGAGGTCCTAGGGTATGTCAGGTTCCATCTTCTGACTCAGGGCCATTGACTTGGGTGTCTGCCTGGAGGTATGTGTCTGGCATGTGTACAGATATGCCTTTTTTCCAAGGAGGACAACAAATTTGTTGTGGGCTCAGGGGCATTGCAGGTGTCTCCCAATCTGGAGGATTTGTGTAAATGTGGAAGGGCCAAGGTTCCTTCAGGTGTGCAGTCAGATTCCTGTGCTTTGGCTCCAGAGGCCCCATCCTGGAGCTCTTATCTGCCAGGGCTTTGGGGACAAACGTCAACAAACACAAACATGGGGTAGGGTTCTGTGCGAGGTGATGGCAAGCCCGATCTGCGGACTGTGAGATCAGTGCCCCGGGATCTGAAATTAAGGCAATGTTGAGGCAGAAACATTTCTTTTCTGTCTGTGTTGTGTGTCTCGGTTGGCCACGGAATGTAGCGGTAGTCTCATGGTGGCGTGGGATATTCTGCCTCTGTGAGGATTCTGCCCTGTTTCCAAGGTTTTGGTGTCTTTTAGGAGGAAGGGAAGAGTGCTGATATCTGTCTATGGGGCCCCGCCATAGCAGGGATTCCAGAGTTGGCTTCTGCATCCAGGCACCTGGAGAACCCGACTGAGTGTGAGGATTTGGGCCTGGGGCGTGTCAGGCCCGATATGAGGACTCCTGGTCCAGGTAGGGAGAGGGCTGGTTTGAAAGCACCCTCAGGCTGAGGGTCACAATGCCTTTTTTTGGCCAGGACAGCCCTCCTGGGTGGGCATGGACTCATGGGCAATGCAGCTGGCTCCCACTCTGAGGGTTAGACCTCCATCTCTACAGCAAGCTTTTCCCATCGTGGGGAAGGAGGACTGCTCTTTGATGCTTGATATTCCCCCAGAGGACTGGATTTGAGCTATGGTCTGGGCACAGATGGCTGAAATTCCAGGTTGAGTAGAGATGACAGTTCTTGCCTTGGCACATTCCACGTGCAGTATATGGGGTCCGCTACCTGGGAGGCTAATATGAGATTGGAGCTCAGGCTATTCCAGAGTTTGCCCGTGGAGGGAGATGCCTGCAATGCTAAGATAGGGTTCTGTTGAGGACCTGGAGGTATGTCAGGTACCATCTTCTGACTCAGGGCCATTGACCTGTGTGTCTGCCTGGAGGTAGGTGCCTGGCATGTGTCCGGATGCGCCTTTTTTCCAAGGCGGCCAATGAAATTGGTGTGGGCTCAGTGACATTGCAGGTATCTCCCAATCTGGGGGTTTTTTTGCAAATGTGATGGACAGCGTTTCCTTCTTGTGGGCACCAGAGTCCTGTGCTGAGGCTCCCGAGGCCCCATTCTGGAAGGCCTCTCAGCCAGGGCTTTGGGGACAAAAGTCTGCACCACAAACTCAGGATATGGTTAGCTGCGAGTGATGGCATGCCCAATACGGGGACAGTGATGGCACTGCCGCAAGGTCGGACATGAGGGCAAGAGGCAGGCGGGGGCGCAGGCTTTTCTGTCTGTGTTGTGTGTCTTGGTTGGCCTCAGAATGTAGCAGTAGCCTCATGGGGCCATGGGAGATTCTGCCTCTGAGAGTTTCTGGCCTGTGTCAGATAGAGATAAGGGTCATAAAATAAAATTAAACAAAATGAAGAAGACTGTAGGAAAAGATTTGTTAGCAGGCTGGATGCAATTTTCAGGAAGTTGGCAGAACCAGAGGATCCAATGGGATACCTGGAACACAAGTACTGGGAAAAAAAGAAGTGAAGCATAGGAGAGAAGGAAGAAGGATGGAACATGACAATGGACTTAGGGAAATCGATGACTGCAATGAATGTCTATGGGTGCTTATTGTAGGAGACCTAGAAGAGAGAGAAAATAGTGGGCCCAACATTTCTTTGAGAAATCAGAGCTGAAAACATCTGAAAACAGAGATCCAGATTCTGAGGCACAGAGGACCCCTAGCACCATCCACAGAAGCAGAGCAATGCAAGATATAGTGTCATTCACCCTTCCAAAGCTAGCAATGGAGGAATTCTCTTCGCCCAAATATGCTTTTGAGAAGAGTGTTTCTAAAGCCAGGTGCGTGACTTCGAGGCGAACAGCTGTGCCTGCTCTAGCAGCACGTTTTATAGAGCAAGCCACACCAGCCCAACCAAACCCCTATCCCCTGCATTTCTAAACCATAACAGAGCAGGAGGTCTTGTCTAGCACAATGAGGTGTTAAGCAGACAAAGATTGTGTCCAGGGGTGTCTCCATCAGTTCAGAAGTGGCCTTCAGCTCTGCTCCATATCCCAGGCTCATTGCAATGTTTCCCACCTCAGGTTCCCCACTCAGAGGCAAGTCTGTTTCTCCCTCTCCAGCCTCCTCACTGATTATGTTCTCACTGTCTCTCTCTGTCCCATACATGCAAGCACATCGTCGAAAAACCACCACCACAACAAGGAACAGTAGATAAGATTTGACCGGGGACAGAGGATGCTTTATTCAATTTGGAACTAAGCCCTTATGGAACGCAGCCAGGTCCAGAGTACCTCCCAGCATCCTACAATGCCCTACCTTGGCTCTGAGCTCCCTTGTTTGTTCTCCTCTTCTTCATCTTCCTGCAACTCCCCCACCAGCATGGAGCATCCGCTTTCTGTCCCATTGCAATGGCCCCTCCTTCTCCCATTGTTCCTCCTCACCTGGCTCATTTAGAACATGCCCATCATCCACAACAGGCACTGTGTGTTTATCCTATGAAAACCATTACGGAATGAAAATGGGAGGCTTAAGGCAGCCTTGTGCTGAAACATTTCGAATTAGTTCCACAGAAGGAAGCTGCACCACCCTGGGGGAATCCTTAGGGATCTTAGGCCATTGGATCCTCTTCAAGGCGTCCTTTGGTAGATACATGTTGTCTTCCTGAAACTGGCACAAAAACCTTTCCAATGGCTTCACAAGGGCAATGGATCTCCTCCACCAGGCTCAGTGCTGGCTCCTGTTGGCTCCAAACTGACGAGTCCGTCTTGGGCCTAAGGTTCTAGAGTATAGGGTCTGCTTTGGTGCTTGGCCAGCTTGGAAGATGGGGATGATATCTTGGTATGGTTACTGGAGATGCTAGAGGAACTCGTTTTCTCACTGTTGAAGATGACAAGCATGTCAATAGCATGGTTGCGTGTGCTCACTGGGAATTTTCCTCGGGTGACAATTTTCCTGACACAAGGGACCTGATTGGGTTGGAGGACCACGCACATGTGCGGAGGGTGAAGTTCCTGGCCTGAGGCTTGGTTGTAGTCCTGACCATTTCTTGAGCTTTCGGGTGTAAGATGGAATTGTGGATGCTTGCCCTTCTCAGGAGTGCAGAAGGCTGGTGGTGACAGTCCCAGCCAAAGACTATAAATTCGCCCATGGAGAAGGTGACACCAACTCGCTTCATAAACTGTCTTGGTAAAATACCAAGGTGGCTCCAAAGTTTTGGGAGGGCTTTGGCACCTCCTGGCTGACCCATGACTACTAAAGCCATGTGGAGTGATTAGACATGGCTTGGGGAGGAGTGGTTGCGAGGAGCTCAAGACTTTGTGACGTCACAGAAGCTGACTTCACTGAAGCAGCAATCCCTCTCTCATGAGCTATGAGTCCTATGGCTTTAGGTAGGAAGCCTGCGACGGACCAAAAAGAGCCCTGATTGCCTGCTCATGAACTCAGGTGGTCTTTGCTCTTTCTTACCCACTTCACCTTTTTATACAAAAAGAAAAGAAAATGACATTCTTTGTACCATCCTTTTGGCCAATATTTCTCCAGAGACAGCCAGGAGTTCCTACTTCTACTGCAATGTATAGATCTCTCAATCAACATGGAGGACTAATGGGTATCATGAGAACTCTGGGAGGTTTGACATCCTGTGGGTGAGAGCGTCCTTTCGTAGGTTCTTTTCTCAATTTGTTCTATGGAGAAGGGTCTGCCCTTAGTGCTTGGTCAGGTTGGAAGATAAGGGTAGGAATAAGGGAAGGAACGTCACATTTCAAAGAAAGAGCTAGGGCATGGATGCATTGTGCTGTCTTTGTGTTGATCTCCTAGTGTTCTGAAACACCAGTCCTAAGGGATGAGGGCTCTGTCTTCCTGACTTTACCTGAAACTCCTTTGAAAAGGCTTCAAGGAGAGTGACATTCTGCATGATCACTACCCCTGAAAGAAGAGCCCTGGACAGCACACCCGTCATCATCATTTAACGTTACATGCTGCAGTCATTGGGAGAGCCATGTTGACCAACTCTCTTAATTCAGAGGAAAAGCATCATCCCAGATCAATGGCCTGCCATGCCCACTCTAGCTGAACTGTGGAAGGAGCTGCTGCTGCTGCTGCTGCTGCTCAAGGGGGGCGAGGCTGATGAGGCTGCTCCCAATGGCTCTGCTACCCGCTACTCTGACTCCTCCTGCTATATATATATATATATATAGCTCTGCAGCCTCACAGACCAGCTTTTATAGAGGTGGTTGAGCCCCACCCACACACAGGTGGCCAATGGGATTGCAATACACAGAGAAAACTGCACAGTCACGCTAGGTCTGCCACACACAGAAAAAAACTGCTAGGTAACACAGAGGTGGCCAATTGAATTTCAATTTACCCTAGTAGATATATGTGCTCCCCACTGATTGGATGTCTTCACCTGGCCTGACCCGCCCTTGCATCTAGGCTTTGCAAGTAAGTTCCTCAGGGAGGGTTGGGGTCAATCTAAGTTCACTACATAAACAGAGAATGACTCCATCTGGCCAACCAGGCCCTTACAGGTAGAGATGAAAATCTCTGGCCTTGGCAGGTCCCACATTCATGATATGGGGCCCGCTACCTGGGTGGCTGATGTGAGGTCTTGGCTCAGGCTGTGTCAGACAGAGCATTAGTGCACAGGGTGGCATAGGACATTGGGGTGCTTTGAGGTTCCTGCTGCTTGACCCTCATGTGGGGATTCTGGGCAGACCCCTAGGGACCTTCTTTCTGGAGGGCAAGCAGAAGACAGCGTTTTGTTTCCCGAATGAACACTTTAGAGTGCTGGCATGCCAGGAGGTAGAGGATGGAATTCTGAATGCTCAAGGGCCAGTTCAGTTCAGTTTGGAGCACATGGCATTTCCCATGTGCAGCGTCTGACCCCAGATCTCCATCACCTGAGACTGATCACGTGTTAGATGATCGGTCATCCTGGAGTTTGTGTCCATGATGGCCGACGAGTGGAGGGGTGGCATCATGAGTCCATGGAGGTCTTCCCAGGCTGGGGTTTAGAGCTGCTCCGAACAGCAAGCTTTCCTTCTGCAGGACAGGGAGAGTCTGTTTGGATGGCACCAGGGCCCCCCGTATGGAAAGATATTGTAGCAGAAATCACCTCATTGATGCCTGGAAACCCCAGCTCCGCTTAGCCTGCCAGCCCAGGAAAAAGGCCATTTTGATCTGGTGGCTCTGGGGCTAAGTGCCAGGGGGCTGAGTTGACAGGGAACTTCATTCTGATTTGTCACAATGCTGGCTTGTGTCCAGGGAGACCTTAGAATGTGGCAGGGGCTTCGGTGCCATGCAGGATTCTCCTCCTCTGAGAGATGGATGCAGCTCCCAAGAGCCATGTTGCCTTCTGCTTACAGGAGATGTGATTTTGTGGCTCAGGGATCAAGTATTGAACCATATGTAGGAATTCCAGAGTTTGCCTGTCTGGGTTCTGTCTCGGTTGGCCACGGAAGGAATGGAAGCCTCATGGGGCCATGGAAGATTCTGCCATTGTGAGGATTCTGCCTGGCTCCGAAGAGATTGGTGTCTTTTGTGGGGAAGGAAGAGTGCTGTTTTCCTCTCAGGGTTCCCGCCATAGCAGCGATTCCAGAGTCAGCTTCTGAGTCCAGTAGCCTGGAGAACCAGACCAAGGGTGAGGATTTGGGCCTAGAGGCATTTCAGGCCTGATATGCGGGCTCCTGGTCCAGCTAGTGAGGGGGCTGGTTTGAAAGCGGTCTTAAGCTGTTGGTCACAATGCCTGTTTGTGGCCAGGGCGGCCCTCCTGTGTGGGCATGGTCTCATGGTCCATGCAGATGGCTCCCACTCTGAGGGTTGGACCCCTATCTCCACAACAAGCTTTTCCATTGTGGGGAAAGCGTAGAGCTCTTTTATGCTTGAGGTTCCCCCATAGGCCGGGATTTGAGCTCTGGTCTGGGCAAAGACACCTGAAAACCCAGGTTGGGTACAGATGAGAGTCTCTGGCCGTGGCAGGCCCCACCTGCAGGATATAGGGGCTGCAACCTGTGGGCCTGATTGGAGGTCAGGTCTCAGGCTGTGTCAGACAGAGCATTAGTGCACAGGGCGGCCTAGGATATTGGGGTAACTTCAAGTTCCGTGCAGGTTGATCCTCACATGGGGATTATGGGAAGACTCCGAGGGCCCTTCCTTCAGGAGGGTGGGCAGAAGCCTGTGTTCCATCTCCCAAATGAGCAATCTGGAGGTCTTGCGGCCCAGGAGGGTGAGACCAGAAATCTGAACGCACTCACGCTGGATCATTTCAGTGCCGAGCCCCTGGAATATGCAATGTACAGTGTCTTGCTTGAGATCTCCAGCACCTGAGTCAGATCACGTGTCAGATGGTCGCCCATGCTGGAGGTTGTGTTCATGATGGCCGAAGAATGGAGGGGTGGCCTCATGAGGCCATGGAGGTCTTCCCAGGCTGGGGCTTGTGCGCTGCTCCGAACAGCAAGCTTTCCTTCTGTGGGACAGGGGGAGTCCGTTTGGATGGCATCAGGGTCCCGTATATGGAAAGACATCATAGCAGAAGCCACGGCATGGATCCTTGGAAAGCCCAGCTCCGCTTACCCTTCCAGCCCAGGAACAAGGCCGTTTTGACCTGGTAGCTCTGTGGCAAAGTGCCCAGGGGGCTGAGGTAACAGGGAGCCTCATTCTGATGGGTCACAAGGCTGGCTTGTGTCCAGTGAGACCTTAGGATGTGGTGGGGGCTCAGTCACCATGCAGGATTCTCCTCCCCTGAGGGTTGGACGCAACTCCCAAGAGCCAGGTTGCCTTCTGTGGACAGTATGTGTTCTGATTTCTCACTCAGGGATCAAGTGTTGGACCATATGTAGGCATTCCAGAGTTTGCCCCTGGAGACAGATGCCTGCACCTAAGCTAGGGTTCCATTGAGGTCCTAGGGCTATGTCAGGTTCCATCTTCTGACTCAGGGCTATTGACCTGGGTATCTGCCTGGAGGTAGGTTGCAGGCTTGTGTCCGAATGCACATTTTTTCCAAGGAAACCTATGAATTTGGTGTTTGCTCAGGGGCATTTCAAGTGTCTTCTAGTCTGGCGGGTTTGTGAAAATGTGAAGGGCAGAGCTTCCTTCGAGTGTCTAGGCAGAGTGTTGCACGTTGGCTCCAGAGGCGCCATCCTGGAGGATTTGTCCACCAGGTCTTTGGGAATAAAAGTCTGCAAACAGATAATCTGGATAGGTTTAGAGGTGAGGTGATGGCTGGCCCGATCTGCAGACTATGAGGGCAGTGCAGCTTGATCTTAAATGAGGGCGACGGGGAGGCGGCAGCACAGGCTTCTCTGTCTTTGTTGTGTGCCTCTGTTGGCCACAGAATGTAGTAGTATCCTAATGGGGCCATGGGGATTCTGCCTCTGTGAAGATTCTGCCCTGCTCCAAAGGGTTTAGAGTCCTTTGGGGGGAAGGGAAGAGTGCTCTTTTCCATCTCATGGATCCCGCCATAGCAGGGACTCCAGAGTCGGCTTCTGGGTCCGGTCGTTTGGAGAACGGGACCGAGGTTGAGGACTGGGTCCTAGGGACATGTCAGGCCCAATATTCGGGCTCCTGGTCCAGCTATCCAGGGGGTGGTTTGAAGCCAGGCTCAGGCTGAGAGTCACAATGCCTGTTTGTGGCCAGGGCGGCCCTCTTGGGTGGGTGTGGTCTCATGGGCCATGCAACTGGCTCCCACTCTGAGGGTTAGACCCCCATCCCCACAGCTAGCTTATGCATCATGGAGAAGGAGGAGTGCTCTCTTATGTTTAAGGTTCCACCATAGGCCGTGATTTGAGCTGTGATCTGGGCACAGATGCCTGAATACCCAGGTCAGGTAGAGTTGGCAGTCTCTGGCCATGGCAAGTCCCACCTCCAGGGTATGTGCCTGCTACCTGGCTGGCTAATGGGAGGTCCTGGCTCATGCTGTGTGAGACTGAGCATTAGTAGACAGGGCAGACTAGGATATTGGGGTGCCTTCGAGGTCCGTGCAGGTTGATCCTCATGAGGGGATTCTGGGCAGACCTTTAGGCATGTTATTCTTTCTGCAGGGCAGGCAGAAGACTGCTTTGGGGCTTCTGAAAGAACTCTCTGGAGGTCTTGTGGCCCAGGAGGGTAAGGACAGAATTCTGAATGCAGAAGCGCTGGTTCATTTCAGTGCCGAGCACATGGCATTTCCATTGTGCAGCATCTGACTCGAGATCTCCAGTGCCTGAGCAGGGCACATGTCAGATGGACGCTCACGCTGGTGTTTGTGTCCATGATGGCCAACGAATGGAGGAGTGGCTTCATGAGTCTTTGGATGTCATCCCACTTTGGGGCTTGTTGGCTGATCCGATCAGCAAGCTTTCTTTCTGCGGGACAGGGGGAGTCCGTTTGGATGGCACCGGGATCTGGTGTATGGAAAGACATTGTAGCAGAAGTCACCTCATGGATGTCTGGAAAGCCCAGCTCTGCTTACAGTTCCATCCCAGAAACAAGGCGGTTTTGATCTGGTGGCTCTGGGGCAAGGTGACCAGGGGGCTGAGGTGACAGGGAGCCTCCTGCTGATGGGTCACAATGCTGGCTTGAGTCCAGTGAGACCTTAGGATGTGGTGCGTGCCCAGGCACCATGCAAGATTCTCCTCCCCTGATGGTTGGATGCAGCTCCCAGGAGCCAGGTTACCTTCTGAGGACAGGAGGTGTTCTGTTTTGTGGCTTAGGGTTCAAGTGTTCGATCATATGTACGTATTCCAGAGTTTTCCTCTGGAGGATGATGCCTACTAACCTAAGCTAGGATTCCATTGAGGTCCTAGGTGTTTGTCAGCTTCCATCATCTGACTAAGGGCCAATGACTGGGGTATCTGCCTGGAGGTAGGTTTTTGGCCTGTGTCCATATGCGCCTTTTTTCCAAGGCGTGCAATGAATTTGGGGTGGGCTCAGGGGCATTGTAGGAGTCTCCCAATCTGGAGGTTTGTGCAACTGTGATGGATTTCCTTCAGTTGGGCAGGCAGAGACCTGTTCTGTGGCTCCAGAGGCCCCCTTCCTGGAGGGTCTGTCGGCAAGTGTGTTGGGGACAAAATCTGCAAACACAAGCTTGGGATTCTGTCAGGGGCGAGGTGATGGCAGGCCTGACCTGCACACCATGAGGGCATTGCCACCGGATCTGAAATTAGGGCAAGGAGGAGGCAGGAGCTCTGGCTTTTCTGTCCGGGTTGTGTCTCGGTTGGGCATGAAATGTAGCAGTAGGCTAATGGGGCCATGGGAGATTCTGCCTCTTTGAGGATTCTACCCATCTCCCAAGGTTTTGGTGTCTTTCGTGGGGAAGGGAAGAGTGTTCTTTTCCTTCTCAGGGGTCCCGCCATTGAAGGGATTCCAGAGTCGGCTTCTGGGTCCAGGTGCCTTGAGAACCCGAATGAGCGTGAGGATTTGGGCCTAGGGGTATGTCAGGCCCAATATGCTGGCTGCTGTTCCAGCTGGCGAGGGGGATGGCTTGAAAGCGTGCTCTTGCTGAGGGTCACAATGTCTGTTTGTGGCCAGGGCAGCCCTCCTGGGTGGGCATGAACTCATGGGACATGTAGCTTTTTCCCACTCTGTGGGTTAGAGCCCCATCCCCACAGCAAGCTTTTTTCCATTGTGGGGAAAGAGGAGTGATGTTTTATGCTTGAAGTCCCCCTTATGGGCCGGGATTTGAGCTATGGTCTGGGTACAGATGCCTGAATACACAGGTTGGTTAGAGATGACAGTCTCTGGCCATGGCAGGTCCCACCTGCAGGATATGGGGCCCACTACCAGGAGGGCTGATGGAAGGTAGGGGCTCAGGCTGTGTCAGACAGAGCATTAGTGCACAGGGTGGCCTAGGATATTGGGGTGAAATCATGGTCTGTGCAGGTTGATCCTCAAGTGGAAATTCTGGGCAGTCCCCTAGGGCCCTTCCTCTTTCTGGAGGGTCGGCAGAAGACTGCGTTGTGGCTCCAGAATGTACTATATGGAGGCGTTGCAGCCCATGAGTGTGAGGATGGATGTCTGAATGCACAAGCACAGGTTCAGTTCAGTGCCGAACACATGGCCCCAAGGTGCAGCATCTGACTCGAGATTTCCAGCACCTGAGTCAGAGCTAGTGTCTGATGGTTGTTCACACTGGTGTTTGTGTCCATGATGTCCGATGAATGGAGGGGTGGCCTCATGAGGCCATGGAGGTTTTCCCAGGCTGGGACTTGTGAGTTGCTCCGAACAGTAAGCTTTCTTTCTGCAGGACAGGGGGAGCCGTTTTGATGGTGGCAGGGTCCCCCATATGGAAAGATATGGTAGCACAGCTCACTGCATAGATGTCTGGATAGCCCAGCTCAGCTTATCCTTTCATGCAAGGAACAAGGCTGTTTCGATCTGGTGGTCCTGGGGCAAGCGCCCAGGGGGAAGGTTGAAAGGGAGGCTCCTGCTGATGGTTCACAATGCTGGTTTTTGTTCAGGGATACCTTAGAATGTGTCGGGGCTCAGGTGCCACGTAGGATTCTCCTCCCCTGAGGGTTGGACGCAGCTCCCAAGAGCCAGGACGCCTTCTGAGGACAGACGGTATTGTTTTTTTTTTTTTGGCTCAGAGACCAAGAGTTGGACCATATGCCAGTATTCCAGAACCTGCCTCTGGGGACAGATGCCTGCAAACCTCAACTAGGGTTCTGTTGTTGTCCTAGGAGCATGTCAGTTTCCATCTTGTGACTCAGGGCCATTGACCTGGGTGTCTGCCTGGAGGTAAGTGTCTGGCCTGTGTCCGAATGAGCAGTTCTTTCCAGAGTGGCCAAGTAAATTGGGTGGGCTCAGGGGCCTTGCAGATGTCTGCCAGTCTGAAGGGTTTGTACTACTGTGACAGGCAGAGTTTCCTTCGTGAGGACAGGAAGAGTCCTTCCCTGTGGCTCCAGATGCACCATAATGGATGGCCTGTGGGCCAGGGCTTTGGGGACAAATGTTTGCAAACCCAAACTCGGGATAAGGTTAGAGGCTACGTGATGGCAGGCCCGCTCTGCAGACTGTGAGGGCAGTGCATCGGGATCAGAAATATGCGATGGGGAGGTGGGAGCACAGGCTTTTCTGTCTGGGTTGTGTTTCTTGGTTGGCCACAGAATAGAGGGGTGGCATCATGGGTCCATGGTTGATTCTTCTTCTGTGGGCAGTTTGCATGGCTCCCAATGTTTTGGTGTCTCTTTCTGGATGAAGGGAAGAGAGCTGTTTTCGTCTCAGGGGTCCCGCCATAGCAGGGATTCCAGAGTCGGCTTCTGGGTCTGGGCACCTGGAGACCCCGACCAAGGGTTAGATTTTGGGCCTAGGGTTATGGAAGGCATGATATTCGGCCTCCTGGTCCAGCTAGCCTGGGGACCTGTTGGAACGCAGGCTCAGGCTGATGGTCACAATGTCTTGTTATGCGCACGGTCCCCCATATGGAAAGACATGGTCGCAGAGCTCACCACATAGATATCTGGAAAGCCCAACTCAGCTTATCCTTTCAGCCAGGAACAAGGGAGTTTCGATCTGGTGGCTCTGGGGTAAGTGCCCAGGGGGCTGACTTGAAAGAGAGCCTCATGCTGATGGGTCACAATGCTGGCTTTTGTAAAGGGAGACCTTAGAATGTGTTAAGTTTTGTGGCTCAGAGACCAAGCGTTGGACCATATGTAGGTATTCCAGAACCCGCCTCTGGGGACAGTTGCATGCAAATCTCAGCTAGGGATCCGTTGGGGTCCTAGGTGCATGTCAGTTTAAATCTTCTGACTCAGGTCCATTGACTTGGGTGTCTGCCTGGAGGTAGGTGTCTGGTATGTGTCAGACTGCGCATTTCTGTCCAGAGCAAACAATGAAATTGGGGGGCCTCACGGGCCTTGCAGGTGTCTCCTAATCTGGAGGGTTTGTGCAACTGTGACAGGCAGAGTTTCCTTTGGGAGGGTAGCCAGAGTCCTGGGCTGTGGCTCCAGAGGCCCCATCCTGGAGGGCCTGTTGGCCAGGGCTTTGGGGAAAAAAGTCGGCAAAGACAAACTCGGGTTAGGGTGAGGGGCCCTGAGGTAATGGCAGACCTGATCTGTAGACCGTGAGGGCAATGCCTCAGGATCTGAAATTGATCGACCAGGCCATGCAGCTGTCTCCCATTCTGAGGAATTGACCCCCATCCCCACAGCAAGCTTTTCCAGCTGTGAGGAAGGAGGAGTGGTATTTGCGCTTGAGGTTCCCCCATAGGCCGGGTTTGGAGCTATGGTCTGGGCACAGATGCCTGAACACCCAGGTTATGTAGAGATGACAGCCATGGGCCATGGCCAGTCCCACCTGCAAGAGATGGTGCCCGCTACCTCTGTCCTGACTGGAGGTCGGGATCAGGCTGTGTTGGATAGAGCATTAGGCTACAGTGCAGCCTGGATATTGGGGTTCCATCTTGGGCCATGTAGCTTGATCCAAACATGGGGATTCAGGGCAGACCAATAGGGCCCTTCTTTCTTGAGGTCAAGCAGAAGGCTGCCTTGTGGATCCAGAGTTCCCAGTCTGGAGGGCTTGGGGGCCAGGGGAGTGAGGACGGAAATCTGAACACACAAGCGCTGGCTCAGTTCAGTGCAAACCACATGGAAGTTACAATGTGCAGCGTTTGAGTCGATATCTTCAGCACCTGAGTCAGGGCAAGTGTCGGATGTTCGCTCATGATGGAGTTTGTGTCCATTATGTCCGATGAATGGAGGGGTGGCCTCATGAGGCCATGGAGGTTTTCCCAGGCTGGGGTTTGTGAGCTGTTCCATACAGCAAGCTTTCCTTCTGCGGCACAGGGGAGTCCATTTTGATGTCACCAGAGTTCTCCATATGGAAAGACATGTTAGCAGAGCTCACTGTATAGATGTCTGGAAAGCACAGCTCAGCTTATCCTTTCAGCCCAAGAACAAATTAGTTTTGATCTGGTGTCTCTGGGGCAAGTGCCCAGGGGGCTGAGTTGACAGGTATCCTCATGCAGATGGGTCACAATGCTAGCTTGTCCAGGGAGACCTTAGATGTGGTGGCGGCTCAGCCTTGCAGGTGTCTCCCAATCTGGAGGGTTTGTGCAACTGTGACGGGCAGAGTTTTCATTGGGAGGGCACGCAGAGTCCTGCGCTGTGGCTCCAGAGGCCCCATCTTGGAGGTCCTGATGGCTAGGGCATTGAGTACAAAATTCTGCAAATTCAAACTCAGGTTAGGTGGACGGGCGAGGTGATGGAAGGTCAGATCTGCAGACCATGAGGTCAGAGCCCCGGGATCTGAAATTAGGACGACAGGGAGGTGGGAGCACACAGGCTTTTCTGTCTGGGTTGTTGTCTTGGCTGGCCATGGAATGGAGGTGTGGATTCATGGGTCCATGTGAGATTCTGCCTCTGTGGGGATTTTACAGGGCTCACAAGGTTTTGGTGTCTTTTTAGATGAATGGAAGAGAGCTGTTTTCTGCCTCAGGGGACCCGCCATAGCAGGGATTCCAGAGCCTGCTTCTGGGTCTGGGCGCCTGTAGAACCCGACCGAGGATGAGGATTTGGTTCTAGGGGCATTGCAAGACGGTAATGGGGTGTCCTGGTCCAGATAGCGAGACAGCTTGTTGAAACTAGGCTCAGGCTTATGGTGACAATGCCTGTTTGTGCCCAGGGCAGACCTCCTGCGTGGGCAAGGTCTCATGGGCCATGCAGATGACGCCCACTCTGGGGGTTTGACCCCCATACCCATAGCAAGCTTTTCCTTCGATGGCGAAGGAGCAGTGCTCTTTTGTGCTTGAGGTGCCCCCTTTGTCAGTTATTTGAGATATGGTCTGGACACAGTTGAAAGAACACCCAGGTTAGGTAGAGATGACAGCCTCGGACCATGGCCAGTCCCACCTGCAAGTGATTTCACCTGCTACCTGGGGGGCTGACTGGAGGTCGGTGCTAAGGCTGTGTCACACAGAGGATTAGTGCACAGTGCGGCCTGGATATTGAGGTTCTGTCTAGGGCCCTGCAGGTTGATCCTCACATGGGGATACTGGGCAGACCCATAGGAGCCTTCTTCTTTCTCGAGAGTGGGGAGAAAGCTGCGATGTGGCTGGTTCCCAATCTGGAGTGCTTGCAGGACAGATGGGTGTGGACGGAAGTCTGAGCGCACAAGCTATGGTTCAGTTCAGTGCCGAGCTCATGGCAGTTCCAATGTATAGCATCTGTCACGAGATCTCCAGCACTTGGGTCAGGCGAGAGTTGGATGGTCGCTCAAGCTGGATTTGTGTCCATGATGCCCGATGAATGGAGGAGTGAACTCATGAGGCCATGGAGGTTTTCCCAGGCTGGGAATTGTGAGCTTCTCCAAACAGCAACTTTCCTTCTGTGGGACAGGGGGAGACTGTTTTGATGGCGCCAGGGTCCCCCGTATGGAAAGACATGGTAGCAGAGCTCACCGCATAGATGTCTGGAAAGCCCAGCTCAGCTTATACTTTTAGCCCTGGAACAAGGCAGTTTCGATCTGTTGTCTCGGGGGCAAGTGCCCAGGGGCCTGAATTGACAGGGAGCCTCATGCTGATGGGACACAGTGCTGTCTTGTGTCCAAGAATACCTTAGAATGTGCTCTGTTTTTGGTCAGGGACCAAGCTTTGGACCATATGTAGGTATTCCAGAACCTGTCTTTGGGGGCAGATGCCTGCAAACCTCAGCTAGGGTCCGGTTGTGGTCCTAGAGGCATGTCAGTTTCCATCTTCTGACTCAGGGCCATTGAGCTGGGTGTCTGTCTGCCTGGATGTAGGTGTCTTGCATGTGTTAGACTGCTCATTTCTATCCAGAGCAGCCACTGAAATAGGGTGGGCTCAGGGGTCTTGAGGGTGTCTCCCAAGCTGGAGGGTTTGTGTAACTGTAAGTGGCAGTGTTTCCTTCGTGAGGGAAGGCAGAGTCCTATGATGTGACTCCAGAGGCCCCATCCTGGAGGGCCTGACGGCCAGGGATTTGGGGTAAAAAGTCTACAAACACCAACTCGATTTAGGGTGAGGGGCGAGGTGATGGCTGGCCCAATCTTCAGACTTTGATGGCAGTGCCTCCATATCTGAAATTAGGGCAACGTGGAGGCGGGAGTGCAGGTTTTCTGTCTGGGTTGTTTGTCCGGGTTGGCCATGGAATGGAGGGCTGGCCTCATGGGTCCATGGGAGATTATGCCTCTGTGGGGATTTTGCATGGCTCCCAAGGTTTTGATGTCTTTCTGGATGAAGGGACGAGAGCTGTTTTCTGTCTCAGGGTTCCTGCCATAGCAGGGATTGCAGAGATGTCTTCTGTGTCCGGGCACCTGGAGAACCCGATGAAGGGTGCGATTTTGGGCCCACGGGCATGGCAGGCATGATATGCGGGCTCCTGCTCCAGCTATAGAGGGGGCTTGTTTGAAAGCCGGCTCAGGCTGATGGTCACAATACCTGGTTATGTCCAAGGCGGAGCTCCTGGGTAGGCGTGGTCACAAGGGCCATGCTGCTGGCTCCCACTCTGAGGATTTGACCCCCTTCCCCACAGTTAGCTTTTCTGGCCATGGGAAAGAGGAGTGCTATATTGTGTTTGAGGTTCCCCATAGACTGGGATTTGAGCTATGGTTGGGTCACAGATGCCTGAACGCTCAGTTTGGGTAGACATGACAGCATCTGGACATGGCCGTTCCCACCTGCAGGAGATGGCACCCACTACCTGGGGGGCTGACTGGAGGTCGGAGCTCAAGCTGTGTCAGAGAGAGCATTTGTGCACAGTGCATCCTGGATATTTGTGTTCCGTGTAGGGCCGTGCAAGTTGATCTTCACATGGGGATTCTGGGCAGACCCATAGGGCCCTTCTTCTTTCAGGAGGGCAGGCAGAACGCTGCGTTGTGGCTCCAGAATTTCCAGTTTGGAGGGCTTGCAGCCCAAGAGGTTGAGGACGGAAGTCTGAACACCCAAGCACCAGTTCACTACAGTGCTGAGCACATGGCAGTTCCAATGTGCAGTGTCTGACTCGAGATCTCTAGCACCTGAGTCGGGGTGAATGTCAGATGGTCGCTCACACTGAAGGTTGTGTCCATGATGCCCAATGAAGTGAGGGGTGGACTCATGAGGCCATGGAGGTTTTCCCAGGCTGGGGCTTGTGAACTGCTCTGAACAGCAACCTTTCCTTCTCCGGGATAGGAGGAGTCCGTTCTGATGGCTCCTGACTCCCTGATATGGAAAGACTTGGTAGCAGAGCTCAACACATAGATGCCTGGGAAGCCCAGCTCAGCTTAACATTGCATCCCAGGAACAAGGCAATTTCGATCTGGTGGCTCTGGCGCGATGAACCCTGGGGCCTGAGTTGATAGGGTGCCTCATGCTGATGGGTCACCATGCTGGCTTGTGTCCAGTGAGTCCTTAGAATGTGTCAGAGACTCAGGTGTCATACAGGATCCCCCCCCCCCCGAGGGTTGGACCCAGCTCCCAAGAGCCATGTTGCCTTCTGGGGACAGGAGGTATTCTGTTATGTGGACCGGGACCAACCGTTGGAATATACGAAGTATTTCAGAACTTGCCTCTGGGGACAGATGCCTCCAAACCTAAGCTAGGGTTCCGTTGAAGTCCTAAGAGCATGTAAGTTTCCACCTTCGGACCCTGGGTCATTGACCAGGGTGTCTGCCTGGTGGTAGGTTTCTGGCATGTGTCAGAATCCCCCTTTTTTCAGAGCAGCCTACAGAATTGGGGTGGGCTCAGGGGCCTTGCAGTTGTCTCCCAATCTGGAGGGTTTGTGCAACTGTGACGAGTACAATATCCTTCAGGGGGCAGGAGAGTCCTGTGCTGTTGCTCAAGAGGCCCCATCCTGGAGGGCCTGTGGCCAGGGCTTTGGTGACAAAAGTCTGCAAACGCAAACTCGGTTTAGGATGAGGGGCGGGGTGATGGCAGGCCTGATCTGCAGACCGTGAGGGCAGTTCCTCGAAATCTATAATTAGTTCGACAGGGAGGCGTGAGCGCAGGCTCTTCTGTATGGGCTGTGTGTCTCAGTTGGCCACGGAATGGAGTGATGGCCTCATGGTCCATGGGAGATTCTGAGATTGTGGGGATTTTGTATGGCTCCCAAGGTTTTGGTGTGTATTTGGATGAAGGGAAGAGAGCTGTTTTCCGTCTCAGGGGTGCCGCCATAGCAGGGATTCCAGAATCGGCTTCTTTGTCCAGGTGCCTGGAGAACCCAACCGAGGGTGAAAATTTGGGCCTATGGGCATGGCAGGCCCAAAATGCAGGATCCTGGTACAGGTAGCAAGGGGGCTTGTTTGAAAGCAGTCTCAGGATGATGGTCACAATGCCTGTTTGTGCCCAGAGTGGACCTCCTGGGTGGGCCTGTGTTCTCACGGACCATGAAGCTGGCTCCCACTCTGAGGGTGTGACCCCCAAATGCAGAGCAAGCTTGTCCATCCGTGGGGAAGGAAGAGTGCTCCTTTGTGCTTGAGGTTCTCCCATAGGCTGGGATTTGAGATATGGTCTGGGCACAGATGCCTGAACACCCAGGTTGGGTAGACATGAAAGCCTAGGGCCATGACTGGTCCCAATTGCAGGAGATGGCACCCACTACCTGGGGGGCTGACTAGAAGTCGGGGCTCAGGCTGTGTCACACAGAACATTAGTGCACAGTCGGCCTGGTCATTGGGGTTCCGTCTAGAGACATGCAGGTTGATTCTCACATGGGGATTCTGGGCAGACCCATAGGACCCTTCTTCTTTTTGGTGGGCAGTGAGAAGGCAGCGTTGTGTCTCTAGAATTTCCATCTGGAGGCCTTGTTGGCCAGGAGGATGAGGACGGAAGTCTGCCACACAAGCGCCATTTCTGTTCAGTGCAGAACACATGGTAGTTCCAATGGGCAGCATCTGAATCGAGATCTCCAGCACCTTAGTCAGGGTGAGTGTCAGATGGTCACGCTGGAGTTTGTTTGCATGATGCTAGATGAATGGAAGGGTGGCCTCATGAGGCCATGGAGGTTTTCCCAGGCTGGGGCTTGTGAGCTGCTCTGAACAGCAAGCTTTTCTTCTGCGGAACATGGGGTGTCTGTTTTGATGGCTCCCTGGTCCCCCCTATGGAGACACATGGTAGCAGAGCTCACCACATAGATGTCCGGAAAGCCCAGCTCAGCATTTCCTCTCAGCCCAGGAGCAAGGCAGTTTCAATCTGATGGCTCTTGAGCAAGTGCCCAGGGGACTGAGTTGACAGGGAGCCTCATGCTGATGGGACATCATGTGGGCTTGTGTACTGGGAGACCTTAGAATGAGGTGAGTGCTCAGGCGACATGCAGGATTCTCCTCCCCTGATGGTTGGACGCAGCTCCCAAGAGCCAGGTTGCCTTCTGGGGACAGGAGGTGTTCGGTTTTTGGACCAGGGACCTAGCATTGGAAAATATGTAGGTACTAATGTAGGTGCCTGGTTAGGCAGAGGAACTTACTTGTAAACTCCGGATATTGGGGCGGGCCTGGCCAGATTGCCTTATCCAATCAGTGGGGCGTGCATGTATTAAATGTGAGTTGAAATCTCATTGGCCACCTGTGTGTGGTCTGGGCTCAACCACCTCTATAAAGGTTAGTCTGTAAGGCTAAGGGGTGGGAGGAATAAGTAGGAGGAGTTAGAATAGCTGTTAGAGAATAGGAGGAGTTAGAATATCAGTTGGAGAATTAGGAGGAGTTAGAATAGACTTTATAGAAGTAGGAGAAGTTAGAATAGCCATTAGAGAAGTAGAAGGAGTTAGAATAGCCTTTAGAGTAGTAGAAGGAGTTAGAATAGCCATTGGGAGCTGTTAGGATAGTTGTAGGAGTGGTAGCTTTGGGGTCGTCGGGAGGGTCAGAGCTTCAGGATCATTGGGAGCATTAGGAGCAGAATTGCTGGAAGCGGAACCGCCACGAGCAGCCTCACCTTCCCGAGCAACAGCGCCACCCGCGACCAGCCTCGACACCACCTGCCTCGCTGCACAGAGCTGGGGCCTCGCCAGAGTGGCATCATTCCAGTGAGCGGCCTCATTGGTGTGCGTCCTCATCGGAGTGTGGCCTGGTCCGGAGCGACCTCTTCATCATCAGTTGGGGCGTTCATCCAGCATGTATCCTCTTCCAGAGCAGCCTTGTTTGGAGAGCGGCCTTGTCGGAGTGGCGTCATGGGGAGCAGAGTCTGTGTCATCAGGGTTGTCGTCCTCGTCATCCACGCCTCTTTGTCATCGAGAGCAGTGTCCTCATCTTTTTCACTTCTACATAAGTAATGGCCCCGACCGGTCAGGTTGATTTTCGTTGTTTGGCGTGAAACAAAGCTTTGCTTGATTTTTGCTTTGTATCAATCTTCTTCCTTTGATCACGGACCCTAACATTTGGGCCTCGCCCGGGAACAAACAATGAGAACTGAGCCAGCATCATAATTTATGGGGAAAGCCTCCGGAGGTGTTGGGATCTTGTTCATCTGTCTGGTTGGAGCTACAGGCTATGGTCTACCAGGAAGAAGCTGGAAGCAGCTATGTTCCGCAGGCCTGGAATGGATGCAGGGATGCCCCATTCCTCTGTTGGTAAATCGACATGGGGTTAAAGTCCCCCTTGGCTGTCGGCAGGATTCAAGTCCCCCTAGATGGTCAGGGGGTTTGAGTCCCTCTAGATGGTCACCAGCGGGTTGGAGACCCCCTATGCCGTCAGCAGGGGGTTTGAGTCCCCCTAGGCAGACAGGGGGTTTGGGTCCCCATAGGTGGTCATCGGGGGTTCAAATCCCCCGAGGTGGTTATTGGGGCTACGAGTACCCCAAGGCGGTCATGGGGTTTGATTCCCCTTAGAAAATCCCCACCAGTGGCAGGACCGCTAGGCCTGCAGTTGTCTTTTCTTGTCTTTTTTTTGTCTGCTGTGTTGTTTGTTGTGTTTGGGGGATGGGACAGGCAGAGAGTAAGGGGACTCTGACTTTAATCTCTCTGTTCCTCATAATAGATGTGGGGCTTCTTCCTCACTCATTTCCTGTGTTAAGGGCAATAACTAGAGCCAACAGAGTTTATTCTAACTTGGGTCACAGACTTGAAAGAATATTCCCAAGCAGCTTCCAAAACTCCCTTTGTTTCGAGGAATTCCTTGCCTTCTCTGGTCCCATGTAGACTGCCTAGCCCCTCCCCCTTGCTGGTGGGAAAGCATGGCATCTGAAGTAGAATGGGCCCAGGTGGAACATGAAATCTGTTAGCAAAGAGATGACTGAACTGATGGTTAATTGTCTGTCTCAGGGTTTTAATGGTAATTGTTAAAGCAGCTTTGAGATTTCTTGGTAACCTGAAGCTTTGAAGTTTTACTTGGATGACAAAAAACTGAACAATTCAGAAGAACAGTTAAAGTATTTACAGAAATTGGTTAAATTGGATTAGGAAGGGGACTGGGCTAAAACTGAAGGAGGAAAGATAATTCTTCCTCAAAGACTAGTCAAAAAGTTAGTAGATCAGATACATCAGGGTACTCATTTGGAGATAGGCAAACTCAAGGAGCTTATAGGCAAGTAATTCCAGGTTTCTAAATTAGGGCGTATGGTTCAGGATGTAGTTGATAGATGTGCTCACTGCCAGGCAGTTAATGTGGGAAGAGCTAAAATGGAAAGAGGGAAGAGGCAAAGAGGTAAGGAACCAGGAATTTGTTGGGAAATAGATTTTACAGAAATGAAACCTGGAAAATATGGGCACAAGTACATGTTAGTTTTTGTAGATATGTTTTCAGACTGGGTAGAGGCTTTTCCCACCAAACATGAGACGGTAGGAGTGGTAGCCAAAAAGCTACTAGAAGAAATAATTCCTAGGTTTGGGCTGCCTCTTGTGAACAGGTCAGACAATGGCCCTGCATTTTCAATTTCAATGTCACAGGCATTGGCCAAGGACATGAGCACTAACTGGAAACTACATTGTGCCTACCGGCCCCAGAGTTCCCTGCAAGTAGAGAGAATGACCCAGACTCTTAAAGAGACCTTAACAAAACTAATTCTGGAGACTGGCGGTGGATGGGTGGATCTCCTTCCTGTCACCCTCCTCAGAGCACGAAGTACACCCTATTTAAGAAAGGTGACCCCATTGGAATTAATGTTTGGAGACTCCCCCCTTCCTTGACTACAAGACGTTGCCCTAGCAGAAATGACTGACCAATCTGTACTCCAGTCACTGCAGGTATTACAGTCTGTCTTAAATAAAACCCACTCAGGGATCCGGACTGCCCATATTGGGATGGAGACGGAGGTGGAACCACATCCTTACCAACCTGTGGACATGGTTTGGATACATTGCTACCAAAGGGGAAACTTGTAGCCTCGCTGGAAGGGACCATTTAATGTAAAAGTAGAGAACATTAGGGCCTGGATTCATGCAGGTGACGTCAAACAAGCCAAGCATGAGGACGCCCCGCAGAGATGGAAGCTTCAGTTGACAGAACCCGCTGACCATAGACTAAAGCTAAAACTAAAAAAACTGTGAGTTTATTGTTGCTCCTCTTTTTACCTGTTCATGTAAAGTATAGGTGGGAAATTAGATGAACGGAATCAGGAAAAAAATGGAAAAGGTTATACAAAACGTTGTTTGCTTAACTCAGCTGACTGTGCACTACTGTTACTTTTTGGCCCCTGTATTATAAACTCTCTAATGTCATTTGTACCAAAGAAAACTGGAGCGATAAAAAATTTAGTCTTACATGCTCAATATAACCCCCCTACAATACAGGAACACAGAACTTGCTGAAAAGTCAAGGATTTGACTAATTTCCAAAGAAAAGTGGGGAATGTAGGGGCTTGGTTAGCCAGAGGAACTTACTTGTAAACCCCGGATATAGGGGCGGGCAAGGCCAGATAGCTGTATCCAATCAATGGGGTGTGCATATATTAACTGTAGTGAGTTGAAATCTCATTGGCTACCTGTGTGTGGGCCAGGCTCCACCACCTCTCTAAAGGTTAGTCTGTGAGCCTGGGGTTGGCGAGAAGTAAGAGGAGTTAGAATAGCCATTATAGAAGTAGGAGAAGTTAGAATAATGGTTAGAGAATTAGGAGGAGTTAGAATAGCCTTTAGAGAAGTAGCAAGAGTTAGAATAGCCGCTAGAGTAGTAGGAGAAGTTAGAGTAGCCATTAGAGTAGCCATTGAGAGCCGTTAGGGTAGTCGTAGGATTGATAGTGTCGGGTCGGCAGGAGCTTCAGAGCTTCAGAGCTTCAGGATCATTGGGAGCATCGGGAGCGGCATTGCTGGGAGCTGCCCCACCCCGAGCAGCAGCGCCACCAGGAGCAGCCTCGCCTCCCTGAGCAGCAGGGCAGGCCGCGACCCTAATCACCGTGGCCCTGCCAAGACTAGCCTTGCTTCCCCGAGGCACAGCCTCGCCAGAGCGGTGTCATTCCAGGAAGCCACTTCATCAGCATGCGGCCTCGTCGGAGAGTGGCCTGGTCTGGAGCGGCCTTTATCTTCAGGTACGGACATTGTCCAGCATGTAGCCTCATCTAGAGCGGCCTCTTCTGGGGTGAAGCCTCATCTGGAGTGGACCCGTCCAGAGCAGCCTCGTCCACAGCGGCCTCGACTGGGTAGCGGCCTTGTCAGTCTGGTGTCATGGGGAGCAGAGTCTGTGTCGTCAGGGTTGTGGTCCTCGACATCCACGCTTCTTTGTGATCGGGAGCGGTGTTGTCCTCATCATTGCTAGTCATAAGAAATGGCCTGAACTGTTTTTTTTTTTTGTTTGTTTGTTTGTTTGTTTGTTTTTGATGCTTGGTATGAAATAAAGCTTTGCTTGATTTTCGCTTTGTGTAGTCTAGTAACATTAATTAAGGAGCCTTACACTCCAAAACTTTCCTCTGGGGACAGATGACTGCAAACTTCACCTAGGGATCCGTTGAGGTCCTAGGGACATGTCACTTTCCATCTTCTGACTCAGGGTCATTGACCTGGGTGTCTGCCTGGAGGTAGGTGTCTCGTTTGTGTCAGACTGTGCTTCTATGTCCAGAGCGGCCATAGAAATTGGGTGGGCTCAGGGGCCTTGCAACTGTCTCCGAATCTGGAAGGTTTGTGCAAATGTGACGGGCAGAGTTTCCTTCAGGAGGGCGGGCAGAGTCCTCTGCTGTGGCTCCAGAGGTCCTATCCTGGACAGCCTGTCAGCCAGGGCTTTAGGGACAACAGTATGCAAACACATACTCCGGATAGGGTGTGGGGCAACGTGATGGCAGGCCCGATATGCAGACCATGAGGGCAGTGCCTCGTTATCTGAAATTAGGGTGATGGGGAGCAGGAGCACAGGCTTTTATGTCTGGGTTGTGTGTCTCGGTTTGCATAGGATGGATGGGTGGCCTCATTGGTCCATGGGAGATTCTGCCTCAGTGGGGATTTGGCATGGGTCCCAAGGTTTTGGTGTCTTTCTGAATGAAGGGAAGAAAGCTGTTTTCCTTCGCAGGGGTCCCGCCATAGCAGGGATTCCAGGGGTCCAGGTACCTGAAGAAGCTGACCGAGGGTGAGGATTTGGGCCTAGCGCCATGGCAGGACAGATATGCGGGCTCCTGGTCAGGCTATCAAGGGGGTTTCTCTGTAAGCAGGCTCAGGCTGATGGTCACAATGCCTGTTTTTTTGCCCATGGCAGACCTCCTGTATGGGCGTGGTCTCGAGGGCCATATAGCTGGCTGCCACTCTGAGGGTTTAACCCCAATCTCCACAGCAAACATTTCTGGCCATGGGGAAGGAGGAGTGATCTTTTCTGATTGAGGTTCCCCAATAGGCTGTGACTTGAGCTGTGGTCAGGGCACAGATGCCTGAACGCAGAGGTTGGGTATAGATGACAGCCTGGGGCCATGGCCCGTCCCACCTGCAGGTGATGGCGCACGCTACCTGGGGGATGACTGCAGGTCGGGTCTCAGGCTGTGTCACACAGAGTATTAGTGCAGAGTGCGGCCTGGATGTTGTGGTTCTGACTAGGACCGTGCAGGTTGTTCCTCACATGATGACTCTTGACAGACCCGTAGGGCCCTCCTTCTTTCTGAAAGGCAGGCAGTAGGATGCGTTATGGCTCCACAATTCCCAATCTGGTGGGCTTTCGGGCCAGACGGGTGAGGATGGAAGTCTGAACGCAGAAGGGCCGGTTCAGTTCAGTGCCGAGCACATGGCAGTTCCAATGTACAGCGTCTGACTCGAGATCTGCAGCACCTGAGTCAGGGCGAGTGTCGGATCATTGCTCACGCTGGAGTTTGTGTCCATGATGCCAGATGAATGGAGGGATGGCCTCAGGAAGCTATGGAGGTTTTCCCAGTCTGGGCTTTTGAACTGCTCCAAACAGCAAGCTTTCTTCTGTGGGACAGGGGGAGTCCGTTTTAATGGCTCCAGGATACCCCATATGGAAAGACATGGTGCAGAGCTCACCTCATAGATTTCTGGAAAGCCAAGCTCAGCTTATCCTTTCAGTCCAGGCACAAGACAGTTTCGATCTGGTGGCTCTGGGGCAAGTGCCCGGGTGCTGATTTGACTGGGAGCTTCATGCTGATGGGTCAAAATGCTGGCTTGTGTCCAGGGAGACCTTAGAATGTGGCAGGGGCTCAGGCGCCATGCAGGATTCTCCTCCCATGAGGGCAGAACGCAGCTCCCAGGAGCCAGGTGGCCTTCTAGGGACAGGAGGTGTTCTTTTTTGTGACTCGGGGACAAAGCGTTGGACCGTATGTAGTATTCCAGAACCTGCTTCTGGGAACAGATGCCTGCAAATCACAGTTAGTTATCCATTGTGGTCCTAGGGGCATGTCAGTTTAAATCTTCTGACTCAGGGCCATTGACCTGGGTGTATGTCTGGAGGTAGGCATCTGGCATATGTCATACTGTACATTTCTGTAAAGAGTGGCCAACGAAATTGGGTGGACTCAGGGTCCTTGCAGGAGTCTCCCAATCTGGAGGGTTAGTGTAAATGCGCCAGGCAGAATTTCCTTCTGGAGGGCAGGCAGAGTCCTGTGTCGTGGCTCCTGAGGCCCCATCGTGGAGAGCCTGTCGGCCAGGGCTTTGGGGACAATAGTCTGCAAACACAAATTTGGGTTATGGTGAGGGCGAGGTGATGTCGGGCCGATCTGCAGACTGTGAGGGCAGTACCCCGGGATCGGAAATTAGGGCGACAGTGAGGTGGGAGTGCAGGCTTTTATGTCTGGGTTGTGTGTCTCAGTTGGCCACGGAATGGAGGGATGGCCTCATGGGTCCATGGGAGATTCTGCCTCTGGGGGGATTTGGCACAGCTTCCAAGGCTTTGTTGTCTTTCTGGATGAAGGGAAGAGAGCTGTTTTCTGTCTCAGGGGTCCCACAATAGCAGGGATTCAAGAGTCAGTTTCTGGTCCCGGGCACTTGGAGAAACAGACCGAGGGTTAGGATTTGGGCCAAGGGGCATGGCAGGCCTGATATGTGGGCTCCTGGTGCAGCAGCGAGGGGGCTTGTATTGAAAGCAGGCTTCTCTTAATGGTCACAATGCCTGTTTGTGCCCAGTGTGGAGCTTCTGCGTGGATGTGGTATCATTTGTCCTGCACCTGGCTCCCACTCTGAATGTTTGATCTCCATCCCCACAGCAAGCTTTTCTGGCCGTGGGGAAGGAGGCGTGTTCTTTTGGGCTGGAGGTTCCCCCATAGGTCGGGATATGAGTTATCATCTGGGTACAATGCCAGAATACACAGGTTGGGTTGAAATGACAGCCTGGGCACATGGCCCATCCCACTTACAGGAGATGGTGTCCGCTACCTGTGGGTCTGACTGGAGGTCGGAGTTCAGGCTGTGTCAAACAGAGCATTAGTGCACAGTGTGGCCTGGTTCCGTCTAGGGCTGTGCAGGTTGATCCTCACCTGGGGTTTCTGGGCAGACTCATAGGACCCTTCATCTTTCCAGAGGGCAGTCAGAAGGCTTCGTTTTGTGGCTCCAGAATTCCCAATCTGGAGGGCTGGTGGGCTAGAAGGGTGAAGATGAAAGTCTGAATGCACAAGCACCTGTTCAGTTCATCGCCGAGCACATGGCAGTTACAATGTGCAGAATCTGATTGGAGATCCTCAGCACCTGAGTCAGGGAGAGTGTCAGATGTCTGGTCATGCTGGAGTTTTGTTCATGATGCCCAATGAGTGGAGGGGTGGCCTCATGTGGCCATGGGGGTCTTCCCAGGCTGGGACTTATGAGCTGCTCCGAACGGGAAGCTTTTCTTCTGCAGGACGGGGATTTCATATTGATGGCTCCATGGTCCCACAAATGGAAAGACATGGTAGCAGAGCTCACTGCATAGATGTCTGGAAAGCCCAGCTCAGCTTATACTATCATCCCAGGAACAAGGCTGTTTCGATCTGGTGGCTCTGGGTCAAGTGTCCTGGGTGCTGTGTTCACAGGGAGCCTCGTGCTGATCAGTCACCATGCTCGCTTGCGTCCATGGAGACCTTAGAATGTGGCGGTGGTTCAGGCGCCATGCAGGATTCTCCTCCCCTGAAGGTTGGACTCAGCTCCCAAGAGACAGGTTGCATTCTGGGGAAAGGAAGTGTTCTGTTTTGTGGCTCAGGGATAAAGTGTTGGGCCATATGTAGGTATTCCAGAGTTTGCCTCTGGGGACAGATGTCTGCAAACCTAACCTAGGGTTCCATTGAGGTCCTAGGTGTATGTCAGGTTCCATCTTCTGACTCAAGGCAATTGACCTGGGTGTCTGCCTGCAGGTAGGTGTCTGGCCTCTATCCAAAGTCCCATTTTTTTCTCAGGGGTCCCGCCATAGCAGGGATTCCAGAGTCAGCTTCTGTCCAGGCGCCTAAAGAACCAAACCGACGTTGAGGATTTGAGCCTAGGGGCATGTCAGGCCCAATATGCGGGCTCATGATCCAGCTAGGGAGGGGTCTGGTTTGAAAGCGGGCTCAGGCTGAGGTTCACAAAACCTGTTTGTGGCCAGGGCAGCCCTCCTAGGTGGGCGTTGTCTCATGGGCCATGCAGCAGGCTCCCACTCTGAGGGTTAGACCCCCATCCCCACAGCTAGCTTTTCCGGTTGTGAAGAAGGAGGAGTGCTCTTTGATGCTTGAGGTTCCCCCATAGGCCGGGATTTGAGCTATGGTCTGTGCACAGACGCCTGAATACCCAGGTTGGGTAGAGATGAAAGACTCTGGCTTGGCACATCCCACCTGCAGGATATGGGGCTGCATACCCAGTGGCTGATCGGAGGTCAGGGTTCAGGCCATGTCAGACAGAGCATTAGTGCACATGGCGGCCTAGGACATTGGGGTGCCATCAAGGTCCATGCAGGCTGATCTTCACGTGGGGATTCTGGGCACACCCATGGGCGCTTCTTCTGCCTGGGGGCAGGCAGAAGACTGCGTTGGGGCTTTCGAATGAACAATCTGGAGGGCTGGTGGGCCAGGAGTGTGAGTCAGAATTCTGAACGCACAAGTGCCCATTCCGTTCAGTGCCAAACACCTGGCATTTGCAATGTGCAACGTCAGACTTGAGATCTCCAGCACCTGAGTCAGGACACGAGTCAGATGGTCGCCCATGCTGGAGTTTGTGTCCATGATGGCTGACGAATGGAGGGGTGTCCTCATGAGGCCTTGGAGGTCTTCCCAGGCTGGGGTTTGTGAGCTGCTCCAAACAGCAAGCTTTCCTTCTGCGGGACAGAAGGAATCCATTTTGATGGCACCAAGGTCCCCCATAGGGAAAGACGTCATAGCAGAAGTCACCACATGGATGCCTGGAAAGCCCAGCTCCGCTTAATCTTCCAGGCCAGGACAAGGCCGTTTGATCTGGTGGCTCTGTGGCAAAGTGCCCAGGGGGCTGAGGTGACAGAGAGCCTCATTCTGATGCGTCACAATGCTGGCTGTTGTCCAAGAAGACCTTAGAATGTGGCAGGGGCTCAGGCGCCATGCAGGATTCTCCTCCACTGAGGAGGTTGGACGCAGCTCCCAAGAGCCAGGTTGCCTTATGGTGACAGGAGGTGTTCTGGTTTGTGGCTCAGGGATCAAGTATTGGACCATATGTAGGTATTCCCAGAGTTTGCCTCTGGAGGCAGATGCCTGCAAAGCTAAGCTAGGGTTCTGTTGAGGTCCTAGGGGTATGTCAGTTTCCATCTTCTGACTCAGGACTATTGCCCTGGACGTCTGCCTGGAAGTAGGTGTCTGGCGTGTGTCTGAATGCGCCTTTTTTCCAAGGCGGCCAACGAATTTGGGATGGGCTCAGGGGCATTGCAGGTGTCTCCCAATCTGGAGGGTTTGTGCGAATGTGACGGGCAGAGTTTCCTTGGGTGGACATTCACAATCCTGCGCTGTGCCTCCAGAGGCCCCATCCTGGAGGGCCTGTGGCCAGGGCTTTGGGGACAAATGTCTTCAAGCACAAACTCGGGATACTTTTCTGGGCCAGGTGATGGCAGGCCTGATCTAGGGATCATGAGGGCAGTGCCGCGGGATTTGTAATGAGGGCGATGCTGAGGCGGGAGTGCAGACTTTTCTCTCTGGGTTGTGTGTTTCGGTTGCTCATGGGATGGAGCGATAGCCTCATGGGGCCATGGGAGATTCTGTCTCTGTGAGCATTCTGCCTGGCTCCCAAGGGTTTGGTGTCTTTCAGGGGGAAGGGAAGAGTGCTGCTTTCTGTCTCAGGGGTCCCACCATAGCAAGGATTCCAGAGTCGGCTTCTGGGTGCGGACACCGAAAGGACCCGACCTAGTGTGAGAATTTGGGTGTAGAGTCATGTCAGGCCCAATATGTGGGTACCTAGTCCAGCTAGTGAGGGGGCTGGCTTGAATGTGGTCTCAGGCTGAGGGTCACAATGCCTGTTTGTGGCCAGAGCAGCCCTCCTGGGTTGGCGTGGTCTCATGGGCCATGCAGCTGGCTCCCACTCTGCGGGTTAAGACCCCCATCCCCACAGTAAGCTTTTCCCATCGTGGGGAGGAGGAGTGCTCTTTGATGCTTGAGGTTCTTCCATAGGCGAGATTTGAGCTATTGTCAGCACAGACGCCTGAATACCCAGGTTGGGTAGAGATGACACTCTCTGGCCTTGGTACGTCCCACCTGCAGGATATGGGGCCTGCTACCTGGGGGGCTGATGGGACGTGTGTCTCATGCTGTGTCAGGCAGAGCATTAGTGCACATTGCGGCCTAGGATATTGGGGTACCATCGCAGGTCGTGCAGGTTGTTTTCCACATTGGGATTCTGGGAAGATCCCTAGGAACCTACTTCTTTCCGCAGGGCAGACAGAAGTCTGCATTGTGGCTCCATAATTCCCAATTTGGAGGGCTTGTGGTCCACGATGGTGAGGACGGAAATCTTGAAGCACATGGGCCAGTTTAGTTCAGTGCCAAATGCATGGCAGTTCCAATGAGCAGCGTCTGACTCAAGATCTCCAGCACCTGCGACAGGGTGAGTGTCAGATGGTTGCTCACACTGGAGTCTGTGTCCATCGTGGCCGATGAATGGATGGGTGGCCTCATTAGGCCATGGAAATTATCCTAGGCTTGGGTTTGTGAGCTTCTCTGAAGAGCAAGCTTTCCATCTGCGTGATAGGGGGTGTGTTTTTTAATGGTTCCTGGATCCCCATATGGAAATTCTTGCTACCTGAGCTCTCCGCATGGATGCCTGGAAAGTGCAGTTCAGCTTACCCTTGAATCCGAGGCACAAGGCAGTTTTGATCTGGTCACTCTGGCACTTTAGCAAAGTGCCCAGGGGGCTGAGTTGACAGGGAGCCTCATGCTGATGGGTCACAGTGCTCGCTTGTGTCCTGTGAGACCTGATCATGTTCCAGGGGCTCATGCGCAATGCAGGATTCTCCTACCCTGAGAGTTGGACACAGCTCCCAAAAGCCATGTTGCCTTCTGCGTCAGGAGGCTTACTGTTTTGTGGCTCAGGGAAGAAGTGTTGACCATATGTTGGTACTCCAGAACCTGCTTCTGGGGACAAATGCCGGCAAACCTCAGCCAGTGTTCCGTTGAGTTCCTAGGGGCATGTCACGATCCATCTTCTTACTCAGGGCCATTGACCTGGTTGTCTGCCTGGAGGTAGGTGTTTGGCATGTGTCCGAATGCTCATTTTTCTCCAGAGTGGCCAATGAAATTGGCGTGGGCTCAGGGGCCTTACAGGTGTCCCCCAATATGGAGGGTTTGTGCAACTGTGTCGGGCAGAGTTTCCTTTGGGAGGGCAGGCAGAGTCCTGCGCTGTGGTTCCAGAGGCCCCATCCTGGAGTGCCTGTCGGCCCGGGCTATGGGTACAAGTGTCTGCAAACACAAACTCGGGATTGGGTTAGGGGCGAGATGATGGCAAGCCCGAATTGACGAACATAAGTGCAGTGCCTCGGGATCTGAAACTAGGGTGATGGGGAGGCGGGATCGCAACCCTTTCTGTCTGGGTTTTGAGTATCAGTTGGCCACGGAATATAGGGGTGGCCTCATGGGGCCTTGGGAGATTCTGCCTCTGTGGGGATTCTGCCCGGGTCCCAAGTATTTGGAGTCTTTAGGGTGAAGGGAAGAGCGCTGTTATTCGTATCAGAGGTCCCGCCATATCAGGGATTCAAGAAATGGCTCCTGGTTCCGTGCACCTGGAGAACCTGACCGAGAGTGAGGATGAGCCCAGAGGCATAGCAGGCCCGATATGCGGGCTCCTGGTACAGCTTGAGAAGGGCTTATTTGAAAATGGGCTCAGACTGAGGGTGACAATGCCTGTTTGTGCCCAGGGTGGCCAACCTGGGTAGGCGTGGTCTCATGGGCCATGCAACTGGCTCCTACTCTGTGGTTTTGACCCCCAACCCACAGCAAGCTTTTCCTGCATGGTGAAGGAGGAGTACTCTTGTGCTTGAGGATCCCGCATAGGCTGGGATTTGAGCTAAAGTCTGGGCACAGATGCCTGAATATCCAGGGTGGGTAGATGACAGCCTCGGGCCATGGCCAGTCCCACCCACAGTTTATGGGGCCTCTTACCTCAGTGGGTGACGGGAGGTCAGGGCTCAGTCTGTGTCAGAAACAGCATTAGATCACAGGGTGGCCTAGGATATTGAGGTGCAGTCTAGGGCTGCGCAGTTTCATCCTAAGGTGGGGATACGAGGAAGACCAATAGGGCCCTTCTTCTTTCTGCAGGGCAGGCAGAAGGGTGCATTGTGGCTCCAGAACTCCAAATCTGGAGGGATTTTTGCGCAGGAGGGAGAGGATGGAAGTCTGAACGCACGAGCGCCAGTTTAGTTCCTGGCCGAGCTCATGGCAGTTCCAATGAGCAGGGTCTGACTCGAGATCTCCAGCATCTGAGTCAGGGCAAGTGTCAGATGGTCGCTCACACTGGAGTTTGTGTGCATGATGCTAGATGAATGGAAGGGTGGCCTCAAGAGGCCATGGAAGTTATCCCAGGCTTGGGCTTGTGAGCTGCTCGCATCAGGAAGTTTCCTTCTGTGGGACATGGAGATTCTGTTTTTTTGGCGCCTGGTGCCCCGTACAGAATGACTTGGTAGCAGAGCTCTCTGCATGGATGCCTTGAAAACCCAGCTCTGCTTAACCTTGCAGTCCATGCACAAGGAAGTTTCAATTTGGTGGCTCTGGGGCGAAGTGCCCAGGGGACTGAGCTGACCAGTAGCCTCATGCTGATGAGTTACAATGCTGGCTTGTGTCCAGGGAGACATTGGAATGTGGCGGGGGCTCAGGCGCCATGCAGGATTCTCCTCCCCTGATGGTTGGATGCAGCTCCCAAGAGCCAGATTGTCTTCTGGGGACAGGAGGTGTTCTGTTTTGTGGCTCAGGGACCAAGTGTTGACCATATGTAGGTACTCCAGAACCTGCCTCTGGGGACAGATGCTGGCAAACCTCAGCTAGGGTTCCGTAGATGTCCTAGGGGTATGTCAGGTTCCATCTTCTGACTCAGGGCCATTGACCTGGGTGTCTGCCTTGAGGTTGGTGTCTGGCATGTGTCAGAATGTGCATTTCTGTCCAGATTGGCCAACGAAAAGGGTGTGTTCAGGGCCCTTGCAGGTGTCTCCCAATCTAGAGGGTTTGTGCAACTGTGTTGGGCAGAGTTTCCTTCTTGAGGGCAGGCAGAGTCCTTAGCTGTGGCTCCAGAGGCCCCATCATGGAGGATCTTCGGCCAGGGCTTTGGGGAGAAAAGTCTGCAAACACAAAATTGGGTTAGGGTTTTGGGTGAGGTGATTATAGGCCCGATTTGCAGACCATGAGGGCAGTGCCTCGGGATCTGAAATTAGTTCAATGGGGAGGCAGGAGGGCAGGCTTCTCTCTCTGGGTTGTGTGTCTCAGTTCGCCACCCATTGGACGGGTGGCCTCATGAGTCCATGTTAGGTTCTACCGCTGTGGGGATTTTGCATGGCTCCCAAGGTTTTGGTGTCTTTCTGGATGAAGGGAAGAGAGCTGATTTCCGTCCAAGAGCTCCCACCATAGCAGGGATTTCAGAGTTGGCTTCTGGGTCCAGGATCCTGGAGAAACAGACCCAGGGTGAGGATTTGGGCCTAGGGCCATGGCAGGCACGATATGCGGGCTCCTGTTCCTGCTAGCGTGGGGGCTTGTTTGAAAAGGCTCAGACTGATGGTCACAATACCTGGTTATTTCCAGTGTCCGCCATATGGAAATCCCTGGTGGCAATGCTCACCACACAGATGTCTGGAAATCTTATCTCAGCTTATCTTTTCATCCCATGAACAAGGCAGTTTCGATCTGCTGGCTCTGTGGCAGGTGCCCAGGGGACTGAGTTGACAGGGAGTCTCATGAGGATGGGACACAATGCTGGCTTGTGTCCAGGGAGACTTAGAATGTGGTGGGGCCTCAGGCACCATGCAGGATTCTCCTTCCCTGAGGATTGGACGCAGCTCCCAAGAGCCAGGTTGCCCTCTGTGGACAGGAGGTGTTCTTTTTTATGGCTCAGGGACCAAGTGTTGGATCATGTCCGCCTCTGGGGACAGACGCCTGAAACCTTAGGTAGGGTTCCTTTGAGGCCCTAGTGGCATGTCAGTTTCCATGTCTGACTCAGAGCCATTGATCTGGGTGTGTGCCTGGAGGTAGGTGTCTTGCATGTGTCCGACTCCGCATTACTGTCCAGAGCAGCCAAGGAAATTGGGTGGGCTCAGGGGCCTTGAAGTTATCTCCCAATCTGGAGGGTTTGTGCAACTGTTACGGGCAGTGTTTCCTTCGAGAGGGCGGGCAGAGGCCTGTGCTGTGGCTCCAGAGGCCCCAACTTGGAGGGCCTTTCGGCCAGGGCTTTGGGGACAGAAGTCTGGAAACACAAACTCGGTTTAGGGTGAGGGGTGAGGTGATGGCAGCCCGATCTGCAGACTGTGAGGTCAGTGCATCAGGGTCTTAAATTTGGGTGATGTGGAGGCAGGAGTGCAGGCTTTTTTGTCTGGGATGTGTGTCTCGGTTGGGAATGGAATGTAGCAGTGGCCTTGTGTGTACATTGAAGATTCTGTCTCTGTGGGGATTTTGCATGGCTCCCAAGGTTTTGGTGTCTTTCGGGATGAAGGGAAGAGAGCTGTTTTAGTCTCAGGGGTCCCGCCATAGCAGGGATTCCAGAGTCAGCTTCTGGGTCCAGGCACGAGAACCCGACCGAGGGTGAGAATTTGGGCCTAGGGGCATGTCAGGCACGATATGCGGGCCCCTGGTCCAGCTAGCGAGAGGGCTTGTTTGAAAGCAGGCTCAGGCTGCTGGTCACAATGCCTGGTTGTGCCCAAGGAGGAGCTCCTTTGTAGGCGTGGTCTCATGGGCCATGCAGCTGGCTGCAACTCGGAGGGTTTGACTCCTATCCCCACAGCAATCTTTTCCCGTAGTGGGGAAGGAGGAGTGCTCTTTGATGCTTAAGGTTCCCCGATAGGCCAGGATTTGAGATATGGTCTGGGCACAGACACCCGAATACCCAGATTACATAGAGATGGCAGTCTCTGGCCTTAGCATATCCCAACTGCAGGATATGGGGCCCACTACCTGTGGGGCTGATGGGAGTTTGGGGCTCAGGCTTGTCAGATAGAGTATTAGTTCACAGGGCAGCCTAAGACATTGGGGTGCTGTTGCGGTCGGTGCAGGTTGATCCTCACGTGGGGAATCTGGATACCCTAGGGCCCTCCTTCTTTCTGGAGGGCTAGCAGAAGACTGCGTTGCATCTCCCCAATGAAAAGTCTGGAGGGCTGGCGCACCAGGAGGGTGAGGACGAAATTCTGAACGCACCAGTGCCATTTCCATTCAATGTCAAGCTCATGGCTTTTCCAAAGTGCAGCATCTGACTCGAGATCTCCAGCACCTGAGTCAGGGCATGTGTCAGATGGTCGCTCACATTGGAGTTTGTGTCCATGATGGCCAACGAGTGGAAGAATAGCCTCATGATGCCATGGAGGTCTATCCAGGCTAGGGCTTGTGAGCTGATCCGAACAGCAAGCTTTCCTTCTGCAGGACAGGGGGAGTCCATTTCCATGGCACCAGAGTCCCCCATATGGACAGACGTCATAGCAGAAGTCACCGCATGGATGCCTGGAAAGCCCACCTCAGCTTACACTTCCAGCCCAGGAACAAGGCCTCCTGATCTGGTGGCTCTGGGGCAAGGTGCCCAGGGGCCTGAGGTGAAAGGGTGCCTCATTCTTATGGGTCACAATGTTAGCTTGTGTCCGAGGAGACCTTAGAATTTTGCGGGGGCTCAGGTGCCATGCAGATTTCAAGTCCCCTGTTAGTTGGATGCAGCTTCCAAGAGCCACGTTGCCTTCTGGGTACAGTAGGTGTTCTGTTTTGTGGGTCAGGATCGAATGTTGGACCATATGTAGGTATTCCAGAGTTTGACTCTGGAGGAAAATGCCTGCAAACCTAAGGTAGGGTTCCATTGAAGTTCTAGGTGTATGTCAGGTTCCATCTTCTGACTCAGGGCCATTGACCTGCGTGTCTGCCTGGAGGTATGTGTCTGGCATGTGTCCAAATGCGCCTTTCTTCCAAGGTGGCCAATTAATTTGGGGTGGGCTCAGGAGCATTGAAGGTGTCTCCAATCAGGAAGGATGTGTAAATGTGACGGGCAGAGTTTCCTACAGGTGGGGAGGCAGCGTCCTGCGCTGTGGCTCTAGAGACGCCATCATGGAGGGCTTGTTGGCCAGGGCTTTGGGGACAAAAGTCTGCAAAAACCAACTCAGGATAAGGTTAGAGGCGTGGTGATGGCAGGCGCAATCTGCTGACCATGAGGGCCGTACCACGTTATCTGAAATGAGGGCGATGGGGAGGCGGGAGTGCAAGCTTTTCTGTCTGGGTTCTGTGTCTTGGTTGGCCATGGAAAATAGCAGTAGCCTCGAGGGGACATGGGACATTCTGCCTCTGTGTGGATTCTGTCCAGCTCCCAAGGTTTTGATGTCTTTCAAGGGGAAGGGAAGAGTGCTGTTTTCCGTCTCAGGCATCCTGCCATAGCAGGAATTCCAGAGTCGTCTTCTGGGTCCATGAGCCTGGAAAACCGATTGGAGGGTGAGGATTTGGGCCTAGGGGCATATCAGGCCCATTAAAGGGGCTCCTGGTCCAGCTAGCCAGGGGGCATTCAAGGTGCCCCTAACTGCAAGCTTTCTTTCTGCCGAACAAGGGGAGTCCGTTTGGATGGCACCAGGATCCCCCTATGAAATGACGTCGTAGCAGAAGTCACCGCATGGATGCGTGGAAAGTCCAGCTCCGCTAAGCCTTCCCTCCTATGAACAATGTGTTTCGATCTGGTGGCTCTTGGGCCAAGTTTACAGGAGGCTGAGGTGAAAGGGAGCCTTATTCTCATGGGTCACAATGCTGGCTTGTTTCAAGGGAGACCTTAGAATGTGGCGGGGGCTCAGGAGCCATGCAGGATTCTCCTCTCGTGATGGTTGGATGCAGCTCCCAAGAGCTGGCTTGCCTTCCGGGGACAGGAGGTCTTCTGTTTTGTGGCTCAGGGATGAAGAGTTGGACCATATGTAGGTATTCCAGAGTTAGCCTCTGGAGAGAGATTCCTGAAAACCTAAGCTAGGGTTGCGATGCCATTCTAGGGGTATGTCACGTTCCGTCTTCTTCCTCAGGGCCATTAGCCTGGGTGTCTGCCTGGAGTTAGGTGTCTGGCCTGTGTACAAATGCACATTTTTAACAAGGTGGCCAATGAATTTGGGGTGGGCTCAGGGGCATTGCAGATGTCTCCCAGTCTGGAGAGTTTATGCAAATGTGAAAGGCAGAGTTTCCTTCGGGTGGGCAGGCAGAGTCCTGCGCTGTGGCTTTAGAGGCCCCATCCTAGAGGGACTGTTGGCCAGGGCTTTGGGGACAAAATTCTGCAATCACCAACTCAGGATAGGGTTAGGGGTGAGGTGATGGCGGGCACGATCTGCGGACCATGAGGGTAGTGCCACGGGATCTGAAATGAGGGCGATGGGGAGGAGGGAGTGCAGGATTTTCTCTCTTGTTTGTGTCTCTTGCTTGACCACGGAATGGAGCGGGAGCCTAATGGGGCCATTGGAGGGTCTGTTCTCTGAGGATCCAGCCTGGCTACCAAGGGTTTGGTATCTTCTGGGGGAAGGGAAGAGTGCTGTTTTCCGTCTCAGGCATCCCGCCATAGCAGGGATTCCAGAGTCTGCTTCTGCGTCCAGGCGCAGACCTGACCGAGGGTGTGGATTTATGCCAGGGGCATTTCAGGCATGATATGTGGGCTCCTGGTCCAGCTAACAGGGGACTGGCTTGAAAGCAGGCTCAGGGTGAGGGTCACAATGCCTGTTTGTGGTTGGAGTGGGCATCCTCGGTGGGCGTGGTCTCATGTGCCAAGCAGCTGGCTCCCATTCTGAGGGTTTGACCACCATCCTCACAGCAAGATTTTCCGTTGTGGGGAAGAAGGAGTACTCTTTGATGCTTGAGGTACCCTCATAGGCCATGTTTTGAGATATGGTCTGGGCACAGACCCCTGAATACCCAGTTTGCATAGAGATGGCTATTTCTGGCCTTGACACGTCCTAACTGCAGGATATGGGGCCTGCTACCTGGGGGATTCATGAGAGGTCAGGGCTTAGGCTGTGTCACACAGAGCATTAGTTCACAGGGCAGCCTTGGACACTGGGGTGTTGTCGAGGTCAGTGCAGGTTGATCCTCTTTGTAGGGATTCTGTGCAGACCCCCTAGGTCACTTCTCCTTTCTGGAGGGCATGCAGAACACTGTGTTGTGGCTTCTGAAAGAACAATCTGGAGGGCTGGTGGTCCAGGAGGCTGAGGACCGAATTCTGAACGCACAAGTGCCAGTTCCATTCAGTACCGAGCACATGGCCTTTCCAATGTGCAGCGTCTGACTCGAGATCTCCAGCACCTGAGTCAGAGCATGTGTCAGATGGTCGCTCATGATGGAGTGTGTGTTCATGATGCCTATCAAGGGGAGGAGTGGCCTCATGAGGCCATGGAGGTCTTCCCAGGCTGGCGCTTGTGAGCTGATCCGAACAGCAAGCTTTCCTTCTATGGAACAGGGGGAGTCCATTTGGATGGCACCAGTGTCTCCCATATGGAAAGACGTCGTAACAGAGGTCACTGCATGGATGCTTGGAAAACCCAGCTCTGCTTACACTTCCAGCCCAGGATCAAGGCCATTTGGATCCGGTGGCTCTGGGGAAAAGTGCCCAGGGGGCTGAGGTGACAGGGAGCCTCATTCTGATGGGGCATAAGGCTGGCTTTTGTCCAGGTAGACCGTAGAATGTGGTTTGGGCTCAGGCGCCATGCAGGATTCTCCTCCCCTGAAGGCTGGACGTAGCTCACAACAGCCAGGTTGCTTTCTGGGGATAGGAGGTGTTCTGTTTTGTGACTCAGGGATGAAGTGTTGGACCATATGTAGATATTCCAGAGTTTGCCTCTGGAGGCAGTTGCCTGCAAATCTAAGCTAGGTTCCATTGAGCTCCTAGGGGTCCGTCAGTATCCATCTTCTGACTCAGCGCCATTGACCTGGATGTCTGCCTGGAGGTAGGTGTCTGGCATGTGTCCGAATGTGCCTTTTTTCCAAGGCAGCCAACGAATTTGGGGTGGGCTCAGGGGCATTTCAGGTGTCTCCCAATCTGGAGAGTTTGTGCAAATATGATGGGCAGAATTTTGTTCAGGTGTGTAGGCAGAGTCCTGTGCTGAGTCTCCAGAGGCCCCATCCTGGAGGGCCTGTTGGCCAGGGTTCGGGGACAAAAGTCTGCAAACACAAACTCGGTGTAGGATTCTGGGTAAGGTGATGGCAGGCCTGATCTGTGGACCCTGAGGGCAGTGCCAAGGGATCTGAAATGAGGGCGACGGGGAGACGGGAGTGGAGGCTTTTCTATCTGGGTTGTGTATCTCGGTTGGCCATGTAATGTAACAGTAGCCTCATGAGGCCATGGGAAATTCTGCCTCTGTGAGGATTCTGCCCATTTCCAAGGGTTTGCTGTCTTTCAGGGTGAAGGGTAGAGTGCTGATATCCATCTAGGGGATCCTGCCATAGCAGGATTTCAAGAGTCAGCTTCTAGGTCCAAGCGCCTACAGAACCCGACCGAGGGTGAGGATTTGGGACTAGGGGCATGTCATGCCCAATATGCGGGCTCCTGGTCTAGCTAGCGAGGGGGCTGGTTTGAAAGCGGGCTTAGGCTTAGTGTCACAATGCCTGTTTGTGGCCAGTGAAGCCCTCTTGGGTGGGCATGGTCTCATGGGCCATGCAGTGGCTCCCACTCTGAGGGTTAGACCCCCATCCCTTCACCAAGCTTTTCCCCTCATTGGGAAGGAGAAGTGCTCTTTTACGCTTGAGGTTACTCCATAGGCCGGGATATGAGTTCCGGTCTGGGCACAGACGCCTGAATACCTTGGTTGGGTAGAGATGACATCCTCTGGCCTTGTCACAATTCACCTTCAGGATATGGGGCCTGCTACCAGGGGGGATGATGGGAGGTCGGGGTTCAGGCTGTGCAGACAGAGCATTAGTGATCAAGGCCTAGGACATTGGAGTGCAGTCTTTGGTCTTTTGGTCAAGGTCTGTGCGGTTTGATCCTCACGTGGGGATCATGGGCAGACCCCTAGGGCCCTTCTTCTTTCTGGATGGGAGGCAGAAGATGACACTGTGGCTCCCGAATGAACAATCTGGAGGGCTCTCGGATCAAGAGGGTGAGGACGGAATTCTGAATGCACAAGTGCCGGTTCCGTTCAGTGACGAGAACATGGTATTTCCAATGTGCACGGTCTGACTTGAAATCTCCAGCACCTGAGTCAGGGCATGACTAAGATGGTCGCTCATGCTCGAGTTTGTGTCCATGATGACCAATGAGTGGAGGGGTGGCTCCCTGAGGCCATGGAAATCCTCCAAGTCTGGGGCTTCTGAGCTTCTCTGAACAGCAAGCTTTCCTTATGTGGGACAGGGGTAGTCCATTTGGATGGCACTAGGGTCCCCCATATGGAAGGATGTCGTCGTTGCAAAAGTCACCACATGGATGACTGGAAAGCACAGGTCTGCTTACCCTTCCCAGCCAGAAACAAGGCTGTTTCGATTTGATTGCTCTTCGGCAAAGTTCACAGGGTGCTGAGGTGACATGGAGCCTCATTCTGATGGATCACAAAGATGACTTGTGTAAGGAGACCTTAGAATGTGGTGGCAGGTTAGGCGCCATGCAGGATTCTCCTCACCTGATGGTTGGACGCAGGTCCCCAGCGCCAGCATGAATTCTGGATACAAGAGGTGTTCTGTTTTGTGGCTCAGGGATCAAGTGTTGGACCATATGTAGGTAATCCAGAGTTTGCCTCTGGAGGCAGATTCCTGCAAAGTGAAGCTAGTGTTTGGTTGAGGTCCTAGGGGTCAGTCAGGTTCCATCTTCAGACTCAGTGCCATTGACCTGGGTGTCTGCCTGGAGGTAGGTGTCTGGCCTGGGTCCAAATGTGCCTTTTTTCAAGGCGGCCAATGAATTTGTGGTGGGCACACGGACATTGCAGTTGACTCCAAATCTGGAGGGTTTCTGCAAATTTGACCGGTAGAGTTTCCTTCGGGTGGGCAGGCAGAGTCCTGCACTGTGGTTCCAGAGGCCCCATTGTGGAGGTCCTGTCAGCCAGGGCTTCAGGGATAAAAGTCTTCAAACATAAACCCTGGATGGGGTTCTGGGCAAAGTGATGGCAGGCCCGATCTGCAGACTGTGAGGGCAGTGCCACGAGATCTGAAATGAGGGTGACAGGGAGGCGGGAGCGCAGGCTCTTCTGTCTGGGTTGTGTGTCTTGGTTGGCCACGGAATGGAGTGGTATCTGTTAGGGTCCGTGATCAAAGGAACGTGACTGACACAAAGTGAAAATCAAGCAAAGGTTTATTTTGCGCCATGCATCAGAAACCAAACTGACCGGTGGGTGCTCGAGCTCCATGCTTTAGAAACCAAACTGACCAGTAGGTGCCCAGGCCCCATGCATTAGAAACAAAGCTGACCGGTAGATGCCCAAGCCCCATGCATTAGGAACCAAAATGACCGATAGTTGCCTGGGCCCCATGCATTAGAAACCAAACTGACTGATAGGTGCCCGAGCCTTGCTGGGGTCCACAACCTCCCTGGCCTGGGGTCCTTCCTGGAGCCTCCCTGCCCCACCCTCACTGTACCACAGGCCGCTCCCAGCGAGGTCGCTCCCTGGACGAGGCCCCAGCCAATGAGGCTCCCAGCAATGCCAAGCATCGAAAATCAAATCAACCAGTCGGGGCCATCTCTTACAAAGAGGTGATGACGACCAGGCCACTGACCCCGATTACTTCCCTTACCCAATGACTCCCGCTACCCGACGACTCCCACTACCCGATGACTCCCACTTCCCAATAATGACACTCTGGCAGTGTTGCTCCCTGGCGAGGCCGCTGCCCGGCTGGTGAGGCCACTGCCCGGCGACACTTATGACACTTGGGCAGCGGTGCTCCCAGTGAGACCACTCCTGATGACAAGGTTGTACCGCCGGCTCCTGAGAGGCTGGTCCCAGTGGCAGCACTGCTCGAGGTGGCAAGGCTGCTCACAGCGGCGCTGCTGCTGCTGCTGCTGCTGCTGCTGCTCAAGGGGGCGAGGCTGATGAGGCTGCTCCCAATGGCTTCCCTACGGGCTACTCTGACTCCTCCTGCTATCCATCTCTGCAGCCTCACAGACCAGCTTTTATAGAGGTGGTTGAGCCCCGCCCACACACAGGTGGCCAATGGGATTGCAATACACAGAGAAAACTGCACAGTCATGCTAGGTCTGCCACACACAGAAAAAAACTGCTAGGTAACACAGAGGTGGCCAATTGAATTTCAATTTACCCTAGTAGATATATGTGCTCTCCACTGATTGGATGTCTTCACCTGGCCTGACCTGCCCTTGTATCTAGGCTTTGCAAGTAAGTTCCTCAGGGAGGGTTGGGGTCAATCTAAGTTCACTACATAAACACAGAATGACTCCCTCTGGCCAACCAGGCCCTTATAGTATCCTCATGGGGCCACGGGAGATTCTACCCCTGTGAGGATTCTGCCCACCTTCTAAGGATTTGGTGTCTTTCGGTGGAAGGGAAGAGTGCCTTTTTCCATCTCAGGGATCCCGCCATGGCAGGGATTCCAGAGTCAGCTTCTGGATCTGGGCACATGGAGAACCTGACTGAGGGTGAAGATTTGGGTCTAGGGGCATGGCAGGCCTAATATTCAGTCTCCTGGTCCAGCTAGCGAGAGGCCATGTTTGAAACAGGCTCAGGCTGATGGTCACCATGACTGTTTGTGCCCAAGGGTGACCTCCTGTGTGGGCGTGGTCTCATGGGCCATGCAGCTGGCTCCCGCTCTGAGGATTTGACCTTCATCTCCACAGCTAGCTTTTCCAGCGGTGGGGAAGGAGGAGTGCTCCTTTGTGCTTGAGGTTCCCCCATAGGCTTGGATTTCAGTTTTGGTCTGGGCACGGATGCCTGAACACCCAGGTTGGGTAGACATGACAGCCTAGGGCCATGGCCGGTCCCACCTCCAGGAGGTGGCACCACTACCTTGGGGGCTGACTGAAGTTCAGGATTCAGGCTGTGTCACAAAGAGCATTAGTGCACAGTCAGCCTGGATATTGGAGCTCCATCTAGGGTTGTACAGTTTGATCCTCACATGGGCATTCTGGGCAGATGCATAGGGCCCTTCTTCTTTCTGGGGGGCAGGCAGAAGTCTGCATTGTGGCTCCAGAATTCCCAGTATGGACGGCTTGTTGGCCAGGAGAGTGAGGACAGAATTCAACAGGTACAAGTGAGGTTTTAGTTCAGTGTCGAGCACACGGTGGTTCCAATGTGCACCATCAGTCTCGAGGTCTCCAGCACCTGAGTCAGGGCGAGTGTCAGATGGTCGCTCATGTTGGAATTTTGTGTGTGATGCTAGAGGAATGGAAGGGTGGCCTCATGAGGCCATGGAGGTTTTCCTAGGCTGGGGCTTGTGAGCTGTTCTGAATAGCAAGGTTTTCTTCTGCGGGACATGGGGATTCTGTTTTGATGGTAGCAGAGTTCACCACATAGATGTCTGGAAAGCCCAGTTCAGCTTCTCCTCTCAGCCCGGGAACAAGGCAGTTTTGATCTGATGGCTCCGGGGTAAGTGCCCAGGGTGCTGAGTTGAAAGGGAGCCTCATGCTGATGGGTCACCATGCTGGCTTGTGTCCAGGGAGACCTTAGAATGTGGCGGGAGCTCAGGCGTCATGCAGGATTCTCCTCCCCGAGGGTTGGCCACAGATCCCAAGAGCCAGGTGACCTTCTGGGGACAGAAGGTGTTCTGTTTTTTGGATAAGGGACCTAGCGTGGAACAGATGTAAGTACTAATGTAGGGTCTTGGTTAGCCAGAGGAATTTACTTGTAAACCCCGGATATAGGGGCGGGCCTGGCCAGATTGCCTTACCCAATCATTGGGGCGTGCATATATTAAATGTGGTTAGTTGAAATCTCCTTGGCCACTTGTGTGTGGACTGGGATGAACCACCGCCATAAAGGTTAGTCTGTGAGGCTAGCGGGGGGAGGGTTGTAAGTAGGAGGTATTAGAATAGCCATTAGAGAATAGGAGGAATTAGAATAGACTTTAGAGAAGTAGTAGGAGTTAGAATATCCGTTATAGTAGTAGGAGGAGTTAGAGTAGCCATTTAGTAGCCATTGGGAGCCGTTAGGGTAGTTGTAGGAGTGATAGCATCAGGGTGTTGGGAGCTTCGGAGCTTCAGTATCATCGGGAGCATCGGGAGTGGCATTGATGGGAGTGGCATCACCATGAGCGGCCTCGCCTCCCCAAGCAGCAGCGCCGCCCGTGAGTAGCCTCACCGAGGCCTCACTGCGAACCCACCTCGCTGCCCTGAGATGGAGCCTCAGTGGAGCAGCGTCATTCCGGGGAGCCACTCATCAACGAGCGGCCTTGTTGGTGAGCGGCCTGGTCTGGAGCAGCATCTTCATCATCGGTTGTGACCTTTGTCCAGCATGTGGCCTCATCTGGGGAGTGGCCTTGTCAGAGTGGCGTCATAGGGAGCAGAGTCTGTGTCGTCAGGGTTTTCATCCTTGTCATCCTCGCCTCTTTGTCATCAGAAGCAGTGTCCTCGTTGTTGTCGCCTCTATGTAAGAAATGACCCCAAATGGTTGGTTTGATTTTCGATGCTTGGTGTGAAATAAAGCTTTACTTGATTTTCGCTTTGAGTCAATATCGTTCCTTTGATCACGGACCCTAACATTGGTATCTCAAGCAGAATCAAACAAAAGAACTGAGCCAGCATCGGAATTTATGGGAAAAGCCTCCGGAGGTGTTGGGATCTTGTTCATCTGTCTGGTTGGAGCTCCAGGGTATGTCCAACCGGGGACAAGCTGCACACAGATATGCTCCCCAGGGGAGCTGCCAAAACTCTCCTAGTTTTGGGAAATTCCTTGCCTTTTCTTGCCTGACATCGACTGCCTAGACCCACCCCCTTGCTGGGGGGAAAGCAGGGCGTCTGTCATGGAATGGGCCCAGGCGGACATGAAATATGTTAGCAAAGAGATGATTGAACTGCTGGTTAATTGTCTGTCTCAGGGCTTTAAAGGGTAATTGTTAAAGTAGCTTTCAGAGTCTTTGGTAACCTGAAGCATTGAAGTTTTGCTTGGATAACAAATGGGATGAAATGCTAGGGCGCTGGTTGCTGGAACAGGTTTGTGCTTTTGACATCTGTTGGTAATGGTGTTTTGTGTTTAACTGCTCTTGCAACAGTTCACAATTGGTTAATATGTAGTCTTCACTAGAGATTGAGATGTTTCTAAGAAAATGTAAATGGTTTTCTTTGCCCACCCAGAATTGTAAATGAGATCTCTTTGACTCATAAGGCTTTTCCCTGATATGCTAAGTTACTCAGGAAGTACTGCTAAATCCATGATAAACCTTGGGTTACATTTGGGTAAATGCTGTAACTACTCCAGAGGTTCTATACATTTTCTAAAGTTTTAATGTTTTGATAAGGGTCATCATTTGATATTTAACCATATCTATTCTGAGTTTTTTGTCAATTGTGATTGTTTTAATTCTCTTGTAAGATGAATTCTGCCTTAAAGGAAATTCTTATAGGAGATTTCAGAACAAATATGGTTCTTTGATATTTTGAAATCCTGGAACTGCATTTGCAGAAGTAAAAGTTGCACTCGCACTAAACCAGAATTAATATGGTGACTCAAGGTAAGAATGAGTCTCCAGGAGCTTTCCTAGAAAGGTTCATTGAAGCCTATAAAATGTATAGCCCGATGGACCCTGAGGTACCCGAAAATAAGGGGGCAGTGAATCTTGCTTTTGCCAGTCATTCAGCACCGGGTATAAGGAGGAAACTTCAGGAAATTGAAAGATTTGAAAGGAAGAATCTGATTGAGCTATTGGGAATAGCAGAAAAATTGTTTAAGAACAGGGATGCACAGGAGGATGAAAAACAGACAAAAACCTGGTTAAAGTTTTGGCATTACATGAGATAGGTAGAGGAAAGTAAATGGAACGAAAAGCCTATGCACAGATAAGGCAGGTGGGAAGACATAGATTCAGATCAGTGTGCTTACTGCAAGGAAAAAGGTCACTGGGCCAGGGAGTGACCCAAAAGGAAGATAGCAATTTTGGTCACCAGTGTACAAATTGAAGTGGAGGGGAAATCAGTTGAATTTTTGGTGGACAGGGGAGCCCAGTTTTCTTCATTACTTAACCTATGGGAAAACTCTCTGGAGAGGAAGTTTGAGTACAAGGAGCAAATGGCACAGCAGGACATAAATCTACAACAGAAAGGACTTTAAATTTGGCCTAGGATAGTGAAACATCGATTTTTGGTCCTCCCTAATGCACCATATAACTTGATGGGAAGAGATCTCCTCCACAAGTTATGAGCTGGCATTCATTTCTTGGAAGTAGACATGACTGTAACCTTGAGACAACACACTCTTCAGGTGCTTATGACAGCAGTAGATGAATACCTACTTTATGAGCCAGTGTCAAAAACAGAGGAGACAAAGGCGGGGAGCCTTCTCCAAATCCAAAGGTGAGGTTTCCAATGTCTGAGCAGAAGGGAAGCCCCCTGGCTCAGCCAGGGGACAACCTCCAGTGGTGGTACAATTAATGGTGATGGCTACTGCTGTTCAAGTTCAGCAACAACCTCTTCCCCGGGAAGCAAAGGAAGGGATCAGAAAGCACATTAGCCACCTCGGAGGAGACGTGGTTCTAGTTCCTTGCAAATCTCCATCGAACACACCTTTGCTGCCCGTCAAAAATGCTGAGACTGGGGAGTACTGACCTGTTCAGGACGTGTGGGAAGTTAATAAACTGGTTGAAGATATCCACCCGATGGTGCCTAACCCCTATGCCCTATTCTCCCACCTGGGCCCCAAAAAACTCTCTATAGCAACTTAGATCCCAAGGATGCATTTTTCTGCATATCTTTACCAAGGGAATCTCAACCCCTTTTTTGTTTTTAAGTGGTCTGACACACAGGAATGATTCCAAGGCCAGCTCACCTGTACAAAAGTTCCCCAAAGATTCAATAATTCACCCACCTTTTTTTTTGATGAGGCCCTACATGAGGATTTGCGTGAGTACAGAACCTCCAACACAGTAGTCACTCTGCTACAGTATGTTGATAATTTCCTAGTAGCCGCTGAGGACTATGAGTCATTTTTGCATCAGACGAGAGCTCTCTTACAGTCTCTGTAGGAAAAAGGGGGAAAGATCTCAGCAAAGAAAACACAGTTCTTTCAGAACCATGCCACATATCTAGGCTTGTATCTCCACGAGGGAGTGCATTCCCTGAGTCCAGGAAACAGGTGATTGCCTGATACACCACCCCACCACGTCCCTACAAGTCAGGGAGTTTCTTGGACGGTGGGCTAATGTAGGCTGTGGATACTGCAGTTTGTGGTGGTTGCCCAACCTCCCTATGAACTTGGAAAATGGGGCGGCTCACTATGATAGTATGACGTCTGAGGCAGAAGGAGCATTTCGGGAATTATAAACAGCTGTACTGAGTGCATTGGCCATCCCAGATGTAGCCAAGCCCTTCCGCCTGTATGTGTATATCAAATGCAGGGGTGGCCGAGGAGATTTGACTCAGAATCTGGGGCAGTGGCAAAGGCCAGTACCCTATCTTAGCAAGAAACTCGATTCAGTAGTGGCTGGATACCTCTCTTGCCTCTGCAAAATTGCTGCCATGGCCCTCCTTGTCAAGGTTGCAAGTAAATTGAATTTGTGTCATAATTTCATCTTGACCACCACCCAAGCTATTGAGGGTCTTCTCTGGACATGACCAGACCGATGGATGACAAACGTCTGAGTGACGGGGTATCAGGCCCTCCTCCTCAATGAACCAAGAGTGTCCTTCCAGCCCCTGGCAGTGCTAAATCCAGCCATGCTGCTGCCAGAGGAGATGGCTGACCACCCACACAACTGTGGGGTGGTCCTAATCCAAGTTGTAGGAATAAGGCCAGATCTTAGAGACATTCCCCTCCCAGATGCCGAGATGACTCTCTTCACAGATGGGAGTTGCTACATGGTCCATGGAAAGAGGTATGCAGGGGCTGCATTGGTTTCTCCTGAACAGAAACTGTGGACAGCAGCCCTGCCACATGGCACTCAGCACACAAAGCGGAACTGAATGCACTCACTAAGGCACTGCAGAGGGCCAAAGGTAAAACCGCCAACATCTATATGGACAGCAGGTATCCTTTGTTACTTCCCATATACTTGGGGCTATTTATAAAGAAAGGGTTCTGGGGCGCCTGGGTGGCTCAGTGGGGTAAAGCCTCTGCCTTTGGCTCAGGTCATGATCCCAGGGTCCTGGATCAAGCCCCGCATCGGGCTCTCTGCTCCATGGGGAGCGTGCTTCCTTCTCTCTCTCTGCCTACCTCTCTGCCTAGTTGTGATTTCTCTCTGTCAAATAAATAAAATAAAAAAAGAAAGGGTTCTGTTAACAGCAGAAGGAAAAGGAATTAAAATCGGAGGAGAAATATTGGCTCTCCTCCAGGTTATTTGGGACCCAAAAGAGGTGGCTGTTATGCATTGCCCTGACACGAAAAGGTGACTGATCTGATTTCAAAAGGAAACCAATTAGCAGATCAAGCCGCAAAGCAAGCAGACCGAGAAACAATGCAAGAACTGGTTACACTCACACCTACAGCCCTACCAGAAAAACCGAACAATTCAGAAGATTTAAAATATTTACAGAAATGGGTTAAATTGCACTATGAAGGGGACTGGGCTAAGACTGAGGTAGGAAAAATAATTCTTCCTCGAGGACTGGGCAGTTAGTAGACCAGATACATCAGGGTACTCATTTGGGGATACACAAACTGAAGTAGCTTATAGGCAAGCAGTTCCAGGTTTCTAAATTAGGGCCTAATTCAGGATGTAGTTGATAGATGTGCTCAATGCCAGGCAGTTAATATGGGAAGAGCTAAAATGGGAGGAGGGAAAAGGAACGAAATAAGGAACCAGGAATTTATTGGGAAATAGATTTTACAGAAATGAAACCTGGAAAATATGTGCACAAGTACATGTTAGTTTTTGTAGATACATTTTAAGGCTGGGTAGAGGCTTTTCCCACCAAACATGAGATGTCAGGAGTGGTAGCTAAAAAGCCACTAGAAGAAATAATTCCTAGGTTTGGGCTGCCTCTCGTGATCGGGTAAGACAATGGCCCTGCATTTGCAAGTTCATTGTCACAGGCATTGGCCAAGGCCATGTGCACTAATTGGAAACTACATTGTGCCTACCTCCCCCAGAGATCTGGGCAAGTAGAGAGAATGAACCAGACTCTTAAAGAGATCTTGACAAAACTAATTCTGGAGATTGTGGTGGATGGGTGAATCTCCTTCCGTTCTCCCTCCTCAGGGCAATAAGTACACCCTATTTAAGCAAGGTGACCCTATTTGAAATAATGTTTGGGAGATCCCCTTCTATGTCCTGACTACAAGAGGTTGTCCTGGCAGAAATGACTGATCATTCTGTACTCCAGTCACTGCAGGCATTACAGTCTGTCTTAAAATACAGCCCACTCAGGGATCCGGACTGCCCACACTGGGACAGAGATGGAGGTGGAACCACATCCTTACCAACCCGGGGACTTTGTTTGGATACATGGCTATCAAGGGGGAAACTTGGAGTCTCGCTTGAAGGGACCATTTACTGTAAAATTAGAGGGAATTAGGGCATGGATTCATGCGGGACACATCAAACAGCCAAGGACAAGGACACTCCCCAGAGATGGAAGCTTCAGTTGACAGACCCCAATGACCATGGACTAAAGCTAAAACTAAAAAAACAAACAAACAAACAAACAAACAAACAAACAAAAACTGAGTTTCTTGTTGCTCCTATTGTACCTGTACATATAAATTATAGATTGGAAATTAGATGAATGGAATTAGGAAAAAAAATGGAAAAGGTTATACAAAATGTTGAATGGCACACTCATCAGCAGACTGTGCACTACTTTTACTTTTTGGCTCCTGTATTATAAACTCCCTCATGTCATTTGTACCAAAGAAAATTGAAGCGATACAAAGTTAGTCTTACATGCTCAATTTAACCTCCTTACAACAGGAGAACATAGAACTGGCTGAAAAGTCAAGGATTTGACTAATTTCCAAAGAAAAGGGGGGAATGTGGGGGCCTAGTTAGCCAGAGGAACTTACTTGTAAACCCTGGATATAGGGGCGGGCATGGCCAGATAGCCATATCCAATCAGTGGAGTGTGCATATATTAACTGTGGTGAGTTGAAATCTCATTGGCCACCTGTGTGTGGGCTGGGCTCAACCACCTCTATAAAGGTTAGTCTGTTAGGCTGGCTTGGGGCGATAAGTAGGTGGAGTTAGAATAGTCCTTAGAGAAGTAGGAGGAGTTAGAATAGACATTAGAGAATTAGGAGGAATTAGAATAGCCATTAGAGTAGCAGGTGGAGTTAGAGTAGCTATTACAGTAGCTGTTGGGAGCCGTTAAGGTAGTCGTAGGAATGATAGCGTCAGGGTCATTGGGAGAATTGGAGCGTCAGGATCATCAGGAGCATCGGGAGCGGCATTGCTGGGAGCTGCCCTGCCTGTAGCAGCAGCGCCACCATGAGCGGCCTCACCTCCCCAAAGAGCAGCTCAGCCCACAACCCGCCTCACTGTGGTCCCGCCGGGACTGGCCCCGAGCAGCCTCACCAGAGCGGCATCATTCCGGGAGCTGCATCGATGGCATGCGGCCTCGTCTTAGAGGGGCCTGGTCCGGAGTGGCCTCTTCATCATCGGGTGTGGACTTCATCCTGCGTGTAGCCTTGTCCAGTGTGTCCTCGTCTGGGTATCAGCCTCACCTGGAGCGGCCCCGTGCAGAGTGGCCTCATCCACAGTGGCCTCATCTGGGGAGCGGCCTTGTCAGAGTGGCATCATGAGCGCCAGAGTCTTTGTCATCAGAGTTGTCATCCTCGTCATCCACGCTTCTTTGTCATCGGACAGCATCCTTGTCATAATTGCTAGATGTAAGAAATGGCTCCGAACTGCCAGTTTGATTTTCGATGCTTGGCATGAAATAAAGCTTTGTTTGATTTTCACTTTGTGTACTCTCATAACATTGATCATGGACCCTTACACTCTGAAACATTCCTCCGGACAGATGCCTGCAAACCTAAGCTAGGGTTCTGTTGAGGTCCTAGGGGCATGTCATTTTCCATCTTCTGACTCAGGGCCATTGACCTGGGTGTCTGCCTGGAGGTAGGTGTCTGGCATGTGTCAGACTGTGCATTTCTGTCCCGAGCGGCCAACAAAATAGGGTGCGATCAGGGGCCTTGCAGGTGTCTCCCAGTCTGGAGGATATGTGCAAATATGATGGGCTTAGTTTCTGTTGGGGCGTCAGGCAGAATCCTGTGCTGTGGCTCCAGAGGCCCCATCCTGGATAGTCTGTCAGCCAGGGATTTAGGGACAAAAGTCTACAAACACAAACTGGGGTTAGGGTGAGGGGCGAGGTGATGGTAGGCCCAATCTCCAGACCTTGAGGGCAGAACCTCGGGATAGGGCAACAGGTAGGGGGGAGTGCAGGCATTTCTTTCTGGGCTGTGGATCTCACTAGGCCATGGAATGGAGGGGTGGCCTCATGGGCCCATGGGGGATTCTGCTTCCTGTGGGTAGGCAGTCAGAGTCCTTCACTTTGGCTCCAGAGGCCCCATTCTGGAGGGCCTGTCGTCAGGGCTTTAGGGACAAAAGTCTGCTAACACAAACTCGGGTAGAGTTAGGGGCGAGGTGATGGCAGGCCCGATCTGCAGACCATGAGGGCAGTTCCACTGGATCTGGAATTAGGGCAAAGGGGAGGTGCGAGCCCAGGCTTTTCAGATGGGTAGCTTGCCTCGGGTGGCCAGTTAAAGTAGTGGTAGCCTCATGGGACCATGGGAGATTCTGCCTCATGTGAGGATTCTGCCCAGCTTCTAAGGGTTGGGTGTCTTTTGGGTGGGAGATAAGAGTGCTGATTTCCGTCTCAGGGTCCCACCATAGCAGGGATTCCAGAGTCAGCTTCTGGGTCTGGGCACTGGGAGAACTTGACCGAGGGTGAGGATTTGGGCTTAGAGGCATGTCAGGCCCGATATGAGGTCTCCTGCTCCAGCTAGCATGGGGGCTGGCTTGAAATGGGCTTAGGCTGTGTCACAATGCCTGTTTGTGGGTAGCGTAGCCCTCCTGGGTGGGCGTGGTCTCAGGGTCCATGCAGCTGGTTCCCACTCTGAGGGTTAGACCCCCATCCCCACAGCAAGCTTTTCCCATCATGGGTATGAAGAAGTGCTCTTTTACGCTTGAGGTCCCCCCCATAGGCCGGCATTTGATCTATGGTCTGGGCACAGACGCCTGAATACCCAGATTGGGTAGAGATGAAAGTCTCTGGCCATGGCATGTCCCACCTGCAGTGTAGGGGCCTGGTTAGCCAGAGGAACTTACTTTTAAGACCCTGATATAGGTTCGGGCCTGGCCAGATCACTGTATCCGATCAGTGGGGCCAGCATATATTAACTGTGGTGAGTTGAAATCTCATTGGTTACCTGTGTGTGGGCCGGGTTCAAACACCTCTATAAAGGTTAGTCTGTGAGGCTGGATGGGGGAAGAAATAGGAGGAGTTAGGATAGCAGTTGGAAAAGTAGGAGAAGTTAGAATAGCCATTGGAGAAATAGGAGTTAGAATATCCATTGGAGAAGTAGTAGGTGTTAGAATAGTCGTTAGAGAAGCAAGAGGAGTTAGAATAGCCATTAGAATTGCAGTTAGAATAGCCGTTAGAGTAGCACTTAGGGTAGCCTTTGGGAGCCATTCGAGTAGTCATAGGAGTGATAGCATCTGGGTTGTTGGGAGCGTCGGAGCTTCAGGATCATCGGGAGCGGCATTGCTGGGAGAGGCACCGTCCTGAGCAGCAGCGCTGTTGCGAGCAGCCCTGCATCCTGTGACCCGCCTCATGGATGCTCTGCAGCAGACAGCCTCGCTGCCCTGAGCCAGGGCCTTGCTGGAGTGGCCTTGCCAGAGCGGCGTCATTCCAGGGAGCGGCCTCTTCAACGTGTGGCCTCATCGTTAAGTGGCCTGGTCTAGAGCGCGTTCTTCATCATTGGGAGCGGCTTTCATCCAGCGTGTGGCGTCATCCAGAGCAGCCTCATTGGAGTGGCATCATGTAGAGCAGAGTCTGTGTCATCAGGGTTGTTGTCCTCGTCATCATCGCTTCTTTGTCATCAAGAGCGGTATCCTCATCGTGGTCGCTTCTTCGTAAGAGATGGCCCCAAACGGTCGGTTTGATTTTCGATGCTTGGCATGAAATAGAGCTTTGTTTGATTTTCGCTTAGTGTCAGTCTCGTTCCTTTAATCACGGACCCTAACATGCAGGATATGGGGCCACTATCTGGAGGCCTGATGGGAGGTCGGGTTTCAGGATGTGTTTGACCGAGCATTAGTGCACAGGGCGGCCTAGGATATTGAGGTGCCATCGAGTTCAATGCAGGTGGATCCTCATGTGGGGATTCTGGGAAGACCCCAAGGGCCCTTCTTCTTTCTGGAGGGCAGGCTGAAGAATGTGTTGTGGCTCCAGAATTAACAATTTGGAGGGCTCTCGGGGCCAGGAGGGTGAGGGCGGAATTCTGAATGCACAAATGCTGGTTCAGTTCAGGGCCGAGCCCATGGCATTTCCAATGTGCAGTGGCTGACTCGAGATCTCCAGCACCTGAGTCAGGACACGTGTCAGATGGTCGCTCACGCTGGAGTTTGTGTCCATGATGGCCGACGAATAGAGGGTTGCCTCATGAGGCCGTGGAAGTCTTCCCAGGCTGGGGCTTGTGAGCTGCTCCAAATAGGAAGCTTTCCTTCTTTGAAACAGGGGGAGTCCATTTGGATGGCACCAGGATCCCGTGTATGGAAAGAAGTCGCAGCAGAATTCACTGCATGGATGCCTGGAATGCCCACCTCAGCTTCCCCATAAAGCATAGGAACAAGGCCGTTTTGATCTGGTGTCTCTGGAATAAAGTGCCCAGGGAGCTGTGGTGATGGTGACACTCATTCTGATGGGTCACAATGCTGGATTTTGTCCAGGGAGACCTTAGAATGTGGCGGGGGCTCAGGCGCCATGCAGGATTCTCCTCCCCTGAGGGTTGGACGCAGCTCACAACATCCAGGTTACCTTCTGGGAATAGGAGGTTTCTGTTTTGTGGCTCAGGGATCAACTGTTGGGCCATATGAAGTTATTCCAGAGTTTGCTTCTGGAGGCAGATGCCTGTAAATGTAAGCGAGGGTTCTGTTGAGGTCCTAGGGGCATGTCAGGTTCCGTCTTCTGACTCAGGGCCATTGACGTGGGTGTATGCCTGGAGGTAGTTGTCTATCATGTTTCTGAATGTGCCTTTTTCCCAAGGCAGCCAACGAATTTGGGGTGGGCTCAGGGGCATTGCAGGTGTCTCCAGTCTGGAGGGTTTGTGCAAATGTGACGGGCAGAATTTCCTTTGGGTGGACAGGCAGAATCCTGCACTGTGGCTCCAGAGGCCTCATCCTGGAGGGCCTGTGGGCCAGGGATTTGGGGACAAAAGTCTGCAAACACAAACTCGGGATAGGATTCTGGGCAACGTGATGGCAGGACCGATCTGTGGACTGTGAGGGCAATGCCGCCAGATCTGAAATTAGTCGACAGGGATGTGGGAGCACAGGCTTTTCTGTCTGGGTGGTGTGTCTCGGTTGGCCAAGGAATGTAGCAGTAGCCTCATGGGGCCATGGGAGATTCTGCCTCTGTGAGAATTCTGCCTTGCTCCAAAGGATTTGGTGTCTTTCGGGGGGAAGGAAGCAGTGCTGTTTTCCTTCTCAGGGGCCCGCCATAGCCAGGATAGCAGAGTTGGCTTCTGGGTCCAGGAGCCTGGAGAACCCGACAGAGGGTGAGTATTTGGGCCTAGGGGCATATCAGTCCCGATATGCGGGATCCTGGTCAAGCTAGCGAGGATGCTGGTTTGAAAGCGGGCTCAGGCTGAGGGTCACAATGCCTGTTTGTGCCCAGGGCTGGCCTTCTGTGTGAGCTTGATTTCATGGGCTATGCACCTGGCTCCCACTCTGAGGGTTTGACCCCCTTCCCCACAGCAATCTTTTCTGGACCTGGGGAAGGAGGAGTGCTCTTTGGGGCTTGAAGTTCCCCCAAGTTTGGGATTTGTTTATCATCTGGGTACAGATTCCTGAATACACAGGTTGGGTCGACATGACAGCCTGGGGCCATGGCCCGTCCCACATGCAGGAGATGGTGCACGCTACCAGGTGGGCTGACTGGAGGTCGGGGCTCAGGTTGTGTCAGACAGAGCATTAGTGCACAGTGCGGCCTAGATATGGTTCCGTCTAGGGCCGAGCAGGTTGATCCTCAACTCGGGATTCTGGGCAGACCATAGGACCCTCCATCTTTCCAGAGAGTAGTCAGAAGGCTCCATTTTGTGGCTCCAGAATTCCCACTCCGGAGGGCTTGCGGGTGAGATGGGTGAGGACGTAAGTCTGAAAGCACAAGCGCCTGTTTAGTTCATCGCTGAGCACATGGGAGTTACAATGTTCAGCGTCTGATTGGAGATCCCCAGCACCTGAGTCAGGGCAAGTGTCAGTTGTTCGCTCAGGCTGGAGTTTTTGTCTATGATGCGCAATGTTTGGAGTGGTGGCCTCATAAGGCCATGGAGGTTTTCATATGCTGGGGCTTGTGAGCTGCTCCAAACAACAGCCTTTCCTTCTGCAGGAGAGTGTGAGTTCCTTTTGATGGCTCTAGGGTCTCTCATTTGGATGGAAATGGTAGCAGAGCTACCAGCACCACATAGATGTCTGGAAGCCCAGTTCAGCTTATATGTTCAGCCCAGGAAAAAGGCAGTTTTGATCTGGTGGCTCTGGGGCAAGTGCCCAGGGGGTTGAGTTCACAGGGAGCCTCATGCTGATCATTCACCATGCTGGCTTGTGTCCAGTGAGACCTTAGGATATGGTGGGGGCTCAGGCGCCATGCAGGATTCCCCTGACATGAAGGCTAGACGCAGCTCCCAAGAGCCAGGTTGTCTTCTGGGGAAAGGAAGTGTTCTGTTTTGTGGCTCAGGGACAAAGCATTAGACCATATGAGGTGTTCCAGAACCTGCCGCTGGGGACAGATGCCTACAAACCTTAGCTAGGGTTCCGTTGAGGTCCTAGAGGGATGTCAGTTTCCATCTTCTGACTCAGGGCCATTGACCTGGGTGTCTGCCTGTTGGTAGGTGTCTGCATGTGTCAGACTGTGTATTTCTGTGTAGAGTGGCCATCAAAATTGGGTGGGCTTAGGGGCCTTGCAGGAGTCTGCCCATCTGAATGGTTTGTGCAAATATGACGTGCAGAGTTTCCGTCAGTTGGGCATTCAGAGCCCTGCGCAGTGCCTCCAGAGGCGCCATATGGAGGGCCTCTCAGACAGGGCTTAGGGGACAGAAGTCTGCAAACACAAACTCTGGATAGGGTTCTGGGTGAGGTGATGGCAGGCCTGATCTATGGACATGGAAGGCAGTTCCACGGGATCTGAAATGAAGGCGACTGGGAGGCGGGATCACAGGCTTTTCTGTGTGGGTTGTGTGCCTTGGTTGGCCACGGAATGGAGCGGTAGCCTCATGGGGCCATGGGAGATTCTGCCTCTGTGAGCATTCTGCCTGGCTCCCAAATGTTTGGTGTCTTTCAGGGGGAAGGGAAGAGTGCTGTTTTCCGTCTCAGGGGTCCCGCCATAATAGGGATTCCAGAGTTGGCTTATGGGTCCGGGCTCCTGGAGAACCCAATCAAGGGTGAGGATTGGGACCTAGGGGCATGTCAGACCCAATATGCGGGCTCCTTGTTCAGCTAGAGATGGGGCTGCTTTGAAAGCGGTCTCAGGCTGAGGGAAACAATGCCTGTTTGTGGCCAGGGCAGGCGTCCTGGGTGGGCGTGGTCTCATGGGCCATGCAGGTGGCGCCTACTCTGAGGGTTAACCCACATCCCCACAGCAAGCTTTTCCCCTCGTGGGGAGGGAGGAGTGCTCTTTGATGCTTGACGTTTCCCCCTAGGCCAGGATTTGAGCTATGGTCTGGGCACACACGTCTGAATATTCAGGTTGGGTAGAAATGAAGATCTCTGGCCATGGCAGGTTCCACCTGCAGGATTTGGGGCCCCCTTCTGTAGGGGTGATGGGAGGATGGGGCTCAGGCTCTGTCAGACAGTGCATTAGTGCACAAGGCGGCCTAGGATATTGGGGTGCCGTTGAGGTCCGTGCAGGTTGATCCTCATGTGGGGATTCTGGGCAGACACCTAGGGCCCTTCTTCTTTCAGGAGGGCAGGCAGAAGCCTGTGTTGGGGTTTCAAATGGACAGTCTGGAGGGCTTGTGTCCCAGGAGCATGAGGACAGAATGATGAACGCCAGAAGCACCTGTTCACTTCAGTACCGAGCTCATGGCATTTCCAATGTGCAGCATCTGACTCGAAATCTCTAGCACCTGAGTCAGAGCACGTGTCAGATGGTCGCTCACGGTGGAGTTTTTGTCCATGATGGCTAACGAATGGAGGGGTGGCCACCTGAGGCCATTGAGGTCATCCCAGAATGGGCTTTGTGAGCTGCTCTGAACAGCAAGCTTTCCTTCTGTGGGAGAGGACTTGACCTTTAAGATAGCAACAGGGTCCACAGTATGGAAAGATATCGTAGCAGAAATCACCACATGGATGTCTGCAAAGCCCAGCTCTGCTTTCTATCCAGCCCAGGAACAAGGCCATTTCGATCTTGTGGCTGTGGGGCAATTTGCCCATGTGGCTGAGGTGACAAGGAGCCTCATTCTGATGGTTGACAATGCTGGCTTGTGTCCAGGGAGACCTTAGAATATCGCGTCGGGGGCTCAGGCGCCATGCAGGATTCTCTTCTCCCCTGAGGGTTGGACGCAGCTCCCAAGAGCCAGGTTGCATTCTGGGGACAGGAAGTGTTCTGTTTGTGGTCAAGGATCAAGTGTTGCACCATATGTAGATATTCCAGAGTTTGCCTCTGGAGACAGATGCCGGCAAACCTAAGCTATGCTTCTGTTGAGGTCCTAGGGTATGTGAGGTTCCATCTTCTGACTCAGGGCCATTGACCTGGCTGTCTTCCTGGAGATATGTGTCTGGCTGTGTCTGAATGCACCTTTTTTCCAAGGAGACCAACGAATTTGGTGTGGGTCAGGGGCAATGCAGGTTTCTCCTAATCTGGAAGGTTTGTGAATATGTGACGGAAAGAGCATCCTTCGGGTGGTCAGACAGAGTTCTGGGCTGTGGCTCCAGAAGCCCCATCGTGGAGGGCCTTTCAACTCAGGCTTTGGGGACAAAAGTCTGCAAACACAAACTCGGGATAGGGTTGTGGCGAGGTGATGGTAGGCCCGATCTGCAGACCATGAGGGCAAAGTCATGGTATCTGAAATTAGGGCCATGGGGAGGCAGGAGCACAGGCTTTTCTGTCTGGGTTGTGTGTCTCAATTGGTCACAGAACGTAGCGGTAGCCTCATGGGGCCATGGGAGATTCTGCCTCTGTTAGGATTCTGCCCGTCTCTCAAAGGTTTGTTGTCTTTCGGGGGGAAAGGAAGAGTGCTGATATCTGTCTTAAGGGTCCCGACATAGGAGGGATTCCAGAGTTGGCTTCTGGGTCTGGGCGCATGAAGAACCTGACTAAGGGTGAGGATATGGGCCTTGGGTTATGTCAGGCGCGATATGCGGGTTCCTGGTGCAGCTAGCGAGGGGGCTGGTTTGAAAGCTGGCTCAGGCTGAGGATCAAAATGCCTGTTTGTGGCCAGGGCAGCCATATGGGGTGGGCGTGGTCTCATGGGACATGGAGCTGGCTCCCACTCGGAGTGTTAGACCACCATCCCCACAGCAAGCTATTCCCCTTGTGGGAAGGAGGAGAGCTCTTTTATGCTTGAGCTTCCCTCATAGGCCATATTTGAGCTCTGATCTGGGCACTGAAAACTGAGTACCCAGGTTGGGTAGAGATGAAAGTCTCTGGTTAGGGCAGGTCCCACCTGCAGAATATGGGGCCTGTGACCGGGGGGCTGATGGGAGGTCGGGCTTCAGGCTGTATCAGACAGAGCATTAGTACACAAGGCGGCCTGGAAATTGGGGTGCCATCAAGGTCCATGCAGGTTGATCCTCACGTGGGGATTCTGGGGAGACCCCTAGAGCCTTTCTCCTTTCTGGAGGGCAGGCAGAAGCCGGCGTTGGGGCTCCCGAATGAACAATATGGAGGGCTGGTGGGCCAGGAGGGTGAGGACGTTATTCTGAATGCACATGTGCTGTTTCCTTTCAGTGCCGAGCACGTGGTATTTAAAATGTGCAACATCTAACTCGAGATCTCCAGCACCTGAGTCAGGGCACGTTTCAGAATGGGGCTCACGGTGGAGATTGTGTCCATGATAGCCGATGAATGGAGGGTGGCCTCATGAGGCCATGGATGTCTTCCCATGTGGGGCTTGTGAGCTGCTCCGAACAGCCAGATTTCCTTCTGTGTGACAGGGGTCGTCTGTATTGTTGGCACCAGGGTCCCCCATATGGAATGATGTCATAGCAGATGTCACCACATGGATGCCTGAGAAGCCCATTTCCGCTAAAACTACCCGCCCAGGAACAAGGCCAATTTGATCTGGTGGCTCTGGGGCAAAGTGCCCAGGGGGCTGACGTGACAGGGAGCCTCATTCTGCTGGGTCACAGTGCTGACTTGTGTCCAGGGAGACCTTGGAATGTGGCGGGGTTGCAGGCACTATGCAGGATTCTCCTCCCCTGATGGTTGGAAGCAGCTCCCAAGGGCCAGGTTTCCTTCTGGGGTCAGGAGGTGTTCTGTTTTGTGGCTTAAGGATCAAGTGTTGGACCATATGTAGGTATTCCAGAGTTTGCCTGTGGAGGCAGATGCCTGGAAAGCTCAGCTAGGGTTCCTTTGTGGTCTCTGGGGTCAGTCAAGTTCCATCTTCTGACTTAGGGCCATTAACCTGGGTGTCTCCCTGGAAGTAGGTTTCTGGCATGTGTCCGGATACGCCATTTTTCCAAGGCAGCCAACAAATTTGGGGTGGGCTCAGGGGCACTGCAGTTGTCTCCCAATCTGGAAGGCCTGTCCTCCAGGTTTTGGAGACAAAAGTTGCAAACATAAACTCTGGATATGGTTTTGGGTGAGGTGATGGCTGGCCCAATCTGCGCACCGTGGGGGCAGTGTCCCGGATCTGAAATGAGTTGGACAGGGAGGCAGGAGTGCTAGATTTTCTCTCTGCGTTGTGTGTCTCAGTTGGCCACGGAATGTAGCGGTAGCCTCACGGGGCCTTAGGAGATTTTGCCTCTGTGAGGATTTTGCCCAACTCCCAAGGGTTTGGTGTCTTTCAGGTGGAAGGGAAGAGTGCTGTTTTCTGTCTCAGGGGTCCCGCCATAGCAGGTATCCAGAGTCGGCTTCTGGGTACATTCGCCTGGAGAACGAAACCGAGGTTGAATATTTGGGCCTAAGGGCATGTCAGGCCCGATATGCGGGTTCCTAGTCCTGCTAGTGAGGGGGCTGTTTTGAAAGTGGGCTCAGGCTGAGGGTCACAATGCCTCTTTGTGGCCAGGGCAGCCCTCCTGGGTGGGCGTGGTCTCAAAGGCCATGCAGCTGGCTCCCACTCGGAGGTTAGATGCCCATGTCCACAGAAAGGTTATCCTGTCATGGGGAAGGAGGAGTGCTCTTTGTTGCTTGATTTTCCCCCATAGGCCGTGATTTGAGCTATGGTCTGGGCACACATGCCAGTAGACCCAGGTTGGGTACAGATGACAGTCTGTGGCCTTGGTCTGTCCCACCTGCAGGATATGGCTCCCATTAACGGGGGGACTGATGGGAGGTCTGGGCTCAGGCTGTGTCAGACAGAGCATAAGTGCAAAGGGTGGCCAAAGGTATTGGGGTGCCGTCAAGGTCCGTGAAGGTTGATCCTCATGTGGGGATTCTGGGCAAACCCCTAAGGCCCATCTTCTTTCTGGAGTGCAGGCAGAAGACTGCGTTCGGGCTTCTGAATGAATAATCTGGTGGACTTGCAGCTCAGGAGGGTGAGGATGGAATTCTGAATGCACAAGCTCTGGTCCTGTTTAGTGCCGAGCACATGGTATTTCCAATGTGCAGCATCTGGCTCGAGACCTCCAGCACCTGAGTTAGGGCACGTGTCATATGGTCACTCATGCTGGAGTTTGTGTCCATGATGGCCGAAGAGTGTAGGGGTGGCCTCATGAGGCCACGGAGGTCTTCCCAGGCTAGGATTTGTGAGCTGCTCTGAACAGCAAGCTTTCTTTCTGTGGGACAGGGGGAGTCCATTTGGATGGTGTCAGGGTCCCCCGTATGGAAAGACATTGTAGCAGAAGTCACCACATGGATACCTGGAAAGCCCAGCTCCGCTTACACTTCCAGCCCAGGATCAGGCGGTTTTGATCTAGTGGCTCTGGGGCAAAGTGCCCATGGTACTGAGGTCACAGGGAGCCTCATTTTGATGGGTCACAATGCTGGCTTGTCTCCAGGGTGACCTTAGAATGTGGCGGGGCTCACGCACCATGCCTGATAGTTGCCTGATAGGCGCCCCTGATAGTTAGACGCAGCTCCCAAGAGCTATGTTGCCTTCTGAGGATAGGAGGTGTGTTTTTTGGCTCAGGGCTCAAGTGTTGAAGCATATGTAGGTATTCCTGAGTTTGCCTCTGGAGGCAGATGCCTGCAAACCTAATCTAGGGTTCTGCTGAGGTCCTAGGTTGATGTCAGTTTCCAGCTTCTGACTCAAGGCCATTGACCTGGGTGTCTGCCTGGAGGTGGGGTCTGGCCTGTGTCCAAACACACATTTTTTCCAAGGTGGCCAATAATTTGGTGTTGGCTTACGGTCATTGCATTTGTCTCTCAATCTGGGCTGTTTGTTCAAATGTGACGGGCACAGCTTCCTTTGGGTGTGCAGGCAGAGTCCAGCGCTGTGGCTCCAGAATCCCCATCCTGGAGGGCCTGTCGGCCAGGACTTTGGGGACAAAATTCTGCAAACACAAACTCGGGATAGGGTTAGAGGCGAGATGATGGCAGGCCCGATCTGCAGACCATGAAGGCAGTGCCACGCGATCTTAAATAAGGGCTATGGGGAGACGGGAGTGGAGGCTTCTCTGTCTGGGTTGTGTGTCTCCGTTTGCCACAGAATGTAGCGGTACCCTCATGGGGCCATGGGAGTTTCTGCCTCCGCATGGCTCCCAAGGCTTTGGTGTCTTTTTGGGGAAGGGAAGAGTGGTCTTTTATATCTCAGGGGCCCCGCCATAGCAGGGATTCCAGAGTCAGCATCTGGGTCCAGGGGTCTGGAGAACACAACCGAGGGTGAGGACTGTCAGCAGGGGCATGTCAGGCCTGATATGTGGGCTTCTGTTCCAGCTAGCCAGGTGGTGGTTTGAAAGCGGGCTCAGGCTGAGAGTCACAATGCCTGTTTGTGGTCAGGGCGGCCCTCCTGGGTGGGCGTGGTCTCATGGGCCATGCAGGTGGCTCCCACTCTGACGGTTAGACTGCCATCCCCTTAGCTAGCTTTTCCCGTCATGGGGAAGGAGGAGTGCTCTTTTATATTTTAGGTTCTCTCATAAGCCGCGATTTGAGCTGTGGTCTGGGCACAGATGCCTGAATACCCAGGTTGGGTAACGTTGACAGTCTCTGGCCCTGGAAGGTTCCACCTGCAGGGTATGGGGCCCACTACCTGCTGGGCTGATGGGAGGTCTTGGCTCAGGCTGTGTCAGCCAGAGCACTAGTGGACAGGATGGCCTAGGACACTGGGGGGACTTTGAGGTCCATTCAGCTTGATACTGATGAGGGGATTCTGGGCAGACCCCTAGGGCCGTTCTTCTTTCTGAAGTGCAAGAAGAAGACTGCTTAGGGACTCCTGAATGTACAATCTGGAGGTCTTGTGGCTCAGGAGGGTGAGGACGGAATTCTGAATGCAGAAGCGCTTGTTCATTTCAGTGCCGAGCACATGGCATTTCCAATATGCAGTATCTGACTTGATATATCAGCACTGGAGTCACAGCACATGCCATATGGTCACTCACGCTGGTGATCGTGTCCATGATGGCCGACGAGTGAAGGAGTGGCCTCATGAGACCATAGAAGTCTTCCCAGGATGGGGCTTGTGAGCTGCTCCGAACAGTAAGCTTTCCTTTTGCCAGGCAAGGGGAGTCTGTTTGGATGGCACCAGGGTCCCCTGTATGGAAAGCCGTCGTAACAGAAGTCACCACATGGATACCTGGAAAGCCCAGCTCCGCTTACACTCCCAGCCCAGTAACAAGGCTGTTTTGATCTGGTGGCTGTGAGGCAAGGTGACCAGGGGGCTGAGTGGACAGGGAGCCTCCTGCTGATGTGTCACAATGCTGGCTTGTGTCCTGCGAGACCTTAGAATGTGGCGGTGACTCAGGCGCCTTGCAGGATTCTCTTCCCTTGAGGGTTGGACGCAGCTCCCAAGAGCCAGGTTGCCTTCTGGGGACAGGATGTGTTCTGTTTTGTGGCTCAGGGATCAAGTTTTGGACCATATGTAGGTATTCCTGAGTTTGCCTCTAGAGACAGATGCAGGCAAACCTAAGCTGGGGTTCCTTTGAGGTCCTAGGGGTTTGTCAGGTTCCATCTTCTGACTCAGGGCCTTTGATCTGTGTTTTTCTCCTGGAGGTAGGTTTTTGGCCTGTGTCCAAATGTGCCTTTTTTCCAAGGCTTCCAATGAATTTGGGGTGGTCTTAGGGGCATTGCAGGAGTCCCCCAATCCGGAGTGTTTGTGCAACTGTGACAGGCAGATTTTCCTTTGGGTGGGCAGGCAGAGACCTGCTCTGTGGCTCCAGAGGCCCCATCTTGGCTGTCCTGTCAGATAGAGCTTTGAGGACAAAATTCTGCAAACACAACCTCGGGATACTGTCTGGGTGTAGGTGATGGCTGGCCTGATCTGTAGCCTGTGAGGGCAGTTCCACCGGGTTTGAAATCAGGGCGATAATGAGGCAGGAGCACAGGCTTTTCTGTCTGAGTTGTGTTTCTCGGTTGGCCACAAAACATAGTGGTAGCTCATCGGGCCATGGGATATTCAGCCTCCGTGAGGATTCTGCTGGTCTCCCAAGGATTTGATGTCTTTAGGGGGGAAGGGAAGAGTGCTGTTTTCCGTCTCTGGGGTCCCACCATACCAGGGATTCCGGAGTTAGCTTCTGGGTCTGGGTGCCTGAGAACCCGAATGAGGGTGAGGATTTGGGCCTAGGGGCATGTCAGACCTGATAGGCGGGCTCCTGGTAAAGCTGGCGAGGGGGATGGCTTGAAAGCGAGCTCAGGCTGAGGGTCACAATGCCTGTTTGTGGCCAGGGCAGCCCTCCTGGGTGGGCGTGGTCTCATGGGCCTTGCAGCTGACTCCCATTCTGAGGGTGAGAGCCCTATCCCCACAGCAAGTTTAACCTGTCGTGGGGAAGAAGGAGTGCTGTATTATACGCTTGAGGTTACCCCTATAGGCCAGGGTTTTTGCTCTGGTGGGCACAGACACCTGAATACACCAGTTGGGTAGAGATTGTAAGGGTCTGGTTGGCCAGAGGGAGTCATTTTGTGTTTATGTAGTGAACTTAGATTGACCCCAACCTTCCCAGAGGAACTTACTTGCAAAGCCTAGATACAAGAGCGGGTCAGGCCAGGTGAAGACATCCAATCAGTTGGGAGCACATATATCTACGGCGGTAAACTGAATTCCAATTGGCTACGTCTGTATTACCTACTAGTTTTTTTTTGTGTGTGTGGCAGACCTAGCATGACTGTGCAGTTTTCTCTGTGTATTGCAATCCCATTGGCCACCTGTGTTTGGGTCGGGCTCAACCACCTCTATAAAAACTGGTCTGTGAGGCTGCAAGGGGGATAGAGCAGGAGGAGTCAGAGTAGCAAGTAGGGAAGCCATTGGGAGCAGCCTCATCAGCCTCGCTGCCCCGAGCAGCAGCAGCAGCACTGCCACGAGTGGCAGCGTCACTGCGAACAGCAGCAGCAGCAGCAACAGCAGCACCGACGTGAGCGGCCTCGCCACCCCGAGCAGTGCCACCGCCGGGAGCAGCCTCTCAGGAGCCGACGGTGCAACCTCGTCATTGGGAGTGGCCTCGCTGGGAGCAGCACTGCCTGAGCGTCATGAGCTTCGCAGGGCAGAGGCCTCACCAGCCGGGCAGTGGTCTCACCAGAGAGCAATGCCTCTGGAGTGTCATCATCGGGAAGTGGGAGTCGTTGGGTAGCGGGAGTCGTTGAGTATCGGGAGTTGTATGGTAGCGGGAGTCGTCGGGTAGCGGGAGTCGTCAGGTAAGGGAAGTAATTGTGGTTGGTGTCCTGGTCATCATGGCCTCATTGTAAGAGATGGCCCCTACTGGTTGATTTGATTTTCAATGCTTGGCATTGCTGGGAGCCTCATTGGCTGCAGCCTCGTCCAGGGGGCGGCCTCGCCAGGAGCAGCCTGTGGTACAGTGAGGGTGGGGCAGGGAGCCTCCAGGAGGGACCCCAGTCCAGGGAGGTGGTGGCCCCCAGCAAGGCTCAGTTACCTACCGGTCAGTTTGGTTTCTACTGCACGGGGCTCGGGCACCTACTGGTCAGTTTGGTTTCTGGTGCATGGTGCAAAATAACGCTTTGCTTGATTTTCGCTTTGTGTCAGTCTTATTCCTTTGATCACGGACACTAACAGAGATGACAGTCTCTGGCCATGGCTGCTCCCACCTGCAGGAGATGGAGTCTGCTACCTGTGGGCATGAATAGAGGTTGGGGCTCAGGCAGTGGCAGACAGATCATTAGTGCACAGGGCGGCTGGGGATCTTGGGTTGCCGTCGAGGGCCATGCAGATTGATTGTCACATGGGGATTCTGGGCAGACCCAAAGGGCCCTTCTTTCTGGGAGGCAGGTCAAAGTCTGCATTGTGGCTCCAGAATTCCCAATCTGTGGGGCCTGCAAGTCAGGAAGTTGAAGACGGAAATCTGAATGCATAAGAGCCGGTACAGTTCAGTGCCGAGTGCATGGCAGTTCCAATATGTAGCTTCTGAATAGAGATCACCAGCACCCAAGTCAGGGCAAGTGTCAGATGGTCGCTCACGCTGGTGTTTGTTTCCATCATGGCCGACGAATGGAGGGGTGGCCTCAAGAGACCATGGATGTTTTCTGAGGCTGGGGCTTGTGAACAGCTCCAAATGGCAAGCTATCCTTCTGCGGTAAAGGGGGAGTCTAATTTGATGTCTCCAGTGTCCCCCAAATGGAAAGACTTGTTGGCATAGCTCACCGCATGGATATATGGAAATCTGAATCAGCTTACACTTGCAGCCCAGGAACAAGGCAGTTTTAATCTGGAGGCTCTGGGATGAAGTGTGCAGGACCCTGAGTTGATAGAGAGTGTGATGCTGATGGGTCACAAAGCTGGCTTGTGTCCAGGGTAACCTTAGAATGTGAAGGGTCTTCAGGCAACAAGTAGGATTCTACTCCACTGAGGTTTGGACCCATCTCCCAAGAACCAGGTTGCTTTCTGGGGACAGGAGTTGTTCTATTTTGTGGCTCAGGGACCAAGCCCTTGACCATATGTATGTATTCCAGAACTTGCCTCTGTGGACAGATGCCTGAAAACTTAAATTAGTGTTCCGTTGAAGTCCTAGGATCATGTCAGGTTCCATTTCTTTTTTTTTTTTTTTTTCCACAGGTTCCATTTCTGACTCAGGGCCATTGACCTGGGTGTCTGCCTAGAAGTAGGTGTCTGGCATGTGCCAGACTGCACATTTTCATCCGGAGTGTCCAACAAAATTGGTGTGGGCTCAGGAGCATTGCAGGTGTCTCCCAATATGGAGGGTTTGTGCAACAGTGTCCGGCAGAGATTCCTTTGGGCCGGCAGGCAGAGTCCTGCACTGTGGCTGCAGAGGCCCCTTTCTGTAGGGCCTGTTGGCCAGGTCTTTGGGGACAAAAGACTGGGAACAAAAACTCAGGTTAGGTTTAGGGGCGAGGTGATGGCAGGCCTGATCTGCAGACCATGAGGCAGTGCCTCGGTGTCTGAAATTAGGGCCATGGAGAGTTGTGAATGCACGCTTTTCTGCCTGGGTTGTGTGTCTCCCTTGGACACGGAAGGCAGCGGTGGCCTCATGGGGCCATGGGAGATTCTGCCTCTCTTGGAATTCTGCCTATCTCCCAAGGGTTTGGTGTCTTTCGGGGGGAAGGGAAGAGTGATGTTTTCCGTCTCAGTGGTCCACCAAAACAGGGATTCCAGAGTTGCCTTCTGAGTCCAGAACCTGGAGCACCCTACTGTGGGTGAGGATTTGGGCAATGGGCATGGAAGGCATGATATGCGGTCTCCTAATCCAGCTAGAGAGGGGGCTTGTTTTCATGCGGGGTCAGTCTGAGGGTCACAATGCCTGTTTTTGCTCAGGGCGGCCATCCTGTATGGGCCTGGTCTAAAGGGCCATGCAGTTGGCTCCCACTCTGAGGCTTTGACCCCCATCCCCACAGCACGCTTTTTCTGCCTTGGGGATGGTGTAGTGCTCTTTTGTGCTTGAGGTTTCATCATTGGCCAGGATTTGAGGTAACATCTGGGCACAGATGCCTGAATACACAGATTGGGTAGATATGAAAGCCTTGGGCTATATCCGTTCCCACCTGCCAGATATGGAGCAGGCTACCTGGGGGCTGATAGGTATTTGGGACTCAGGCTGTATCAGATAGAGCATTAGTGCTCAGGGAGGCCTAGCATATTAATGTGCCCTTGAGGGTCGTGCAGGTTGACCTCACATGGGGATTCTGTGAAAACCCATAGGTTTCTTCTATCTCGATGGCAGGCAGAAGGCTGCGTTGTGGCTCCAGAATTCCCAATCTGGAGTGCTTGCGAGCCAGAAGGGAGAGGACGGAAGCCAGAGTACACAAGTGCCGGTTCAGTTCAGTGCCAAGCGCATGGCAGTTCCAGTGTTCAGCATCTGACTCGAGATCTGCAGCAGCTGAGTCTGGGCAAGGGTAAGATGGTAGCTCAAGCTGGAGTTGGGTGGCCTCAGGAGACCATGGAGGTTTTCCACGCCTGGAGCTTGTGAGCTGCTCCAAACAGCAACCTTTCCTTTTCCGGGATAGGAGGAGTCCGTTCTGCTGGCTCCTGGCTCCCCCATATGGAAAGACTTGTTAGCAGAGCTCACCACATGGATGTCTGGAAAGCCCAGCTCAGCTTAACATTGCATCCCAGGAACAATACAGTTTCGATCTGGTGGCTCTGGAGCGATGAACCCTGGGGGCTGAGTTGACAGGGATTCTCATGTTGATGGGTCACAATGCTGGCTTGTGTCCAGTGAGACCTTAGCATGTGTCGGATTCTCATGTGCCATGCAGGATTCTTCTCCCCTGAGGGTTGGACACAGCTCCTGAGAGCCAGGTTGCCTGCTGGGACAGGAAGTATTCTGTTATGTGGACAGGGACCAAACGTTGGAACATATGAAGTGATTTTGGAAATTGCCTCTGGGGACAGATGCCTGCAAACCTAATCTAGGGTTCCATTGAAGTCCTAAAGGCATGTCAGGTTCCACCTTCTGACCCCGGGCCATTGACCTGGGCGTCTGACTGGTGGTAAGTGTCTGGCAGTGTCAGAATTCCCTTTTTTTTTTTCCCAGAGCAGCCGATGAAATTGAGGTGGGCTCAGGGACCTTGCAGTTGTCTCCCAATCTGGATGGTTTGTACAACTGTAATGAGCACAGTTTCCTTCAGGATGGCAGGCAGGTCCTGCGCTTTGGCTGCAGTGGTCCCATCCTGGAGGGCCTGTCAGCCAGGGCTTTGGGGATAAAAGTCTGCAAACACAAACTGAGGTTAATGTGAGGGTCGAGGTGATGCCAGGCCTTATCTGCGGACCGTGAGGGCAGTGCCCCGGGATCTGAAATAAGTTCGGTGAGGAGTCAGAAGTGCAAGCTTTTCTGTCTGGGTTGTGTGTCTCGGATGGCCACGGAAATGAGGGGTGGCTTCATAGGGCCATGGGAGATTCTGCCTCTGTGGGGATTCTGCCCATCTCCTAAGGGTTTGGTGTCTTTTGGGGGGAAGGGAAGAGTCTATTTTCATCTCAGTGGTCCTGCCATATCAGGAATCCCAGAGTCACCTTCTGGGTTTGTGCTTCTGGAGAACGAGACCGAGGGTGAGGATTTGTGCCTATCATCATGGCAGGCCTTCTATGTGGGCTCTTGGTTCAGATAGCTAGGGGGCTTGTTTGAAAGTGGGCTCAGGCTGAGGGTCATAATGCCTGTTTGTGGCCAGGGCCACCCTAATATGTGGGTGTGGTATCATGGACCATGCAGATGGCTCCCACACTGAGGGTTTGACCCCATCCCCACAGCAAGCTTTTCCTGCCATTTGAAAGGGGATTGTTCTTTTGTGCTTGAGATTCCCCCATAGGCTGGAATTTGAGTCATGGTCTCTGCAGAGATGCCTAAATACCCAGGTTGGGTCCAGATGGCAGTTTGGACTTGGCACATCCCACCTGCTGGATATGGGGCCCGCTACGTGGGGGCTGATGGGAGTTCAGGGTTCAGTCTGTGTCAGACAGAGCATTAGTTCATAGGGCAGCATAGGATATTGGGGCGCCTTCAATGGCCGTGCAGGTGGATCCTCTCGTGGGGATTATGGACAGACTCATAAGGCCCTACTTCTTTCTGGAGGGCATGCAGAAGGCTGCGTTCTCTCTCCAGAATTCCTAATCTGGAGGCCCTGCTGGCCATCAAGTTGAGGACGGAAATCTGAATGCACAAGCGCTGGTTCAGTTCAGTGACGAGCGCAGGGTAGTTCCAATGTTCAGCGTCAGACTCGAGACCTCTATGACCCAAGTCAGGGCGAGTGTCGGATAGTCGCTCACGCTGGAGTTTGTGTCAATGATGGCCGACTAATGAAGGGGATGCCTCAAGATTCCAGGGAGATTTTCCCAGGCTGTGTCGTGTGAACTGCTCTAAACAGCAAGATTTCCTTCTGTGGGACAGGGGGAGTCTGTTTTGATGGATTCAGGGTCCCCCATATGGAAAGACTTGGTAGTAGAGCTCTTCGAATGGATGCCTGGAAATCCCAGCTCAGCTTACACTTGCAGCCCAGGATCAAGGCAGTTTCGATCTGGTGGCGCTGGGGCTAATTGCCCAGGGGGCTGTGTTGACAGGGAGCCTCAGGCTGATGGATCACATTGCTGGCTTGTATCCCATGAGACCTAAGTATGTGGCAGAGGCTCCGGCGCCATGCTGAAATCTCTACCCCTGAGGGTCTTACGCAGCTCCTTAGAATCAGGTTGCCTTCTGGGGACAGGAGGAGTGCTGTTTTTTGCATAAGGGACATAGCGTTGGAACATAGGTAAGTACTCTGAACATTCCTCTGGGGACAGATGCCTGTAAACCTAAGCTATGATTCCATTGAGATCCTAGGGGCATGTCAGTTTCTATCTTCTGACTTAGGGCCATTAACCTGGGGGTCTGCCTGGAAGTAGGTTTCTGGCATGTGTCATACTGTGCATTTCTGACTAGAGCGGCCAAAGAAATTGGGTGGGCTCAGGGTCCTTGCCTGTGTCTCCCAATCTGGAGGGTTTGTGCAACTGTGACGAGCAGAATATCCTTCGGAAGGGCAGGAGAGTCCTGTGCTGTGGCTCAAGAGGCCTAATCCTGGAGGGCCTGTGGGCCAGGGTTTTGGGAACAAAAGTCTGTAAACACAAACTCGGTTTAGGGTGAAGGGTGAGGTGATGGCAGGCCCTATCTGCAGATCATGAGGGCAGTGCCTTGAGATCTGAAATTATTTTGATGGGGAGGCGGGAGCGTAGGCTCTTCTGTCTGGGTTGTGTGTCTCAGTTGGCCAGGGAATGGAGTGGTTGCCTCGCGGTCCCTGGGTAATTCTGCCTCTGTGGGGATTTTGCATGGTTCCCAAGGTTTTGGTGTCTTTCTGGATGAAGGGAAGAGAGCTGTTTTCTGTCTCAGGTGTCCCGCCATAGCAGGGATTCCAGAGTTGGGTTCTGGGTCCAGGCGCCTGGAGAACTAAACCGAGGGTGAGGATTTGGGCCTAGGGGCATGGCAGGCCCGAAATGCGGGCTCCTGGTACAGCTGGTGAGGGGGATTGTTTGAAAGCAGTCTCAGGATGATGGTCACAATGCCTGTGTGTGCCCAGGGAAGACCTCCTGTGTGGGCGTGTATTTGGGCTATGCAGATGGCTCCCACACTGAGGGTGTGACCCCTATCTCCACATTAAGCTTTTCCAGTCATGGGGAAGGAGGAGTGCTCCTTTGTGCTTGAGGTTCCCCCAGAGGCCAATATTTGTGTTATGGTCTGGGCACAGATGCCTGAACACCAATGTTGGGTAGACATGACAGCTTAGGGCCATGGCAGGTCCCCCTGCATGAGGTGGCACCCGCTAACTTGGGGACTGAATGGAGGTCGGTACTCTGCTGTGTCACACAGTGCATTAGTGCACATTCGGCCGGGATATTGGCGTTCCATCTAGGGCCGTGCAGGTTGATCCTCACATGGTGAATCTGGGCAGACGAATAGGACCCTTCTTCTTTTGGATAGCAGTCAGAAGGCCCTGTTGTCGCTCTAGAATTCCCAGTCTGGAGGGCTTTTTGGCCAAGAGGGTGGTGACGGAAGTCTGCATGCACAAGCACCATTTCTGTTCAGTGCCGAGCACATGGTAGCTCCAATGTCTGACTCGAATTCTCTAGCACGTGAGTCAGGGCGAGTGTCGGATGGTCGATCACGCTGGAGTTTGTGTGCATGGTGCTAGATGAATATAAGCATGGCCTCATGAGGCCATGGAGGTTTTCCCAGACTGAGGCTTATGAGCTGCTCCAAACAGCAAGCTTTTCTTCTGCAGGACTGGGAGAGTCTCTTTTGATGGCTCCATTATCCCCCGTATGGAAAGATATGGTAGCATAGCTCACCGCACAGATATCTGGAAAGCCCAGCTCAACTAATTCTCTCAGCCCAGGAGCAAGGCAGTTTCGATCTGATGGCTGTTGAGCAAGTGCCCAGGTGGCATAGTTGACAGGGAGCCACATGCTGATGGGTCACCATGCTCGCTTGTGTCCAGGGAGACCTTAGTATGTGGTGGGAGCTCAGGCACCATGCAGGATTCTCCCCCCACCCCCGAGGGTTGACACAGCCCCCAAGAGCCAGGTTGCCTTCTGGAGACAGGAGTTGTTCTGTTTTGTGGCTCAGAGACCTAGCGTTGGAACATATGTAGGGGCCTGGTTAGCCAGAGGAAATTACTTTTAAACCCTGGATATTGGGGTGGGCCTGGCCAGATTGCCTTATACAATTAGTGGGGCATGCATATATTAACTGTGGTGAGTTGAAATCTCATGGGCCACCTGTGTGTTGGACGGGCTCAACCACCTCTATAAAGGTTAGTCTCTGAGGCTGGGGGGGGGAGTAGGAGGAGTTAGAATAGCCATTAGAGAAATAAGAGGAGTTAGAATAGCCGTTAGAGAATTAGGAGGAGTTAGAACAGCCGTTAGAGTGGTAGGAGGAGTTAGAGTAGCCGTTAGAGTAGTTGTTGAGAGCCGTTAGGGTAGTCGTAGGAGTGATAGTGTTGGGGTCGTCAGGAGCGTCAGAGCTTCAGGATCATCGGGAGCATTGGGAGCAGCATTACTGGAAGCCGCCTCACATCGATCAGCAGTGTCACCATGATCAGCCTTGCCTCCCCTAGCAGCATCACAGCCTGCGACCCTCCTCACCATGGCCCCGCTGAGAATGGTCTCACTGCTCCAAGGCGCTGCCTAGCCAGAGTGGCGTCATTCCTGGGAGCCACATAGTTGGCATGTGGCCTAGTCGGAGAGTGGCCTGGTCTGGAGCGGCCTCTCTTCATCATCGGGTACGGACTTCGTCCAGCATGTAGCCTCATCCAGAGCGGCTTCGTTTGGGGAGCAAAGGAAGTCTCATCTTGAGCGGACCCATCCAGTCTGCCTCGTCCACAGTGGCCTCATCAGGGTAGCGGCCTTGTCAGAGTGGTGTCAGGGGGAGCATAGTCTGTGTCATCAGGGTTGTCGTCCTCGTCATCCACGCTTCTTCGTCATCGGGAGTGGCATCCTTGTCATCATCCTTAGATGTAAGATATGGCCCTGAAATGTCGGTTTGATTTTCAATGCTTGGCCTGAAAAGCTTTGCTTGATTTTTGCTTTGTGTAGTCTCGTAACATTGATCATGGACTCTTACACTCCAAAACTTTCCTCTGGGGACAGATGCCTGCAAACCTCAGCTAGGATTCTGTTGAGGTCCTAGGGGCATGTCGTTTTCCATCTTCTGACTCAGGGTCATTGACCTGGGTGTCTGCCTGGAGGTAGTTGTCTGGCATGTGTCAGACTGTGCATTTCTGTTCAGCGCCCAATGGAATTGGTTGGGATCAGGGGCCTTGCAGATGTCTCCCAATCTGGAGGATTTGTGCAAATGTGACAGGCAGAATTTCCTTTGGGAGGGCAGGCAGAATCCTGTGCTGTGGCTCCAGAGGCCCCATCCTGGAGGGTCTGATGGCTAGAGCATTAGGGACAAAAGTCTGCAAACAAAGATGAGGGTGAGGGGTGATGTAATGGCAGGCCCAGTCTGCAGACCGTGAGGGCAGTGCCTCGTGATTGGAAATGAGGCTGACGGGGAGGTGGGAGCACAGGCTTTTCTGTCTGAGTTGTGTGTATGGGTTGGTCATGGAATGGATGGTTGGCCTACTCTGGCCATTAGAGATTCTACCTCTGATGATTCTGCCCTGCTCTGAAGGGTTTGGTGTCTTTCGGGGGGAAGGGAAGTGTGCAGGTTTCCGTCTCAGAGGTCATGCCATAGCAGGGATTCCAGAATCAGCTTCTGGATACAGGTGCCTGTGGGACCCACCTGAGGGTGAAGATTTGGGCCTGGGGCTTCTCAGGACCAGTATGCGAGCTCAGGGTCCAGCTAACGAGGGGGCTGTTTTGAACGCGGGCTCAGGCTAAGGGTCACAATGCCTGTTTGTGGCCAGTGCAGCCCTCCTGGGTGGGTGTTGTCTCTTGTGCCATGCAGGTGGCTCCCACTCTGAGTATTAGTCCCTCACCCCCACAGCAAGGTTTACCATTCGTGGGGAAGGAGGAGTGCTCATTGATTCTTGAGGATCCCCCATTGGCCAGGACTTGAGCTATGGTCTGGACACAGACGCCTGAATACCCAGGTGGGTAGAGATGACAGTCTCTGAACTTGGCACATCCCACCTGCAGGATACGGGTCCCACTACCTGGGGGGCTGTTGGGAGGTCGGGGCTCAAGCTGTGTCAGATGGAGCATTTGTGCACAGGGTGGCCTAGGACATTGGGGGCTGTCGATGTCTGTGCAGTTGATCCTCATGTGGGGATTCTGGAAGACCCCTATGGCTCTTGTTCTTTCTGGAGGGTTGGCAGAAGACTGCATTGAGGCTCCTGAATGAACAATCTGCAAGGCTGCATTGCCAGAAGGCTGAGGACGGAATTCTGAACGCACAAGTGCTGGTTCCGTCCAGTGCGGAGCACCTTGCCTTTCCAAGGTGCAGCATCTGACTGGAGATCTTTAGCACCTGACTCAGGGTATGAGTAAGATAATTGCTCACTCTGGAGTTTGTGTCCATGATGGCCGATGAGTGGAAGGGTGGTCTCTTGAGGCCATGGAGGTCTTCCAGGCTTGGGTTTGTGAGCTGCTCCAAACAGCAAGCTTTCCTACTGCAGGACAGGGGGAGTCCGTTTGGATGGAACCAGAGTAACCGATATGGAAAGAATTCTTAGCAGAAGTCACCGCATGGATGCCTGGAAAGCCCAGTTACACTTACCCTTCCAGACTAGGAAGAAGACCAATTTGATCTGGTGACTCTGAGGCAAAGTGCCCAGGGGCTGAGGTGACAGGGAGCCTCATTCTGATGGGTCACAATGCTGGCTTGTGTCCTGCGAGACCTTAGAATGTGGCGGGGGCTCAGGCGCCATGCAGGATTCTCCACCCCTGAGGGTTGGACACAGCTCCCAAGAGCCATGTTGCCTTCTGGGGACAGGAGTTGTTCTGTTTTGTGCCTAGGGATCAATATTGGACCATATATAGTTATTCCAGAGTTTGTCTCTGGAGGCAGATGGCAGCAAACCTAAGCTAGGATTCTGTTGAGGTCCTAGGGTTATGTCAGGTTCCATCTTCTGACTCAGGGCCATGTACTTATTGTCTGCCTGGAAGTAGGTGTCTGGCATGTGTCTGAATGTGCCATTCTTCTAAGGCGGCCAACAAATTTGGGGTGGGCTCAGAGGCATTTTATGTGTCTCCCAATCTGGAGTGTTTGTGCAAATGTGGACTGGCAGAGATTTCTTAGGGTGGGCACACAGAGTCCTGCGCTGTGGCTCCAGAGGCCCCATCCTGGAATGCCTTTCAGCCAGGGCTTTGGAGACAAATGTCTTCAAACGGAGAATCGAGAAATGGTTCTCGTCGAGGTGATGGCCTTCCCGATCTGCGGACCGAGAGGGTAATGCTGCGGCATCTGAAATGACGGCAATGGGCAGGCGGGAGTGCAGGATTTTCTGTCTGGGTTGTGTGTCTCTGTTGGCCATGGAATGTAGCGTTATCCTCATAGGGTCATGGGAGATTTTGCCTCTGTGAGGATTCAGCCCAGCTTTCAGGGTTTGGTGTCTTCCCAGGGGAAGGGAACAGTGCTGTTTTTCAACTCAGGTGTCCCACCATAGCAGGGATTCCAGAGTCGGCTTCTAGGTCCGGGCGCCTGTAGAGTCCAACCGAGGGTGAGGAGTTGGGCCTAGGAACATGCCAGGCCTGATATGCATGCTCCTGGACCAGCTTGCTACAGGTGTGGTTTGAAAATGTGCTCAGGCTGAGGGTCACAATGCCTATTTGAGGCCAGGGCAGCCTTCCTGGGTGGGCGTGGTCTCAAAGGCCATGCAGCTGGCTCCCACTCTGAGGTTAGACCCCCATCCCCACAGCAAGCTTTTCCCATCATGGGGAAGAAAGAGTACTGTTTTGTGCTTGAGGTTCCCCCATAGTCCGGGATTTGAGTTCTGGTCTGGGAAGGTAAGTCAGAATACCCAGGTTGGGTAGAGATGACAGTCTCTTGCCATGCAAGGTCACACCTGCAGGATATGGGGCCTGCTACCTGGGGGACTGATGGGAGTGTTAGACTGAGCATTAGTGAAGAGGGCGGGCTTCCAATATTGGTGTGCCATTGAGGTACGTGGAGGTTGATACTAACGTGGGGATTCAAGGCCTACCCCTAAGGCCGTTCTTCTTTCTGGAGGGCAAGCAGAAGACTGCTTTGGGGCTTCTGAATGAACAATCTGGAGGGTTTGCATCCCAGGAGGTTGAGGACAGAATTCTGAACGCACAAGCACCAGTTCCTTTCAGTGCCAAGGACATGGCATTTCCTTGTGCAGCGTCTGACTCAAGATCTCCAGCACCTGAGTCAGGGCACAGTTCAGATGGTCACTCACCCTGGAGTTTGAGTCAGTCATGGCCAATGAATGGAGGGTTGGCCTCATGAGGTCATGGAAGTCTTACCAGGCTGGGGCTTGTGAGCTGCTCTGAACAGCAAGCTATCCTTCTGCAGGACAGGGGGAGTCCATTTGGATGGTACCAGCATCCCCTGTATGGACAGACGTTATAGCAGAAATCACCGCACAGCTGCCTGGAAAGCCCAGCTCCGCTTAGCCTTCCGTCCCAAAACAAGGCCTTTTTGATCTGCTGGCTCTGGGACAAAGCACCCAGGGGGCTGAGATGACAGGGAGCCTCATTCTGATGGGTCACAATGCTGGCTTGTGTCTTGGGAGACCTTAGAATGTGGGGGGTGTTCCAGCACCATGCAGGATTCTCCTCTCCTGAGGGTTGGACGCAGCTCCCAAGAGCAAGGTTGCCTTCTGGGGACAGGACGTGTTCTGTTTTGTGGCTCAGGAATCAAGTGTTGGACCATATGTAGGTATTCCTGATTTCGTCTCTGGAGACAAATGCCTGCAAACCTAAGCTATCGTTCTCTTGAGGTCCTAGGGTTATGTCAGGTTCCATCTTCTGACACTGGGACATTGAAATGGATTTCTGACTGGAGGTAGATTTTTGGCCTGTGTCCAAATGCAGCTTTTTTCCAAGGCTGCCAACCAAATTGCGGTGGGCTCCGGGGCATTGCAGATGTCTCCCAAATGGAGATTTTGTGCAAATTTGGATTGGCAGAGCTTCCTGCAGGTGGGCAGTCAGAGTCCTGTACTTTGGCCCCAGAGGCCCCATCCTATAGGGCCTCATGGCCAGGGCTTTGGGAACAAAATTCTGCAAACATAAACTCAGGATAGGGTTAGGGGTGAGGTGATGGAAGGCCCGATTTGTGGACTGGGAGGGCAGTGCCACAGGATCTGCAATAATTGCGACGGGGAAACGGGATCATGGGCCTTTCTGTCTGGGTTATGTGTCTCACATGGTCATGGTATGGAGTGGTAGCCTCTGGCGTCACAGGAGATTAACCTTGCGAGGATTCTGCCTGACTCCCAAGGATTTGGTGTCTTTAGGGGGGAAGTGAAGAGTGCTGTTTTCCATCTCAGGAGTCCCGCCATAGTATGGATTCCAGAGTCAGCTTCTGTGTCCTGGTGCCTGAGAACGTGACCGAGGGTGAGAATTTGGGCCCATGGGCATGTCACGCCTGATACGTGAGTTCCTGGTCCAGTTAGCGAGGGGGCTGGTTTGAAACCTTGCTCAGGCTGAGGGTCACAATGCCTGTTTGTGGCCAGGGCATCCCTCCTAGTTGGGTGTGGTACATGGTCCATGCAGCTGGCTCCCCCTCTGAGGGTTAGACCCCCATCCCCAACACAAGCTTTTCCCATCCTGGCGTAGGAGCAGTGCTATGTTTTGCTTCAGGTTCCCCCAGAGGCCCGGACTTTAGCTATGGTCTGGACACAGACGCCTGAATACCCTGGTTGGGTAGAGATGACAGTATCTGCTCTTGGCACGTAACCACTTGCAGGATACGGGGCCAGATATCTGGGGGGCTTATGGGAGTTGGGGATGGGCTGTGTCAGACAGAGCATTAGTGAACAGGGCGGCCTAGGACATTGGGGTGCCATCGAGGTCCGTGCAGATTGATCCTCACGTGGGGATTCAGGTCAGATCCCTAGGGCCTTTCTTTTTTCTGGAGGGCAGGCAGGAGACTGCATTGTATCTCCTGAATGAACAAACTTTAGGGCTGGTGGGCAAGCAGGGTGAAGATAGAATTCTGAACGAACAAGTGCTGGTTCTGTTCAGTACTGAGCACGTGACATTCCAATGTGCAGTGTCTGGCCCAAGATATCCAGCACCTGAGTCAGGGCACGTGTCAGATGTTCTCTCATGATGAAGTTTCTGTCCATGATAGCCTACAAATGGAGGAGTGGCCTCATAAGGCCTTGGAGGCCTTGCTTGGCTGGGATTTGTGAGCTGCTCCAAATAGCAAGCTTTCTTTCTGTGGGAGAGGGGGCGTCCATTTGGATGGCACCAGGGTCCTCGATATGGAAAGATGTAGTAGCAGAAGTCTCTGCAGGGACCCCTGAAAATCCCAGCTCCACTTACACTTCCAGCCCAGGAACAAGGCCTTTTTGATCTGGAGGCTCTGGGCCAAAGTGTCCAGGAGGCTGAGGTGACAGGAAAAATCATTCTGATGGGTCACAATGCTGGCCTGTTTCCAGGGAATCCTTAGCATGTGGTGGCGGCTCACGCGCCATGCAGGATGCTCCTCCCTTGAGGGTTGGATGCAGCTCCCAATAGCCAGGCTGCCTTCTGTGGACAGGAGGTGTTCTATTTTGTGGGTCAGGGATCAAGTATTGGACCATATATAGGTATTCCAGAATTTGCTTCTGGAGGCAGATGCTGGCAAACCTATGCTAGGGTTCCTTTAACGCCCTAAGGGTATGTCAGGTACCATTATCTGACGCAGGGCCATTGACCTGGCTGTCTGCCTGAAAGTAGGTGTCTGACATGTGTCCAAATGCGTCTTTTTTCCAAGGTGGCCAACGAATTTGGGGTGGGCTCAGGGACATTGCAGGTGTCTCACAATCTGGAGGGATTTTGCAAATGTGACGGGCAGAATTTCCTTCAGGTGGGCAGGCAGAGTCCTGGGCTGAAGCCCCGATACTCGCTTTGACATGAGTGACACAGGGCTAAGTTATTCTCAATGAAATCGGAAGGAATCCAAGGAAAATATCCTATGGCTTCACTCATATGTGGCCCACAAGGAGTACCATGGACATGAGTATAAGGAAGGGAAAATGGAAAGAGAAGATGTCAGACAGAGAGACAAACCAGGAGAGACTCAGGTCTCTGGGAACCAAGCTGAGGGTTACAGAAGGATGAGACGTGCCAGCAATGAGGGAACTCGTTCCTGGTATGGAGGTGGTGTGGCATATATGCTGTTGATGAGCACTCGGTGGTATATGCAACTAAAAAATCAGGGAACCCTATCTCACAAATGTATGAGGGATGAAAGGCTGGCTTCCCAAACAAAAGAAAAAGTATTGAAAAGAAAGAAAAACAGGCCATTTCACACAAAGATGAAGAAAGAAAGAGGGGAAAAATGAAGTATAGTTTTATTATCTTACTGATTAAAATGGTATGCAATTGGTTTCCTATAAGGTCCTTATCTGAAATGGGTCTTTGGACATTGCAAATTAGACTCTTCCCTCATCCTACATTTCGGGAATAGATGAAAAGAACCGAAATTGCCTTCATTAAATGTCTCGGATCATGTACCAGGAAATTTATTTGAAACTGGCTTTTTGGGTGTTGGGAGGTGTTTGAGGAATGCTTCAAACACCTTCGTCATTACATGAGACGTCAGATGTGTCTGTTCATGACCTAGTCTTGATAGTGGGCATGTGTCTCAGGATTTATCCTCTTCTCTCAGGTATTGTATTTGTGGGCATACTTGTGTTTAGAGGTCTTTTAGGTGAGGTTGCTTAGGAGCGTTTAGTCCTGAATACTTTAACTAATTTTTGATAGATAAGAAGTTAACTTTTCCAGTTTTGTTGGTCTGTGACTTGATACTTTCTTCCTTTATGGTATTTTCTCTAAGGTTTGTCTTCATGAGTGCTACTCCTTACTTGCTCCCTGAGTTCTGTGGGACACTTTTAAGTGTGTGTGTGTCGGTGAGTATGTGGGTGGGTGTGTTTCACAAAACGCTTAGAATGATATTTTAAGAAATATTAAGACACTCTTCTTTGGATCACAATTCACCTTCAAACATAATGGAAACTCATGCTCTATCTCGTTTGGCGACATTTCCTGCAATGAATATCCAATTTAATCCTCTTTTAGAAACACAGACTTTCAGTAACTTGCCTTGGAACAAACACCATATTATATGTGCCCAGTTAAGTCTCATTGTGTGTCCCTTTCTTCTTGCTTTTTCACCTGTTCCTTTACTTCCATGAGTGAGAGAAATCGTATGATATTTTCTTTCTGTGACTGACAGATGGGATGCTTCCCAATGCTCTCCACCATTTTGCCACATGTGGAAAGTTTCAAGATTCCTTCTTTCTTATGGCTGGCTAAGAGTCTGCGGTGCATTGGGAGGACAAGGAAATTGTAGAATTATCTGGGAGCCCCTATCTTGTCTTCAGCCATCAGAAAACAGGAAATGACAACATCAATGGAACCATGGCGTCAATGAACATGAAGCCTAGATCAAACTCCACAGTGAAAGACAGAAGAAGTCACATAGACCATGGGGGAAGGGTGTAGACATGTCTTAGGGTAGAAGTGGATGGTTGGTGCTTCAAAGTGCAGGGAGCCATGGCCAAAGACAAAGACCCAGGAGAGAGGAGCACACTGGGAACCCACAAGTTGGAAGTTGACCCATAGCTATTGGCAGAGAAATAGAGAGGTTCTGAATGGCATGAGAACTTGCAACCATAGGGACTTGAGGCCCAGGAATCTCAGATCAGCCTGCTTGACAGACATAGCCCCATAGAGCTCTGAATTTCTCCTTCAGAGTATAGCAGGAAGCAGCCGGGTGCAGACAGCCTGAAAAAAAAATGATCAGAAACAATACTTGTTGAAAGAGTGGTATGATTATTTTTTCTTGCTGTGCATCCGTGATAGGCACTGTTCATGGAGATGGGGGCAAAAGAATCTTGGGACTCTACCACCGTCAGCACAAATCCCAAGCAAGTGGCCACAGACAGGATGTGTGGACATTAGCTGCCTAACCTGCAATCATGTAGTCCCAAACCTGGGAAATTGTCTGGACTGACTTCCTCAGGCCATATTGCTTAGTTCCAGGAGAACAGACACTCCATTGGGGACTGGAGGAAAGCACTTCCCACTTCCTCTCTCCTGACCACAGCATTCAGCAGGACTTAGTAATGTTGAGTGTGTCAAAAGTATCCTTTCACAGGCACACCAGAGCCCACCAATCTAAGCCTCACCATATTCGGTCCAGACACCAAACACTCCAAACGGCAGGCAACAAGTGCCTCTTCAGAGGACTGGCAAAGAAGAGAGTGGATAGCCACAACTCAAACCAGGGGACATTCCATATACACCGGAATCTCCATCAAGGGTCAGCCAGCGACACTCCATGACATCTTCATGCTAAAGAAATTACCCTCAGTGTAGAAAACAGAAGGCATTTTTGAATACTAAGAAGAATACAGAGATCTGACTAAGGGAACGATCAAAGAATCAAATGATGCCGAGGCAATAGAACAAGAAATGGTCATGGCCACACAATCGAAGTGAAACCATTACTTGTTCCTTGCAAGGTGGAGGATTTAAACTGCAGCCAGGATACTCACTCTGGATCTAAAAACAAAGAAGGAATCAGGGAGTCTCGGAACACAGAGATAAAGGTGATAAAAAAAAATGAAATGAAGAGACCCTAATATAAGTATTTGTTAGCAGACTGGATGCAAGTTCAGAAAGCTGGCAGAACCAGAGGATCCAATGAGTCACCTGGAAAACAAGTACTGGAAAAAAAGAAGCGAAGCAAAGGAGAGAAGAAAGAATGATGGCAGAGGACATTGGACTTAGGGAAATACATGGCTGCAATGAATGACTATGGGTGCCTATTGTAGGAGACCTAGAAGAGAGAAAACAGTGGTCCCAACATTTCTTTGAGAAATCAGAGCTGAAAACATCCCTCATCTTGGGACAGAAACAGAGATCCAGATTCCGAGGCACTGATGACTCCCAGCACCATCCACGGAAGCAGAGAAACACAAGACATAGTTTCATTCACCTTCAAATGCTAGCAATTGAGGAATTACCATTGCCAAAATATGACTGGGAGAAGAGTGTTTCTAAAGCAAAGTGCTTTACATTGAGGTGACCAGTTATGCCATCGCTAGCAGCACATTGTATAGAGCAAGTCACACAAGCCCAAGCCAAAACCCTATCCCCTGCATTTCTAAACAAGACAGAGCAGGAGTTCTTGTCTAGAACAATGAGGTGTTAAGCAGACAAGTTTGTATCCAGGCGTGTCTCCATCAATTCAGAGGAGGCCTTCAGGTCTGCTCCTTATCCCAGGCTCATTGGAAGGTCTCTCACCTGAGGTTCTCCACTCAGAGACAAGTCTGCTTCCCCTCTCCAGCTCCCTCACTGATTATGTTTTCGCTGTCTCACTCTGTCCCATACATGCAAGAACATCACTGAAAAGCAACAACAACAACAAGAAACAGTAGATAAGCATTGACTGGGGCCAGAGGATGCTTTACTCAGTTTGGACCTATGCCCCTATGGAACGCAGCCAGATCCAGAGCACCTCCCACCATCCTAAAATTCCAGACCTTGGCCCTTAGCTCCTTTGTTTGTTCTCCTCTTCTTATTCCTGCATCTCCCCACCAACATTTAGCATCTGCTCTCTGTCCCACTGCAATGGCCCGTTGTTCTCCCATTTTTCCTCCTCGACTGGTCCTTTAGAACATGCACATCATCCACAACAGGCACTGTTTGTTTATCCCATGAAAACCTCTGTGGAATGAAAATAGGAGGCTTAAGGCAGCCTTGTGCTGCAACATATCCCTTAGGTTCACAGAAGGAAGCTGTACCACCCTGCAGGAATGCTCAGGGATCTTAGGCCATTGAATCATCTTCAAGGCATCCTTTTGTAGATATATGTTGTCTTCCTGAAACTGGCATGGAAGCCTTTCCAATGCCTTCACATAGGAAATGGGTCTTCTCCACCAGGCTCCTTGCTTGCTCCTGTTGAATCCAAACCGATGAGCCCACCTGGGCCTAAGGTTCTTGGGTGTAGGGTCTGCCTTTGATTCCTGGTCACCTTGGAAGATAGGGAGGCCTTCTTGGGATGGTTACTGGAGATGCTAGAGGAACTCATGTCCTCGCTGTTGAAGATGGCAAGCATTTCTTTGGCATGGTTGCGGGTGTTCACTGGGAGATTTCACTGGGTGGCCCTTTTCCTGGTCACAAGGGTCCTGATTGGGTCGGAGGACCATGCACATGTGCGGAGCGTGGAGTTCCTGGCCTGAGGCTTGGTTGTAGTCCTGACCATTTCTTGACATTTTGGGGGTAAGATGGAATTGTGGATCCTTGCCATTCTCAGGAGTGCAGAGGGCTGGTGGTGACAGTCTCGGCCAAAGACTATGAATTCGGCCATGGAGAAGGTGACACTGACTCGCTATGCAAAGTGTCTTGGTGAAATATCCAGGCGGGTCCAAAGGTTTGGGAAGGCTTTGGCACCTCCTGGATGACCCATGACTATGAAAGCCATGTGGAGTGATTAGACATGGTTTGGGGAGGAGTGGTTGCTAGGAGGAAAAACTTTGTGATGTCACAGAAGCTGATTTCACTGAAGCAGCAATCCCTCTCTCATGAGCTATGAGACCTATGGCTTTGGGTAGGAAGCCCTGGGAAGGACCAAAAAAGAGCCCTGATTGCCTGCTCATGAACTCAAGTGGCCTTGCGGTTTCTTTCCCACTTCACCTTTAGCTGAGAAAACAAAATGACATTTGGTGTACAATTCATTCAGCCAACATTTCTCCAGAGAGAGCAAGGTGTTCCTATTTTCACTGCAATGTGTAGAGATCTCAATCAACGGTGAGGCCTCTTGTGTATCATGACATCTCTGGGAGGTTTGACATCCCATGGGTGAGAGTGTCCTTTCATAGGTTCTTTTCCCAATTTGTTCTAGGGCAAAGCGTCTGCTCTTGGTGCTTGTTCAGATTGGATGATAAGGGAAGGAATAAGGGAAGGAAAGTCACATTTCAAGGATACGGGCTAGGGCATGGATGCGTTGTGCATTCCAAGTCCTGATCTCCTATTGTTCTGAAACACCAGTCCTAAGGAATGAGGGCTCTGTCTACCTGACTTACCTAAAACACCTTTGAAAAGGCTTCAAGGAAAGTGACATTCTGCATGATTGATACCCCTGAAAGAAGAGCCCTGGGGGGCGCCTGGGTGGCTCGTGGGTTAAGCCGCTGCCTTCAGCTCAGGTCATGATCTCAGGGTCCTGGGATCAAGCCCCACATTGGGCTCTCTGCTCCACAGGGAGCCTGCTTCCTCCTCTCTCTCTGCCTGCCTCTCTGCCTACTTGTGATCTCTCTCTGTCAAATAAATAAATAAAATCTTTAAAAAAAAAAAAAAAAAGAAAAGCCCTGGACAGTACACCTGTCATCATCAGTTAACGTTATATGCTGAGGATATTGGGAGAGCCATGTTGACCAACTCTATTAATTCAGAGGAAAAGGAACTGCCTAAATCGATGGCCTGCCATGCCCACTCTAGCCGAACTGTGGAAGGAGCTAAGATGCCTTTCAATAGGCTACTGGATAAAGAAGGTGTGGTCCATCCAGGCCACAGATGATAGCACCGACATCAAGCAGGAAGAAGCCCCTATACTCGCCTTGATGTGAGTGACACTGGGCTGGGTCATTCTCAATGAAATCAGGAGGAGTCCAAGAGAAATATCATATGGCTTTAAGAGTGGGACTCTTAAAGTGTGTGTGGGGGTGGAGGTGAGAGGGAGGGTGTTTTTCACAAAACGCTTAAAATGATATTTTAAGAGATATAAAGTTGCTCTTCTTTGGATCACAATTCACCTTCAAACATAATGAAACTCATGCTCCATCTCATTCGGCCACATTTCTTGCAATGAATGTCCCATTCAATCCTCTTTCAGAAACACAGACACTCCTGCTGTGGAACAAACACCAAATTTTGTCTGGGAGCTCCAGGCTTGTTTTCAGTAATCAGCACAACAGAAAGATTGCCACATCAATGGAACAATCACATCAAAGAACCTGAAGCCTTGAAATCAAACTCCATGATGAAAGAGAGAAGAAATTGCAGAGACCATGGGAGAAGAGTGTAGACGTCTTTTCGTGAAGTGGACGGTTGGTGCTTCAGAAGGCAGGGATCCATGGCCAACGACCTAAGCCCAGGAGAGAAGAGCACACTGGGAACCCACAAGTTGCATGCTGACCCATAACTGTTCACGTAGAAATCGAGTTGGTCTGAATGGCATGAGTACTTGCAACCAAAGGGTCTTGATTGCCAGGTATCTCAGATCAGAATACTTGGCAGACAGATTCCAGAGAACACTGTGTTTTTCCTGCAGAGCACACCAGCAAGCAACCAGGTGCAGACAGCCTGGAAACCATGATCAGAAAAAATACTTGTGGACACTGTGGTATGATTATTGTTTCTTGCTGTGCATAAGTGATAGGCACTGTTCGTGGAGGTGACTCGATGGGGCAAAAGAATCTTGGGGCTCTACCACCGTCAGCATAAAACCCGAGCTAGTGGCCACAGATGCAGACATTAGATGCCTCACCTGCAATCAAGTAGACCCAACCCTGGAAACCTGTTTGGACTACCTTCCTCAGGCCACTTTGTTTAGTGACAGGAGAACAGACCCTCCATTGGGGACTAGAATAAAGCCCTTCCCACATCCTCTCTCTTGACCACAGCATTCAGCAGGCTTTAGTAAGGTTGAGTGAGTTAAAGTCTCCTTACATAGGCACGCCAGAGCCGACCAAGTTAAACCTCACAATATTCGGTCGAGACACCAAACACTCTGAACGGCAGACAACAAGTGCTTCTGCAGAGGACTGGCCCAGAAGAGTAGACAGCCACAACCCAACCCAGTGGGCATGCCCCATATACCGGAGACTCCATCAAGGGTCAGCTAGTGGCACTCCATGACATCTTCATCCTAAAGAAATTACTCTCAGGGTAGAATACAGAAGGCGTTTTTCTAATACAAAGAAAAATGTAGAGACGTAAACTAAGGCAAGGATGAAAGAATCAATTGATGCCGAGGCAAAAGAACAGGAACTGGTCATGGCCAAGAAATCGAAGTGAAACCTGTACTTGTCACTGCCAGTTGGAGGATTTAACAGCAGCCAGAATACTCACTCTGGATCAGAAAAACCTAGAAGGAATCAGGGAGTCTTGAACCACAGAGATAAAGCTGACAAAAACACTTAAAAAAATGAAGATACCCTTATGAAAAGATTTGTTAGCAGACTGGAAGCAAAGTTCAGGAAGCTGGCAGAACCAGAGGATCCAATAAGGTACCTGGAATACAAGTATTGGAAAAACAATAAGCGAAGCAAAGGAAAGAAGGAGGAATGATGGAACATGACAATGGACTTAGGGAAATCCTTTACTGCAATGAATTCTATGGGTGCCATGTTGACGAACTCTCTTAATTCAGAGGAAAAGGAACTGCCTAAATCGATAGCCTGCCATGCCCACTTTAGCAGAACTGTGGAAGGAGCTGAGATGCCCTTCAATAGGCTACAGTATAAAGAAGGTGTGGTCCATCCAGGCCACAGATGATACCACCGACATTGAGCGGGATGAAGCCCCGATACTCGCCTTGACATGAGTGACACTAGGCTGGGTTATTCTCAATGAAATCGGAAGGAGTCCAAGAGAAATATCATATGGCTTCACTCATATGTGGCCCATGAGGAGTACCATGGACATGAGTAAAAGCAAGGGAAAAGGGAAAGAGAAGAAGTCAGACAGGGAGACAAACCAGGAGAGACTCAGGACTCTGGGAACCAAGCTGAGGGTTACAGAAGGATGAGACATGCCAGGAATGAGGGATCTGGTCCATGGTATGGAGGTGGTGTGGCATATATGCTGTTGATGATCACTCGGTGGTATATGCAACTAAAGAATCAGGGAACACTATCTCACAAAAATATGAGGGATGGAATGCTGGCTTCCGAACAAAAGAAAAATTATTGAAAAGAAAGAAAAACAGGCTGTATCACATGTATAGGAAGAAAGAAAGAGGCAAGAAATGAAGTATAGTTTTATTATCTTACTGATTAAAATGGTATGCAATTGGTTTCCTAAGTGGTCCTTATCTGATTTGGGTCTTTGGTCATTGCAAATTAGATTCTTCCCTCTTCCTACATTTTGGGAACAGATGAGAAGAACTGGCATTGCCTTCATTAAATGTCTCAGAATGTTGACCAGCAAACTGGTGTTTTTGACCTGGCTTTTTGTGTGTTGGGAGGTGTTAGAGGAATGCTTCAAACACTTTTTCATTACCTGAGGCGTCAGCTGTGTATGTTCATGACCTAGTCTTGGTAGTGGGTATGTGTCTTGGAATTTATCCTTTTCTCTCAGGTCTTGGATATGCTGCTATACTTGTGTGTAGGGGGCTTTTAGGTTAGATCGTTTATGAGAGTTTAGTCCTGAATGCTTTAATTAAATCTTGATAGGTAAGAAGTTAACTTTCCCAGTTTTGGCGGTTTCTGACCTTGATACTTTTTTTTCCTTAAGGCATTTTCTCTGAGGTTTGTTTCCATGAGTGCTACTCCTCACTTGCTCTCTAAATTCTGTGGGACTCTTTTAAGTGTGTATGTGGGGGTAGGTGGGAGGGAGGGTGTGTTTCACAAAATGCTTAGAATGATATTTTAAGAGATATAAAGTTGCTCTTATTTTGATCACAATTCACCTTCAGACATATTGAAATTCATGTTCCATCTAGTTCAGCCACATTTCTTGCAATGAATGTCCCATTCAATCCTCTTTTAGAAACACAGGCAGTCCCTAACCTGCCATGGAAAAAAAAAAAAAAAAACATCAAAATTTGTGTGCCCGTTTACAGTCTCATTGTGTTTCCCTTTTTTCTTGCTTTTTCACATGTTCCCTTCCTTCCCTGAGCGAGTGAAATCGTATGTTATTTGTCTTTCTGTGATGGACAGAAGGTTCACAGCCCAATGATTGCCACCTTTCTGCCACATGTGGCATGTTTCAAGATTCCTTCTTGCTTATGCCTGGGTAAGAATCTGTGGTGTATTGGGAGGACAGGGAAATTGCAGAAATATGTGGGAGCTCCAGGCTTGTCTTCAGCCATCAGCACAACAGGAAGATGACCACATCAATGGAACCATGGTGTCAATGAACTTGAAGTTTTGAAATCAAACTGTACGACAAAAGAGAGAAGTCACAGAGACCATGGGAGAAGGGTTAAAACATGTATTAGTGGAGAAGTGGACCTTTGCTGCTGAGGGCAGGGAGCCATGCTCAAAGGCAAAGGTCCAGGAGAGAGGAGCACACCGGGAACCCACAAGTTGGATGCTGAACCATGGCTGTTGGTGTAGAAATGGAGACAGTCTGAGTGACACGAGTACTTGCATACAAAGGGTCTTTAGGCCCGGGTATCTCATATCAGCATGCTTGATAGACATAGACTCCAGAGAACAACTGTGTTTCTCCTGCAGACACACCAGCAAGAAACCAGGTGTAGACAGCCTGGAAACCATGATCAGACACAATACTTGTTGATACAGTGGTATGATTATTGTTTCTGGCTGTGCATCCTTGATAGGCACTGTTCATGGAGATCCTCAATGAGGGCAAAAGAATCTTGGGACTCTACCACCGTCCGCATAAAGCCCGGGCTAGTGGCCACAGACAGGACGGTGTGGACATTAGCTGCCTCACCTGCAATCACATAGTCCCGACCCTGGAAACCTGTTGGGACTACCTTCCTCATGCCATGGTGCTTAGTACAAGGAGAACAGACCTTCCCTTGGGAACTAGAAGAAAGCCCTGCCCACATCCTCTCTCTTGAACACAGCATTCAGGAGTCCTTAGTAAGGTTGAGTGGGTTGAAAGTCTCCTTATGTAGGCACACCAGAGGCAACCAAGCTAAACCTCACAATATTCGGTCGAGACACCAAACACTCTGAACGGCAGGCAACGAGTGCCTCTGCAGAAGACTCGCCCAGAAGAGAGTGGATAGTCACAACCCAACCCAGTGTGCATGCCATATATAACGGAGACTCCATCAAGGGTAGCCAATGGTACTGCATGACATCTTCATCCTAAAGAAATTACTCTATGGTTACCAAACAGAAGGCGCTTTTCGAATACAGAGAAGAATCGAGAGACCTGAACTAAGGCAAGAATGGAAGAATCATTGATGCTGAGACAAAAAAGAAGAGGAACTGGTCATTGCCAAGTAATCGAATTGAAACTTATAAATGCCACATACGAAGTGGAGGATTTAAGCAGCAGCCAGGAGTCAGGGAGTCTCAGACCACAGAGATAAAGTTGATAAAAAAATGAAATACAATGAAGAGGGCCTTATGAAAAGATTTGTTAGCAGACCGGATGCAAAGTTCAGGAAGCTGACAGAACCAGAGAATCCAATGAGGTACCTGGAATCCAAGTATTGGGATAAAAAGAAGCAAAACAAAGGAGAGAGAATGATGGATGACAATGATCTTAGGGAAATCCTTGACTGCAATGAATGTCTATGGGTGCTGATTGTAGAACCTAGAAGAGAGAGAAAATAATGGGCCCAACATTTCTTTGAGAAATCAGAGCTGCAAACATCCCTCATCTGGGGGCAGAAAGAGAGATCCAGATTCCGAGGCACAGAAGACTCCCAGCACCATCCATAGAAGCAGAGCAACACAGGACATAGTGTCATTCCCCCTTCCAAAGCTAGCATTGGAGGAATTATCTTCACCCAAATATGCTTGGGAGAAGAGTGTTTCTAAAGCCAAGTGCCTTACTTCGAGGTGACAGCTATGCCAGCTCTAGCAGCAGGTAGTATAGAGCAAGCCACACCAGCTCAAGCCAAAATCCTATCCCCTGTATTTGAAAACAATAACAGAGCAGAGTTCCTGTCTAGAACAATGAGGTGATAAGAAGACAAGGATTGTGTCCAGGGATGTCTCCATCAGTTCAGAAGTGGCCTTCAGCTCTGCTACTTATCACAGGCTCTCTGGAATATCTCCCACCTCAGGTTCCCCACTCAGAGGTATGTCTGCTTCTCCCTCTCCAGCTCCCTCACTGATTATGTTCTATTTGTCTCTCTCTGTCCCATACATGCAAGCACATTGTTGAAAAACAACAACAACAACAAGAAACAGTAGATAAGGATTGACAGGGGGCAGAGAATGCTTATTCAATTTGAACCTATGCCCCTATGGAATGCAGCCAGGTCCAGAGCACCTCCAACCCTCCTACAATGCCAGACCTTGGCTCTGAGGTCCCTTGTTTGTTCTCCTCTTCTTCATCTTCCTGCAACTCCCCACCAGCATGGAGCATCCACTCTCTGTCCCGCTGCAATGGCCCCTTCTTATCCCATTGTTCCTCCTCACCTGGCTCCTTTAGAACATGCCCATCATCCGCAAAAGGCACTGTGTGTTTATCCCATGAAAAACATTGCGGAATGAAAATGGGAGGCTTAAGGCAGCCTTGTGCTGCAACGTCTCCATTTAGTTCCATAAAAGAAAGCTGCACCACCCCCTCAGGAATGCTCAGGGATCTTAGGCCGTTGAATCCTCTTCATGGTGTCTTTTGTAGATACATGTTGTCTTACTACTGGCACGGAAGCCTTTCCGATGGCTTCACATGGGAAATGGGTCTCCTACACAAGGCTCCGTGCTTGCTCCTGTTGAATCCAAACCGATGAGTCTGTCCTCAGCTTAAGGTTCTCAGATGTAGTGTCTGCCTTTGATTCCTGGTCAGCTTGGAAGATGAGGAGGCCTTCTTGGTATGGTTACTGGAGATGCTAGAAGAACTCATGTCCTCGCTGTTTAAGACTACAGGCATGTCTTTGGCATGGTTGAGGGTGTTCACTGGGTGCTTTCATTGGGTGGCCCTTGTCCTGGTCACAAGGGCCCTCATTGGGTCGGAGGACCATGCACATGTGCGGAGCGTGGAGTTCCTAGCCTGAGGCTTGGTTGTCATTTCTTGACCTTTTGGGGGTAAGATGGAATTGTGGATGCTTGCCCTTCTCAGGAGTGCAGAGGGCTGATGGTGACAGTCCCGGCCAAAGACTATAAATTCGACCATGGAGATGGTGACAACGACTCGCTTCACAAAGTGTCTTTGTGAAATACCCAGATGGCTCCAACGGTTTGGAAGGGCTTTGTCACCTCCTGGCTGACCCATTACTACTAAAGCCATGTGGAGTGATTAGACATGGTTTGGGGAGTAGTGGTTGCTAGGAGGTCAAAACTTTGTGTCGTCACAGAAGCTGACTTAACTGAAGCAGCAATCCCTCTCTCATGAGCTATGAGTCCTATGGCTTTAGGTAGGAAGCCCTGGGAAGGACCAAAAAAGAGCCCTGATGGCCTGCTCATGAACTCACATGGTCTTTGCGGTTTCTTTCCCACATCACCTTTCCATACAAAGAGAAGGAAAGTGACATTCGGTATACCATCGTATCGGCCAACATTTCTCCATAGAAAGCCAAGTGTTGCTATTACCACTGCAACGTCTAGAGATCTCAATCAAGAGGGAGGTATCTTGGGCATCAGGAGATCTCTGGGAGGCTTGACAACCTATGGGTTAGAGCGTCCTTTCTTAGAATCTTTTCCCAATTTGTTCTCACAGAAGGGTCTAACTTTGCTGCTTGGTCAGCTTGGAAGATAAGGGAAGGAATAAGGGAAGGAAAGTCACATTTCAAGGAAACATGCTAGGGCTTGCATGCATTGTGCTGTCCACGTCCTGATCTCCTAGTATTTTGAAACACAAGTCCTAAGTGATGAGGGCTCTGTCTACCTGACTTTACCTGAAACTCCTTTGAAAATTCTTCAAGGAGAGTGACATTCTGCATGATCTCTACCCCTGAAAGAAGAGCCCTGGAGAGCATACCTGTCATCATCAGTTAAGGTTATATGCCGAGGTCATGGGGAGGGCCATGTTGACCAATTGTCTTATTTCAGAGAAAAAGGATCTGCCCAGATCGATGGCCTGCCATGCCCAATCGAGCAGAACTGTGGAAGGAGCCGAGATGCCCTTCAATAGACTACTGGATAAAGAAGTTGTGGTCGAACCAGGCACAGATTTTACCTCCGACACAAGCGGGATGAATCCCTGATACTCGCCTTGAAATGATTGACACTAGGCTGGGTTATTCTCAATGAAATCCGACAGAGTCAAAGGGAAATATCATATTGCTTCACTCATATGTGGTCCATGAGGAGTACCATGGACATGAGTAAAAGCAAGGGAAAACGTAAGGAGAAGAAGTCAGACAGGAAGAAAAACTGGGATACACTCTGGACTCTGGGAACCAAGCTGAGGGTTACAGAAGCATGAGACATGCCAGGAACGAGGGCAATGGTTCATGGTATGGAGGTGGTGTGGCATATATGCTGTTGATGAGCACCCAGTGGTATATGCAACTAAAGAATCAGGGAACACTATCTCATAAAAGTATGAGGGATGAAATGCTGGCTTCCTGAACAAAAGGAAAAGTATGGAAAAGAAAGAAATACAGGCCATTTCCCCTGCAGATGAAGAAAAAAGAGGAAAGAAATGAGCATAATTTTCTTATCTTACTGATTAAAATAGTATGCAATTGGTTTCCTATGAGGTCCTTATCTGAATTGGGTCATGGGATATAGTAAATTAGATTCTTCCCTCTTCCTACATTTCGGGAATCGTAGAGAAGAACCATCATTGCCTTCATTAAATGTCTCGGAGTGTTGACCAGCAAATTGGTTTGACCTGGGTTTTTGGGTGTTGGGAGGTGTTTGAGGAATGCTTCAAACACTTTCGTCATTACCTGAGATGTCAGATGTGTATGTTTAAGAACAAGTCTTGGTAGTGGGTATGTGTCTTGGAATTTATCTTTTTTTCTCAGATCTTGGATTTGCTGGCATACTTGTGTGTAGGGGACTTTTAGGTTAGGTTTTTTAGGAGAGATTAGTTCTGAATGCTTTAATAATTCTTGATAGGTAAGAAGTTAACATTTCTGGTTTTGTCAGTTTCTGACGTTGATACTTTTTTCCTTAAGGTATATCTCTGAGGTCTGTTTCTGTGAATGCTACTCCTCACGTGCTCCCTAAATTCTGTGGGACTCATAAGTGTGTGTGTGGGGGTAGGTGGGAGGGAGCGTGTGTTTCACAAAATGCTTAGAATGATATTTTAAGAGATATGAAGAAGCACTTCTTTGGATCACAATTCATGTTCAAACATAATGAAACTCATGCTCCATCTCTTTGGCCACATTTCCTGCAATGAATGTCCCATTTAATCCTCTTTTAGAAACACAGACTTTCTCTAAAGTGCAGTGCAACAAACACCAAATTTGTGTGCCCGGTTAGAGTCTCATTGTGTGTCCCTTTTTTCTTCCTTTTTCACATGTTCATTTCCTTCCATGAGTGAGTGAAATCGTATGTTATTTATCTTTCTGTGACTGACAGATGGGCCGCAGCCCAATGCTACACCCCTTTCTGCCACATGTGGCAAGATTCAAGATTCCTTCTTGCTTATGGCTGGGTAAGAGTCTGTGATGCACTTGGAGGGCAGGGAAATTGCAGAAATGTCTGGGAGCTCCAGGCTTGTCTTCAGCCATCAGCACAACTGGAAGATGACCACATCAATGGAACCATGGCGTCAATGAACCTGAAGTCTTGAAATCAAACTCCACGGTGAAAGAGAGAAGAAGTCACAGATACCATGGGAGAAGGGTGTAGACATTTCTTCGGGAAGAAATTGATGGTTGGTCCTTCAGAAGGCAGGGATCCATGGCCAAAGACAATGGCCCAGGAGAGAGGAGCACACTGGAAAAACACAATTTGGATGCTGATCCATAGCTGTTGAGGTAGAAATGGAGACGGTCTGAATGGCATGAGTACTTGCAAACAAAGGGTCTTTATGCTCGGATATCTCAGATCAGAATGCTTGACAGACAGACTCCAGAGAACAACTGTGTTTCTCCTGCAGACCACACCAGCAAGCAACCGTGTGCAGACAGCCTGGAAACCATGATCAGAAACAATACTTGTTGACACAGTGGTATGATTATTTTTTCTTGCTGTGCATCCATGATAGTCACTGTTCGTGGAGATGCTTCCAAGGGGCAAAAGATTCTTTGAGCTCTACCACCATCAGCATAAACCCTGAGTTAGTGGCCACAGACAGGACGGTGCGGACATTAGCTACCTCACATGCAATTACGTAGTCCCAACCTGGAAACCTGTTGGGACTACCTTCTACAGGCCACGTTGCTTAGTACCAGGAGAACAGACCCTCCATTGGGGACTAGAAGAAAGCCCTGCCCACATCCTCTCTCTTGACCACGGCATTCAGAAGGGCTTAGTAAGGTTGAGTGGATTGAAAGTCTCCTTTGACAGGCACACCAGAGCCGAACAAGCTAAATCTCACCATAAGCGGTCCCAAAACCAAACACTCTGAACGTCAGGCAATGAGTGCCTTTGCAGAGAACTGGCCCAGAAGAGAGTGGAAAGCCACAACCCAACCAAGTGAGCATGCCACATATACCGGAGACTCCATCAAGGGTCAGTCAGTGGCACTCCATGACATCTTCATACTAAATAAATTAATCTCAGGGTAGAAAACAGAAGTCGCTTTTTGAATACAGAGAAGAATCCAGAGACCTGAACTTATGCAACGATGAAAGAATCAATTGATGCCCAGGCAAAAAAAGAGGAACTAGTCATGGCCAAGAAATCGAAGTGAAACCTGTACATGTCACATGCCAGGTGGAGGATTTAAGCAGCAGCCAGGATACTCACTCTGGATCAGAAAAACCTAGAAGGAATCAGGGAGTCTCAGACCACAGGGATAAAGGTGATTAAAAAATAAATTAAATAAAATGATGCGGCTCTTATGAAAAGATTTGTTAGCAGGCTGGATTCAAATATCAGGAAGCTGGTAGAACCAGAGGATCCAACGAGGTACCTGGAATCCACGTACTGGGAAAAAAAGAAACGAAGCAAAGGAGAGAAGGAAGAATGATGGAACGTGACCATGGACTTCGGGAAATCCGTGACTGCAATGAATGTCTATGGGTGTTTATTGTAGGAGACCAAGAAAAGCAAAGTCTGTATCGTCAGGGTTGTCGTCTTCGTCATCATCGCCTCTTTGTCATCGGGAGCAGTGTCCTCATCGCCATCGCCTCTTCATAAGAAATGGCCCCAATCGGTCGGTTTCATTTCAATGCTTGGCGTGAAATAAAGCTTTGCTTGATTTTCGCTTTGTGTCAGTCTCATTCCTTTGATCATGGACCCTAACACTGGGGGCTCGCCCGGAATCAAATAATGAGAATTGAGTCAGCATCTGAATTTATGGGAAAAGCCTCTGGAGGTGTTGGGATCTTGTTTGTCTGTCTGGTTGGAGCTCCAGGGTTTGGCTCACCGGAGACAAGCTGGAAACAACTATGCTCCCCAGGGCTGGATTGGATGCGGAGATACCCCATTCCTCTGTTGGTAGATCGACATGTGGTTCGAGTCCCCCTTGGCAGACAGGGAAGTTCGAGGCACCCTATATAATCAGGGGTTCGAGTCATCCTAGGCGGTCACCAGGGGGTTTGAGTCCCCCTAGGCAGTCAGGGGGTGTGCATCCTCCTAGGTGGTCATTGGGTGTTTGAGTTCCCCGAGGCAATCACAGGTTTTATGTCCCCCTAGATAATCCCCACTGGTGGCAGGACCACTGGACCTGCAGTTGTCTTTGTCTTGTCTTTTTATTGTCTGCTGTTGTTTCTTCTGTTTGGGGGAATGGGACAGGCAGTGAGTAAGGGGACTCTGACATTCGTCTCTCTGTTCCTCATAATAGATATGGGGCTTCTTCCTCATTCATTTCCTGTGTTAAGGGCTATAACTGGAGCCAACTTGGTTTAGTCTAACTTGGGACTGAGACTTTAAGGAATATTCCCAAGCAGCTGCCTAAACTCCCTTTGTTTCAGGGAATTCCTTGCCTTCTCTGGCACAACTAGGGCTGCCTAGCCCCTCCCCCTTGCTGGCGGGATAGCATGGGGTCTGAAGTGTAATGGGCCCAGTTAGAACATGAAATCTGTTAGCGAAGAGATGACAGAACTGACGGTTAATTGTCTGTCTCAAGGTTTTAATGGGTAATTGTTATAGTAGATTTCAGAGCCTTTGGCAACCTGAAGCTTTGAAGTTTTGCTTGGATGACAAAATGGGATGAAGTGCTAGGGCGCTGGTTGCTGGAACTAGGTTTGTGCATTTGAAATCTGTTGGTAAACATGCTTTGTGCTTAATTGCTATTGCATCAGTTCACAATTGATTAATATTTAGTCTTCACTAGAGATTGAGATGTTTCTAAGAAAATGTAAATGGTTTCTTTGGCCACACAGAATTGTAAATGAGATCACTTTGACTCATAAGGCTTTTCCCTGATATGCTAAGTTACTCAGGAAGTACTGCTAAATCCATGATAAACCTTGGGTTACATTTGGGTAAATGCTGTAACTACTCCAGAGGTTCTATACATTTTCTAAAGTTTTAATGTTTTGATAAGGGTCATCATTTGATATTTAACCATATCTATTTTGAGTTTTTTTGTCATTTGTAATTGTTTTAATTCTCTTATAAGATGAATTCTGCCTTAAAGGAAATTCATATAGGAGTCTTTCAGAACAAATATAGTTCTTTGATATTTTGAAATCCTGGAACTGCATTTGCAGAAGTAAAAGTTGCACTCGCACTAAACGAGAATTAATACGGTGACTCAAGGTAAGAATGAGTCTCCAGGAGCTTTCCTAGAAAGGCTTATTGAAGCCTATAAAATGTATAGCCCAATGGACCCTGAGGCACCCAAAAAACAGGGGGGAATTGAATCTTGCTTTTACCAGTCAGTCAGCCCTGGATATAAGGAGGAAACTTCAGGAAATTGAAGGATTTGAAGGGAAGAATCTGATCGAGCTACTGGGAATAGCAGAAAAAGTGTTTAAGAACAGGGATGCACAGGAGGATGAAACAAAGACAAAAAGCTGGTTAAGGTTTTGACATTACATGAGATAAGTAGAGGGTAGTAAATGGAAGGAAAAGCCTAAGCACAAAGAAGGCAGGTGGGAAGACTTAGATTAAAATCAGTGTGCTTACTGTAAGGAAAAAGATACTGGGCCAGGGAATGCACCTAAAGGAAGATGGCAATGCTGGCCACCAGAGTAAAAATTGAAGTGGAGGGGAAGTCAATTGATTTTTTTGGTGGCCATGGGAACCCAGGTTTCATCATGACTTAAACCTATGGGAAAACTCTCTGGAGAGGAAGTTTGGGTACAGTTTGCAAAAGGCACAGCGAGACATAGATGGGCAACAGAAAGGATTTAAATTTGGCCTCAGGAGTAGTGAAACATTGATTTTTGGTCCTCAATAATGCCCCATATAACTTGATGGGAAATGATCTCCTCCACAAGTTATGAGCTGACATTCAGTTCTCGGAAGGAGACATGACTGTAACCTTGAGACAAACCACTGTACAGGTGCTTATGGCAGCAGTAGCTGAATACCTCCTTTACAAGCCAGTCTCAAAACCAGGGGAGACAAAGGCGGGGAGCCTTCTCCAAATCCTATAGGTCGAGTTTCCCGAGATCTGGGCAGAAGGGAAGTCCCCTATACCAGGGGGGGTATTATTAAATTAACATCAAGTGGTGGTATTATTAAAAGCAATGGCTACAGCTGTTCAAACTGGGCAAAAAGTTAGTAGACAAATTCACCAGGGTACTCATTTGGGGATATGCAAACTCAAGGAGCTTATGGGCAAGCAGTTCCAGGTTTCTAAATTAGGGCATATGGTTCAGGTTGTAGTTGATAGATGTGCTCAATGCCAATCAGTTAATGTGGGAAGAACTAAAATGGGAAGAGGGAAAAGAGAAAGAGGTAAGGAACCAGGAATTTGTTGGGAAATAGATTTTACAGAAATGAAACCTGGAAAATATGGGCACAAGTACATATTAGTTTTTGTAGATATCTTTTCAGGCTGGGTAGAGGCTCTTCCTGCCAAACATGAGACAGTAGGAGTGGTAGCCAAAAAGCGACTAGAAGAAATAATTCCTAGGTTTGGGCTGCCTCTCGCAATCGGGTCAGACAATGGCCCTGCATTTGCGAGTTCAGTCTCATAGGCATTGGCCAAGGATGTGGGCACTAATTGGAAACCACATTGTGCCTCCCAGCCCCAGAGTTCTGAGCAAGTAGAGAGAATGACCCTGACTCTTCAAGAGACCTTGACAAATTTAATTCTGGAGTCTTGTGGTGGATGGGTGGATCTCCTTCCTTTCACCCTCCTCAGGGCATGATGTACACCCTATTTAAGCAAGGTGACCCATTTGAAATAATCTTTGGAGACCTCCCCTCTGTCCTTGACTACAAGAGGTTGCCCTAGCAAAAATGACTAATCAATCTGTACTCCAGTCACGGCAGGCGTTACAGTCTGTCTTAAAAAAAGCCCACTCAGGGATCCAGACTGCCCACACTGGGACAGCCTCACCATAGCGGCATCATTCCAGGGAGCCTCATCGTCAGCATCTGGCCTCGCTGGAGAGTGGCCTGGTCCAGAGCAGCATCTTTACAGGTGCGGACTTCGTCCAACGTGTAGCCTCAGCCATAGCGGCCTCATCTGGGGAGCGGCCTTGTCAGAGTGGCGTCGTGGGGAGCAGAGTCTATGTCTTCAGGGTTGTTGTCCTCGGTCATCCAAGCTTGTCATCGGGAGCTGCATTCTAGTCATCGTCTTTAGACATAAGAAATGGCCCCGAAACGTCAGTTTGATTTTCAATGGTTGGCCTGAAATAAAGCTTTGCTTTATTTTCGCTTTGTTTAGTCTCGTAGCTTTGATCATGGACCCTTACACTCCGAAACATTCCTCTGGGAACAGATGTCTTCAAACCTCAGCTAGAATTCCGTTGTGGTCCCTAGGGGCATATCATTTTCCATCTTCTGACTCAGGGCCATTGACCTTGGTGTCTGCCTGGATTAGGTGTCTGGCATGAGTCAGACTGTGCATTTCTGTCCAGAGCGGAAAACAAAATTGGGTGGGATCAGGGGCCTTGCAGTTGTTTCCCAATCTGGAGTGTTTGTGCAAATGTGATGGGCAGAGATTCCGTTGGGAGTGCAGGCAGAATCCTGTGCTGTGGCTCCAGTAGCCCCATCCTGGAGGGTCTGTCGGCCAGGGCTTTAGTGACAAAATTCTGCAAACAGAAACTGGGGTTAAGGTGAGGGGCGAGGTGGTGGTAGTTCCAATCTGCAGACCGTGAGGGCAGAGCCTCGGAATCTGAAATGAGGGCGACGGGGATGCGGCCACACAAGCTTTTCTTTCTGGGCTGTGTGTCTCACTAGTCCATGGAATGGAGGGGTGACCTTATGGGCCCATGGGAGATTCTGCCTTCTGGGGGGATATTGCATGGCTCAAAGTTTTCAGTGTCTTTCTGGATGAAGGGAAGAGAGATGTTTCCCATCTCAGAGGTCCCTCCATATCAGGGATTCCAGAGTCAGCTTCTGGGTCCAGGAGCCTGGAGAACCCGACTGAGGGTGAGGATTTGGGCCTAGGGGCATATCAGGCCTGATATGAGGGCTCCTGCTTCAGCTTGCGAGGGACCTTCTTTGAAAGCAGGCTCAGGCTGATGGTCACAATACCTACTTCTGCCCAGGACCGCACTCCTGGGTGGGCGTGGTCTCATCAGCCATGCGGCTGGCTCCCACACTGAGGTTTGAACCCCCGTCCCCACAGAAAGCTTTTCCGGCTGTGGCGATCGAGGAGTGCTCTTTTCTGCTTGAGTTTCCCCCATATGCAGTATTTGAGTTATGGTCTATGCAGAGATGCCTGAACACCTAGTTTGGGTAGAGATCACAGCCTCAGGCCCTGGCCGGTCCCACCTACAGGAGATGGCGCCTGATACCCATGGGGCTGAGTAGAGGTCGGGGCTCAGTCTGTGTCACAAAGAGCATGAGTGCACAGTGCATTCTGGATATTAGGGTTCCATCTAGGGCCGTGCAGGTTGATCCTCACATGGTGATTCTCTGTAGCTCATAGGACACTTCTTTCTAGAGGGCAGAAAGAAGCCTACATTGTGGCTCCAGAATTCCCAGTCTGGAAGGCTTTCCAGCCAGGAGGGTGAGGACGGAAGTCTGAACGCATAAGCGCCGGTTCAGTGCAGTGCCGATTACATGGCAGTTCCAATGTACAGCGTCTGACTAGAGATCTCCAGCACTGAGTCATGGTCAGTGTCAGATTTTCTCTCACACTTGAGTTTGTGTCCATGATGCCTGATTAATGGAGGGGTGGCCTCATGAGGGCATGGAGGTTTTCCCAGCTGGGGCTGGTGAACTGCTCCAAACAGCAAGCTTTCCTTCTACTGTACAGGGGGTCTCTGTTTTGGTGGCTGCAGAGTCCCCCATATGGAAAGACATGGTAGCAGAGCTCACCAAAAAGAGTCTGGAAATCCCAGGTCAGCTTATCGTTTTAGACCAGGAACAAGGCATTTAGGATCTGGTGACACTAGGGCAATTGGCCAGGGGGCTGAGTTGACAGGGAACCTCGTGCTGATGGGTAAAATGCTGGCTTGTGTCCAGGGAGAGTTTAGAATGTGGCGGGGGCTCAGGCGCCATGCAAGATTCTACTCCCCTGAGGGTTGGTCGCAGCTCCCTAGAGCCCGGTAGCCTTCTGAGGACAGGAGGTGTTCTGTTTTGTGGCTCAGGGATCACGTTTTGGATCATATGTATGTATTCCAGAACCTTCCTCTAGGGACAGATGCCTGCAAACCTAAGCTAAAGTTCCATTGAAGTCCTAGGGGCATGTTAGTTTCCATCATCTGACTCAGTGCCATTGACCTGGGTATCTGCCTGGAGGTAGGTGTCTCGCTTGTGTTAGACTGTGCTTCTATATCCAGAGCAGCCATAGAAATTGGGTGGGCTAAGGGGCCTTGCAGGTGTCTCCCAATCTGGACGGTTTGTGCAAATATGACTGGCAGAGTATCCTTTTGGAGGGCAGGCAGAATCCTGTGCTGTGGCTTGAGAGGCCCCATCTTGGACAGCCTGTCGGCCAGGGCTTTGGGGACAAAATCTGTAAACACATACTCGGGTTAGGGTGTGGGGTGACGTGATGGCAGGCCTGATCCGCAGACCATTAAGGCAGTGTCTCTGGATCTGAATTTAGGGCGATGGGGAGTGGGAGCCAGGCTTTTCTTTCTGGGTTGTGTGTCTCAGTTTGCATGGAATGGTTGGGTGGCCTCATTGGTACATGGAAGATACTGCCTCAGTGGGGATTTTGCACGGCTCCCAAGGTTTTGCTGTCTTTCTGGATGAAGGGAAGATAGCTGTTTTCCTTCTCAGGGATCCCTCCATAGCAGGGATTCGAGTCATCTTCTGGGTCCAGGCGCCTGGAGAACCCGACCGAGGGTGAGGATTTGGGCCTAGAGGCATGGCAGGCTCAAAATGCGGGTTCCTGGTCCAGCTCCCAAGGGAGTTTCTTTGAAAGCAGGCTCAGGCTGATGGTCACAATGCCTGTTTTTTGGTCCCCGTCGGACCTCCTGGGTTGGCCTGGTCTCAAGGGCCATACAACTGACTGCTACTCTGATGGTTTGACCCCCATCTCCACAGCAAACATTTCTGGCCATGGGTAAGGAGGAGTGCTCTTTTGTGCTTGAGGTTCTGCAATAAGCCATGATTTGATCTATGGTTGGGGTACAGATTCCTGAAAACCCAGGTTGGGTAGATATGACAGCCTGGGACCATGGCTGGTCCCACCTGCAGGTGATGGCGCCCACTACCTGTGGGCCTGACGGCAGGTCAAGGCTCAGGCTGTGTCACACAGAGCATTAGTGCACAGTGCAGCCTGGATATTGTGGTTCTGACGAGGGCCGTACAGGTTGATACTCACATGGGGTTCTCGGCAGATCTGTAGGGCCCTCCTTCATTCTGAAGGTCAGGCAGTAGGATGAGTAGTGGCTCCACAATTCCCAATCTAGTGGGCTTTCAGGCCAGACGGGTGAGGATGGAAGTCTGAACACAGACACGCCGGTTCAGTTCAGTGCCAAGCACATGGCAGTTCCAATGTACAGAATCTGACTCGAGATCTCCAGCACCTGAGTCAGAGCGAGTGTCGGATCGTCGCACACGCTGGAGTTTGTGTCCATGATGCCAGATGAATGGAGGGGTGACCTCAGAAGCCATGGAGGTTTTCCCAGGCTGGGGCTGGTGAGCTGCTCCGAACAGCAGGCTTTCCTTCTGTGGGACAGGGGGAGTCTGTTTTAATGGCTCCAGGGTCCCCCATATGGAAATATATGGTAGCAGAGCTCACAGCATAGATTTTTGGAAAGCCAAGCTCAGCTTATCCTTTCAGCCCAGGCACAAGACAGTTTTGATCTGGTGGTTCTGGGGCAAGTGCCCAGGGTGCTGAGTTGAAAGGGAGCTTCATGCTGATGGGTCAAAATGCTGGCTTGTGTCCAGGAAGGCCTTAGAATGTGGCGGGGGCATTGGCGTCATGCAGGATTCTTCTCCCATGAGGGCAGAACACAGCTCCCATTAGCCAGGTGTCCTTCTAGGGACAGGAGGTGTTCTGTTTTGTGACTGAGGGACCAAGCATTGGACCATACGTAGGTATTCCAGAATGTGCCTCTGGGGACAGATGCCTGTAAATCTCAGTTAGGGATCCTTTGAGGTCCTAGGGGCATGTCAGTTTAAATCTTCTGATTCAGGGCCATTGACCTGGATGTCTGCCTGGATGTAGGTGTCTGGCATGTGTCAAACTGTGCATTTCTGTCCAGAGCGGCCAAAGAAATTGGGTGGGCTCAGGGGCCTTGCAGCTGTTTCCCAATCTGGAAGGTTTTTGCAACTGTGACGGGTGGAGTTTCCTAAGGGAGGGCAGGCAGAGTCCTGGGCAGTGACTCCAGACGCCCCATCCTGGAGGGCCTCTGGGCCAGGGCTTTGGGGACAAAAGTCTGCAACCACAAACTTGGGTTAGAGTGAGGGACTAGGTGATGGCAGGCCCGACATGCAGACCATGAGGGCAGTGCTACGGGATTGGAAATTAGGGCTACAGGGAGACAAGGGTGCAGGCTTTTCTCTCTGGGTTGTGTGTCTGTGTTGGACACTGAATAGCGTGTAGGCTTCATGTGGCCATGAGAGATTCTGCTTCTGTGAGAATTCTGCCCAGCTCCCAAGGGTTTGGTGTTATTCGTGGAGATGGGAACAGTGTTATATTCCATCTTAGGGATCCCGCCATAGCAGGGATTCCAGAGTCAGCTTCTGGATCTGGGCGCCCGGAGCATCTGACCAAGGGTGAGGATTTGGGCCTAGGGGCATGTCAGGCCCCATATGTGGGCTCATGTTCCAGCTACCGAAAGGGTTGGTTTGAAAGTGGGCTCTGGCAGAGGATCACAATGCCTGTTTATGTAGGGCAGGCCTCATGTGTGGGCGTGTTCTCCTGGGCCATGCAGCTGGCTCCCACTCTGAGGGTTAGACCCCCAATCACAAAGCTTTTCCCGTCCTGGGGAAGGATGAGTGTTCTTTTACACTTGAGGTTCCCCCACTGGCCGGGATTTGAGTTATGGTCTGGGCACTGGCACCTGAATACCCATGTTGGGTAGAGGTGACAGTCTCTGGCCATGGCAGGTCCCACCTGCAGGATATGAGGCCCGCTACCTGAAGGACTGATGGGAGGTCGAGGCTCCAGCTATGTCAGACAGAGCATTAGTGCACAGGGCAGCCTAGGATTTAAGCGACCCTGGAGGTCCGTGCAGTTTGATGCTCACTTGAAGATTCTGGGCTGACACCTAGGGCCTTTCTTCTTTCTGGAGGGCAGGCAGAAGCCTGTGTCAGCCTGTGTTCCTGAATGAACAATCTGGAGGGCTTGCATGCTAGGAGGGTGAGGACAGAATTCTGAACACACAGGCGCTGGTTCAGTGCAGTGCTGAGCACATGGCATTTCCAGTGTGCAGCGTCTGACTTGAAATCTCCAGTCCCTGAGTCAGGGAACATGTCACATGGTCGATCACGCTGGAGTTTGTGTCCATGATGGCTGACGAATGGAGGGGTGGCCTCATGAGGCCATGGAGGTCTTCCCAGGCTTGGCTGGTGATCTGTTCCGATCAAGATATCCTTCTGCGGGACAGGGGGAGTCCGTTTTAATGACACCAGGGTCCCCCATGTGGAAAGACGTCGTCGCAGATGTTACCGCATGGATGCCTGAAAATCCCAGCTCCGGTTACCCTTTCTGCCCAGGAACAAGGCTGTATTGATCTGGTGGCTATGGGGCAATGTGCCCAGGGGGCTGAGGTGACAGGGAGCCTCATTCTGATGGGTCACAATGCTGCCTTGTGTCCAGGAAGATCTTAGATTGTGGCCGGGGCTCAGGCGTCATGCAGGATTCACCTCCCCTGAGGGTTGGACACAGCTCCCAAGAGCCAGGTGGCCTTCTGGGGCAGGAGGTTTTCTGTTGTGTGGCTCAGGGATCAAGTGTTGGACCATATGTAGGTATTCCAGAGTTTGCCTCTGGAGACAGATGTCTACAAACATAAATTAGGTTTCCGTTGTGGTCCTAGGTTTATGTCAGGTTCCATCTTCTGACTCAGGGCGATTGACTTGGGTGTCTCCCTAGAGGTAGGTGTCTGGCATGTGTCCGAATGCACCTTTTATCCAATGCAGCCAACGAAATTGCTTGGGCTCAGGGGCCTTATAGTTGTCTCCCAATCTGGAGCATTTGTGGAAATGTGACATGCAGAGTTTCCTTCGGGTGGGCAGGCAGAGTCCTGTGCTTTGGCTCCAGAGGCCTCACCCTGTAGGGCCTGTCGATCAGGGATTTGGGGATAAAAGTCTGCAGACACTCAATCGGGATAGAGCTCTGGTGATGCGAAGTGATGGCAGGTCCAATCCCAAACCGTGAGGGCAGTGCTGAGTGATTTGAAATGAGGGCGATGGGGAGGCAGGAGCACAGGCTTTACTTTCTGTGTTGTGCGTCTCAGTTGGCCACGGAATGTAGCAGGAACCTCCTGGGGCCAAGGGAGATTCTGCCTCTGTGAGGATTCTGCTCAGCTCCCGAGGGTTTGGTGCCTTTCGGGGCAAGGGAGGAGTGCTGTTTTCCATCTCAGGGTTCCCGCCATAGAAGGGATTCCAGAGTCGGCTTCTGGGTCCAGGCGCCTGGAGAACCTGACTGAGTGAGAGGATTTGGGCCTAGGGGCATATCAGGCTTGATATGTGGGCTCCTATTCCAGCTAGCATGTAGGCTGGTTTGAAAGCGAGCTAAAGCTGAGGGTCACAATGCCTGTTTGTGTCCAGGGCGGCTCTCCTGGTTAAGCATGGTCTCATGGGCTATGCAGCTGGCTCCCACGCTGAGGGCTAGACCCCCATCCCCACCGCAAGCTTTTCCCTTCTTGAGGAAGGAAGAGTGCTCTTTTATGCTTGAGGTTCCCGCATAGGCTGGGATTTGAGCTATGGTCTGGGCACAGATGCCTGAATACCCAGGTTGGGTAGAAATGACAGTCTTTGTCCATGGCAGGTCCCATCTGCAGGATATGGGGCCTGCTACCTCGGGTAGCTGATGGGAGGTCAGGGCTCAGACTGTCTCAGACAGAGCATTAGTGCATAGGGCGGCCTAGCACATTGGGGTGCCATCGAGGTCCGTGCAGTTTGTTCCTCATGTAGGGATTCTCAGCAGACCTCTAGGGCTCTTCTTCTTTCTGGAGGGCAGGCAGAAGACTGCAATGGGGCTCCCGAATGGACAATCTGGATGGCTGGTGGGCCAGGAGGTTGAGGAAAGAATTCTGAACACACAAGTGCTGGTTCAGTTCTGTGCTGAGCACATGGTATTTCCAATTTGTAGCTTCTTATTCCAGATCTCCAGCACCTGAGCCAGGGCACAGGGCGCACTCACGCTGGAGTTTGTGTCCATGATGGCCGACGAATGGAGGGGCGGCCACATGAGGCCATGGAGTTCTTCCCATGCTGGGGCTTGTGAGCTGCTCCGAACAGCAAGCTTTCCTTCTGCACAACAAAGGTAGTCCATTTTGAGGGCACCAGGGTCCCCCATATGGGAAGATGTCGTAGCAAAACTCACTGCATGGATGCCTGGAAAGCCCAGCTCCGCTTACCCTTCCAGCCCAGGAACAAGGCCATTTTGATCTGGTGACTCTGGGGCAAAGTTCCCAGGGTACTGAGGTGACAGGGAGCCCCATTCTGATGGGTCACAATGCTGGCTTGTGTGTTAGATGTTAGGGTCTGTGATCAAAGGAATGAGACTTACACAAAGCGAAAATCAAGCAAAGCTTTATTTCGCTGCATGCATCAGAAACAAAACTGACAGGTAGGTGCCTCAGCCCCATGCAATAGAAATCACACTCTCCAGTAGGTGCCCGAGCCCCATGCATTATAAATCAAACTGACCAGTAGGTGCCTGAGCCTTGCTGGGGGCCACCACCTCCTTGCCCTGGGGTCCCTTCTGGAGGATCTCTGCCTCACCTTCACTGTACCACAGGCTGCTCCTGATGAGGCCGCTCCAGACAGGGCCGCTCCCCAGGACGAGGCAGCTGACGATGAGGCTGCTCCCTGACTATCTAATGACAGCACCACTGCTCAGGCCTCACTCACAGCAGCGCTGATGCAGATGAGGCCGCTCCCGACGAGGCCGTTCCCGGGGGCGCCACTGCAGATGAGGCTCCCAGCAATGCCATTCCTGATGAGGCTGCACCGATGGCTCCTGATGAGGCTGCTCCCAACAATGCCACTGCTTGCAGCAGCGAGGCCACTCATGGCAGCGCTTCTGCTCGGGGCAGTGAGGCTGCTCCCAGGGATGAGACTGCTCCTGGCGGTGCTGCTACTTGGGGCAGCAAGGCTCCCAGAAATGCTGCTCCTGACGATGAAAAGGGGGCTGTCACTCTAAACAACCATGACACTACCACTACCCTAATGGCTCCCAATGGCTCCTGCTTCCGGCTACCATAACTCCTCCTGCTACTAAACCCCCACCTTGTAGCCTCACAGATCAGCTTTTATAGAGGTGGTTGAGCCCAGCCCACACACAGGTGGCCAATGGGATTGAAACTCACCTCAGTAAATATATGCATGCCCCATTGATTGGCCAACTCCTCTAGCTGGCCTGGCCTGCCCCTATATTCCCCCCTTTTCTTTGGACATTAGTCAAATCTTTGACCTTTCAGCCAGTTCTATGCTCTTCTGTTGTAAGGGGGCTACATTGAGCATGTAATCCTGGGGCCAAAATGTAATAGTAGTGTACAGTCGGCTGATGAGTTAGCCATTCAACACTTTGCATAATATTTCCCATTTTTTCCTAATTCCGTTCATCTAATTTCCCACCTATGCTTTTCATAATCAGGTAACAATAGAAGATCTAAGTGAAACAGAAATAGTGTTCCTGACCAAAGCCTCAAAGTAATGATCATAAAGATATTCACTGCATTTCAGAAAAGGGTGCATGACATCAGTGAGACCCTTAACAAAGAAATACAAAAAGTAACATATCAGAGATGAAGAACTCAATAAACGAAATTAAAAATAGAGTAAATGGGATAAATAATAGGTTATAGGAACCAGAGAAATGTGTAAGTGACCTGGAGGATAGAATAATGGAAAGCAATCAAACTGAACAGATGAGAGAGAAACAAATACTGTGCAATGAAAATAGACATAGAGAATTCAATGACCCTACAAAGCATAATATTGTTCATATTATAGGGAACCCAGAAGGAGAAGAAATTCGGGGGGGGGGCAGAAAATATATTTGAAGTAATAATACCAGAAAACTCTAAAATATGGGAAGGGAAACAGAGATGCTCACTAATGAGACAAACAAATACCCTAACAAAATCAACGCAAGCAGGTCCACACCAAACAATGGTAATTAAAATGGCAGAAAAGAGGGACAAGGAAAGAAATTTAATGGGTGTAAGAGAAATGAAGATAATTACATACAAAGGTAACCCCACAAGGCTATGAGCAGATTGTTCACCAGAAGCTTTGTATCTTAGAAAAAAGTAGCATGGTATATACAAAGTGTTGAATAGGAAAAATCTGCAGCAAAGAATACTCTATCCAGGAAGGCTTTGATTCAGAAGAGAAGAAGAGGTGAAGTACTTCCCAGAATAACAAAATTAAAGGGTTTCATGACCACTGCAACAACGTTATCATTAATATTAAAGTGCATTCTTTGAATGGAAACAAAATACCATAAGGGAGAGTATTAAAAGCAAAAAAACCACAAAACAGTGAAGTGAGTATTTCTGTTAAAATAAGTCAAGGAATTAAGAAATGTAAGGAAGTAAAATACAATATTAACTATCTGAAATATGGGGAGTAATGGAAGGAAGAATGATTCAGAATTAAGTGGCCATCAACTCAATATAAACTATTATATTCAGAAGATATCACCTATAAACCAAATCATTAAAGCAGTAACAGATATGTAAAATAAAGAGAAGGAATCGAGTATATCCCTAAAGAAAACTGGAAAACCATGAAAGAAAGAGAAGAAAGGATGGGAGAACTAAAAAAAAAAGGAAGAAAGAAAGAAAAGAAAAAATCACAAAACAAGTAGCAAATGGTAATTAATAACATATCTGTCACTTATTATTTTGATGGTAAATGGAATAAAGGGGCCAATCAAAAGACATAGGCTGACAGAATGGATAAACAAACAAGACCCATCTATATGCTGCCTACGAGAGACACATTTCAGACCTACAGACTCCTGCAGATAGAGACTGAAAGGATGGAGAAACATTCATCATGCAAATGGATATCAAAAGAAATCTGAAGTAGAAAAACACATCACACAAAATAGACTTTGTAATAAAGTATATTTTAAATAAAGTTTATAAAAAGAGAAAAGGACACTCTATGATTATGAAGGGAAAAATACAACAAAAGATTTAATGATTGTAAACATTTATGCAGCCAACATGGAAGTACCCAGATATAGAAAACAGTTAACAACAAAGAAAATAATATAATACAATAACAGTAAGAGAATTTAACATCCTACTTACTTGATCGAAGGATCATCCAGATAGAAAATCAATAAGGAAAGAGTGGATATGAATGACACTGTGTACCAGATGGATTTAGCTTCTATATTCAGAATATTCCACACCAAAACAGCAGAAAAAAAAACATTATTTTAAGGAATACATCAAACTTTCTACAGAACTTAAAATTCCAAAAAAAATACTAGCAAACTAAACCAACAATACATTTTTTAAAAATCATTCACCATGATCAAGTGGGATTTATTTGTAACATTCAATTGTGGTTTAATATTCCAAACCAGTCAACAAGATACAGCCATTAATAAAAGAAAGTCTAAGAATCATATGATCATGCAATAGATGCAGAAAAAGTATTTGACAAAATACAACATGCATTCATGATAAAAGTTTCAGTAAAGTAGGGTTAGGGAATGCATGCTTCATATAACAAAGGCCATACAGGAGAAACCCAGGGATGCTATCTTCAATGGAATAAACCCAAGAGCTTTTCCTTTACCATCAAACATGTCATGGATATCGACTCTCTCCACTGTTCTTTGACAAAGTACTAGAAGTCCTAGCTATAGCCATTGAGCAACAACAAAAAAGGAAAGGCATCTAAATAGATAAACTTTACTATCTTGCAGAAGGCATGAAAATCTATACAGAAAACCTGAAAGAATCCCCCACAAAAAATCGCTACAACAAATACACAAATTCAGTGAAGTCACAGGGAACAGTATCAACATATAGAAGCCAGCTGCATTTCTATACAAAAATAACGAAGCAGGAGAAAGAGAAATTAAGGAACAAATGTGCAGTGGCAATAAAAACCATTAAGATGCCTAGGAATAAGCTTAACCAAAGTGTTAAAATCTTTTATCTCAAAACTGTAAATATTGTAAAATTTTAAAATTTTAAAATTTTTTTATTTTAAAATTTTAAAATTTTTAAAATTGTAAAATTGTAAAAAAATATTGTAAAAAAATATGATGAAAGAAATAGAAAATGAATCAAAAAAGGAAAAATATTCTAACATACTCATGGACTAGAAGAACAAATACTGTTAAAATGTCTATATTATCCAAAACAATTTACAATTACTGTAATCCCCATCAAAATACCAATACCATTTTTCCCAGAGCTAAAACAAACAATCTTAAATTTTATATGGTACCATAAAATACCTAAAGAGACAAAACAAACTTGAAAAAGAAAAGCAAAACTGGAGGCATCACAATTCCAGACTTCAAGTTATATTCCAAAACTTTAGTGAATGAAACATGTTCAAAATGGTACTGGTGCAAAAATAGACACATAGATCAATGAAACAAATAAAAAGTCCAGAAATGAACTCACAGCTATATGGTCAATCAATCTTCCACAAAATAGGAAAGAATATCCAATGAAAAAAAAAAAAACAATTTCTTCAACAAATGGTTTTGGGAAGTCTGGTCAGCAACATGGGGATAAAATGAATCTGACCAAAAAATTGGTAGAACTAATACACGAATTCAGCAAAGTTGTAGAATATAAAATCAATGTGAGAAATCTGTTGCATTTCTATCACTAATAATGAAGCAGCAGAAAAAAAAAAGTAAAGGAACTGATCCCATTTCCAACTGCACCAAAACCAATAGAATATCTATGACTAAGAGGCAAAAGATCTGTATTCTGAAAACTAGAGAATACTTATGAAAGAAATTGAAGAAGACACAAAGAAATGGAAAATCATTCCATGCTCATGGATTGGAAGAACAATATTATTAAAATGTCTATATACCCAAAGCAATCTACACATTCAATGTAATCCCTATTAAAATACCACCAGCATTTTTCACAGACATAGAACAAAACAATCCTAAAATTTATATTGAATCACAAAAGACCAACAACAAAAAAACAAAAACAAAACACCATGACTCCAGATATCAAACTATGCTGCAAAGCCTTAGTCATCAAGAGAGGTACCAGCCCAAAAACAGACACTTAGGTCAAGGGAAGAGAATAGAGAACCCAGAATTGGACCCTTATCTCTATGATCAACTAATCTTCAACAAAGAATGAAAGAATATCTAATGAATAAAAATAGTCTCTTCAACAGATGGTATTGGTAAAACTGGACAGCCACATCCACAAGAATGAAATTGGACTATTTTCTTAGACCATACCCCAAAATAAATTCAAGTGAAAGACCTAAACGTGAGACAGGAAACCATCAAAATCCTAGAAAACACAGGCAGCAACATCTTTGATATCCCAGTAGCAACGTTTTGCTAGATACATCGCTGGAGACAAGGGCAACAAAAGCAAGAATGAACTATTGGGATTTCAGCAAGAGAAAAGGCTTGGACAGAGAAAACGAGATAACACAACTAAAAGGCAGCCTATAGAATGTGAGAAGATATTTGCAAATGACATTCCTGATAAAGTATTAGCATCAAAATACATAAAGAAAGAGCTTGTAAAACACAGCTCACCAAAAACAAATAATCTGACTATAAAATGGGAAGAATACATAAATAGACATTTTTGAAAAGAAGATATACAGATGGCCAAAAGACACATGAAAAGATGCTCAACACCATTCATCATCATACAAATCAAAACTACAGTGAATTATCACCTCACACCTGTCAGAATGGCTTTAATTAACAATACAAGAAACAGGTGAAGGCAGGATAAGAAGAAAGGGTAACTTTCTTGCACTGTTGATAAGAATGCAGACTAGTGATAGCACTCTGAAAAACTGTATGGAGGTTTCTAAATAAGTTTAGAATAGAACAATTTTATAGTCAAGTCTTTGATAAAGATACTAGTATGCATTAACCCAAAGAGTAGAAAAATATTAATTCCAAGGGATATATGCATTCTGGTATTTCTATAATTTGGCATTATGTAAAATAGCCATATTATTGAAAGAGCCCAAACTTCCATCACCTGATAAATGGATAAATATGTCATGTATAAAATAAGGATAAAATCTTACCATTTACAATGATGTGGATGGAGCTAAGTAGTATCATGCTATGTATAATAAGTCAGTCAGAGAAAGATAAGTATCATATGATTTCATTCATATAAGGAATTCAAGAAACAAACTAAATTATTATAGGGGATAGAGAAAATCAAACCATGAAACAGACACTTAACTATAAGGAACAAACTGATGTTAACTGGAGGGGAAGTGGATGGGAGGATGGCTTAATATGTGATAGGGATTAAGGAGTGCATTTCTTGTGATAAGCATTGGGTGATGGATGTAAGAATTGAATAACGAAATTGTACACATGTAACCAACATTACACTGTATGTCAACTAACTGGATTTAAATAATCCCTTAAAGAAAGGAAATAAAAATACCTTGAAGCAAAAAAAAAAAAAAAATTGACACACAACACACCAAAATGTTCAGGTTGCTGCAAAAGCAATTCAAAGAGACAAATTTAGAGTTTTTAATACCTACACTAAGGAAAAAAAAGAAATATCTCAAATAACCTAACTTCACATTTAAAATAAATAGAACAAACATTAAAAAAAAAAAAAAAACTAAGCCAAAAGGAAGCAGAAAGATAAAGAAAACACACCCACACACAAAAAACATTAGCACAAAAATAAATTAAATACATGAAAAACAAGAGAGAATATGGATAAGATTAAGAGCTAGTTTTTTTAAAAGGATAAACAAAATGGACAAATCTTTAGGTAGACTGAGAAAATACATACAAATAAATAAAATTGAAAACATCTGATAACCAGAACCAGAAATGGCCTTGTATGCCAAATTTAAGTTATGTAGAAGAAATGGATAATTCCTGGAAACACAACTACAAACAATCAGTGAGAAATTTATAAATCTAAAGAGACAAATAATGCTGAAGGAGATTTGTCAGACTTGGCCAGCAAACCCTGAGATGGTGAATGAAAAGATTACTCCAGACACTTTAGTAGTAGAAAAGAGAGACTTTGGGACCAGACACTCTAGTGTCAAAAATCTAAAGGCCTCAAACCAAGTTTTGTCTCCACTTTAATTGGGGTCATATCAATACACCCAGTGCAAGCACAAAACAGGAGGCAAGGAGTTCTTGAAGTATGTAACCATCGCCAAATACCTATTTTTCTTCAAAATTAAAACATTTACTCCACAGATGAAAACTTGATCCATGGTAAGAATCTGGTCACTTTCAGCCAAGAAACTTCAAAGGAAGTTGGGCCTTCTGGGCACTCATTTGTTTTTCAATTAGTCTCATCTGGGAAAGCATATACAAGTCATATTTTGTCTATCTAGGCACCGTGAATTCACACAAGATTAAATCAGTAAACAAGCTTTTCAGTAAAGAACATTCCAGGACTAGATTGCTTCACTGGAGAATTCTACCAAACATCGAAAGAAGAATTAATACTGTTTCTTCTAAAACTCTTCTGAGAATCTGAATAGTAGGAAACACGTCCAAATTTATTTTATGAGGCCAGCATTACCCTGGGACAAAAGCCATTCAAGGAAGCTAGAAGAAAACATTACAGGTCAAAGTCCTTATTGAGTATGGATGCAAATTTTTTCAACAAAGGCTAGCAAACAATTCAACAGTGTATCAATAGGATCAAACATTGTGATCATGTGGGATTTATCCATAAGATGAAAGTATGGTTTATATATATCAATGTGTATAATGCACCACATAAGTGGAAAAAAGGACAAAAATTATATATATGATCATCTCAGTTAAAGCAGAAAAAAAATTTCACAAAATTAAGTGCCTTTTCATGATTTAAAAAAACTCAATACATTGTGTATAGAAGAAAGGTAACTCAACATAATAAAAACCATGGAAGTCAAGCTCACAGTTAACATTATACTCAACTGTGAAAAACAGAAATGTTTCCTCTAAGATCAGGAAGAAGATAAGGATGGCTACCCATGCCAATTTTATTCAAAATGGTACTGGAAGTTCTAGCAAAAGCAAGAAAAAAATATGAAAAGGATCAAAACCACAAAGGAAGATGTTAAACCCAAGGATTCCACCAAACACTGTCAGAAGTAAAAAATTTAGTCAAGTTTCAAGATACAAAATGAGTATAAAATGTCTTCTGCATTTACTATACGGAAACAAACTAACTGAAAGACAAAATAAGACAATTCCAACTACAACTGCATCAAAAAAATAAATAGAATACCACCCATAGATGAATGGATACAGAAAATTGGTATATTAAAAAGGAAAATTACATACCCATAAAAAAGAATGAGATCTTGCTATTTGCAACAATATGGATAAACCTAGAAGGTAAAATGATTAGTGAAATAAGTTAGACAGAGAAAGGCAAATATATGATTTCACTTATATATGGAATTTAAGGGGCCAAAAAAAAAGGAAGAAGAAAGAAGGAAAGGAAGGAAGGGAGGGAAGAAAGGAAAGGGGAGGGAAAGGAAAGGCAACATTTAGGAACAAGAAGAAAGAGAGAGAGAGAGAGAGAGAATGGGAAAGAAAAAGAGAGAGAGAAAAGGAAAGAAAGAAGAGACAGAGGGGGAGGGAAGAGGAGAGGAGAGGAGAAGAGGAAAGAAAGGGAAAAAAATAAATACTTTAGGACCATATTTTTTCACTAGTGAATTCTACCAAACATTTAAGGAAGACATAATACTAATTCTACACAGGAACTTTCAGAAGAAGGTATACCTTCTAACTCATTTCATCAGTACACCTAGGTACCAAACCAACAAATATAAAACACAGCTACAAGACTAAAGAAGCAACTCCCATTGATATAAGCACAATGATACTCAAAAAATGTTAGTGATGCAATTATACCAATATATGAAAAGGATGAGACATTACAACCAAGTGAGATTCACTCCCATAATGCAAAGCTCCTTGAATATCAGGAAAATAAATCATTGTAATTCATAGGATCAGCTGATGCGCTAAGGGAAATCCTGTGAAAATCTCAACAGATGCAGAAAAACAATTTAGTGATACTTATCATTCATTTACTATAAAAAATATCATTTGTCAAACTAGGAGTAGAACTTTTTTAACCTAATGAACACCATTCATATTAAGAAACAAAAAGCACTAACAAGTATTACCATTATTAATTATGAAAGACTAAATTATTTCCCTTAACATCAAGAAGAATACAAGCTTATCCACCCTCAGCACTCTACAATATAAGCTAATTGAGTTCTAGCCTGTGCAATAAGATAAGAATTTTTTAAAAGGTATATTTACTGGAAAGGAAGAAATAGAATTGCCTCTGTTCACAGGAGACAGTTTTTAACATTGAAAAGTCCCAACAAATCCTCAAAATGCTCCTAAACTAATGAGTGAGTGGAAATGTGACAAAATTCGTCAAAGAATTTCTGTATTCCAGCAATGAAAAATTGCTGGAATTTTTTCTTTACAAATTAAACCAAAATACAATAGCCTACAAAAATTAAATTCTTAGGAAATCAAACAAAATATAAGCAGGAGGTACACACTGAAAATGACAAAATACCGATGAATGAAATAAGAGGATATTCAAATAAAAGGAAATACAAATTATATTCAAAGTTGAAAGTATTGATAATGTGATAATATATATATTTCCAATTTGATCTTTAGATTATAAATCCCAAGAAAGTTCCTAGTAAGCTTTGTTTATAGATATAGACAAGCTAAATCTGAAATTACCCAGCGGATGCTTGGGTGGCTCAGTTGGTTAAGCATCCAACTCTGAGTTTTGGCTCAGGTCAGTGTCTTGGGGTCCTGAGATCAAGCTCTGTGTCCAGCTCAGCACTTAGCACGAAGTCTACCTGAGGCTTTCTCTACCTCTACCTCTGCTTCTCCCACCACTTGCACTCTATCTCTCTAAAATAAATAAATCTTTAAGAATTTTTAAAATAAAATAAAATTGTATAGGAAAGGCAAAGGAAACAATAGACAAAACAATTATGGGGAAAAAGGAATAATGTTTGAATGTTCACACCCTATTCTAATCCTTTTCTAAGACGTACAAGAAAATTTTTGTAATTGGGACATTGTGCTATAGAGGAAATGATAGATTTAAACAAACAGTGGGACAGAATAGAAATTATGGAAATTAACCTAAATATGACCAATTTTTGACAACTTGCTATAGCAATTGAATGGATAAAAAATTGTTTTTAAGAATGTTGCAGGAAGGGACACCTAGGTTGTTCAGTTGGGCAAGCCTCTGCCTTTTGCTGGGGACATGATCCCAAATCCTAGGACCAAGTCCTGCATCGGGATCCTTGCTCAGTGGGGAGCCAGCTTCTCTCTCTCTCTCTAATACTCTGCGTGCTTGTGCTCTCTCTCTGTCTTTGACAAATAAATACATAAAACCTTTTTAAAAATGTTGTTGGAACATGCAGATACTAATATGGCCAGGAGTGGTGGTGGGAAAGGAAGTAATTAAACTATATTTCCCCTGGAGAGAAGGCTGGGATGACAAATTTCTCTGACCCCAATAAATTTACCTGTGTATGCCTCCTAATAATTGTGGACTCATCATGGAGCACTTTTAGTGTAACTTATTTCTTTTATGTGGATGTTGTATTCCCCTAGGAATTTGTATACCCACAAGATCCTTTGGCAAGTGAGTCAATCCCCATTTTGAAGGTAAAGGGAAATACTTTTGGGTGATTTTCTGGAGGTTAGGCAACTAGAAATTAGTACAAACACTCTCTTCTCACTCTCAGGCAAATACCCTTATTCACACATTATCCCCACACAGAGTTCAAACAGAAAACTCGAGTCTTATAGTTCTGTTTCTGAGCCCTTGATTCATAACTCTTTCACTTCACCCTTACCTCCAGAGCTACTCATCTAGAACTTTCTTCATCTTTTAAATGGAACCTCTCCTCACCCAGTTGCTCAGGACACCAGCACATGACCCTTCTATCATCCCTCTGATATCTCCCTCCAGCTCATCAACAAACCTGGCAGTGTGGGAGGTCACAATAAGGTTTGAGATGAGGACCAAACCAGGCCCTGACTTGTGACTCCTTTAAAGTCCGAATAGCCTAACAAAAGGCTTGTTAGGATGGAAAAGTTGAGTTGCCCTGAGAAAGGGTCTGTGATATGTGTTGTGTGCTCACCTACATGACTTCCCACACGTTTACTAGTGAGATGAGAGCAATTTGGGTGGGGTCCTAAATTCTTAACTGGTCCTTGCTGTTCCATCACAGCTCAAAGAACACTCTCAGGTTTGTTGTTACTTCTTTGTAATTATTATCTGAAGACAAAGACCACTGACCTTGGAAGATCTGCATTTAGACCTTGAGAAGTAGTTAGTTAATGGGGAAGTCTGGAGGGTTTCATGCATATGTAACATCGTAATTAGCTAATGAGGGACACTTCTTTGTAATTATTTCTGTTGGCTATATAATGCCTCACTGCCCTGAATAAATTCGGCACTGTTGGACATCCTCCTCAGTGCTCCTCCTGCCCCCATCTCTTCGTCTCTTTAACTTCTTTTCACCGTCCTCTTACCCTCACTTTTCCCGGTCTATTTGTCACACCAGCTGTGACATGGCAGGTCTATTTTCAAAATACATCCTGAATCTATTCTCCTCTCAAACCTCTGTCTCTTTCTCTCTTGCCCTATCCATTGCCATTTCTCACAAGAACAACTCCATAAGCACCTTCAGGTGCTACTGGCCTACCCATTGGCCACCATGATCATCCAACTGCCAAACACCTTCTAAAGCATAAATTGGGTCATGCCCTTCCTTCAGTGTTTTCCATTATAGAATGAATTCTGAATCAAGTACCATGCCCTCCAGTGTCCTACATCACCTGGTACCTGATTACTTCTAAGCCTTCTTTTCCAATTTCTCTGTCATTGTCCACACTACTGCACCCCAGGGAATCACAAGCTAGCAATGGATATAGAAAGCTGTTTGCATTTTTCATGGTCTTAGCATTTGTTGAGTGCCCCCTTTATTTGGGAAACTCTTCCTACATATATGCACATTCTGTGTGTCTGCTCAATTGTCAGGTCTTTAGAGAGGTCTTTCCTGACCACCAGTCTGAAATATCCTCCCTTTCCGCCTCCATTTCTCTTTTTTTTTTTTCTCCACAGCACCAGCACCATTGGACACTATATCACCCTATATTCCTTCTCATTAAATGTGGGCAGGAACTTGATCTTTTGTTCCCTGCTAGTCCTGATGAAGAAGCCCTAGATTTTCACTTGCCATGACCAGTCAACTAATGTTGAATAAACAAATGCAAATGTAAATGAGGGAAGATACTGGTACATGAGCAAAAGCCCTTGGCCAGGGGTGCCTGGGGGGCTCAGTGGGTTAAAGCCTCTGCCTTTGGCTCAGGTCATGATTCCAAGGTCCTGGGATCAGGCTCTGCATTGGGCTTTCTGCCAGCAGGGAGCCTTCTTCCTCCTGTCTCTCTGCCTGCCTCTCTGACTACTTGTGATCTCTATCTGTCAAATAAATAAGTAAAATAAAATAAAAAAGCCCTTGGCCATAAGGACCTCACCCTTGGTAAACCTGTCCCTTGGTAAACATTTTATTCTTCATTGTGTAGAGATGCAACACTTCTTCTTCCCTTTTCTCAGATTAGCATACCCTTCTTTTCTCTTCTTTCCTTTTCCCCCATTTCTTTCCTTTTCTTTTCCTTCCTTTCTTTTTCTTTTCTTTCTTTCCTTTTTTTTTTGGTTTCAATTTATAAATTCCTATCATTCTGGCAGATGCATCTAAACTGTGCAGCATTTAAGCCGAGGTCAAGGAATAGGGCATGTTGTGATCCAGATAGGTACCTTCATATGTGGAAAGGGGCAACTGGGGCTTTGGTTTAGACATTGCAAGAAAAATACCAGGAAGACGAAGTAATAAAAATAGATTCTGGGGGCGCCTGGTTGGCTCAGTGGTTTAAAGCCTCTGCCTTCCACTCAGGTCATGATCCCAGGGTTCTGGGATCAAGCCCCGCATCAGGCTCTCTGCTTAGCAGGGAGCCTGCTTCCTCCTCTCTCTCTGCCTGCCTCTCTGCCTAGTTGTGATTTCTCTCTGTCAAATAAATAAAATATTTTAAAAAATAGATTCTGGAGACCAATTCAGCTTTCCCCGTTACCTAGCTCTGTGACTTTTGAAAAATGACTCAACAATTGGGCTGCATTTGAAAAATTGAATGACAAAGGCATGACACCTTTTCTTGTTAGAAGAGTCAAATATGATCGCACTAGCTTGGCCTACAATTAGTTATTAATAACAGTTTTCTGTGAGTTATGGAGGAGAAATTACACCCTTGCAAAGATCACTACACTTTACCTCCCCTTTTCGATGATGACTCCCATGAAGGGATTTCATTTGTCACTTGCTACATTGACTTTGGGGTGCTGAAATAAAAAAAGAAAGGCAGAGGTGCCCTGGGAGGTGGACTTTTCACATCATTTATTCCAATGATGTCTTACTTCAGAGAACCAATATGTCATCTCATAGCCCCTGAATTGGACAGAAGTTAGGACAGAGCCTGTTTTCCACTGACCTAGTTGGTAAGTAGTCTGCAGGATGCCTTCAGACAGGGGCACCAGGGAGCAGGGTGAGAAATTTCCCTCTCTCACTACCACCAACTCTGTGGTGGTCCAGGTCACCACACACAAATTCAGGTCATGAAAAGTACTTTTGTGTTCAAGTGAAGATCACATGGCAATAAAATGTTAAGGCACAGTGAGAAGACAGTGAGGGCTGCCAAATGACAAGGACCCACCCCAGATGCCTAGAATGAAGCCCTAGCATCACAACACCTCCTGGAAGAGCTTCAGAATCCCCATAAGACAGAGATCGTCTAGGTGTTGAAGGCTGACCAGATAAAGTCACTCACAATTATTGATTGGTTGAACTCACAGGTCTCAGTTTACAGACACCTCACAACTCTATGTACTCCCCTCAGACCTTATTACTTCTCTCCCTTTTAACAGTCCCCTCCTTTCACACATTGCACTCCCTGCAGAATCTGTTAGGCCTTTTATGAATGCCAGCCAGGCACATGATGACTCTTATTCACTCTGGGTCAAAGCTATAAAACAAAATCACTAAAGCTTATTCCCCTACTTCTACTTTCTTCTGAGGTCTTCCTTCCCAATAAGGAAATATTCATTGTCCTTTCTCATTTGGCAATGAATGAACTGTAAATTTTAATCTGCAGATGGTGTTTGACATCATTTACACAACTCTCCTCACAAGTGTCTTCTCAAAAGGGGCTCATACAAAACCCTTTGGATTTGTCTTCTCTTGTCTTAATTAAAAACCACTGAATTGGAAGGTAAAACTTCAGGTAGAGTGAAAAGGCCATGAATACTGGGGGAAGAGTGTGTTGTGTTAGTCCCAGTGCTGGCCACATCTAGTTAATGAGATGGAAAATAAGAAAGATTTCCTCAGTGTCCACATGAATTATAAAGATAGATGTTTTCTTTTGGCAAGAAGACAAACAACCTGTAACCTGAGAGTGTAAATTCTGCACTGAGAACACATATTAAATCTAGGCAACAAGAGAGAGGAAGATGGCAGTGTAGCTGGAGGACCCTAGGTTTATATCATCCTGAGAATGCAAGCAGAAAACTGTCAAATTATCCCAAATGCTCCAGAAATCAACTGGAAGTCCGACAGAAGAAACTCCACAACTAAAAGGAGAGAAGAGGCCACATGGAAAGGTAAGAAGTGCAGATAAGTGGTTTAGGGAAGAAATGAGTCACTAGTGCCACAGAGGGGAGCATGCTCTGGACTTGGAGAAGGACAGGGAGAGAAGAACATATTAGGAAAGTCCAAGAAGAAAACTTCCCCAAAGCCACTGGCTTGGGAAATGAGAGAGAATGATTTAAATGAATTTTTGAAGCCAGTAGGTCTAACGCCTGGAGTTTTAAGGGTCAGCAGCCATGACTGTGTCAGAGCCCTGAGGACATGGTGCTGCTCCTGGAGGGAAGGCAGGCACACAACCAAGGGGCAGAAACCATTGAAATAGTGATCTGAAGAATGTGAGGAACAAGGGATGGGGGAGATTAATCGCTCTTCTCAGAGCACAAATCATAGAGCCAGTATCAGGCAAATGCCTTTCTGGGAGCAAAGGTGATTGCTGGTGCCATTTCCCCCTCCTGCTCCTCAGAATAAACACAGCATCACCTACAAGAAGCAGCACAGCACCAACACTGGCTGTTAAACTTCCTTGCACCAAACCTCAACCCACTGTGCTCTAGCAGGACTAACTTTCTTAGTAAACCTGACCTCAGTCCTAGAATGACAGGCAAAATATAGTGATAAAGAAAAAAACTTAAAAACAGAAAGAGAAAAGAAGTCCGTAATATACAAAGCAAGACCCATAAAGCTAGCTTCAGATTTCTCAAAAGAACCTTGCCAAGCTAGATAATAGTGGCTTGATATATTCAAAGTACTGAATAGTAAAGATGATAGATAGATGGAGATAGATTGATAGATAGATAGATAGATAGATAGATGATAGATAGATAGATATAGATAGATATAGATAGATAGATAGATAGATAGATAGATAGATAGATAAATAGATAAGGCAAGGATTCCTCAATCCGGCAAAGTTATCATTCAGAATAAGAGAGTTTCCCTGAAAAAGAAAAACTAAGGAGTTTCTGACCCCTTAACAAGTCCTGAAAGAAATAATAAAAGGGTCTCTCAGAGCGCAAAGGAAAGACCCAAAGTTTCAAAGCAAGAAAAGATCACAGAAAAATCCCCAGAAACAACACCAAAATAAGTATTAAAATGGCAATAAATACATATCTATGAATAATTACTTTGAATGTTAACAGACTAAAAGCTTGACTCAAAAAAAAAAAAAACATAGGGTGGCAGAATGGATAAAAAATTATACCCATCTATATGTGGGCTCCAAGAAGATACAATAATTTAAAATATTTATACACCCAACATGAGGGCACCAAAATATGTACATGTATATGTATATGTATGAGGCTATCTTCTTATTTATTCATTCATCTCTCTGTCTGTCTGTCTCTCTCTTTCTCTCTCTCTCTATATATATATATGTATAAATACATATATGTATGTATATACGTATATGTGTATGTGTGTGTGTATATATATATATACCTAGTGACACATATACATTGTGACCCTCAGTCTGAGCCCACTTACAACAGAATGGGTTTGCCATGCCCCTAGGCTGAATTCCTAAGCCTCAGTGGGGTTCTCCAGGCACCTGGAACCAGAAAGTCTCTGTGAAATCCTTGTTTGGGCAGGATCCCAGAGACGGAAAACACCACTCTTCCCTTCCCCCAGAAAGACACCAAACTCTTGGGAGCCGGGCAGAATCCCCAGAAAGATTCTCCCATGGCCCCATGAAGCCACCCCTACATTCTGTGGTCATCCTAGAAACACAATTCAGACAGAAAAGCCTGCCAGCCAGTCTCAATTACAAATCCCAAGGAGCTGCCTCAGGGTGTGCAGACAGGGCCTGCCATCACCTTGCCCCTAACCCTACCCCAAGTTTGTGTCTGCAGACTTCTGTCCCCAAGGACCTGGCCCACGTGGCCTCCAGGATGGGGACTCCAGAGAAAACCACAGGACTGGGCCTGCCCTCCCAAAGGAAACTCTGCCCATCACAGTTGACCAAACCCTCGAGATTAAGAGAAACCTGCAAGGCCCTGAGACCACCCCAATATCGTAGGTTGCTCTGGACGAAAATGCGCAGTCTGACACAACCTAGGCACCAAGCTCCAGGCAGACATGCAGGTCAATGGCCCTTAGTCAGAAGATTGAATCTGACCTGGCCCTAGGACCTCATCAGAACCCTTGCTTAGGTTTTCAGGCATCTGTCCCCAGAAGCATGTTCTGGAATACCAACATATGGTCCAACATGTGGTCCTTGAGCCACACAACAGAACCCCTCCTGTCCCCAGAAGGAAAACTTGCTCTTGGGAACTGGGTCCAACCCTCGGTGTAGGAGAATCCTGCATGGCCCCAGAACCAACGCCACATTGTAAGGTCTCCCTGGATATCAACCAGCATTGTGACCCATCAGCCTGAGAACCCCCTCTCAACTCAGTCCCCTTGGAACTTCGCCCAAGAGCCAGCAAATCGAACCTGCCCTGTTCCTCGACCGCAATGGGAATGCGAGGTGCACTTTTCAGGCATCCAAGTGGAGAGCTCTGTTATCCAATCTTTCCATAAGGGGGACCCTGGAGCCATTCAACCGGACTCCCCCTGTCCCGCAGAAGGACACCTTCTGTTTCGAGCAGCTCACGAGCCCCAGCTTGGGAAAACATTGATGGTCTCTTGAGGCCACCCTTCCATTCATTGGCCATCATGGATGCAGACTCCAGCATGAGCTGACATCTGACATTCGCCCTTACTCATGTGCTGGAGATCTCGAATCAGCCACTGCACACTGGAACTGCCATGCTCTCTGGACTGAACTGAATCGCAGCTTGACTTTTCAGACTTCCGTCCTCACACTCCTGCCACAAAACCTTCCAGATCAGGAATTCTGGAACCACAACGCAATTTTTCTCCTGCCCACAAGGAAGAAGAAGTGCCCTACGGGTCTGCCCAGAACCCACATGAGGATCCACCTGCATGGCCCTCAATGGCACCCCAGTATCATAGACTGCCCTGGGCACTAATGCTCTGTCTGACCCAGCCTGAGCCTCGACTTCCTGTCAACCACCCAGATATTGGGCCCCATATCGTGCAGGTGGGACCTGACATGGCCCGAGGCCATAATCTCTACTGAACCTGGGTATTCATGCATCTGTCCCCAGAACTTACCTCAAGTTTCTGCCTATGGGGGAACCTGAAGCACAAAAGAGTACTCCTCTTTCCCCATGGCAGGAAACCTGGCTGTTGGGATGGGTTCCCAACCCTCAGAGTGGGAGCCAGCTGCATGGCCCATGAGACCACTCCCATTCAGGAGGGCCGCCCTGGGCACAAACATGCATTGAGACCCTCAGCCTGAGCCCGCTTACAAACAAGCCCCCTTGTGAGCTGGACCAGGAGTCCGCAGAGAGGGGTTGCCATGTTCCTAGGCCCAATTCCTTAGCCTCAGTGGGGTTCTCCAGATGCCCAGGACCAGAACACGTCCCTGGAATCCCTGTTTGGGCAGGACCCCTGAGACGAAAAACAACACTCTTCCCTTCGACCAGAAAGACACCAAACTATTGGGAGCTGGGCAGAATCCCTGGAGATAAAGAATATCCCATAGCCCCATAACATCACCCCTACATTCCATGGCCATCCTATACAACAATTCAGACAGAAAAGACTGTGCTACTGCCTCACAGCTGCCCGAACTTCAAATTCTGAGGAGTTTCCCTCAGGGTGTGCAGATTGTGCCGGCCATGCCCTCACTCCTAACACACACCTGAGCTTGTTTCTGCAGATTTCTGTCCCCAAAGCCCTGGCCCACATGTCCTCCAGGATGGGCCTCCGAAGCCAGAACCGCAGGCTGGGCCTGCCCTCCCGAGGGAAATTTTGCGTTTCACAGTTGCCCAAACCCTTCAGATTAGAAGGAACCTGCAAGGCCTCTGAGACCACCCCAATTTCGTAGGTCACTCTGTACAAAAGTGCACAGTCTGACACAACCTAGGCACCCACCTCCAAGCAGACACACAGGTCAATGGTCTGGAGTCAGAAGATTGAAACTAACCTGGCTCTAGGACCTCATTGGAACCCTAGCAGGCGTCTTCAGTCATCTGTCCTCAGAAGCCTGTACTGGAATACCAACATAGGGTCCAACATGTGGTCCCTAAGCCACACAACTAACCCCTCCTGTCCCATGAAGGAAACCTTGCTCTTGGAAGCTGGGTCCAACCCTCAGGCTAGCAGAATCCTGTATGACAACTGAGTCACCGACATATTCTAAGGTCTCCCTGAACAGCAAGGAAGCAGCATTGTGACCCGTCAGCCTGAGAAACCCTGTCAACTCAGCCCCCTTGGATCATCACCCCAGAGCCAGAGGATCGAACCTGCCCTGTCCCTCAGCTGCAATGGGAATGCGAGTTGCGCTTTCCAGGCATCCATGGGGAGAGCTATGCTATTGAAAATTCCCATAGGGGGGACCCTGGAGCCATTCAACCAGACTCCCCCTGTCCCGCAGAAGGACACCTTGCTGTTTGGAGCAGCTCACAAGCCCAGCGTGGGAAAACCGCCAAGGCCTCTTGATGCCACCCCTCCATTCGTTGGCCATCATGGACAGAAACTGAAGTGTGAGCGAACATCTGACCCTCGCCCTTACTCAGGTGCTGGAGATCTCGAATCAGCTGCTGCACATTGGAACTTCCATGTGCTCGGCACTGAACTGAACCCCAGCTTATCTATTCAGACTTCTGTCCTCATATTTTTCACGCAGAAGTCCTCCAGATTGGGAATTCTGGAGTCAAAATGCAACCTTCCTCCCACCCACAAGAAAGAAGTGCCCAACGGGTCTGCCCAGAAACCCCACATGAGGAACCCCATGCACGGCATTCGAGGCACCCCAATATAATAGGCCGCCCTGGGCACTAATGCTCTGTCAGACACAGCCTGAACCCTGACCACCTATCAGTCAGCCAGATAGCAAGCCCTGTATCCTGCAGATACGACCTGCCATGGCCTGAGGCCATCATTTCTACCAAACCTGAGTATTAGGCAGCTCTCCCTAGACCTTACAGAAAATCCCTGCCTATGGGGGAACCCAAAGCACAAATGAGTACTCCTCCGTCCCCATGGCAGGAAACCAGGCTGTTGGGATGGGTGCCTAACCCTCAGAGTGGGAGCCAGCTGTATGGCCCATGAGACCACGCCCACTCAGGAGGGCCGCCCTGGGAACAGGCATTGTGACCCTTAACCTGAGCCCACTTTCTAACAAGCCCCCTCACTATCTGGACCATGAGCCTGAAGATCAGTCATGCCATGACCCAGGTCCCAAACCTAAACCTCAGTGGGGTTCTCAAGGCGCCTGGGACAAAAACCCGTCTCTGGAATCCCTGTTTCTGCGGGACCCCTGGGAGGGAAAACAGCACTCTTCCCTTCCCCCAGGAAGACCCCAAACTCTTGGGAGCCAGGCAGAATCCCCAGAGAGGAAGAATCTCCCATGACACCATCCCTACATTCCGTGGCCATCGTAGACCCACAATTCAGACAGGAAAACCTGTGCTACTGCTTCCAAGCCACCCGAAGTTCAAATCCCTACGAGCTGCCCTCAGGGTGTACAGATTGGGCATGCCATCACCTCACCCCTAAACCTAACTTGAGATTGTGTCTGCAGACTTCTGTCCCCAAAGCCCTGGCCCACATGCCCTCCAGGATCAGGCCTCCAGAGCCACACCACAGGACTGCACCTGCCCTCCTGAAGGAAACTCTGCCCATCACAGTTGCCCAAACCCTCTAGATTAGGAGAAACCTGCAATGCCCCTAAAACCACCCCAATTTCGTAGGCTGCTCTGAACAAAAATGCGCAGTCTGAAACACCCTAGGCACCCACCTCCAGGCAGACACGCAGGTCATTGGCACTGAGTCAGAAGATGGAACCTGACCTCGCACTAGGCCTTCATCAGACTCCTAGCTGAGATTTTCAGGTATTTGTCCACAGAAGCCTGGTCTGGAACACCAACATATGGTGCAATATGTAGTGCCTGAGCCACACAACAGAACCCCCCCCCCCCCCGGGCAAGAGAAGGAAACTTAGCTCTTGGAGCTGGGTCCAACCCTCAGGGTAGGAGAATCCTGCATAACCCCAGTGCCACCGCCACATTCCAAGGTCTCCCTGAACAGCAAGCAGCATTGTGACCCATCAGTCTGAGAAACCCTGTCAACTCAGCCCCCTTGGAACGTCGCTCCAGAGCCAGCAGATCAAACCTGCCCTGTTCCTTGGCTGCAATGTAACTCAACGTCGGCTTTCCAGGCATCCATGCAGAGAGCAATGCTATCCAAACTTCCCATATGGGGGACACTGGAGGCTTTCAACAGGACTCCCCCTGTCCCACAGAAGGACACCTTGCTATTTGGAGCAGCTCACAAGCGCAGCGTGGCAAAACCTCCATGGCCTCTTGAGGCCACCCCTCCATTCGTTAACCATCATGGACAAAACTCCAGCGTGATTAGACATCAGACACTCGCCCTTACTCAGGTGATTGAGATCTCGAATCAGCCGCTGCACAGTGGAACTGTCATGCGCTCGGCACTGAACTGAAGCGTAGCTTATGTTTTCAGACTTCCGTCCTCACACTCCCATCCAGCAAGCCCTCCAGATTGGGAATTCTGGAGCCACAACGCAGCCTTCTGCCTGCCCACCCGAAAGATGAATTGTCCTATGGGTCTGCCCAGAAACCACACATGAGGATTCACCTGGGCGGCTCTCATTGGCACCCCAATATCATAGGCCACCCTGGGCACTAATGCTCTGGCTGACCCAGCCTGAGCCCTGACTTCCTGGCAGCCACCCAGAGAGTGGGCCCGGTGTCCTGCAGGTGGGACCTGCTGTGGCTGAAGGCCGTCATTTCTACCCAGCCTGGCTATTCAGTTATCTGTCCCCAGAACTTACCTCAAATCCCTACCTATGGGGGACCTGAAGCACAAAAGAGTACTCCTCCTTCCCTATGGCTGGAAACCTGGCTGTTGGGATGGGTGTTCAACCCTCAGAGTGGGAGCCAGTTGCATGGCCCATGAAACCACGCCCATTCAGGAAAGGCGCCCTCAGCACAAACAGGCAATTTGACCCTGAGCCTAAGCCCGGTTTCAAACCAGCCCCCTCAGGCGCTGGACCAGGATCCTGCAGGGCGGGCTTGGCATGTCCCTAGGCCCAATTCCTAAACCTCGGTGGGGTTCTCCAGTCGCCTGCACCCAGAACCCATCTCTGGAATCCCTGTTTGGGCAGGACCCCTGAGATGGAAAACACCACTCTTCCCTTTCCCCAGAAATAAACCAAACTCTTGGGGACTGGGCAGAATCCCCAGAGAAGATGAATCTCCCATGGCCTCAATAGGCCACCCCTCTATTCCATGGCCCTCCTAGACACACAATTCAGACAGGAAAGTCTGAGCTACCACCTCCCAGCAGCGGGAATTTCAAATCCTGAGGAGCTGCCCTCAGGGTGTGCAGACAGGGCCTGCCATCACCTCGCCCCTAACCATTACCAGAGTTTGTGTCTGAAGACTTCTGTCCCCAAATCCCTGGCCCACATAACCTCCAGGATGGGGCCTCTGGAGCCACACTGCAGGCCTGGGCCTGCCCTCCTGAAGGAAACTCTGCCCGTCACAGTTGACCAAACCCTCCAGATTAGGAGAAACCTGCAAGTTCCCTGAGCCCACCCCAATTTTGCAGGCCGGTCTGGACAAAAATACTCAGTCTGACACACCCTAGGCACCTAGATCCATGCAGACACCCAGGTCATTGGCCCTGAGTCAGAAGATTGAACCTGACATGGCCCTAGGACCTCATATCCCCAGAGGCCAGTTCTGGAATACCAATATATGCTCCAACATGTGGTCCCTGAGGCACACAACAGAACCCCTCCTGTCCCCAGAAGGCAAACTACCTCTTGGGAGCTGGGTCCAACCCTCAAGCTAGGAGAATCCTGCATGGTCCCTGAGCCACTGCCATATTATAAGGTCTCCCAGGACACCAACCAGCATTGCAAACCATCAGCCTGAGAATCCCTGTCAACTCAGGCCCCTTGGAACTCCGCCCTAGTCAGCACATCGAATCTGCCCAGTTCCTCGGCTGCAATGGAAACGCAAGGTGAGATTTCCAGGCATCGATGCAGAGAGCTCTGTTATCCAATATTTCCATATAGGGGACCCTGGAGCCATTTAACTGGACTCCCCCTGTCCCGCAGAAGTACACCTGGCTGTTTGGAGAAGCACACAAGTCCCAGCGTGGGAAAACCTCATGGCCTCTTAAGGCCACCCCTCCATTCGTCGGCCATCATGGACACAGATTCCAGCTGGAGAGGAAAACGGAGACTCGCCCTTACTCAGGTGCTTGAGATCTCGGATCAGCCGCTGCTCATTGGAACTGCCATGTGCTCGGCACTGAACTGAACCATCACTTCTCTTTTCAGACATCCGTTCTCACACTCATGGCCCGCAAGCCCTCCAGACTGAGAATTCTGGAGCCACAACACAACCTTCTGCCGGCCCACGAGAAAGAGGATGTGCCCTATGGAACCTTCCAGAAACACCACTTGAGGATCCACCTGAATGGCCCTCAAAGGCACCAAACTATCAGAGGCTGTCCTATGCACTAATGCTCTGTCTGACACAGCCTGAGCCCTGACCTCCTGTCATCCACCCAGATAGCGGGCCCCATATCCTGGAGGTGGGACCTGCTGTGGCCCGCGGCCATCACCTCTACACAACCTGGATATCCAGGCTTCTGTCCCCAGACCTTAGCTCAAATGCCTGCCTATGGGGGAACCTGAAGCCTAAAAGGGTACTCCTCCTTTCCCATGGCACAAAACCTGGCTGTGGTGATGGAAGTCCAATCCTCAGAGTGGGAGCCAGCTGCATGGCCCATGAGATCACGTCCACTCAGGAGGTCTGCCCTGGGCACAAACAGGCATTGTGACCCTCAGCCTGAACACGCTTTCAAATCAGCCGCCTAGGGCGCTGGACCAGGAGCCCGCATATTGGGCTTGCCATGCCCCTAGGGCCAATTCCTAACCTTCGTTGGGGTTCTCCAGGCGCCTGGACCCAGAACCCGTCTCTGGAATCCCTGTATGGGTGGGACCCCTGAGACGGAAAACAGCACTCTTCTCTTTCCCCAGAAAGACACCAAACTCTTGGGAGCCGGGCAGAATCCCCAGAGAGGATGAATCTCCCATGGCCACATGAGGTCACCCATACATTCCATGGCTCTCTAGACACACAATTCAGACAGAAAAGCCTGCGCTACCACCTCCCAGCCAGTCCTAATTTCAAATCCCAAGGAGCTGCCCTCAGGGTGTGCAGACAGGGCCTGTCGTCACCTTGCCCCTAACCCTAACCTGAGTTTGTGTTTACAGACTTCTGTCCCCAAAGCCCTGGCCCACATTCCCACCAGGATTGGGTCTCCAGAGCCACACCGCAGCACTGGGACTGCCCTCAAGAAGGAAAATCTGACCGTCCCAGTTTTCCAAACCCTCCACATTAGGAGAAACCTGCAAGGCCACTGAGCTCAACTCAATTACGCAGGTTGCTCTGGACAAAAATGCGCAGTCTGACACGCTCTAGGAACCTACCTCCAGACAGACACGCAGGTCAATGTACCTGAGTCAGAAGATTGAACCTGACGTGCACCTAGGACCTCATCTGAACACTAGCTTCAGTTTTCAGGCATCTGTCCCCGGAGATCTGTCTGGGAATACTAACACGTGGCCCAAGATGTGGTCCCTGAGCCACACAACAGGACCCCTCCTGTCCCCAGAAGGAAACTTTGCTCTTGGGAGCTGGGTCCATCCCTCAGGGTAGGAGAATCCTGCATGGCCCCTGAGCCACCGTCACATTCTAAGGTCTCTCCGGACACCAATCAGCATTGTGAGCCATCAGCCTGAGAACGACTGACAACTCAGACCCCTTGGAAATTCGAACCAGAGCCAGCGGATCGAACCTACCCTCTTCCTCGGCTGCAATGGTAATGCATGGTGGGCTTTCCAGGCATCCATGCAGAGAGCTTCTCTCTCGAATCATTCCATATGGGGGAAACTGGATCCCTCTAACCGGACTCCCCCTGTCCCGCAGAAGGACACCTTACTGTTTGGAGCAGCTCCCAAGCCCCAGCGTTGGAAGGCCTCCATTGCCTCTTGAAGCAACCCCTCCATTCATCAGCCATCATGGACAGAAGCTCCAGCATGAGCGGACATCTGACACTCGCACTTACTCAAGTCCTGGACATTTCGCATCAGTCACTACACATTGGAACTGCCATGTGCTCGGCACTGAACTGAACCGTAGCTTGTGTGTTCAGACATCTGTCCTCATACTCCTAGCCTGCAAGCACTCCAGTTGGGAATTCTGGAGGCACAATACAGACTTCTGCCTGCCCCTCAGAAAGAACACGTGCCTTATGGGTCTGGCTGGAAACCCCACATGAGGAGACACCTGCATGGCCTTCAACAGCACCCCAATATCCTAGGCCGCCCTGTGCACTCATGCTCTGACTGACACAGCCTGAGTCCCAACCTCCTGTCAGCCACCCAGAGAGCGGACCCATATCCTGCAGGTGGGACCTGCCGTGCCCCAAGACCGTCATCCCTACCCAACCTGGGTGTTCAGGTGTCTGTCCCCAGACTTAAGTTCAAATCACTGCCTATGGGGGAACCTGAAGCCCAAAAGACTACTCCTTCTTCCCCAAGGCACGAAACCTTGCTTTGGGGATGCATGACCAACCCTCAGAGTGGGAACCAGCTGCAAGGGCCACGAGATGACGCCCACTCAGGAGGGCCCCCCGTGGGCACAATCAGGCATTGTATCCTCAGCCTGAACACGCTTTCAAACCAGTCTCCTCGGGATCTGGACCAGGAGCCCACAGAGTGGGCCTGCTAGTCCCCTAGGCCCAAATCCTAACCCTCAGAGGGGTTATCCAGGCGCCCGGACCCAGAACCCGTCTCTGGAATCCCTGTTTGGGCAGGACCCCTGAGACGGAAAACACCACTCTTCATTTCTCCTAGAAAGGCACCAAACTCTTGGGAGCTGCACAGAAACCTCAGAGATGAAGAATCTCCCATGGCCCCATGAGGCCACCCCTACATTCCTTGGCCATCCAAGACACAGAATCCAGACAGAAAACCTGAGTTACTACCTCCCAACCACCTGAATTTCAAATCCTGAGGAGCTGCCCTCAGGGACTGCAGATAGGGCCCATCGCCTCACCCGTAACCCTAACCTGAGTTTGTGTCTACAGACTTCTGTCCCCAAAACCATGGCCCACATGCCCTCCAGGATGGGCCTCCGGAGCCACAATGTAGCACTGGGCCTGCCCTCCCAAAGGAAACTCTGCCCGTCCCAGTTTTCCAAACCCTCCCCATTAGGAGAAACCTGAGCCCACCCCAATTTCGGAGGCCGCTCTGGACAAAAATGCTCAGTCTGACACACACTAGGCACCTACCTCCACTCAGACACGCAGATCAATGGCCCTGAGTCCAAAGATTGAACCTAAAATGCACCTAAGACCTCATTGGAACCCTATCTTCAGTTTTCAGGCATCTGTCCCCAGAGGCCTGTTCGGGAATACCATCATATGGTCCAACATGTGGTCCCTGAGCCTCACAACAGTATGCCTCCTGTCCCCAGAAGGAAAACCTTTCTCTTGGAAGCTGGGTCCAACCCTCAGGGTAGGAGAATCCTGCATGGCCCCTGAGCCACCACCACATTATACGGTCTCCTCAAACACCAACCAGCCTTGCGACCCGTCAGCCTGAGAACCACTGTCAACTCAGACCCCTTGGAAATTCGACCCAGAGCCAGCAGCTCAAACATACCTTGTTCCTTGACTGCAATGGTAACGTGAAGTCGGCTTTCCAGGCGTTCCTGAAGAGAGCTCTGCCATCCAATTGTTCCATATTGGCGATCCTGGAGCTCTCTTACCAGAATCCCCCTGTCCTGCAGAAGGACACCTTGCTGTTTGGAGCAGCTAACAAGCCCCAGAGTGGAAAGGCCTCCATGGTTTTTGAGGCCACCCCTCCATTTGTCAGCCATAATGGACACAAACTCCAGTGTGAGCGGAAAACGGACACTTGCCCTTACTCAGATGCTGGGGAACTCGAATCAGCCACTGCACATTGGAACTACCATGTGATCGGCACTGAACATTCTGTAGCTTGTTTTCAGATTTCCATCCTCACACTCCTGGCCTTCAAGCCCTCCAGTTAGGAGTTCTGGAACCACAATGAAGCCTTCTGCTTTCCCACCAGAAAGAAGAAGTCCCCAATGTGTCTGCCCACAAACCCCACATTAGGATCCACCTGCAAGGTCCTCGATGGCACCCAATATCATAGGCTTCCCGGTACACTAATGCTCTGTCTCATACAGCCTATGCCCCGACCTGCTGTCAGCCACCCAGATGGTGGGCCACATATCCTGCAGGTGGGACCTGTTTGGCCCGAGGCCATCATCTCTACCCAACCTAGGTATTCAGGCATCTTTCCCCAGACCTTAGCTCATATCGCTGCCTATGGGTGACCTGGAAGCCCAAATGAGTATTCCTCCTTCACCATGTCAGGAAACCTGGCTGTTGCGATGATTGTCCAACCCTCAGAGTGAGGCTATCTACATGGCCCATGAGATCATGCCAACTCAGGAGGGCCTCCCAGGGCACAAAAAGGTATTGTGTCCCTCAAGCTGATGACGTTTCCAAACCACCTCCCTCGGGATCTGGACGAGGAGTTGCAGAACTGGCCTACCATGTCCCTAGCTCAAATTCTAACCCACAATGGAGTTATCCAGGCGTCTGGACCTAGATCCCAACTCTGGAATCCCTGTTTGGGTGGGACCCCTGACACAGAAAACAGCTCTCTTCCCTTCCCCCAGAAAGACACCAAACTCTTGGGAGCTGCTCAGAATCCCCAGGGAGGAAGAATCTCCCAACTCCATGAGGGCACCCATACATTCTGTGGTCATCCTTGACACTAAATCCAGACAGAAAAGCCTGAGATTCCGCCTCCCAGGTTCCCAAATTTCAAACCCCGAGGAGCTGCCCTCAGCGTGTGCAGATTGGGCCTTCCATCACCTTGCCCCTAACCCGAAACTGAGTTTGTGTCAGCAGACGTCGGTCCCCAAAGTCCTGGCCCACATGCCCTCCAGGATGGGGCCTCTGGAGCTAACTGCAGCATTGGGCCTGCCCTCCCCAAGGAAACTCTGCCAGTGACAGTTGCCCACATGCCCTCCATGATGAGGCCTCTGAAGCTAACCACAGCACTGGGCCTGCCCTCGTGCAGGAAACTCTGCCAGTGACAGTTTCCCAAACCCTCCAGATTAGGAGAAACCTGCAAGATCTCTGAACCCACCCCAATTTTGTAGGCCACTGTGGACATAAATGCTCAGTCTGACACACCATAGTCACCTACCTCCAGGCAGACACGCAGGTCAATGGCACTGAATCAGAAGACTGAACCTGATGTGCGCCTGGGATCTCATCAGAAACCTAGCTTAGGTTTTCAGACATCTGTCCCCAGAGCCCTGTTATGGAATACCAACATATGTTCTAATATGTGGTCCCTGAGCCACAACAACAGAATCCCTCCTGTCCCCAGAAGGAAACCTTGCTCTTGGGAGCTGGAGCCAACCCTCAGCATAGGAGAATCCTGCATGGCTCCTGAGCCACCGCCACATTCTAAGGTCTCCCTGGACACCAACCAGCCTTGTGGCCCATCAGCCTGAGAACCCCAGTCAACTCAGTCCCCTTGGAATTTTGCCCCAGAGCCAGCAGATAGAACTGCTCTGTTCCTCGGCTTCAATGGTAATGTGAGGTGCGATTTCCAAGCATCCATGTGGAGAGCTCTGCTCTCCAATCTGTCTAATTCAATCCTGGAGCCGTTCAACCAGACTCCTCTTTCCAGCAGAAGGATATCTTGCTGTTTGGAACAACTCACAAGCCCCAGGGTGGGAAAGCCTCCATGGCCTCTTGAGGCCACCCCTCCATTCGTCGGCCATCATGGACACAAACTCCAGCATGAGCGGACATCTGACACTCGCTATTACTCAGGTGCTGGATATCTCCAATCAGCCGCTGCACGTTGGAACTGCCATGAGCTGGGCACTGAACTGAAATGTAGCTTGTGTTTTCACACTTCCATCTGTTAGGTTCCATAATCAATGGAGGGAGACTGATATAATGCGAAGATCAAGCAAAGCTTTATATCACACCAAACATCCAGAATCAAACTGAACGGTCAGGGTCGTCTCTTACAAAGAGATGACCCCTCCCAGCCTCACAGACTAACTTTCATAAAGTTAGTTTATCGGGCTATACACAGGTGGCCAATGAGTTTGCAATACACAGAGGAAACTGCACAGTCATTTTAGGTCACACACAATCAGCCATTGAATTACAATTCACCTTAGTAGATATGTGCACCCCCCATTCATTGACTGTCTCTATCTTGCCTGACCCGCCCTTGTATCTGGGCTTTGCAAGTAAGTTCCTCTGGGAGGGGCAGGGTCAATCTATGTTTACTGCTTAGAGTCTATCTAAGTTTACTGCACAGTGTCGATCTATGTTTACTGCACAAACAGCAAAATGGCTCCCTCTGATTGAGTAGGCCTTAACATTTCCCCCTTTTCTTTGGAGATTACTCAAATCCTTGACATTTCAGCCAGTTCTATGTTATATTGAGCATGAAAGACTAACATTTTATCGCTCTAATTTTCTCTTATACAAATGACATTAGTGCCCAGTCGGCTGATGAGGGTGGACAGAAAAGGATTTGTGTTGGGTCTTCCAGTTATAGATGTCAGAAGAGGAGAAAGGGATATAGCTTAGGTGGTGGCTCCCTCTCCCGTCTGGTAGAGCAAACTCATGAACAAGAGGAAAGGGCAAAGATCAGGGCGGTCTCTCTGCTTGGTGGTCCCATAGGTGGACCCCGACTGCCTATAAGGTGGACTGGTAAAATCATCTCGGAACTGAGAGTCAGATTTAGGGGACAGATGGGGGGGAATTCCACATCCTCCACATCCGATGGAGGTAGGATGGTCTTCTTCCCTGGTTCCCCCTCATCTGTCTGTTCTGGTTTTGGTGCTCTGACCTGCCTTAGAGGGAGAGAAATGGTTTTGTCAGCAGGGGGAATGTGGAAATTGAGCAATGATGGTGGCTCCACTATCAGGTATCGCCAGGCCACAATGAATGGTATTTGGTCTTGATGTAGATTGAAGACCTCACTCAAGGTAGAATAGATCTGAGCCAAGGCAAACGTTCCTTCTGGTGGCCACCCTGTGGAGAAAGTGGGTCACTCTAATTTGCAGAGTGTTTTTAGTTTTTCCGGGTAAACCTTGTCACCCGACTGAGTGGCTTTATCTTAAAAATCCTTGAAATGTTCAAGAACAAGACCTAGGGGTGTCACAGGTCCCTTACTCCCCGCTTGTCCCATTTCTCCAAATACAACAAACAACACAACAGACAACAACAACAAAAAAACAAGGCAAAGACAACCGCAGGGCCAGAGATCCCCATCCAGAGGCTGCTGCTGTTGGGGACTTTCTTGGTCCACTGCAAACACAACAAACCACACGACAGACAACAAAAGAACCAGGCAAAGACAACTGCAGGCCCAACGATTCTTTTTTTGTTGTTGTTTTTGTTTATTTACAGCATAACAGTGTTCATTGTTTTGGCATCACACCCAGTGCTCCATGCAGTACGTACCCTCCCTATTACCCACCACCTGGTTCCTCAACCTCCCAACCCCCCGCCCCTTCAAAACCCTCTGGTTGTTTTTCAGAGTCCATAGTCTCTCATGGTTCATCTCCCCTTCCAGTTTCCCTCAACTCCCTCTCCTCTCCATCTCCCCATGTCCTCCATGTTATTTGTTATACTCCACAAATAAGTGAGACCATATGATACTTGACTCTCTCTGCTTGACTTATTTCGTTCAGTATAATCTCTTCCAGTCCCATCCATGTTGCTACAAAAGTTGGGTATTCATCCTTTCTGATGGAGGCGTAATACTCCATGTGTATATGGACCACATATTCCTTACCCATTCATCCGTTGAGTGCATCTTGGTTCTTTCCACAGTTTGGCGACCGTAGCCATTGCTGCAATAAACATTGGGGTACAGATGGCCCTTCTTTTCACTACATCTGTATCTTTGGGGTAAATACCCAGCAGTGCAATTGCAGGGTCATAGGAAAGCTCTATTCTTAATTTCTTCAGGAATCTCCACACTGTTCTCCAAAGTGGCTGCACTAACTTGCATTCCCACCAACAGTGTAAGAGGGTTCCACTTTCTCCACATCCTCTCCAACACACGTTGTTTCCTGTCTTGTTAATTTTGGCCATTCTAACTGGTGTCAGGTGGTATCTCAATGTGATTTTAATTTGAAACTCCCTGATGGCTAGTGATGATGAACATTTTTTCATGTGTCTGACAGCCATTTGTATGTCTTCATTGGAGAAGTGTCTGTTCATATCTTCTGCCCATTTTTTGATATGATTATCTGTTTTGTGTGTTTGAGTTTGAGGAGTTCTTTATAGATCCTGTATATCAACCTTTTGTATGTACTGTCATTTGCAAATATCTTCTCCCATTCCGTGGGTTGCCTTTTTGTTTTGTTGACTGTTTTCATTGCTGTGCAGAAGCTTTTGATCTTGTTGAAGTTCCAAAAGTTCATTTTCGCTTTTGTTTCCTTTGCCTTTGGAGACATATCTTGAAAGAAGTTGCTGTGAGTGATATCGAAGAGGTTACTGCCTATGTCCTCCTCTAGGATTCGGATGGATTCCTGTTTCACGTTGAAGTCTTTTATCCATTTCGAGTTTATATTTCTGTAGGGTGTAAGAGAATGGTCGAATTTCATTCTTCTACATATCGCTGTCCAGTTTTCCCAGCACCATTTATTGAAGAGACTGTCTTTTTTCCATTGTATATTTTTTCCTGTTTTGTCAAAGATTATTTGACATAGAGTTGAGGGTCCATATCTGGGCTCTCCACTCTGTTCCACTGGTCTATGTGTCTGTTTTTATGCCAGCACCATGCTGTTTGGTGATCACAGCTTTGTAGTAAAGCTTGAAATCGAGTAACGTGATGCCGCCAGTTTTGGTTTTGTTTTTCAACATTTCCTTAGCAATTCAGGGTCTCTTCTGATTCCATACAAATTTTAGGATTATTTGCTCCAGCTCTTTGAAAAATACCAGTGGAATTTTGATCAGAATGCCATTAAAAGTATAGATTACTCTAAACCGTATAGACATTTTAACAATGTTTATTCTTCCAATCCAAGTGCATGGAACAGTCTTCCATCATTTTGTGTCTTCAATTTCTTTCATGAGTTTTCTGTAGTTCCTCAAGTACAGGTCCTTTACCTCTTTGGTTAGGTTTATTCCCAGGTATCTTATGGTTCTTGGTGCTATAGTAAATGGAATCGATTCTCTAATTTCCCTTTCTGTATTTTCATTGTTAGTGTATAAGAAAGCCACTAGTTTCTGTACATTGACTTTGTATCCTGCCACGTTACTGAATTGCTGTATGAGTTCTAGTAGTTTGGGGGTGGAGTCTTTGGGGTTTTCCATATAAAGAATCATGTCATCTGCGAAGAGAGAGAGTTTGACTTCTTCCTTGCCAATTTGGATACCTTTTATTTCTCTTTGTTGTCTGATTGCCGTTGCTAGTACTTCTAATACTATGTTGAACAAGATTGGTGAGAGTGGGCATCCTTGTCGTGTTCCTGATCTCAACAGGAAGGCTGCAAGCTTTTTCCCATTGAGGATGATATTTGCTTTGGGTCTTTCATAGATAGATTTTATGAATTTCAGGAATGTTCCCTCTATCCCTATACATTGAAGCTTTTTAATCAGGAACGGATGCTGGATTTTGTCAAATGCTTTTTCTGCATCAATTGAAAGGACCATGTGGTTCTTCTCTCTTCTCTTATTGAACTGTTCTATCACATTGATTGATTTGTGAATGTTGAACCAACCTTGTAACCCAGAGATAAATCCTATTTACTGGTCATGGTGGATAATCTTTTGAATGTGCTGCTGGATCCTGTTTGCTAGCATCTTGTTGAGAATCTTAGCATCCATATTCATCAGTGATATTGGTCTGAAATTTTCCTTTTTTGTAGGGTCTTTGCCTGGTTTGGGGATCAGGGTAATGCTGGCTTCATAAAATGCGTCTGGAAGTTTTCCTCCTGCTTCAATTTTTTTGGAACAGCTTCAGGAGAATTGGTGTTATTTCTTCTTTGAAAGTTTGGTAGAATTCCCCAGGGAATCCGTCAGGTCCCGGGCTCTTGTTTTTTGGGAGGTTTTTGATCACTGCTTCAATCTCATTACTAGATATCGGTCTATTCAGGTTGTCAATTTCTTCCTGAGTCAATTTTGGGAGTTTATATTTTTCCAGGAATGCATCCATTTCATCTAGGTTGCTTAGCTTATTGGCATATAACTGTTGGTAATAATTTCTGATGATTGTTTCTATTTCCTTGGTGTTAGTTGTGATATCTCCCTTTTCATTCATAATTTTATTAATTTGGTCTTTCTCTCTTTTCTTTTGGATTAGTATTTCCAATGGTTTATTGATCTTATTCTTTCAAAAAAACCAGCTTCTAGTTGCATTGATACATTCTACTGAATCTCTGGTTTCTACCTCATTGATCTCTGCTCTAATCTTGATTATTTTCCTTCTTACATGTGGAGTTGGTTTGACTTGTTGTTGATTCTCCAGTTCTTTAAGGTGTAGAAATAGCTGGTGTGTTCTGGATTTTTCAGTGCTTTTGAGGGAGGCTTGGATGGCTATGTATTTCCCCCTTAGAACCGCCTTTGTTGTATCCCATAGGTTTTGGACCGAAGTGTCTTCATTCTCATTGGTTTCCATGAATTGTTTAAGTTCATCTTTGATCTCCTGGTTGGTCCAAGCATTCTTAAACAAGGTGGTCTTTAGCTTCCAGGTGTTTGAGTTCCTTCTGAAATTTCCCTTGTGATTGAGTTCCAGTTTAAAATCATTGTGATCTGAGAATATGCTCTGAATAATATCAGTCTTTTGGTATCGGTTGAGTCCTGCTTTGTGACCCAGTATGTGGTCTATTATGGAGAAGATTCCATGTGCACTTGAGAAGAATGAGTATACTGTTGTTTTAGGGTGGAATGTTCTGTATATGTCTCTGAGGTCCATCTGGTCCAATGTTTCATTCAGTGCTCTTATTTCTTTATTAATTTTCTGCTTCGATGATCTATTTCTGAGAGAGGTCTATTAAGGTCTCCTACTATTATTGTATTCATATCAATATGACTCTTTATCTTTATTAATAGCTTTCTTATGTAATTGGGTGCTCCCATATTGGGGGCATATATATTTATAATTGTTAGATCATCTTGGTGTATAGTCCCTTTAAGAATTATGTATTGTCCTTCTGTATCTCTGACTACAGTCTTTAGTTTAAAATCTAATTTATCTGATATGAGAATCGCTACTCCGGCCTTCTTTTGAGGCCCATTGGCATGAAAGATGCTTTTCCATCCCTTCACTTTCAGTCTGGGTGTATCCTTAGGTTCAAAATGGGTCTCTTGTAGACAACATGTGGATGGGTCCTGTTGTTTTATCCAATCTGCAACCCTGTGTCATTTTATGGGCGCATTTAGGCCATTCACATTGAGAGTGATTATTGGCAGATACGTTTTTATTGACATCGTGTTACCTTTGAAGTCTTTCTGTCTGTAGATTGTTACTATATCTCTGTTCAATGATATTCTTAGGATTTTTTTCTCTTTTATAGGACCCCCCTTAATATTTCCTGTAGTGTCGGCTTGGTGGTTGCATAGTCTTTTAAGCCCTGCCGGTCGTGGAAACTCTTTATCTCTCCATCCATTTTAAATGTCAGTCTTGCTGGATAGAGTATTCTTGGCTTCATGTTCTTCTCATTTAGTACTCTGAATATATTTTTCCAGCCCTTCCTGGCTTGCCAGGTCTCTGTGGACAGGTCTGACGTTATTCTAATGGGCTTTCCTCTGTATGTAAGGAGATTCTTTGTCTTAGCTGCTTTTTTTAAATATTTTATTTATTTGACAGAGCGAAATCACAACTAGGCAGAGAGGCAGGCAGAGAGAGAGGAGGAAGCAGGCTCCCTGCAGAGCAGAGAGCCCGATGTGGGGCTCGATCCCAGGACCCTGGGATCATGACCTGAGCAGAAGGCAGAGGCTTTAACCCACTGAGCTACCCAGGCGCCCCGTCTTAGCTGCTTTTAAGAGAGTTTGTCTTGAAACATAATTCCTCATTTTATCTATAAGGTGTCGTGAGGACTTTCGAGAATCTAAAATTTTGGGGGGAAATCTCTCTGTCTCTAGTACATGAACATTGTTTCCATTCGTGAGATTGGGAAAATTTTCATAGACATCTTCTTCCACTATAACTTCTAGACTTCTTTCTTTTTCTGTTTTAGAGAATTTAGCTTAGCTTTTAGCTTAGCTTTAGCTTAGCTTAGCTTTTAGCTTAGCTTTAGCTTAGCTTTAGCTTAGCTTAGCTTTTAGCTTAGCTTTAGCTTAGCTTAGCTTTTAGAGAATTTAGATTAGATTGGAACTCATTGAGAGCATTTTGAGCATCATCCCTGGTGGCTTTCGGTTCTGCCCTAACATTGTGAACATCATCCCTGGTGGCTTTCATTTCTGCCCTAATCAATTCCGTTTGGTCATCCATGGCTTTCTCCAACCTAGTTATTGCCTGGATAATTGTTAGTCTGAATTTCTTTTCCGACATATAGTCTATGTCGATAGCCATTAGCTCTGTTGCAGAAGTTCCATCCTCTGTATTTTTCTTCTGTTGGGTATTCCTCCTCCTAGTCATTTTGGTGAGAGATGACTGAACAGATGCAACTGGATTTATCGATTGTGGTGCAGTCAAGGTGCACCCTGGAACGCTTCTGTGCAATCAGGGTTCCCCACCCAAATGAGAGAAAAAAGAAAAGAAAAAGAAATAGAGAAGAAGAAAGGGGAAAAAAAGGAAAAGAAAAAAGGAAAAAAAGAGAGAGAGAGAGAGAGAGAGAGACAGGGAAAAAAGAGAAGATAAAAGAGAAGACTCAGCCCACATGGGCCCCACGGTAAGATTTATGAAGTATACAAACAAGAACAGACAAGCAAAAAGACTGCCACTGGCGTCTTCTGCTCCTGTAGAGATCCAGATGTGTATAATTCTGATCTCAGGCTGATTTCATGGGTGGTCGGGGTTCTTTGGTAGGTAATCAGCTCACTTTATGGTACAGGTTGAAAGGTGCCTCCTCCTACTTCCCCGCCATCTTGACTCCTGGGCAGAGGTAGATTTTTAAGCTAGTCTTTAGCGTCTGTTTGAACTCTTGGAGGGCTCTCAATGGCCTGTTTCCCTGGGTCTCTCTGGTGAATGAGCGGGTCATTGGCTCAGTTGTCAATCTTAACTAAGAGAGACTATTGTTGTCTTGAGCTCCTTTCACTTGAACTTGCGTGGGCAGTTTGTGGAGATTTCTGGAGCTCCCTTTTATTATGGCATCCTGCTCATCCTGGACAAACTCTCTGAACCACACTGGGCACTGGGTGAGACAGTAGACTCTGGTCATTTCAGCTTGCCTCTCAGAAGTGTGAAAGCTGGTCCCCAGGTGAGATGCAGTGAGGGTGGCTAGGGCACTAGGAGTCTCAGTCTGCCTTGCTTTCACTGGAGCCTCCATTTTGTGGGGAGAGGTTGTGTCAGAGGAGGGGGCTCGTGACCTCTTGGCTACACTTAGCAAGAATATAACCCTTTTAACTTGGGGTTGAATGAAATGAGATATGTGGGTGGCCTACCCATCTTGGTGGGATGCACTAAGACTTGATTGATAGCAGAGGAAAAAGGACCCCATCTTCTTGGCCATGCCCATCTGCAGAAGACCTTGTGCTAAGCCCATCCAACAATTCTGGTGATGAGGGAAAGAATAGCTTGTTGTTCAAATGCCATAATATTCATACACAGTTTTAGAATGTTTTCTTGAATCAAGGTTTCTTCATTTGCTACCTGCCCTGAGGACAATTTCTAGATACATGTGCTTTAAAAAAATATGTATTTGACAGAGAGAGAGAGAGATCACAAGCAGGCAGACAGGCAAGCGGAGAAGAGAGGAGGAAGCAGGCTCCCCGCCGAGCAGAGAGCCCAATGTGGGGCTCAATCCCAGGACCCGGTGATCATGACCTGAGCTGAAGGCAGAGGCTCAACCCAATGAGCCACCCAGGTGCCCCTAGACACCTTTACTTTTAAAATCCTTTTTCCACCAGGTTTGCTGGCTTCACTGGGGAGTGGGTCCTTGGAGCTTCTCACAGTTATCCTGGAAGTAGAACTCCATATGGTGTATTTATTACTAACCTCTTTCTTATGTTTATCATGAATAATTAATAAAATTAGGGAAGCCTGGGTGGCTCAGTTGGTTGGGCGGCTGCCTTCGGCTCAGGTCATGATCCCAGCGCCCTGGCATCAAGTCTCACATCGGGCTCCATGCTCGGCAGGGAGCCTGCTTCTCTCTGTCTCTGCCTGCCACTCTGTCTGCCTGTGCTAGCTCTCACTCTCTCTCTCTCTCTGACAAATAAATAAATAAATAAAATGTTAAAAAAAAGAAAAATAAATAAATAAATAAAATTAGAAACATCCTAATAGAGTTCAGTATTCTGCTTTTTTCTTTTAATAGTGTATACATGTTCTTTTCCCAAGTCACATTACATTTCTTTGAAGATCATGATTTTTAATGACTGCCCTCACATTTCCACTCTATGTAGGTACCAAAACTTCCCTGGGGGCCCCCAAACTGTTATTGCCTCTACAGTTTTCTGTGCCTTCTGTGTTCCGCCATGCTATGCTTTGCTTGGAAGATTGTCCTTTTAAAGCACATATCTGATCACATTAATTTTTCCTCCAAGACCCTTTGCTTGGGTGCTGTTTACACGGGCAAGCTATCAGATGTGCTGATGCACTACTCAAGCTGACAACCTCCAAGGTGTTTGTCCATGATGCCAGAGGCAGCTGCTATCCTGAGCATGGCATTCAAGACCCCTCACGTCTTACCCCAACCAACCGCTCAGCCTCTACTGCCAGTGAATCCCCCATTTCTTGCTGATGCAGGCACTTGCCCACCCCTGTACTACCCGGCACAATCTTGCCTCAGTGTTGGGCTCACCTTTAATTCTATCTCCCTTCTGTCTGATAATTACTGCTACAGACATTTCCTTGTGGCTTCAAGACAAAACTCCTTTTCTCCCCCCATACAAACTCCTTGTGATAAGCATTTTCTAGGGTGATTTGTCCTGTCATAGTGATCATTTTAGATGAATGTATTCCTTTTGACAGTGATTTAGGCATCCAGTCATTCTCTCTTATTCTCTTCTCCTTCTCTTGGTTACAGACCTCCACAGGGCTCAGCACTTCACTAAGGAAGTGCTGGAATGCCTTTCACTGTTAAAATGATTGATGGGGAGAAACAGACACATGGCTGTATTTTCTTTCCTCGGTAATCACTGTGGTCTTTTAAGTGCAGCATCCTCTATTGCTCATGATTTAAAATAGGTGGACTATTTTTTTCTTCAAACAGGTGCCAATTGTTACTAGTAGTCATTTAAATTGTCTTGAAAATAAAAATAATGTGGGGGTGGTAACGGATTTTGGGCAGTGAATGTCCTCTTCAAAGAACAGCAAGAGTTCTGACTGGTTTTGGTGTGGATGTGGCATTTCCTGTCATAAAGTTCAAAACAGTCTTATTTCATAGACCAAAGAGGAAAAAAACTTTAGAGACACAGAATTTAAGATAACTTTATATTCATTAAACAACTACAGATAGGATTGAAAACCCATTACTTACAGACCAAACTTGGAATCAGGCTCAAAGCCAGCCTCAAATTTATCTGCTTTCTTCAGGATCACCTCAGAAAATATTTTGAGTGGGCTTCGATTGGTGTTAGTGGGGAGGGCAGGCGTATCAAGATGTAGGAGCTAATTAAATACCCTGTGACTGCAGTGTCTAGTTAAACTGAGTTAAAATGTCCCCAGGAAATTTTTCTTCATTAACTTGACCTTAAACCACTTTTTCTAGGTTCTTCTCAGGACATCTTAAAAGCCTGTGTCATTTTCTCCCTACAAAACCTGTCTAAGAGGATCCTGAAACAGCTCAGACTTTTTAGATGGAGGCATCTTCTGTTTGCTCTTTGGGCAAAAGATTTTCAATACTAAGAGCCTCACGAACAACCTGATGCCTGACGACTTTAATAAAGATGCCAAAGCTTAAGGAAGGCTACATGCTTTGAGAATGTCTGGTAATGATGTACCAGTCTGCTTGGGCTGCTTTAACAGAATATCTTAGACCAGATGGCGATGAGCACAAGCATTTATTTCTAATCATTCCAGAGCCTGGGAAGTCCAAGTTCAAGGTGCTGGTGGATTCAGGTCCTGATGAGGAACTGGCTTTCACCTGGTCACCTACTTGCAGTGTCCTCACATGATGGAGAGAGAACTTTGCTCTCTTCTTATAAGGCCACTAATTCCACTTAGGGAATTGGAGTAGCCATAAGGCCACTCATCTAAACTTAATTACCTCCTGGAGACCAGACCACTGAAGGACATCACCCTGGAGATTAGGACTGAATATATGAATCTGGGGAGTACACAAACGTTCAGTACATAACAGGTGAGCTTCCACATTTTCCACCGGAGTTATGCATAATGACACAGCCATCTTCCCCAGTGTCCATAGGCATGTGTCTTCCTGCACACTGGGGAAAGCCTTGATCACGTCCCTCTTAAAATATGCATGCTGTCACCGGGAGACAGGTGACAAGCAGCCATATGAGTCTCTCTCTCTTACTTTTTTTTCTCTTTTTTTGAGATATAATTCACATGCCATACAATTAATCCATTTCAAGTGTACAATTCAGTGGAAAAATCCCTTTGCAAGTTTTGTGGGAAGGCTACTCTTAAATGAAACAGAACTGTGATGAAAGAGAATGGTAATCTTTCACACCTAATGGGAGTTGATTAGTGGCTGTGACACAACCAGATCAAACACAGGAACTCTTACTCTGTGAATTAGATGTCCAGGTTATTTGGGGGAAATTCTTCATAGATAACTCTGAATGAGTATTGGCCATTGTTCCTCACTGGCTTGAATACAGGCCTTGCCCATTTCCATCCTTCTATTGTTTGGGTGGTTTCTTGTCTTCAGCTAATTTCCAAGTGGGGTTATTTACAATGGAACAAAGAGGGGGATAATTTTAGTCGAGCATTTGGTAGAAGAGAAGTGAGAGAGAGGTTATCAAAGAAAGGGAGGAGTGTGGAGAAAGAAGAGTGGAGGCTTGGATGGGTCAGCACTAAGTTGCTAACAGCAAAGCTGCTGTGCATAGTCTGGAGTCTCCATGAAAGAATCTAATTGCCCTGTCCATCTTGTCGAGGATTTTGTGTGGGGATGGGGGCTAGGTTCCTCCCTGTACTCTGTGTGTTCTTGCTACCTGTTGCCTGGGTCCACAGACAGAGAGCTGCGATGATAGTGTATGATTAATCGGTGTGAGCTCATGGAAGGAGCTGCAAATTATTCAAGACTTTGACCCAAGAGTTTGGACTAAGACTATCCAGGTAATGCTGCAATCAGTCACAGAATAGAAAAACTGCCTCAGTCTGCCAAGGGAAATCAGGGAGGGCTGTCTCAGAACCCTGTCCATTGACCTTGTGTTGGGCAGAATGGCAAAGGTGTTTGTTCACACCCACCATGGGTTGATAGGATACTCTTCAGTCTTGGTCTCCTAATGGAAGGTTTGAGTGTGTCATCTGGACGTTCCCTCTTTTCCAGCAGAAACAAGTATGATAAAATGGTCTTGGAAGAGCACTGAAGGTCTTTTGTTGGTTTCTTTGTTTTAGACTAACATCTCTTGTTCAATAGTAAGGGGATGTCATTAAGCTTGAAATACTATAGACAGTTTGAGTTATAAAGAAAAGCAAAACAGATTTTCTTCAATCAGGAGATTTTTTAAAAAACAAACTCATCCCAATGACTTTTCTTCCATCTCTCCTGTTGAGGGAACCCAAACTGCACATTCTGTGTGCAAATCAAAAACAACTGATTTTCCCATTTGTCACTTACCTTCAAGTATCTGATGAGGAGGGTCTCCACGTGGTCTCACGTGTTTCAGGGAGTTGATCAAACTTGATTACATAGGACACATAATTTTAACTGATGCCTTGGAAATGATATCAAGTATAAGAGGTGTTACATTCCTCAGATGGTCCTCGGAGTGGGGAGAATTTATGATCTTGTGTTTTTTTCCTTTTAAACGTTCTATTTAACTTGTTTTTGGCTTTTGATAAACCATTGTAAGAAACTGAGTAATTATGAAAGCTCAGAATTACCAACCTACCATGGGCCATTCTTAAGGCATTTTTATGGAAGCCCACACTGCTATCGGGCTCTCATCACTTCCCCGTGTGTAATGGCACCTCCTTTTCCAGTCCGGCTCCCTCCCTTTGCAGACTGAAAGTCTTAAGGGTCTGTCATTTGTTGGTCTCTGAATCTCCAGTTCTCAGCACAGTGCTTCCCACAAGTAGCATGTTCACTGCGTGATTACTGATTGACTGGGCACATCTCTGTTGTGCTCGTGCCAGAGCTGATGGTCTGTGCTGGCAGATAACTCATTCTCTGACTCCAGGATCCAGATAACTGCCTGGTCGTTGGCAGCTAATCAATACTTGCTTGGGGGCTGACTGATGCCTTTTGTTTATTTCTCTAATCTCTGTCAGGAAAGTAGAGGAAAGCTATATATAAAAATAAAGGATTTTACTTTTGTGGGTGCCAAGAAAGTGCTGTGTGAATCTCTCACCCTCAATGAGTTCCTAGCACAGAGATGGTAAAGTGACTGTAAGTACTTCGCGCCTTCATCATCATCTCAGAAATAGGGAAATGGAAAGCACGTTTAAAACCCTCAACTAGTGCATACATTTAAAAGGGATACCCATGTTACAAGTAGGCTCCTTCTTATGAAGGCAAGTGTTTCCTGCTCTGTGCTAAATAGACATGTTGGCCTTAGGAGTCATCAGTGTCCTTCGTGTCTTTGTCAGAACAGGGGACTTCAGGAAGCTGACCACCCTCCCTCCCACTAAGACAGTAGCATGAACCGGAAGAACTGCAGGGGAGATATGGGGACACGTTGCCTGAGTTCAGCTCTGAGAGTGAACAGAGGCACAGCCAAGCAGCAGGGGAGAGTTGGCAGGGCTCTCAGATTCTTGACACTGTCTTATGGTGCTCAACAAAATCCCATCAGGCCTTCTCAGATTCTCTATTAAGTTTTTTAAAGTGATAAAACAGACCTCTGATTTGAAGAAGGGAGGACCGTGAGTGACAAGTAATGTAGAGACTGCCCACATGCCCATTAGGTGTCATATATTTTATGACGATTGGCGTTGAGATAAAGGTGTCAACGGTGGAGATTTAGGAAGGATCTAGAAGCAGATGATCTTTCCAGCAGTTTGAATGTTCTGGGGACCCCCTAAGAAGCTAATGTATGCACATTATGCATCAGCATCAAGCTAGTGGAGGAGGAGGTTGGAGAAGCTACCTCAGAAGATGGAAAAGCATCCCTTTTATAAGGTCAGTATAACCAGAATCCTAAAATACATTGTCAGGCTCACTTAAGTTGTGAGATTTAGATGTTTGAAATAGGAAAATTACAAGTTCACTTGATGTCCTAATTTCAGAATGTGCTAAGGGGATAACCATCATATGAACATATTTTTGGTGTGTGTGTGTGAGGGGGGAGTACAGTTTGCTGACCCAGGATACTGGGAGTAAAGCAGAATTCCAAATCTCACAGGAGTTTGCTTTTGGCTGATATTGAAAATAGTACTTCCAACCTCTTTTAGGGGGAGTTGTTCCTGCCTTTTGGCTATTATAAATAGCGTTGCCATTATCTCCATACGAAAGTTTTTATTTACACACCTGTGTTCAGTCATTTGGGGTATGTGCCTTAGGAATAGAACTGCAGTAATTCTACATGCAAATTTTTGAGGAACCACCAAACTGTTTTCCACACTGACTGAACATTTTCACGTTCCCACTAACAATGGGTGACGGTGTTGGTTTCTTGGCATCTTTGCCAATAGTTGTGTCTTTCCATTGTTTTGATTATAGCCATCGTAGTGGGTGTGAAGTGGTATCTCATTGTGGTTTTGATTTGTACTTCCCTAATGAATAATGATGTGGAACCTCTTTCCATGTGCTTGTTGCCATCTGTAAATCTCCTTTGGAACAGTATCTGTGCAAGTTCTTGGCTCTTCCTATGATTGTCCTTTTGTCCTTGAGCAGTACATAGCTTGCTTTTCTGTTCTTGTCCTTTAAAAGTGGCATTGTGAAGCATGTCCTAGTTTGCCGTACACTTTTTTTTAAAGATTTTTTAAAAATTTATTTGACAGAGATCACAAGTAGGCAGAGAGGCAGGCAGAGAGAGAGAGAGAGAGAGAGAGAGAGAGAGAGAGAGAGGAGGAAGCAGGCTCCCTGCTAAGCAGCGAGCCAGATAAGGGGCTTGATCCCAGGACCCCAGGATCATGACCTGAGCTGAAGGCAGAGGCTTTTTAACCCACTGAGCCACCCAGGTGCCCCTGTCATGGAGTCTTCTCACATAATGTTATGTCCACGGATTCTTCATGCATGCTAACTGCTGCTTTGTTGCTCACTTTGCATTCACAATTTACTTTCCTTTATGGTTCTGAGGGGATTTCATAGTTTCCGGTTTTTGCCTATTCCAAAACAAGCTGCAGTAAAAATTCTAACGTGTCTCATGGTGAGCATTTCTATTTGTGTCTGTTTGTGCTGTTGGCTATCGAAGGATTCACTGATAACTGTTAATACCACGAGCAATTGGTCTAAGTGATGTGGAGCCTTGGACACAGCTGGAATCCATGGGCTATCATTTCTAACATAGAATCTCCTTAAATGGGAGATTCTTGACCCTCCTTAGCAAGAAACCACCTCTTGTTACATCAGAAAGTACGTTGACATGCACCTGTCTGCCCCTCCAGGAGAGAGGGATTTCTAAGGACAGAAAGCATGTCTTGCCTTCATTGGTTTTTCTGTCCCAGATGGGATTTTGCCTTCTCTGGAGTTATAGATGCATTGGAGACTTAATGGACCAGGTGGTTATGGAATACCAATAAAATGAAAGATCTACCTTGATAAATATTGTAAGATTTGTTAAGACGTGGTGTTTTCTTTCCTTTTTGCTTGTCCCTAGAACTGTTTGCTCTGCACTTTCTTAGATTACTGCATGGAGTGCTCTTACCAGTAACAAAACAGGACCTTCTACTCCAGCTGCACACGGAGGTCCAGAGCAAAGCTGCTCTGTGCTGGCCCTTCGGTGAGTGTCTTTCTGCCTGTGCCAGACACGTACTTCTAGAGTTCTTTAAAGATGCTTTAGATTATTTTATGAGTTATTTCATCAAATCTAATGTAGATAAAGCTCTAGAGATAATTGACCAACTTGCCTTCATTTCCTTCGGTGTAACTAAGAATGTCAATATTATTCACTTTGCTTATTAGAGTAGAAGATAAAAAACACTTCTGGATTTAAAGTTTGAAAGGAGAGGTGTATGACGTCTTTACGATGATCTCTTATCTTGTTTGCTACTAATTAAGAGACCGAATGAAATTTCTTCTTCAGAAAAAAAAAATTCCAAATAACAATATACTTTGGCTAGGAAAACTTTCCTTAAACTTATTATCTGGCTTTATGAGTTTGTTATTTTGGGAAGTTCTATTCCTGTGACATTAAAACTTTTTCTCTACCGATTATGACCATACGATATAGATGAGATATTTATTTAGTCCATTTATAAGCCCTTTTCTGTCCTGGCTTAGTTGTGCTGTGTTCTAGATCATTTAATAGATCAATGCCTGTGCTGCCTGCTCATAGAGAGAGAATGGCATAGTGAAAGATTGGGGGTTTTTAGAACTGGATAGACCTGGTTCTCTTCTTTATCACTGGAGTGTCCACAGAAAAATCCCTTAATCTCCCCAAGCCTTAGCCTCTGCATATTTAAAATAGAAATAATAGTATTTGCCTTGGAGGTTTGGTATGAGTTAAACCCCATTAACAGAAAAAGTACAAAGAGATTGCTACACAGTAATCAAGAAAGAATTGCCTTTCCTTGCAAAAGTGGGCCATGTACACAGGGAGGAAATAAGGTGCCTGATAAGAAGAAACACTAGGGACGCCTGGCTGGTTCAATAAAAAAAGCATGCAACTCTTGACCCCGGAGTGTGGGTTTGAGCCCATGTTGGGTGTAGAGATCACTAAAACAATAAAGGGAACTTAAAAAAATAACAATAATAAAAATCTTAAAAAACACTTTCAGGTTTGAAGGGAATCCTGGCTTTCATCAGGATTCATGTGAACATGGCTGGGTGATCAGTATCTTCGTGCAGGAAGGCATAATCTGGGCCCAACCTGCAGCACTGTGGACACAGGGGGTTTGTCTCCCCTCATTTCTGTTTCTGGAACATGTGCACATGGGGGCAGACGCCCTGAGCAGAAGAGAGAATGTGGGAAGAGAGCCGAAGGGAACCTAGAATGGTAAATGTCTTTCAAATGTTTCTATAAAAATAGAAGTCCCTTTACTTATTATTTATTTTAGGATTTTATTTATTTACTTCTCAGAGGGAGAGAGAGAACGAGAGAGAGAGAGAGAGAGAGCACAGGCAGACAGAGTGGCAGGCAGAGGCAGAGGGAGAAGAAGGCTCCCTGCTGAGCAAGAAGCCTAGATGTGGGACTCCATTCCAGGACACTGGGATCATGACCTGAGCCAAAGGCAGCTGCTTAGCCGACTGAGCCACCCAGGCATCCCAGAAGGCACTTTATTTTGTAAGGTGCCCCTGGTGACTCAGTTCTCTGATCTTTGGGGGATAAAGGCAGGCACCAGGAATAGTAGTTTTTCAGGAGACAGAGCCTCCTGTTTTTGTTTTTGTTTTTCCCTTTTATCTCACTTGTGCATAGAGTCTGTGTCCCTCAGAGGTATATAGAGTAAAAAGACCTCCTAAAAATCAACCAGGCCAGAGCTGCTCCAAGTTTTGGAATATGAGAAGTGCTTGGCAATGTGGCAGCTGTAGGCAGAACTTCTCCTAGGAACCTGGATGGCCTACCATTGTCCTGTAACATTCAGTGCAGCTCCCCAGGATTTGTCCTGGGAACAAGGGTCAGGGGGAATCTACTCTCAGGTGAGCTACAGGCAGAGTCTTCAGCCTCACCAGGTTGCCTTTATTTGTACTAACAAGGAGATCCTTGTAATCATTTCCAAAGCCCCATACAAGGGAAAGCAAGCTCATTTTGTTAGAGTCAGGGATGACTATTTGGGAGCTGATTTTAACATTATAATGAAGCTGAGGGAACTGGTGGTCATTTCTGGCACTTTCTGATTCATCTGGGTGAAGAGTCTTCCTCAAATACGTTTCTATTCTAACAGGCAACATTGATATCTAGGCATAACTTTCTACTAGAAATTTCTTAGTTCAGGGGTTCAGGCCGGTGACAGAACCAGGGTTCTTGGTCTATTGATTTTGTCTTTCCATCATATCTTTTCATTGATCCTTATTCCATGGTTTTACAAATAGAATGCCCCCAGAATAACAGGTACGAAGAAGAATATGCATTATCAGAAGCTGATTCTAAGCTGTCATCCTGCTGAATTTCAGGAAGGCATTTTAGACTTTTCAAGGTGCTGGTACATGCTGCCTTGTTCTTCAGTGAGGGGTTGGGGCCATGGTTTCTGTTGATTCCTGGGTCCATTGCACATTATGAGCCACTACTCTCTGTATGAGCTAGAGAACTGACAGAAGTTACACAAAGCAGTAAGTTGCTGGACAAACTCATTCGATGGGCGCTATGTTTCTCCCTAGAAACTCCTATACCAAGCGAGACCCACCTCATAGCTTAATTCTTTTTGTTTGTTTGTTTTTCCTGAGCATGTCTCTGTGCTCCCTTCTTTCCATCTTTATAAGTAATTCTACCCCAAAATTGGGAAGACATCTCAGTTATGTTTCTGGCCACACATTGGGAGATTTGGACATTGCTTCAAGGCCTGTGTCCTGACTGCTTTATTATAATGGAGTTGGGGGTCATTCCCTGAGGAGTGGCTCTTGGTTATTTGACAACTGGAAAAGATGATGTGTACAATTCTTAGTTCCTTGGGATATATTTTCATGTGGACTATTTGATCCCGGGGTCTTGGTACCCTGGAAGTCATTCCCTCCAAATTCTCCAGTGGCAGAAGCATAATTTACTTCACTCTCTTCTGGATAAAATAATTTTCTGAATAATGGAGAGTTAAATACTATTGCTGATCCACTAGCCTGGTATAGTAAATCATACAAATGTGGTCATATATATTATAGTTGCTGTTTGTTTTTTGCATTCAACTATTATTGATTTAGTGCCTACCATACATCAGGCACAATTCTTGACACCAGGAATATGGTAGTGAACAAAATGGCCCAAGTTACCTGACCTCATAGAGCTTTATAATAGGCAGTATCATAATATTCTGTAGAAGAATAAACACAACTCAGAGAGTTTCTGTGGCTTATATCACTACCATTAGGTGGTCATCAGTGTTTGGATTTAAAACCAAGACTTATCTTAAAGCTAAGATTCCATTTATTTGTTTTGAAATGTGTAAATGATCCAAATTACAGGCAGAAACAATCACCATCCGTGGGATAATATTAGTGTAAATATCATATAAGTTAAAAAAGAAAGGAAGAACAAAATATTACTCAAATGTTAGATTTGTCCCTGATTTTGTTCTTAACTAAAGCAAATGAAATGTTTGGCACTGATTATCCTTTCTTTAACTATGGTGTGAATACTGGAAAAACAGAAAGAAACCTATTTTAGAGGATCTGCCAAATAATGGAAGTGATGGGGACCAGCAAGCTCATGTCAGCCTGGGGGTGTCATCCAGTTTTTGGAGAATTTCACTCACCAGTCAGTAATGAGCTTCTAAACCTCACAGGAAGTGGATGTCATAGAAAGACCCTGCAGAGGATTTCAAAATACCATCATATTTGCCTAATATGATAGACTTTTCTGAGGGCCATAAAAATAAAATTAATAGGAGAAAAATTATCCCCCAACCCCAGGCATTTGGTAGAAACCAGAAAATAGTTCTTTGGACACAACAGTTGACATACGTCACTAGTTTCTTAACAGGGACACGATGTTGTGAATACCCATACTCCCCTTCATAGCCCCCTGCTTTTCTTTTTTTTTTTTTAGATTTTATTTATGTATTTGACAGACAGAGACCACAAGTAGGCAGAGAGGCATGCAGAGAGATAGGAAGGGAAGCAGGCTCCATACTGAGCAGAGAGCCCGATGCGGGGCTCAATCCCAGGACCCTGGGATCCTGACCTGAGCCGAAGGCAGAGGCTTTAACCCACCAAGCCACACAGGCGCCCCTAGCCCCCTGCTTTTCTAGAACAGAGACGGACAAGGATTAATTGATAATTACCAGCATTTTTCCTGTCTTGGTAATGAATGTCCTGTCTCCTTGTGAGGCTGTTTGATACAATATCCTGTTCCCACATTTGAGGACCTGGAATAACACAGGAAAGCTTTCTGACAAGCCAAAAAAAAAAAGGTTGTAATAACCATAAGCTTATAATATTAAAAGGGATAAATTTTTTTAATATTTTACTTATTTGACAGAGATAAATCACAACTAGGCAGAGAGGCAGACAGAGAGAGAGGAGGAAGCAGGCTCCCCGCGGAGCAGAGAGCCTGATGTGGGGCTCGATCCCAGGACCCTGAGATCATGACCTGACCCGAAGGCAGAGGCTTTAACCCACTGAGCCACCCAGGCGCCCCAAAAAAGGGATAATTTTTTTAATGATTTCTGCTTTGGTCAGTACAATGATTTAGTCCTCAAGTGGAGGGGGTTCCAGTTTTCAAGGTGAAAACAGAAAAACAAAGGGATAAAGAGAAGATCACATACTTTCCTTTAGCAGCTGGAAAAAAATCAATTCTACTTCCACAATGCTTTAAAAACGTTCCTGTTTTGAAAATAAGGTCTAAAGCCATGTTAAAGTTTCATAGTGGCAATCTGAAAAATCTACTAAAGAAGGCAAAAGTGTGATTTATAAAAATATTTCATTTTCCATCATAAAATCTCATTTCTGCTTGACAGTCAGTATTCTCATCAATTCCAGATTTCTCAATTCATTGAGGAAATTTTGCAAGTTCTTTGTGTAGCTGTTGTGTGATGGGCTTATGGACATGCGGAGCTGGTGAGGGGTGGAAAGGAGTCACTAGTCCTTGCCTTTGGTACCATAATACCATGTCTGAACATTGTGATACCATTTCTCCACATTGACCCATGGCACAAAAGTGTCCAGATCACCTTGAGCTGGTCAGTGTAGGCGTTCTCTCGGGTCCCTCTAATTCTTCCGGAATTGGCATATACATCAGAATATTGTTTGTCTTATAAATCACTGTTCTGTAATGCCAAGAGCATTGTCATTTTGGCCTGTCTGCCTTCCACCTTCCCCAAATGTCAGTTCAGTGTTCCTCCCTCCCTCCCTTCCTTCCTGATTTTATTTATTGATTTGAGAGAGAAAGAGAGAGCACAAGCATGAGTGGGAGGAGGAGCAGAGGCAGAGGGAGAGTGAGAATCTCAAGCAGACACCAGGCTGAGTGAGGAGCTTGATGTGGGGCTTGATCCCAGGACCCAGAGATTATGACCCCAAATGAAACCAAGAGTCAAACGCTCAACCAACTGCAAAATCCAGATGCCCCTCTTATATTTCATTTGAGGAATGGGCATGAATGGACAAGGGAATAGGCATTCACTTGGAGCTCATTACTCTTCCAACATCCTCAAGGCAGAATGCCTTGGGCCATTTTGTTGACCTATGGAAACCTCCATAAAATGTTCCCAGAAGCTGCCTCACAGGGGAGAGTTTAAATGAGGTGATCCTGGGGGAAACATATGGGCTTCTGAGGTGCTCAGTGCATGGCTGTTACCTCTTTCCTTCTCATACAGTTATCTGTCAGGGGACCAGGAGCCAAAGCTCAGGTGGAATCGTGGGGTTAGGATGATCCTGGTGTCTTCTCCCTTCATAAACTGTATCTCATGGTCTTCCTTCAGCAAATATTCAAGAAAAGTTTCAAGTTATTAGAAAAAAAGTTTGCTAGGAAAATGCAGGATCATTTATGTGACAACAGTGCTACCACGGCTTCATTCTGCCCATACCCTACAAATCTTTTCTTCTTCTCTAGTCCTCTCCAGTGCATGGTTTTCCCCAGGTGCTGAGTGACAACTCCATGATGTCCAGAATTAAATGATATCCCAGTGAAGCTAGAGGCGATTTCACTGGTACAGAGTACTTCCAAGGAATGAAAGAGTGGATGAATGTTCTTTGTGGAAATATTTTTGCTTAAACTAATGTATTGGAGGAAAATCTTTGTCTCCTTGAATAAATGGTAATTTGGTTTTCTGTGCTAATGCCACAGTCTTCCATACATATGACTCAGCCTTTGGAAGGGTTCAACAAAGAAATGACTGAATGAAGTGTGGAAGCGGTAAAATTGATCAAAATTAATTCTTACACTAGATGTGATTCCTCTGGCTTTAGGGCTGTGGGGAAGTAGGGGAGCTGCCCACAGATCCCTGGGAAGGGCGGCCAGGAAGGCTGGTGGTGCACATTCTAGATGGAGAAGAAGCCATCTTCCCTCTTTCACATTTTAGAGAATGACTGTATTCTCACAACTGCATGGAAACTGCTTCCAATTTGTGTATTTTATTTAATGGATTGATGAGATGTTGACATTTCATTTGTAAGATGATGACAGTCATCTTAGAATAAATTCTTTTACTTAAAGACTTTTCCCATGTCGTTAAGGCTTTGACTGAGTGTGAAGCAGAGGAGTAAGCATGGCATAGCTCATCTGCTTCATGGAACTGCCTCTTGACCTGCCAGGTTAGGAAGACAAGTACCTAAGAGATAGGACATGGTTTGTGATAAATTCCACACAAGTGCTGGGCAAAGCCTCCTTCTTTCTTAGTGTGCACACAGTGTTTGCTCTAAGCATCCCACTTGTGGGTGATGAGAAAACTTACTGCCCTTTAAAATAATATGGCAGGTGCATTCCCTCTCACACTTTCCAGATGGAGATGCTGATTGAAAGAGGTAGTTTCTATCTCCATTCCTAACACCGCTACCCTAACTACATACACACAGTGCAGGGATGATGTTTTTGGATTGCATTAAAGTGTCAGAAAGTGAGGGTGGGGAGAAAAGGGAACACTTGTGCACTGTTGGTGAGAGTGTAAAGCCATTGTGGAAAACAGTATGGAGGTTCCTCGGATCTTCAAAAATAGAATTACCATATGGTCCAGACAAGGACTGAAGGAAACAAAAATCTGGGAAACTGAAGCAGAATAATTCGGCAGTGATCAGAAAATGCTCGTATTTCTGAATACTCACATGGTTAATGTTCTGAGGTTGTCATAAGTCATTTTATTCAATCCTTAAAAAAAAGACCATGTTCATCAACACTTCTATCTGAGCACTGACTACCAATTTTATGCTGTCAGAAAGAAAGGTCTCTGAATAGTGTTACAGCATCTCTGACATTGGGGAGATATGCTTCTGCCTAGATGAGGGCATATAGAAATGCAAGTCCCATGATCCCCATAAAGCAGATGACTCTCCCTAAGTACATTCCTCAGTGGAGACCACCAGATAGCCAACAAAGGGCTTGGGGATTATTTCTGCTTTTTTTTCCCCCAGTAGATAGAATGTTTATAGAATACATACACAAAAAAATTAACTGAGATTATGAATCCATCTCTAGAAATTGTTGGGCAGTCACCAAGTTCCATGTTCATCCTAAATTGTCAATAAAACTGACTTGCATGTAGGATTGCTAATAATACGAAAAGATCACATAAAGCAGAGGGTACCCGTGACTTGGATGAATAGGACATGGTGAATATTTGACACATGGTGGCACTGAGCATCAACTAAGGAGGCATTTGTGGGATGGTTGCACTCAGTTGGTCCAGGTGTGTTGGAGGAGGATAGAGGGGACAGGGCAAGACAGGTGGGAACCTCTTCCACCTCTGCATTGCTAGGACTTGTTGCTCAATTCTACCTTTCCCCCACCACACGTCTGCTGCTTCTGCTCTACTTGAATTCAATTTCCAAAATGAAATGGCCCCAAAGTTGAGCTTTTCACCTGTGCTCAAGTCTGAATTTAGAGCATGTTGTTATTTCAACTCAAGCTGATAACCAATGTCTTGTCAATTTATATGTTAAAGAGTGGTTACAGGAGTGTACCATCTATTTAAGATTCCAAAGAGGGAGGAATTTTGCTTTTAAAAATTATTCTAGGGGTGCCCAGGTGGCTCAGCTGGTTGAGCATTGGCCTTCAGCCCAGGTCATGATCCTTCAATTCTTGGATCAAGCCCCAAATCATGCTCTATGCTCAGCGGGGAGCCTGCTCCTCTGTCTCCCTCTGCCTGCTGTTCTGACTGCTTTTGCTCCCTCTCAATCTCTCTGTCAAATAAATAAATAAAATCTATAAAAAAATATTCTAGGGGCACCTGGGTGGCTCAGGGGTTAAGGCCTCTGCCTTCAGCTCAGGTAATGATCCCAGGGTGCTGGGATCGAGCCCTGCATCGGTCTCTCTGCTCAGCAGGGAGCCTTCTTTCTCCTCTCTCTCTATCTGCCTCTCTACCTACTTGTGATCTCTCTGTCAAATAAATAAATGAAATATTTTTTAATGATTTTATTTATTAATTTGACACAGAGAGATCACAAGTAAGCAGAGAGGCAGGCAGAGAGAGTGAGAGGGAAGCAGGCTCCCTGCCAAGCAGAGAGCCCGATGCGGGACTCGATCCCAGGACCCCGAAATCATGACCTGAGCCGAAGGCAGCGGCTTAAACCACTGAGCCACCCAGGCGCCCCAATAAATAAAATCTTTAAAAATAATAATAATAATAATAAATTATTCTAGAACATTGCACTATTTGGAAAAAAAAGAATATATATGTTTGTTTATTTTACCAATTTATTAGTCATGCTACACGGGTAGAATTTTAGAATTTTCAAATGAAAAATAAGATTACTGGTGTCTTTTAACTGCTCAGGGGTCTGCTCTGAGTGCTGTGGATTGATGCAAATTGACATAAGACAGTGCACTTGTGTTCAGGCCCAAGGACATCTACCTTAATAGTTTTCTTATGTAATTGGCTGCTCCCATATTGGGGGCGTAGATATTTACAATTGTTAGATCATCTTGGTGGATAGTCCCTTTAAGAATTACGTAGTGACTGGGAGGGGGTTATGGTCATTGGGGAGGGTATGTGCTATGGTGAGTGCTGTGAAGTGCGTAAACCTGGCGATTCACATACCTGTACCCCTGGGGATAAAAATACATTATATGTTTATAAAAAATAAGAAATAAAAAAAATTTTACCAGTTTAAAATAAATAAAAATAAAACTGTAGCAGTAAACATTTCATGAACTTATCTGGCAAACAACAATGCACATAGTTTTAAAACAGAGCTGCCGATCTCTCACCCTGTTGGATTCTTAAAAGATTTTGAGGCTGGTATTCTTCCAGGCCATTATTCTGTTTCTGAGGAATAGCTATCTTTTGCTAATCAGATTAAAGTAAAAAGAGAGCTGGTATACCAGAATGCAAAGATAAGCTATAATTTCATTGTTAGTCAATACACACTCATAATGATCTTGTTTTTACTTGTTCTATTTCAACAACTTTTTTATTCTATAATAAATGAATAAAAACTTTTAAAAAAATTATGTAGTGTCCTTCTGTATCTCTGACTACACTCTTTAGTTTAGAATCTAATTTATCTGATATGAGAATTGCTACCCCGGCCTTCTTTTGAGGCCCATTGGCATGAAAGATGCTTCTCCATCCCTTCACTTTCAGTCTGGGTGTATCTTTAGGTTCAAAATGGGTCTCTTGTAGACAACATATGGATGGGTCCTGTCGTTTTATCCAATCTGCAACCCTGTGTCATTTAATGGGTGCATTTAGGCCATTCACATTGAGAGTGATTCTTGATAGATACGTTTTTATTGACATCGTGTAACCTTTGAAGTCTTTCTGTCTGTTGATTGTCTCTATATTTCTGTTCAATGGTATTTTTAGGATTTTTTCTCTTTTATAGAACCCCCTTAATATTTTCTGCAGTGTCGGCTTGGTGGTTGCATAGTCTTTTAAGCTTTGTCAGTCTTGGAAACTCTTCATCTCTCCATCCATTTTGAATGCCAGTCTTGCAGGATAAAGTATCCTTGGCTGCATGTTCCTCTCATTTAGTACCCTGAATATATCTTGCCAGCCCTTTCCGGCTTGCCAGGTCTAAGAAGGAGCTGCCGTTTCAACCTGTACCCTAAAGTGAGCTCATTACCTACCAAAGAACCTCGATCACCCATGAAATCCGCCTGAGATCAGGCGGGGGCAGAAGACACCAGTGGGCAAGTAAAGTGGAGTGGGAATGTTGGACTGATATTGGAAGATAAACGAAAGGGGGAGGGAGCCACCAGAGGTGACAGACTGGAAAGTATTACCCCAATACGAGAGTGCCCTGCAACTGGGGACCAGCATTATTAACTTGGAGTCTGGTTGAAAGCACTCCAAACAAGCAAAAGATCACGGGGGAAAATTGTGGAAATTGGGGTGGTTAGGGACAAGGACTTAAGTCCCCGGACGTAGGGCAGCCTCCCCTGGCTCTGAGCCAGAGAGAGTGCAGCAGAAAACCAGGTCTTGGTCCCTGAGCCACCAGTGCACACAAGAACACATGGGGTCTGGTTCCTGTGTGGGACTGGGAGCCTCGCCAGATGGCAGAATGCCGGGCTGCACTATCAGAGCCTGAGACGCCCAGGTACCACATCCTTCCCTGGGAGAGGTGTGCACCAGCCTGGCGCTCTTAAAACCACGTGGTGCTATCAGAGCCTGAGACGTGTGTGCCCCACACCCTCACCTGGGAGAGGTGTGCGCCTGGGCCAGCAGGAAAATATCAGTGTGCAGTCGCTGCTTGGAACCTCTCTGGTGGTCTGGAGCTGCCCAGACAGCCGTCGCCACCATGGTTTTGGGTACAAGGAGGAGATCCTGCATCCCCAGGGACTGCAACTCCGAACCTACTCTGCAAGCAGCTCTGCAGCACACATAGAGGAGCATTCTGAAGCTTCTCTCTGAGAGGGAGGTCGAGGTGCAGTTTTCTTTCCTCTAAACCTCCAAAAACCATCAAAAGTTGTCAAGGTGAGAGAGAAAAAAAATGAACAAGCAAACATAAAAACAAAAGTCTGAAAAACCGGTTTCCTCAGATCCCACCCCCTTGAGGGGGGCGAGAGGACTTAATTCAGGGGACATCATTGACTGAAAACCCACGTGGCAGGCCCCTCCCCCCAGAAAACCAACCAGGAAAGAGAAAAAAAAGATGACAAGGGAACAGCCATCACTACTTCATAGATACAGCTTTTATTTTTAACTCGTTCCCACTGTTCTGGTTCATATTTTTTATATATACTGTTAATTTTTTAACCTATTTACCATCACAGTGAGATGTCCAGTACATCACATTCCATAATAACCTTCTAAACTGAATTTTTTGATGCGTACACCCATGTTTTCTTTTGCTTTTCTATTTTTTAATTTTTTTTAAATTTTAGTATAGTTTAGTCTAGTTTATTCTTTTTTTTTTATTTTTATTTTGTAATATTCATATAGAGTTAAACTTCAAGGCAACTCCCTTTCCCCAATCAATGCTACCCCTATAGGTAAACCAATTTTTAATCCCCCTTTATCTTAGGAAAGTTGAGTCCTTTAACAAAGATATCAAGATACACCCAGGAAGAATCAAAATAAACTTCCTCGCCCACACTGAGAATTTATATCCACTCTCCCAACTTTTTCTTCCACCAATGTTTCTGTGTATTTGTGTTTGTCCTGACAGTATATAAATCTTATACTTGGGGTTCTTTTTGAAGAGGTTTTTCTTTTTTTTTTTTGCATATATATATAATATATGTATGTATATATATATATATATATATGTGTGTGTGTGTGTGTGTGTGTGTGTGTATACACACACATATATATTCTCTTGTCATATACTTTTATCAGTGTTTTTGTCTGTTTTGGTTTGTATTTATCATAAATCTTACCTTGGGGTCCATTGGGGCTGAGCCTTCTCTTTTTTTTCCCCCATTTTATTTATTTTTTCAGCGTAACAGTATTCATTCTTTTTGCACAATACCCAGTGCTCCATGCAAAACGTGCCCTCCCCATTACCAACCACCTGTTCCCCCAACCTCCCACCCCTGACCCTTCAAAACCCTCAGGTTGTTTTTCAGAGTCCAGAGTCTCTTATGGTTCGCCTCCCCTTCCAAATTTTTTTTTTTTTTAATAAGCATATAATGTATTTTTATCCCCAGGGGTACAGGTCTGTGAATCGCCAGGTTTACACACTTCACAGCACTCACGATAGCACTTACCCACCCCAATGTCCATAGCCCCCTCCCCCTCTCCCAATCCCACCTCCCACCAGCAATCCCCAGTTTGTTTTGTGAGATTAAGAGTCATTTATGGTTTGTCTCCCTCCCAATCCCATCTTGTTTCATTTATTCTTCTCCTATCCCCCTACCCCCCAATGTTGCTTCTCCATGTCCTCATATCAGGGAGATCATATGATAGTTGTCTTTCTCCGATTGACTTATTTCACTAAGCATGATACACTCTAGTTCCATCCACGTCGTCACAAATGGCATGATTTCATTTCTTTTGATGGCTGCATAGTATTCCATTGTGTATATATGCCACATCTTCTTTATCCATTCATCTGTTGATGGACATCTAGGTTCTTTCCATAGTTTGGCTATTATAGACATTGCTGCTATAAACATTCGGGTACACGTGCCCCTTCGGATCACTATGTTTGTATCTTTAGGGTAAATACCCAGTAGTGCAATTGCTGGGTCATAGGGTAGTTCTATTTTCAACATTTTGAGGAACCTCCATGCTGTTTTCCAGAGTGGTTGCACCAGCTTGCATTCCCACCAACAGAGGAGGGTTCCCCTTTCTCCACATCCTCGCCAGCATCTGTCGTTTCCTGACTTGTTAATTTTAGCCATCCTGACTGGTGTGAGGTGATATCTCATTGTGGTTTTGATTTGTATTTCCCTGATGCCGAGTGACGCGGAGTACTTTTTCATGTGTCTGTTGGCCATCTGGATGTCTTCTTTGCAGAAATGTCTGTTCATGTCCTCTGCCCATTTCTTGATTGGATTGTTTGTTCTTTGGGTGTTGAGTTTGCTAAGTTCCTTATAGATTTTGGATACTAGCCCTTTATCTGATATGTCGTTTGCAAATATCTTCTCCCATTCTGTCAGTTGTCTTTTGGTTTTGTTAACTGTTCCTTTGCTGTGCAAAAGCTTTTGATCTTGATGAAATCCCAATAGTTCATTTTTGCCCTTGCTTCCCTTGCCTTTGCCATTGTTCCTAGGAAGATGTTGCTACAGCTGAGGTCGAAGAGGTTGCTGCCTGCGTTCTCCTCAAGGATTTTGATGGATTCCTTTCTCACATGGAGGTCCTTCATCCATTTGGAGTCTATTTTCCTGTGTGGTGTAAGGAAGTGGTCCAATTTCATTTTTCTGCATGTGGCTGTCCAATTTTCCCAGCACCATTTATTGAAGAGGCTGTCTTTTTTCCATTGGACATTCTTTCCTGCTTTGTCGAAGATTAGTTGACCATAGAGTTGAGGGTCGATTTCTGGGCTCTCTATTCTGTTCCACTGATCTATGTGTCTGTTTTTGTGCCAGTACCATGCTGTCTTGATGATGACAGCTTTGTAATAGAGCTTGAAGTCCGGAATTGTGATGCCACAAACTTTGGCTTTCTTTTTCAATATTCCTTTGGCTATTCGAGGTCTTTTCTGGTTCCATATAAATTTTAGGATTATTTGTTCCATTTCTTTGAAAAAAATGGATGGTATTTTGATAGGGATTGCATTAAATGTGTAGATTGCTTTAGGTAGCATAGACATTTTCACAATATTTATTCTTCCAATCCAGGAGCATGGAACATTTTTCCATTTCTTTGTGTCTTCCTCAATTTCTTTCATGAGTACTTTATAATTTTCTGTGTATAGATTCTTAGACTCTTTGGTTAGGTTTATTCCTAGGTATCTTATAGTTTTGGGTACCATTGTAAATGGGATTGACTCCTTAATTTCTCTTTCTTCTGTCTTGTTGTTGGTGTACAGAAATGCAACTGATTTCTGTGCATTGATTTTATATCCTGACACTTTACTGAATTCCTGTACAAGTTCTAGCAGTTTTGGAGTGGAGTCTTTTGGGTTTTCCACATATAGTATCATATCATCTGCGAAGAGTGATAGTTTGACTTCTTCTTTACCAATTTGGATGCCTTTCATTTCTTTTTGTTGTCTAATTGCTGAGGCTAGGACTTCTAGTACTATGTTGAATAGCAGTGGTGATAATGGACATCCCTGCCGTGTTCCTGACCTTAACGGAAAAGCTTTCAGTTTTTCTCCATTGAGAATGATATTTGCGGTGGGTTTTTCATAGATGGCTTTGATAATATTGAGGCATGTGCCCTCTATCCCCACACTTTGAAGAGTTTTGATCAGGAAGGGATGCTGTACTTTGTCAAATGCTTTTTCAGCATCTATTGAGAGTATCATATGGTTCTTGTTCTTTCTTTTATTAATGTGTTCTATCACATTGATTGATTTGCGGATGTTGAACCAACCCTGCAGCCCTGGAATAAATCCCACTTGATCGTGGTGAATAATCCTTTTAATGTACTGTTGAATCCTATTGGCTAGTATTTTGGCGAGAATTTTTGCGTCTGTGTTCATCAAGGATATTGGTCTGTAGTTCTCTTTTTTGGTGGGATCCTTGTCTGGTTTTGGGATCAAAGTGATGCTGGCCACATAAAATGAGTTTGGAACTTTTCCTTCCATTTCTATTTTTTGGAACAGTTTCAGGAGAATAGGAATTAGTTCTTCTTTAAATGTTTGGTAGAATTCCCCTGGGAAGCCGTCTGACCCTGGGCTTTTGTTTGTTTGGAGATTTTTGATGACTGTTTCAATCTCCTTACTGGTTATGGGCCTGTTCAGGTTTTCTATTTCTTCCTGGTTCAATTGTGGTAGTTTATATGTCTCTAGGAATGCATCCATTTCTTCCAGATTGTCAAATATGTTGGCGTAGACTTGCTCATAGTATGTTCTTATAATTGTCTGTATTTCTTTGGTGTTAGTTGTGATCTCTCCTCTTTCATTCATGATTTTATTGATTTGGGTCCTTTCTCTTTTCTTTTTGATGAGTCTGGCCAGGGGTTTATCATTCTTATTGATTCTTTCAAAGAACCAGCTCCTAGTTTCATTGATTTTTTCTATTGTTTTTTTGGTTTCTATTTCATTGATTTCTTCTCTGATCTTTATGATTTCTCTTCTCCTGCTGGGTTTAGGGTTTATTTCTTGTTCTTTCTCCAGCTCCTTTACGTGTAGGGTAAGGTTGTGTACTTGAGACCTTTCTTGTTTCTTGAGAAAGGCTTGCACCGCTATATATTTTCCTCTCAGGACTGCCTTTGCTGTGTCCCACAGATTTTGAACTGTTGTGTTTTCATTATCATTTTTTTCCATGAATTTTTTCAATTCTTCTTTAATTTCCTGGTTAACCCATTCATTCTTTAGAAGGATGCTGTTTAGTCTCCATGTATTTGGGTTCTTTCCAGCTTTCCTCTTGTGATTGAGTTCTAGCTTCAGAGCATTGTGGTCTGAAAATATGCAGGGAATAATCCTAATCTTTTGATACCGGTTGAGACCTGATTTGTGACCCAGGATGTGATGTATTCTGGAGAAGGATCCATGTGCACTAGCGAAGAATGTGTATTCTGTTGCTTTGGGATGGAATGTTCTGAATATATCTGTGATGTCCTTCTGGTCCAGTGTGTCATTTAAGGCCTTTATTTCCTTGTTGATCTTTGGCTTGGATGATCTGTCCATTTCAGTGAGGGGAGTGTTAAAGTCCCCTACTATTATTGTATTATTATTGATGTGTTTCTTTGATTTTGTTATTAATTGGTTGATATAGTTGGCTGCTCCCACGTTAGGGGCATAGATATTTAAAATTGTTAGATCTTCTTGTTGGACAGACCCTTTGAGTAGGATATAGTGTCCTTCCTCATCTCTTATTATAGTCTTTGGCTTAAAATCTAATTGATCTGATAGAAGGATTGCCACCCCAGCTTTCTTCTGATGCCCATTAGCATGGTAAATTGTTTTCCACCCCCTCACTTTAAATCTGGAGGTGTCTTCGCGTCTAAAATGAGTTTCTTGTAGGCAACATACTGATGGGTTTTGTTTTTTTATCCATTCTGATACCCTGTGTCTTTTGATTGGGGCATTTAGCCCATTAACATTCAGGGTAACTATTGAGAGATATGAATTTAGTGCCATTATTAGCCTGCAAGGTGACTGTTACTGTATATTGTCTCTGTACCTTTCTGATCTACTACTTTTAGGCTCTCTCTTTGCTTAGAGGACCCCTTTCAATATTTCCTGTAAAGCTGGTTTGGTGTTTGCAAATTCTTTCAGTTTTTGTTTGTCCTGGAAGCTTTTGATCTCTCCTTCTATTTTCAATGATAGCCTAGCTGGATAGAGTATTCTTGGCTGCATGTTTTTCTCGTTTAGTGCTCTGAATATATCATGCCAGCTCTTTCTGGCCTGCCAGGTCTCTGTGGATAAGTCTGCCGCCAATCTAATATTTTTACCATTGTATGTTACAGACTTCTTTTCTCGGGCTGCTTTCAGGATTTTCTCTTTGTCACTAAGACTTGTAAATTTTACTATTAGGTGACGCAGTGTGGACCTATTCTTGTTGACTTTGAGCGGGGTTCTCTGCATCTCCTGGATTTTGATGCTTGTTCCCTTTGCCATATTAGGGAAATTCTCTCCAATGATTCCCTCCAATAGACCTTCTGCTCCCCTCTCTGTTTCTTCTTCTTCTGGAATCCCAATTATTCTAATGTTGTTTCATCTTATGGTGTCACTTATCTCTCGAATTCTCCCCTCATGGTCCAGGAGCTGTTTGTCCCTCTTTTGCTCGGCTTCCTTATTCTCTGTCATTTGGTCTTCTATATCACTAATTCTTTCTTCTGCCTCATTTATCCTAGCAGTGAGAGCCTCCATTTTTTATTGCACCTCATTAATAGCTTTTTTGATTTCAACTTGGTTAGATTTTAGTTCTTTGATTTCTCCAGAAAGGGCTCTTATATCGCCAGAAAGGGTTTCTCTAATATCTTCCATGCCTTTTTCGAGCCCGGCTAGAATGTTCAGAATCGTCATTCTGAACTCTTGATCTGACATAGTACCAATGTCTGTGTTGATTAGGTCCCTAGCCTTTGGTACTGTCTCTTGTTCTTTTGTTTGTGGTGATTTTTTCCGCCTTGTCATTTTGTCCAGATAAGAGGATATGAAGGAGCAAATAAACTACTAAAAGGGTGGCAAAGACCCCAGAAAAATGCGCTGTAACCAAATCAGAAGAGACCCCTAATTGTGGGGGGGAGAAATGGGATAAAAACAAGTTCTGAAAAAAAAATAAAAAAAAGAAAAAAAAAGGAAAAAAAAAGAAAAAATTTAAAAAATAAAACAAATAAAAAATATAAAAAAGAAAGAAAAAAATATATATGTTTAGATGAACTAGTGAAAAAACGTTAAAAAAGAAAAGGGTAAAAGTTTTAAAAAATTTAGCAGAAGAAGAAAAAAGAAAAAAGAAAAAAATTGAAAAAAGAAAAAAAAATTGAAGTAGCCGCAAGACTAAAGAATCATGGGGAGAAAGCCATGTGTTCCATGCTTTGCTTTCTCCTCCTCTGGAATTGCTCTGCTGTCTTGGGAATTGAACCTGCTTTCTCCTTGATAGATGAACTTCGTCCTGGCTGCATATTTTGTTGATCTTCTGGGGGAGGGGCCTGTTGTAGTGACTCTCAAGTGTCTTTGCCCGAGGCGGGATTGCACCACTCTTACCGGCGGCCGGACTAAGTATTCGGCTCGGGTTCGCTTTTGGGAGCTTCTGTTCCCTGAACGCTTTCCGTAGAGTTCTGGAGGTCAGGAATGAAAATGGCGGCCTCCTAGTCTCCGGCCCGGAGGAGCCAAGAGACTGGGGCCCCACTCCTCAGTGCGCCCCCAGAGGACAGCACCCAATCACTCCCGTATCCCCAGCCTCTAGCCGCGCTCCGAGCTCACCCAGCCCGCGACCAGTTCAAGGTAACCCCGAGCTGAGAGTTCAGTCCTCGGCTCTGTCTCTGCAGCCGGCTTCTCCGTTCTAATACGTGTGAGCTCTCCGACACTCTGACACTCCCGATCCTTCTGTGACCCTGCGGGGCTTGGGGCCATGCTGACCCCGCATGGGCTTCACCCTGGTTTAGCCTCTGGAGCAATGTCCCTCAGTGGAACAGACTTTTAAAAGTCCTGATTTTGTGCTCCGTTGCTCTGCCACTTGCCGGGAGCCGGCCCCTCCCCCCGCGGTCTATCTTCCTGTCGTTTTAGATTCACTTCTCCGCCAGTCCTACCTTTCAGAAAGTGGTTGATTTTCTGTTTCTAGAGTTGCTTTTCTTCTTCTCTTCGCTCTCCCATTGGATTTGTAGGTGTTTGCAATGTTTAGATAAGCTATCGAGCTGATCTCCTGCTACGTGATGTAGTCTCAGGCTGCTACTTCTCCGCCATCTTGACTCCTCCCTCCGAGCCTTCTCTTTTATCTTCCCTTTTTTTCCTGTCCGACTGTCTGTCTGTCTGTCTCTCTCTCCCTGTCTCTTTTTTTCTTCTTCTTTTCTTTTTTCTCTCCTGTGGGTGGGAATCCTGATTCCTCAGAAGCATTCTAGGGTGCACCTTGACAGCACCACAGTCAATACATCCAGCTACATCCGTCCAGTCATTTCTCACCAAAATGACTAGGAGGAAGAATGCCCAACAGAAGAAAAATACAGAGGATGGGCCTTCTGCAACAGAGCTAATGGCTATCAACTAGAAAATATGTCGGAAAAGGAATTCAGGCTAACAACTATCCAGGCAATAGCTAGGTTGGAGAAAGCCATGGATGACCAAACAGAATTGATTAGGGCAGAAATGAAAGCCACCAGAGATGATGTTCACAATGTTACGGCAGAACTGAAAGCCCCAGGGATGATGTTCACAAAGCTCTCAATGAGTTCCAATCGAATATAAATTCTCTAAAAGCTAGGGTAATGGAGACAGAAGATAGAATTAGTGATCTGGAGGACAAAGAGATAGAGAGAAAAGATCAGGAGGAAGCCTGGAACAAACAGCTTAGAAGCCATGAAAACAGAATCAGGGAAATAAATGATGCCATGAAACATTTCAATGTCAGAATTATCGGAATCCCTGAAGGGGAGGAGAAAGAAAGAAGTCCAGAAGATAGAGTGGAACAAATTCAACATGAAAACATTCCCAATCTCGCAAATGGAACCAGCGTTCATGTACTAGAGGCAGAACTGTCTCCCCCCAAGATTATAGATTCTAAAATAAATCAAGGCACCTGATAGTAAAATTGAGAAATCATAATTGTCGATACAATCCCTTGAAAGCCGCTAAGACAAAGAGGCTCCTTACCTACAGAGGAAATCCCATCAGAATAACGTCAGACCAGTCTACAAAAGGTTTTAATAAGAATTTGTTCAGTGATAAATAATCCATATGCTGAGTACAGGCAAAAATATCACCCCAATAAAAAGAACACAGACATAATAGCCCTTGAGAGCTGCCGAATGAAGTTAAAAGTAGAGTACTTCTCATGAGATGGCAGAGGTCAGGTTTTTTTCACATTTATAATTTATAGTATTTTTAACTTTTCCTTTGTCGATACATCCATCATATATCATCTTATGACATCATGCCGTGAAATATTTCATTTGGTGCCTGTCCCTTGGGGAGTTGCATGATGTTCATACTTCCTGTGAGTTTGTCCCCTGATGTCTGGCTTCACCTTGACAGGTATATCAGACTCTCCCTGCATGGTGGGCATCAGAGAGTCTGAGAAATAATGGCATCCTTTCTGCAGAAGTCAAGTAGGTAACATAGACAGCCCGTCGTGGACAAACCAGTTAGACTCTCAGTTCAGTCCGTTTTCTACATCTAGTGATACACTCAGGTGACTGATTCTGGCATCGAAGTTGAAATACTTCTCTTTCTCCACTTGTGCTTCTCACATCATCCCCTATGGCGAGAGCTGACCAGCGCAGATGCTGCCTTCCCCAGAACTGGGTCATTGGCTGACCTTGCTGCATCCTCACTTGCAGCCCTTACCTTGGGGTGTTTCCCGGGCTGTGCGTGCTTAAGTGCACTCACAGCAGCTGCTTGGCCTGTTAGCTAAAGGTCTGCCTTAATACACCAGCTTGTGAGCACCATCAGTGGTTGTGTGCCTAAGGAATAGCCAATCTATTTAATTTGGTCCAATGTATTTAGCCCCCTTGCTTCCTAGTCCAATCACTGTGTCCATATGCTTGACTGCAGGAATCCATTCTTTTCTGTCCCCAGAACTACTCATATGATCCAAAACAAATAACATCTCCCAGTGGATTTTCCATTTTTTTACATTGGGAAATAAAATTACTACTTTCAAAATTTTACCTTGAAAACAATAGGATGCTTGCAAAAATATAATGGAAATGCAAACCATTGCATTCTTTTTATTTTATTTATTTATTTATTTATTTATTTATTTATTTATTTATTTGACAGCAAGAGGGAGAGAGAGATCACAAGTAGGCAGAGAGGCAGGCAGAGAGAAAGAGAGAGGGAAGCAGGCTCCCTGCCTAGCAGAGAGCCTGATGTGGGACTCGATCCCAGCACCCCTGAGATCATGACCTGAGCTGAAGGGAGTGGCTTAGCCCACTGAGCCACCCAGGCGCCCAAACCACTGCATTCTTAATGATAAGTCATTCTTATGGTATGTGCTTCCTCTGCTAAATGCTGTCGGGGTTCCCCATCGCTTCTGCACTCTCCCCACACCTCCCGGAAGTCTGATAGTCTAGGAAGGGCATGAGGTTCCTTCACAGCACTCTAACTGAATCTCAGGTCCCTTTCATTTCCCCTCAACACAGCCCTCACCACAGGCTTGGGGTCCTATTTGTGCACAGCTGTGCGGGGTTTACAGGTGAGTTGTGGCAGAACGTTCTCTCACCTCTGTGTCACCCACCCTCTGCCTATGAGGGGATGTTCAAGGTTGCCAAGTTTGGAGAAACAACTCTTCTGGAGTTCCACAGTCCTCATTCTTTCTGGACGGCCATATACATAATTTGCCTGATGGAGTCCAGAACCCATGGTTGTTTTGGATTCTGGATCAGCTTCTTAGAAAAGACCAGGAAGGGGCACCTGGGTGGCTCAGTGGGTTAAGCCGCTGCCTTCGGCTCAGGTCATGATCTCAGGGTCCTGGGATCGAGTCCTGCATTGGGCTCTCTGCTCAGCAGGGAGCCTGCTTCCCTCTCTCTCTCTCTGCCTGCCTCTCTATCTACTTGTGATCTCTCTCTGTCAAATAAATAAATAAAATCTTAAAAAAAAAAAAAAGAAAAGACCAGGAATCTTGTTCATGTCAGTGCTCTCTACATTTCTACCATTCTTTGAGCCCATAAAAATCTTTCAGAGCATGCAGCCTCTTATGTGTGTGTGTTTATGTATTTGTAAGTTAACTACATACACCATAAGTCTATAATTTATATCCATGGCAAAGCTTATATAAATACAGGGATTAAAAAAATGAGATGAAAAAGTTTCCAAATGGAAGTTCTAATGTGTTCCTTCTGCACCCCTGTGTACTGTCCTGTCCAGTCCCCTGGTGAGCCCCTCCACCAAAGGGTCTCACTCCTAATGGATTCCCCTGCCTCTCAGGTGAGCAAAGCAGGGATGGTATCTCCAGGAAGTGGGTTTTGTGTACTTTTGCCTCCAATCCTCAAAATCTGTGAGGACTACCTGGAATGACGGGTGGATTCAAGATGTGGAGAAATGTACACATCTCACGAAGGAGTCTACCAGAAGGAGAAGTGGAAACACTCCGTTGTACTGATTTTCATGAAAGTTAACAGAATTAAATTCCTATTTCTCATTCTTTTCTTTTTAAAGAAAAATCACAGACTATCATTGGGGCCCTTGGGTGAGTCATTCATTAAGTGTCTGCTTTTGGTTCTGGCTCAATCCCAGGACCGAGCCCCACATTGGGAGCCTTGCTTGGAAGGAATCCTGCTTCTCCCTCTCCAGCTCTCCTGCTTGTATTCCCTCTTTCACTATCTCATTGTCAGATAAAATATTTAAAAAACAAATGAAAAACCAGACTGTGATCCAGAGAGGTTTCTATTCTCTGAAATTTTCATTATCTAAATTGCGAGATGACTTTTCCTTCCCTTTTTTTCTCTAAGAAATACTGATATATACTATATTTGATGGTGGTGGAAATAATTTCCTGTAGGGATGTCACCTGTCTGACTTAGGAAAGAGATCCTTTCACACTGCTCAAGTCGTGTAGCAGAGGAAGCATTGGATTAGAGTCAGATGTGGAAACTGAGTACCCATGTGGCTTGGGGAGACTCTATGTGCCATGGGGTCCCCATTTGTTAACTAGGTGGCTAGGATAAAGCAGAGACCACCACTATTGTGTGCGTGTGTGTGTGTGTGTGTGTGTGTGTGTGTGTGTGTGTGTTGGTAATGGTTCTCTGTCTCCCATCTCCTCTTCTTCCTTTCTTTACCTACTTCTTCATCTGAAGTCTGCATTAAATATCTGACAATGAGGAAAGGTTCTGGGGGAGGTGGTGGTGGGGGGAAGTGTCTTCCCTGTATAAATGGAAGGAAGGTAGGACACGCAGCATTCTTTGGTCAAGTCCTGTTTCCTACTTATATTATGGGCACATTTTGTAAATGGTGGCTTGGCCATGGCCAAGAGACCTTAAACGTGCCTGTCCTTCTTCATCTGTTCTCTGCAAATCCTTCCAGCCAACAGCCTGCAGTAGCCCTCCCAGTTTTAATAGCCTATGAATTGTGTACTTATTTGTGGGTCAAAAGTGTCTCAGCCTCCTACCTGAGACTTCCCATCTTTTCTTCTACTGAGAAAGGTTCAAGGTAATGCAGTCACTTCCCAGAAAATATTTGTGTCGGTTCCTCTCTTGCCCTTATTCCAAGACGCTAACAAGACACATGTCCTATTTATTGCTTCTATAAAAATAGTCTGTCCCACAAATCTTTAAAAAAAATAATACTAATGCATCTGATACACAGAACCAACTAATGCACACACATAAAATTGCTGAGAGCGAAGAGCTGTGTCATCTCATTTTTTGTTATCAGGATGAGACGAGGCAGTGATGTTTTCCTTCAAAGGATGGTAGCACTTCAAAAATTCCTGTCTGTTTTGTTAGAAGTTACATTATTTTATACCTCTTACAAGAATTTAATTTCATTCTGACTAAAACCATGGTTTAGAAGTAGCTTAAACTTAAAAAAAGAAAGTATCTTTTTTATGATCGTGAGATATCGTGGATGCAGGCATCTATAGGGAAATGATGAGTTGTTCTGGTTATTAAATACTACTGATTGGATATTATAGGCTATCCAGGGCCACTTTCCATAGTTCCTGTGATTCAGTAACATGAGAAAGTATCATCAGGGGGACAAATTTCAAAATGTTAATAACATTAATAACTGTGAGTCCATAAAATATTTTACTGCCTATGTTTTTTCTTAATTTAAAAACGTACATATACCCACAGAACTGACACCAGCTCTTCCTCTCTTCTGAGAGAAAAGATTGTGGCATCATCACCTCAACGGGTGACCTTAGATATTTAGGCATACACTTGAGATCTGTTATCTAGAGCTTATCAAGTCAGGGCAGCAGGACTCTTAAGATCAGTGAGAAATATGGAGTCTCAAAGAACTGCCCAGTTTGGAAAATACTAGGTAGATGGTGAGATCTTTGTTATTATAATGAAATGCTGATTAAATGTATACTTTTAAAATTTAACTGATGTTAAAATGCCAATTTCCAAGTAATTTAATTGAGGTAATATATATTTCAAGCAGCAACTAAATGGAATATTTTTTAAGATTTCAAAATTATTTAAGCACTGTGCCCTTTTTTAGCTGATAATATAAAGCAGAGCCTGACTTCCAGAGCCATAGAAACTGAAAGTCCCTTAAGATTGTGTAAAATATGAAACTTTCTGAATACTCCAGAAGTTTAAGCTATCAAAGCTGAGCACTAGCCCGTGATTTTTTTTCACATTCTGGACATATACGTGATATCATCTAAAGATACTATAATATTTTAAAAGGAACAAAAAGAAAAAGATATAATTATTTTATGTTGTTAACAGTAAATATAAACAAAACAAAAGCAATAACAGAAATATTGCCGAACTGTCCCATTTCTAAAACAGCTTCATGTGTTTGACACTGTGAGTTCTTTGATTTAAAAATAAAGCAAGCCTCGCAAACCTACCACAAGCTTCTCTGGGTCAAAGAACGTGGTGTCTATACAGCTGAGTCAGTGCCCTCTCTGCTGGTTCACTCCATCCCATATTCCAATGACTTCAGGCCTCCCTACAGCGTTTCCGACGTGAAGAAGTCACTTTTGGTGGAGGGACTTGTCCCTAACAAAATAAAGAACGTGACCCCTGAGGCCATTTCACTAAACTGTAGCTAAAACTGGACAAATAAGAGTTCTTCCCCCATTAGACGATGGCAAAGTTTTGTTTGCTTTTAGTTTCTGATTCTTTAAACTGTGCATGGGAGCTCAAGCTAATGAAAATCTGTGAAGGAAAGGATTTTTCAGGTTTACGTGGGGAATCTAAGTCTTTACATAAGTAATAAAAAATACACAAGCCTTTTCTCCGTAGAGCACAACTGCACTGCCAGTTTGCTAAGTGGCTTCAGATCCATGCGGGGCCTGTCACTAGGTGGCTACTTGGGCTCCTAAGAATGGAGGTTAGGTTTCTGTTTAAGGTATGTTGTTGGTGTCTGCAGGGCACTGGGAGGCCTCTGTGTGGGCTCTGCAGAGCTGTGTGTGGGTATTCATATCGGTTTCTTAGGTGTGTCTGAGAGAAGTCTGTGTGGATCTCTGTCACAGGTCTCTGTGAAGTCTCTTGGTGTTGGCCACTGTGAGTTTCTGCATAAGGTATGTGTAGGAGGGCTTTGAGGATCATCCCTGGACATGGTGTTCATGAGGGCTCTTGATGTTGGCCCCTATCAGAGGTCTCTGAGTAGGATCTGTGTGGGCTTTGTGTGGGTCTCTGTGGGAGGTCTCAGTGTGGGTCTCTGTATGAGTCTCTGTGGGAGGTCTTGGTGTGGGTCTCTGTCAGAGGTCTCTGCACAAGGTCTCTTGGCATGGAGCTTTCCCTTTCTGGCCTTCTTGTACCATCTGGAGGAGAACGGCAAGGGGACTTGCTTCTTCCTGTTTCTGGCTGTTCCACCAGCCTCCTGTCTGCAGCACTTCTACCAGCAGGAGTGTGGTGTGCACATCAGACTCCTCAACTCCCAGAACTGATGCCACTGGGAGGACCTAGCAGCAGCCCGGTTCAGGACTCTGCTCTGGGCCACACTCTCCTGAGTTTCCAAGGGTCTGGGGCACTGTCTGTCCTTGTACTACCACCACCGGGTCCTGACTACACTGTCACTGCTGGCCCACCCTGGGGACTTAGAGGCAGGACCTGGCTCCAGGGAGAAGCTGCAACAGAGCAGGACCGCACCCACTTTGTCCCCCACTCCAGATAAATTCCCACATGGGGTATCCTCACAGCATGAGGGTGGGGCCATGTCTGCTGCCATCTGGATGGGGCATCCCTCCTGGAGTGGGACTCTCCACCATGTGTGTGATGTATGGGGAGCTCTGGAGGACGATATTGGGCTGGGAGCGGGGCACGCAGGGGGAGGCCCTCCTGTACTGCACCCTCATTTGGACACGTCCCTTCCAGCTGGGGGTGGGACAAGCCCCATCCTCTCCTCCTACCCTTCTGGGCTCTGGGGTAACCATTACCAGGGGCCAGGCCAGTCCCTTGGCCTCTGAGTCCCCACCAGACCCCTGGGAGCCATCCTTGGGCCACACGTGTATGTAAAGGTCACAGACCACAAGTCCATCCCAGGGCCCACAGTCCTACAAGCTTATCAAATTGTGCAGAAGTTAACTTCTCTGCCTGAAGGCCTTGCTGCCTCTGGGAACCTGGCCCTCCATGTGGGAGCTAAGGTGGCTTCTGTACAATCCCCAACCCACCCCCTCCACCATCCCACCCCTGGACTTGGCAGCTGGAGTGGGGTGGAAACCCTGTGGGGACAGTCCCAGGGCCTCTAACTTCTCCCCTCTGGGCCCGTAGGTGGCAGTGGGACACCAAGGGTCCTCAGTTGTCACACCAGGCATGGGCTTACCCTGTCACTTGACCTCCTTCCTGGCCTCCCACCCTAAGCGCAGGGTCTCCCTGCCTGCAGCCACGCCGCCTCCACCCCCAGAAGGGGAAGGGGGGTGCTGGTGAGCAGGCCCCTTCAGTGCCCTGGGGCTGGGCAGGCTGGTGCCTGGGGGTCTCTGTGGCACCCCACATACCCTCAGCTCCAGGAGCGAGCTTGTCCCTTGCTGTTCTGAGTGTAAGAGGGGCTGCATGGAGCTAATATGGGATTCTCTGGGAAGAGAAGGCTCCTGGGGTGTCCGTCCTCTTCTCCCCACAGGAGACAGGGGTGGAGGCAGGACTTCTCACCTCTGCCCTCAGGGCCAGCCTTGCATCTCCCAACTGTGGGACCCACTCTGATCTAGGACTCTCTCTTCCTGGAGCCTAAGCGGGATTTCTGCCTCAGCAGACCCTCCCTGCAGCCACACATATTTCAGGTGGAGGGAAAGCAGGAGAGGATGGGCAGAGCGAGGTTCCATTCTGGGTCTTGTTCACTTTGTCGTGGAAATAGAAGTTGTGTGAGGAAGGGGGTGGAGGTGGACCCCGAGGTCACTGGCCCTCCAAGGCCCTGTTTCTTCCGGGGAAGCCAAAGCAGGCACTTGGGCAGAGAAAACCCTGATCCTTTCCACACCCCCCCCAAACAGGGTACACACAAAGTCCAGCACCACTTATGAGAACAAAAAACCAAACATATATTTTTGGGAAACAATAAAAACTGTGGCATGCGGAAGGCATTAGCACACAGAAGATGTGCTAATGTGAGAAAAAATGGGCTTTCTTTGCATATACTCGATTTTTTCTTGAAGGAAGACTTTCTGAACAGGAAAGATGTGTGAAGCGTCCTCTGCCTGATAAGTTGAGACATATTTTCGAAGACTGCATGTAGGAGAATGGTGAAGTCGCCCTGAGACACATACTGCCATCGGCTGGTGCTTGTTCTGTCTGCCTGGGGGCCCCAGGTCCCTGGGGAGGTTTTCCCATTCGCCATTTCTGTCTCTGGTCAGCTGGCTCTTGCTAGGAGAGATATGACCCTTGGGGGTACCTTGCTGATTGGAGGCTATCCCTCCAATCACTCTCTTCTGGTCTGTGGAGGCGAAAGCCCTGTGGGGGCAAGAATGCCTGTGTACTGGGGCCTGCAATTACTTGTGCTTATATATCTCTGAGGCCCGAATTCCTTGGTGGAGTCCCAATTTTTCCACCAGCATTTTTCCCACAGCTGTCATGATCGTCTGAGTTTTGGCAGCCCTGTTGTCCATAACCAATCTGCTTCTGACTGGCACCCAGCTCTGGGCAGGAGCCGGTGCAGGCTTGCCCTTTTGAATGGGGCATTCCAGTCCTTTGCATTTTTTATTGGGATTAATGCACTGCAGAAAATTTTTCATCCTTTGTCTAAAGTGGCTTTCCGGAAAAACATGTCCCTTTTCTGGTGGCATGAGCCAGAGGTATTTGCTCCCAAGGCTCTCTCCTGATCCTCGGACCTGTGGAGGGTGGCCTATCTCACTAGCTTGGGAAGTCCTGATTTCCAAAGGCTCTGCACACCTGTCTTCATTCTGTTCTGGTTTAGGTCTCTTCTGGTCCTTTCCCTCATCAGTGGTCTCACTGTTGCTCTGGCTGTCACTTGGTTCCTCAACCTTTGGTCCACAGGGCTCTTGCTGCCCCTTACTGCTTGATCCACTTGAGCTAAGGTTATGTGACACGGGGGAAGCTGGTGTCTCTCCACTGGCACACTCATTTTGTAAACAGGATGGTGACCCTTGAGTGGTCAAGCTGTCTGCAGCAAGGACAGCATTAGTGTGAGAGTCTGGCAGGAGCACAATGGTGCCACTGTCTTCAACAAGCCCACGAGTGGCAAAGTCTGGAAGGAGGATATCACTGGGAGAATCTTGAGGAAGCAAAGCAGTTGTATGGCCTTCAGGCTGATTTTCCGACTCTATCTTCTCTTGGAGCTCAACTTTGCTAACCTTTGTTTTAAGGTTTACCTCCTCTGGATCTTGATCAACCAACACTGTAGATGGTGAGGGGCTTTTCCTAGCACCTAGATATCCTGATCTCCTCAGATCCACATAAATGGCTGGTTTGTTGGCCAGCCCACTGGGTCTTAAGACAACTTTCCAAGCAGGGGCCTTCTTGGCCTCCATCACCTCTATGGCCCCCTCAGACCTTGGATTTTGGGACCTGAGCTTCATCTTCAGTGTTGCTACCATGGCTGGTGAGGCCTGACCCCTCTCCCCTCTTTTAGCTCATTCCTGGCCATTGCTAAACTTGGACTTGGTTCTAGGTTGTCTTTCTTGGCCCCCATAACAGTCTTGCTGTACAGAGTTCTGTTTCCGAGGCTGAGAATGGATGCCTGAGAAGGTGATCTGCCCTCCTGTCTTAATAAAGACGTCTCTGAGGACTGATGGCCATCACCAGGTTAAGTCCCTCCCAGGGCCTGCTGGATTTGTTTGCATATGGGTGAGGGAACAGGCAGGGAGCTCCCTGAAGTGGTATCAGACTTTTCAGTTATACCCTTCTCTCCTGGATGGGTCTGAGGTGGTTTCCCCAAGAATTTGGAAAATTTGGCTCTTGAGGGGGTCCCAGGGACAAAGGTGACTGAGCACAGAGAGGGGGACTGGGGAAAGGGCAAGTGTTGAGCTTCACGTAGTTTGATATCTATGGGCTCAACAGTTTGGAGAGGTAGGTCCCACTTACGCCTCACTTGAAAACTTATGATGTGTGTTTCCAGCTTCTGCTGAGTATTAGGACAAAGGAAGGACAGCTCATGGGAGGTGTTTACACAGGGTTTCCAATCCTTCAAGGGTGCTAGATTTCTGAGAGCCTTGTGGGGTTGGGACTTGGGAAAAGCATGGCTGGCCACAAACCAGGATAGACGGACAGTCACAGGGATCAGACCTTTACTGATCTGTCCCAATTTCCTGTGCAAATGAACCTTTAAAGTTTTTTTCTAGATATTTCTTATCTGGGCCCCTGGCTAAGTATTTTCCTGGATCACCCTCCAAGGCCCTTATCAAGGGTCTTCCAAACTCCTCAGAGTTGGTTCCCAGAACCTTCAATGGGAACCTAGCTGAGATCCTGGAGAGACCTGTTGGTGTCCTCTTCAGACACTGCCATAGACCCTTACCAAAGTTCTTCTCTAGTTGGAATCTTGCTTGATACTTCCTGTGGTATCTGGACCTGGTCCTCCATGTAGCTTGGCTGCTTTTGCCTTTAAACACAAAGGGCCTTGAGAGCCCCTGCTCTCTCTGTGCCTGACTCACCCACAGAGATTCATCTTGAGGCCACCTCAGTTCCAGAGATATCTGAACCTTGTGGGGCAAGCTGCTTTGCTGTTTATCCCTGCTGAGCTTCCTCTGAAGCTGTGGCTTCTGGATATTAAAGATGACAAAGTCCCCTTGAAAGGTGGAACCTGATCTGTGGGCCTGAGAGGCCTGGTGATCCTCAAGAAGCTTGGGAGGGACTTGGCTAAAGAATTTTGGAGATCTTTTCTCCATAGTGGGTAAAGTCTTCCCCCTTCCTTGTTGCTTTGGCAACAAGGGCCACTCCAGATATTGCATTTTAGTTAGGATGAAGGATCCTGTCTTATTCTGGGATGCAGCACAAGATACTCCACTGATCCTCCTCTGGGATGGGAGAGAAGGTGGTCTTATTGGGACAGATAGTGCAAGGGAGACCTGGGGCTGGGGCAAGTTTAGCTTTGAGGGTTGGGGTTGGATCCCACAGTGGAGCAATGGTGGGGCATGGGAAAACTGTGAAGATATTTGATCCTGGTTTAGAACTGGCAAGCAATTAGACGTCCCATTGAATAAAACAGAGGGAGCCTGTAGTGGAGAAGAGTGAGTAGAGAACAAGGCAGTGGCCACCAGCGACTCACTGTGCAGAGAGGGGAGACCCCAGAAGAGCTGGCTGCATTTCCATTGCAAGTGGTCTTCCAAGACCTTGGGAGATGAGAATGGCTGAGGTTGGGCCAGTGGCTCTGCGTTGTTTTTCATGTTCCAGAAGGATGGCGGGGAGTGGTGCTCTGCTCAGCACCCAGCAGCTTCCACAGAGTCCCCCAGAAGCTCACGTGGTCATCTGGGCACCACTGTTTGAAAACTGACCCAAACTTTTCTTTCTCCTTCCAACTCTTCAGTTCTACCCTTTTGCTGATTAGTAGTTCAAGGAGTTCTGGACATCCAGATTGACAAACGAAGGCTTATGAGTCTCTATCTGCCTGTTAGTAAGGCCACCCCAGAACGAGGCATCTGGTGGGTGGCAGGAGATGTGTTCATGCTGGCACTTGTGCTGTAATGTGCCAGGCAAGAACAAGGACTTGGTACTTTCCCACCACCAGGAAAAGGATAAAATGGGGTAGCTGGCATGGCCAAGGCCTGAGATGTCTGGAACGAGAGGCCCAGTAGGAATTACCTGGAAGAAAGTTCTTTCTCACTGTGTCTGGGAGGAATTTTTTAAGTTAGTTTGCTCTTCCTGAGGTATTGCTGGCAGGGTGGAGGCCAGAGGCTGAGGGGGGGTGCTGTCATCGGAGCATGAGCAGGTGATGAGGCCACGGTGGGAGCAGCGTCTTCCACAGTCTCCCTGCATGGCTGATGGGCTCCAGCTGGCACCCCTCGGCACACCTGCCCAGGGGCTGCTTGCCGTAAGGACTGGGGAAAGACCCCTGGTCAGAGACCCTTGCCAAGTGGCTAAGGAAGACAGGAGGTGTGAGCTGCCCCTGCAGCAGCCCGAGGCTGGAGGGGACCCCATGGCCCTCCATGCGCCACACCCACGTCACAATGCTCCTGCTGTCCCTCAGCCTGGGACTTTGGTCACAATATGTCCCATGGCTCCTCCAAGCCCACCAAACAGCCCCAGAGGCCATTTCCCACAGTGCGGGGTCCACACCATAGACTTGGGGAGGCCCCCCCAGGGGAGAAGGGGGCAGATTCTTTACCTTTGCAGAAGGGAGAACAGGTCCCGAACCTCTTCCAGATCATGTAGGCAATCTCTGAAAACTGGAAACAGGAGACCAGGTCACAGTGGAAGGCGGGTCCCAGTGGTCTTAGAGGAGGCTGTGTACAATGTCCCTCTATGGGAGACCTTTGGGAGATTGGACTTGGGAGCCCCAAACAGCACTGTTCAAGGCCACGTGCCCAAAAGGTGATTACAGGGGTCATGATGTGGATCATGTCTTAGTCTTTTCCAAAGTGCTTCCTCGTTCATGACCTTGCTGGAGGAGGAAGGACCATGTGGCCTCACAGAAGAATCTGAGTAGAGTTGAACAGCTTGTCCACAGCAGGAAAGGGAGTTTCCTCCCCCAGTCTAGGCCCTGGGGCCCCTGCTGGTGACACCGGTTTCCAGCCCCTCAGGGCTTTGTTCTGGCGCACAATCTGGGAAGCTTCCAGTTTCCCCTCTTCCTCCCCGGAGCCCCCCACTCAGGGCTCTGTTTCCTGGGGGATGGGTTCAGGCCCTGGTGTCCTGGAGACAGTGGGACTGCCCCGTCAGATTTGGGGGGACAGTGTAACTGGGGCCCGCAGGGGTGTGGCGGATGCTCACCTTTCAGAGTCTGGCTTTTCTGGCTTCTGTTGCTCCTTCTCCATGGCTCTGCTTGGTACTGAGAAAAGAGAACACAGGGAGGCTGGGACACCCGCCCCAGCAGCAGGTGCTCTCTGCTCATGAGTAGTGTGACTTCCTACATTTAACTAAAAGGGGGTGGACTGTGATTTTCTTTAGTTTTACTCATTTCTTTTTCAAAATGGATACAAATATTTCCAGTTTTCCTTCTTTGAAGAATGTACAGAAGGATACTCTATGTGAAAAGTTTGCCACTGTTCTTCTGCTCAAGAAACACACACAATCCCAGACCTGGTGGCACAGCTGGACTTTTTCACATAGGACCCCACTTTCCAAGGCCAGAGCCCCACTCTAGCTGCTGCTTGGGACCTCCTGGGCTCAGTGCTACACTCAATAAGCCCCGGAAGGGGGAACATTCACCTGAAACACCTGTCCTGGGACAGTGGCTGGTGACCCGGTGCTCAGGGGCCTGACCTCCGCTAGCGAGGCAGCTTTTAGCCTCTGGTCCTCGGCCACCGGTCACTGTGTTCGGGACACTGTCCTGGAACCCTCCACCGCACCTGGACTCCTGCCCAAGATCTTCAGGGAGAAATCCTCATGTCCCTCTAACCCCTGCCGAGTCTGGCTTGTCCTGGATGGATGGTGGTCTACTCTCTCCTGAGAATACCCGTTCTATGCTTTCCCATTTCAGGAGTTTCTCCAGTCACTCAGAAAAGTGGAAAGAATAATAGAAAATAAGATAGAATCACACTCTGCTGGGTCTGGGCCAAGGGTTCCTTACCTTCCTGCTCTTCCTGTGTTTCTTGCCTGGTGGTAAGGATGGATCAGGCTGGAAATAGGAAAGTAAGAAGACGAAGAGCCCCAGTCCACACAAGGCAAAGATGGCATTAACTGCCCAGATAGTGGGACTGGAGCTCAGCCAACCATCAATAAAAAATTCCTGAGGGAAGAGATAATTATCCATCTCTTTTCTTATCAGACATTAGTGTCCAATCGCACTGCTGCCCTCAGGCAACTGAGCCCTCGGTGTGGAGGTGCAGACACAAGCCCCACGCCCACATCACAGTGCTATTGTCTGGTCACAAAGGGCTCCTAAGGGAGGGGGAGGGGACAGAAGAGAAGCAGCCCCTCCCCCCACCCTGTGGCTCCATCCCTCCACCCTCCCCGGCCTCCAAGTTCCTCCCCTCAGCAAACACCAATCTCTTCTCTGTATCTATGAATCTGAGTTTCTTTTTTTTTTTCAATTCTACATACAAGTGAAACCATATGGTATTTGTCTTTCTTTTATTTAACATGGTACTCTCAAGGTTCTCCATGTTACCACGACCATCACCATTTCATTATTTTTTATGGATGAATAGTATTGATGTGTGTTATATCTTTATCCATTCACCGCAGTATGCATGATTCATTTAAGACTGATGTTTTCTTATTGACTTTCTGTGTGGATGACTTTTCCATTGATGTAAACTGTTGAAATTCTATACTTTTGGGAACCACATGTTTAATGTTTTTGATGTCACGACCTTTTAAAAATATAAATCTTTTAACTATTGTAGTTTTAGTTAAACATACTATTTTTGTCTTCACTCTAGCTTTATAAGTGATTTACCCATTACCTCTGCTGTACATATACTGTATGTTGCGTTTGCCTTTAAGATTTTATTTTTATGTATTTTCTTGTTAATTATGTCATTACTTTTTAGTTTAAACAAGTCCCATCAACATCTCTTATAAGGCCAGTTTAGTGGTAATAAAATCCTTTAGTTGTATATTTAGATAATTCTTAATCTCCCGATTAACTCCGAATGGCAACCTTGCTGGGTAGAGCATTCTTGGTTGAATGTTTTTCTCTTTGCACCCTGGAAAGGAAGGCAGGTTGCAGTCAGCCAGCATTTTTTTTTATTGTTTCTAAAAACTTATTTTGTGAGGGCCTGTATGAGGGCCTGGTTAAACAGAGGAACTTACTTGCAAACCCCAGATATAGGGGTGAGCCAGACCAGATGGAGACATCCAGTCAGTGGGGCACGCATATATTTACTATGGTGAATTGAAATTCAATTGGTCACCCCTATTGCCCACTGAGCATGACTGTGCTGTTTTCCCTGTGTGTTGGAATCTCATTGGCCACCTGTGTGTGGGACAAGCTCAACCACCTTTATAAAGGTTAGTCTGTGAGGCTGGCTGGGGGGGAGTAGTCATTGGGGTAGCCATTGGGGTAGTCGTTGGCCTCGTCGGGATCATCGTTTGGTGATCGGTGTCATCTAGAGTGGCGTCCTCTGGAGTGGCATCATCCGGGGAGTGGCCTTGTCCAGGGAGCGGCCTCGTCCAGGGTGTCGCCTCGTCAAGGTCGTCGTCATTGCCTCTTCGTAAGAGATGGCCCCTACCAGTCGGTTTGGTTTCCGATGCTTGGCGCGAAATAAAGCTTTGCGTGACTTTCTCCTTGCATGAGTCTCATTCCTTTGATCACGGACCCTAACATCGGGGGCTTGTCTGGGATCAAATGACAAGAACTGAGCCAACATCAGAATTTCTGGGATCCTGTTTGTCTGACTGGTTGCAGAACTCCAGAATGTAGTCCACCAGGGGAGAAGCTGGATGCAGCCATGCTCCCCAGGGCTGGAGTGGATGCAGGGATGCCCCATCCCTCTGCTGGTAAATCAACACGGGGTTCGAGTCCCCCTGGGCAATCACCAGGGTTTTCAGTCCCCCTGGGCGATTAGGGGGTTCAAGTCCTCCTGGATGGTCACCAGGGATTTTGAATCCGCCTAGATGGTCAGGGGGTTCAAGATCCCCTGGACGGTCAGGGGGTTTGAGTCCCCCTGGATGGTCAGGGGGTTCGAGTCCTTGTGGGCAGTCACCAGGGGATTCAAGTCCCCCTGGATGGCCAGGGGGTTTGAGTCCCCCTGGGTGGTCACCAGGGGGTTCAAGTCCCTCTGGATGGTCAGGGGGTTCGAGTCCCTCTAGGCAGTCAGGGCATTCGTCCCCCTGGATGGTCAGGGGGTTCGAGTCCCTCTGGGTGGTTACCAGGGGGTTTGAGTCCCACTGGATGGTCAGGGGGTTCTGGTCCCCCTAGGAGGTCCCCAGAGGTTTCAAGTTACCCTAGGCTGTCAGGGGGTTCGAGTCCCCCTAGGCAGTCAAGAGATAAAGAGAGTCCCCACCAGTGGCAGTTTCTGGGTAAGGATCGCTGGGCCTGCAGTTGTTTTTGCCTTGTTCTTTTGTTGTCTGTTGTCTGGTTTGTTGGGGACCAAGAAAGTCCCCACAAGCAGCAGGCTCTGGATGGGGATCACTGGGCCTGTGGTTGTCTTTGCCTTGGTTTTGTTTTTGTTTTTGTTTTTTGTTTTTGTTTTTGTTTTTGTTTTTGTCTGTTGTGTTGTTTGTTGTATTTGGAGAAATGGGACAAGCGGGGAGTAAGGGACCTGTGACACCCCTAGGTCTTGTTCTCGAACATTTCAAGGATTTTCAAGGTAAAGCCACCCAGTCGGGTGACAAGGTTTACCCAGGAAAACTAAAAACACTCTGCACATTAGAGTGGCCTACTTTTTCCACAAGGTAGCGACCGGAAGGAACATTTGCTTAGGCTCAGATATATTCCACCCTGAGTGAGGACTTCGATCTACATAGAGACCAAATACTGTACATTGTGGCCTGGCAATATCTGATAGAAGAACCACCCTCATGGCTCAAGTCTCACCTTCCCCCTGCTAATGAAACTATCTCTCTCCTTCTAAGGCAGGTCAGAGCACCAAAACAAGAACAGACAGATGAGGGGAAACAGGGGAAGAAGACCGTTCTACCTCCACTGGATGTGGAGGATGTGGAATCCCCCCCTTTATCTGTCCCCTAATCCTGACTCTTGGTCCCAAGATGGCCTTACCAGTCCACCTCAATGTGGTCGGGGTCTGCCTACGGGACCACCAAGCAGAGAGATCGCCCCGATCTTTCCCGTTTCATCTATCCCCTTCTGCCTCCCTTTACCTCACCAGTACTGTCTGCGCCAATGGCGCCTCTCCATGAAGTTGCTCTACTGATGGGAGAGGGAGCCCCCACCTAACCTATATCCCTTTCTCCTGTTCTGACTTCTATAACTGAAGGACCAACACAAATCCTTTTCTGTCTACCCTCAGGATTTAATTAGTCTCTTAGAGGCTCTTTTTCTTACCCATCAACCTACCTGGGTGGATATTCAACAGCTCCTTATGGCTCTCTTTAACACAGAAGAGAGGGATCGCATCATGCAAGAAACCCATAAGGTGATAAGCGATAGATTTGGCAGGGACCTCAGTCTCTGGCGAATGGAGGACTACTGCCCGAGGAATCCCCCAACTGGGATCCAAACTCTGATGAAGGCAAGGAGAGCTTATGTTTCTACCACCAGGCTCTACTGGGAGGCCTCCGTGCAGCTGCAAGGAGACCCATAAATTTATCTAAAATTAGTACATTGGCTCAAGGTAATAATGAGTCTCCAGGAGCTTTCCTAGAAAGGCTTGTTGAAACCTATAAAATGTATAGCCCAATCGACCCTGGGTCACCCGAAAATCAGAGGGCAATGAATCTTGTGTTTGCCAGAGAGTCAGCCCCAGATATAAGGAGGAACCTTCAGAAAATTGAAGGATTTGAAGGGAAGAATATGACTAAATTAATGGGAATAGCAGAAAAGGTGTTTAAAAACAGGGATGCACAAGAGGATGAAAAACAGACAAAAAAATTGGTTAAGGTTTTGACATTACATGAGATAGGGAGGAGACAAGTAGGGGATAGTAAATAGAACGAAAAGCCAAAGCACAGAGAAGGCAGGAAGGAAGACTTAGATTCAGATCAGTTCACTAACTGTAAGGAAAAAACATTGGGCCAGGGAGTGCCCCAAAAAGAAGACAGCAGTGTTCGCCACCAGAGACTGAAGGGGCCATGGTTCGGAGGCCCTCCCCGAACCTGGGTAAAATTGGAAGTGGAGGGTAAATCAATTGATTTTTTGGTGGACAAGGGAGCCAAATTTTCATCATTACTAAAACCTATGGGAAAACTATCTGGAGAAGAAGTCTGGGTACAAGGAGCAAATGGCACAGAGAGACAAAAATGGACAACAGAAAGGACTTTAAATTTGGCCTCGGGAGTAGTGAAACATCGATTTTTGGTCCTCCCTAATGCCCCATATAAATTGATGGGAAGAGATCTCCTCCATAAGTTAAGAGTTGGCATTCAGTACTCGGAAGAAGACATGGCTGTAACCTTGAGACAACCCACTGTACAGGTGTTATGGCAGCAGTAGATGAATACCTCCTTTAAGACCCAGCCTCAAAACCAGAGGAGACAAAGGGGTGAGCCTTCTCCAAACCCTACAGGTCGAGTTTCCCAAGGTCTGGGCAGGAGGGAAGCCCCCTGGCTGAGCCAGGGGACAACCTCCAGTGGTGCAATTAAAGGCGATGGTTATGGCTGTTCACATTTGGCAGTACCTCCTCCCCCGGTGAGCAAAGGAAGGGATCATAAAAGACATTAACCCCCTCCGAGGAGATGGGATCCTAGTTCCTTGCAAATCATGGAACACATCTTTGCTGCCCGTCAAAAAGTCAGAGACTGGGGAATACCAGCCCGTTCAGGACTTGCGGGAAGTTAATAAATGGGTTGAAGATATCCAACCGACAGTGCCTAACCCCTATACCCTACTCTCCTTCCTGGGCCCCAAAAGAACTGGGTATACCATATTAGATCTCAAGGATGCATTTTTCCGCATATCTTTAGCAAGGGAATCTCAGCTCCTCTTTGCTTTTGAGTGGTCAGACCCAAAGAAAGGGTTTCAAGGCCAACTCACCTGAACAAGATTCCCCAAGGATTCAAGAATTCACTCACTATTTTTGACGAGGCCCTACATGAGGATTTGTTTGATTACAGAACCTCCAACCCAGGAGTCACTCTGTTATAGTATGTTGATGAATTGCTAGTAGCTGCTGAGGACCATGAGTCATGTTTGGGGGGATGAGAGCTCTCTTACAGACACTGCAGGAAAAAGGGTATCGGGTGTCAGCAAAGAAAGCACAGCTCTGTCAGAGCCATGCCACTTATCTAGGTTTTGATCTCCATGAGGGTTTGCATTCACTGTCTGAGTCCAGGAAACAGGTGATCACCCAATACCCCCACCCCATCACATCCCAACAAGTGAGGGAGTTTCTTGGGATGGTGAGTTACTATAGACTGTGGATACTGCAGTTTGCAGAGATTGCCCAACCTGTCTACCAACTGGCAAAAGGGGGGCTCACTATGATAAAGTGGACAGCTGAGGCTGAAGGAGCATTTCGCGAATTACAAACAGCCTTACTGAGTGCCCCAGCATTGGTCATCACAGATGTTACCAAGCCCTTCCACTTTTATGTGGATGAGAAAGCAGGTGTGGCCAAAGGAGATTTGACTCAAAATCTGGGGCCTTGGCAAAGGCCAGTAGCCTATCTTAGCAAGAAACTAGTTCCAGTAGCAGCTGGGTTCCCCCCTTGCCTCCACATAATTGCTGCCACAGCCCTCCTGGTCAAGGATGCAAGTAAATTGACTTTGGGTCAAAATCTCATCATAACCACCACACACGCTATTGAGGGCCTTCTCCGGACTCCACCAGACCAATGTATGACGAACACCTGAGTGACGGGATATTAGGCCCTCCTCCTCAACTAACCAAGAGTGACTTTCTGGCCCCCAGTGGTGCTAAATCCAGCCATGCTGCTGCCAGAGGAGCTGGCTGACCACCCACATGACTGCAGGGAGGTCCAAACCTACGTTTCAGGGATAAGGCCGGATCTCAGAGACATTCCCCTCCCAGATGCTGAGATGACTCTGTTCACACATGGGAGTAGCTACATGGTCAATGGAAAGAGGTATGCAGGGGCTGCGGTAGTTTCTCCTGAGCAGAAACTCTGGACAGCAGCCCTGCCACATAGAACTTCGGCACAAAAAATGGGGCTGATTGCACTCACTAAGGCACTGCAGATGGCCAAAGGTAATACCGCCATATGGACAGCAGGTACACCTTTGCTACTCTCCATATACATGGGGCTATAAAGAAAGGGGCCTATTAACAGCAGAAGGAAAAGGAATTAAAAACAGAGGAGAAATATTGGCTCTCCTCCAGGCTAGCCAATATTTCTCCTCTGTTTTTAATTCCTTTTCCTTCTGCTGTTAATAGGCTATTTGGGACCCAAAGGAGGTGGCCATTATGCATTCCCCCGGACACCAAAAGGGGACTGATCTGATTTAAAAAGGAAAACAATTAGCAGATCAAGCCGCAAAGCAAGCAGCCCGAGAAACAGTGTAAGAACTTGTTACATTCCCAGCTCCAGCCCTACCAGAAAAACTGAACTCTTCAGAAGAAGATTTAAAGTATTTACAAAAATGGGCTAAATGGGACCATGAAGGGGACTGGGCTAAGACTGAATCAGGAAAAATAATTCTTCCTCGAAGACTAGGCAAAAAGTTAATAGACCACATACATCACGGTACTCATTTGGGGATATGCAACTCAAGGAGCTTATAGGAAAGCAGTTCCAGGTTTCTAAATTAAGGCGTATGGTTCAGGATGTAGTTGATAGATGTGCTCAATGCCAGGTAGTTAATGTGGGAAGAACGAAAATGGGAAGAGGGAAAAGAGAAAGAGGTAAGGAACCAGGAATTTACTGGGAAATAGGTTTTACAGAAATGAAACCTGGAAAATATGGGCACAAGTATATGTTAGTTTTTGTAGATACCTTTTCAGGCTGGGTAGAGGCTTTTCCTGCCAAACATGAGACGGCAGGAGTGGTAGCCAAAAAGCTACTAGAAGAAATAATTCCTAGGTTTGGGCTGCCTCTCGCAATTGGGTCAGACAATAACCCTGCATTTGTGAGTTCAGTCTCACAGGCATTGGCCAAGTCTGTCGGCACTAATTGGAAACTACATCATGCCTACTGGCCCCAGAGTTCTGGGGGAGTAGAGAGAATGTACTGGACTCTTAAAGAGACCTTGACAAAATTAATTCTGGAGACTGGCAGTGAATTGGTGGATCTCCTTCCTTTCGCCCTCCTCAGGGCACGATGTACACCCTATATAAACAAGGCGACCTCATTTGAAATAATGTTTGGGAGACCCCCCTCCACCCACTCTATCCTCGGCTATAAGAGGTTGCCCTAGCAGAAATGACTGATCAGTCTGTACTCCAGTCACTGCAGGCATTACAGTCTGTCTTTAAAAAATCCCATGCAGGCAGGCACCTGGGTGGCTCATTGGGTTAAGGCCTCTGCCTTCAGCTCAGGTCATGATCTCAGGGCCCTGGGATCGAACCCCGCATCTGGCTCTCTGCTCAGCATGGAGCCTGCTTCCCTTCCTCTCTCTCTGCCTGCCTCTCTGTCTACTTGTGATCTCTGTCTGTCAAGTAAATGAATAAAATCTTTAAAAAAAAATCCCATACAGTGATCCAGACTGCCCACACTGGCACAGAGGCAGAGGTGGAACCACATCATTACCAACCCAGGGACTTGGTTTGGATACATCGCTATAAAGTGGGAAACTTGGAGCCTCGCTGGAAGGGACCATTTACTGTCATCCTGACCACCACCATGGCAGTAAAAGTAGAAGGCATTAGGACCTGGATTTATGTAGGTCACGTCAAATGAGCTGAGGATGAGGACGCCCCCCCACAGATGGAAGCCACAGCTGATGGACCCCATTGATGGTGGACTAAAGCTAAGACTAAAAGAACTGTGAGTTTAGTGTTTCTCTTATTGTTACCTGTTTATTTAAAGTATAGGCAGAAAATTAGATGAACTGAATTAGGAAAAATGCAAAAGGATATACAAAGCATTGAATGGCTAACTCATCAGCAGACCGTGCACTACTGTTACATTTTGGCCCCTGCATTATAAACGCCCTAATGTCATTTGTACAAAAGAAAATTAGAGTGATAAAAATGTTAGTCTTACATGCTCAATATAAACCCTTACAACAGGAGAACAGAACTGCCTGAAAAGTCAAGGATTTGACTAATTTCCAATGAAAAGGGGTAATGTGAGGGCCTGTATGAGGGCCTGGTTAGCCAGAGGACCTTACTTGCAAACCCCAGATATAGGGGCAGGCCAGGCCAGATGGAGACATTCAATCAGTGGGGTGCACATATATTTACTGTGGTGAATTGAAATTCAATTGGTCACCCATATTGCCGACCGAGCATGACTGCTGTTTTCCCTGTATGTTGCAATCTCATTGGCCACCTGTGTGTGGGCCAGGTTCAACCACCTCTATAAAGGTTGGTCTGTTAGGCTGGATGTGGGAGTAATAGTAGTCATTGGGGTAGTCATTGGGGTAGTCGTTGGTCTTGTGGGGTCGTCATCTGGGGAGTGGCATCACCTGGAGCAGCGCCATCCAGAGTGGCCTCGTCTGGGGAGCAGCCTCGTTGGGGTCATCATCATCACCTCTTCGTAAGAGATGGCCCCTACTGGTTGGTTTGGTTTTCATTGCTTTGCGCGAAATAAAGCTTTGCTTGACTTTCGCTTTGCATCAGTCTCATTCCTTTGATCACGGAACCTAACAA